>NC_054595.1:26994499-27627554 GCF_004785595.1 Juglans microcarpa x Juglans regia
GATTGTGTTGCCAAACAAGCTTGAAAGATAATGGGCTTAAGTATCTGTCAAGAAACGTGGTTAACTTTCATTACAAAGACGAGATGATAGAGCGGTTATTTTTGTTTAGTTCAATCTAAACATGAGAGTACACTTGCATATAAGGATCAAATGGCAGGAAAAACATCTTTTTGATTAGTCAAATGACAGGAAAAAATACAAACGACCCCAATCAGTTCAATATTTGCCATTTAGTGTTAGTATGATTTGGTTTAGCTTATTAACATATATGTTTTCTTTTATGGCCAATCATCTTGAATCGTACATATATGAAATTCTTAAACAATTTAAGTTATGAATAAGGGGTAACAACTTCTACGTCATTTCAAGTTTTGTCAGCAATAGTAAAATTAATGAAAAATATTTTTGTCATGTCATTAGATATAATAAAATCATTTAAACGATTGTACAGTAACTGTTACTTCCAGATACAATTAAGCAAATTGAATTTTAAATTTATTTATCTTTTTTATATGTAATTGGCTATTAATTTATTGATGTACGTATTGCATCAACCCTTGCCTTATTGTTTCGTTTGATGTATTATATCCCAATGCTGAATTCTGACAGCTTCGAACCATTAAACTAAAAGTTATAGAACATAACAAATGGGTTTGCTTTTATAACGTATGGATTTCACACATGTTACTTTTGATGGTTACAAGGGGCTGTCTGGGTGCAATGGTATAGACTTGGCAACTGTAAAAAGAATGGAAGAGTGGGACCATATCCAACCCACCCCCTTAGAACCCACCCCTCTTGAGTGGGATCAGCGCTGGATAACAACCCTTTTAGTTCATTTTAATGGTCTACTTTGAAATTTTGAATATTAACACATCGTGTTGAAATTTCATGAGCTGCTGTTTCTTGATTTTAATGCTAATGAATGCAGGAAAATTTGGGAGGTGGAATTCCAAGAGGGAGTTTAAGGTCACGGCCGCTGTCATAACAACTTGTTTTTATTTTAATGGCCTATATCATAAGTCAGCTAGATGCATAGCTCATTTTGTATTTGAACTTGGATTCCATTTTCTGCTATGAATTGTGAACTTATATCGGATGAAATTTCTTTAGTTAACGTAGTTTCATAACCAACATTATGATAAAAAAATTTACTATTTCCAGCCGAAGAAGGGATTCTTCTGGATTGGCCTTGCTTCAGCTAATGTGGATGATTAAAGAGCTTTCCGGATTGACCTTAATCTGGATTTGGTCAAATCCGTCACTAGTTTTGATTAAACTTGTCCTATGCTTAGGAAATGAAAAATGTTATCTATACTTATAATTTTGCTTATATAACCCTACGGGTTGATATGCCAACTATTGAAAATTTTGTAAATTTTAAAATTTGAAATTAAAATTAAAATCTATAAATAGTAACTGATGAAAAGAATTTTTTTTTGCAACGAATGCTATCACGTTCTAAAGTTTTTATTTTTATTTTAAAAAAACACTTTCACAATTTCCTTTCTAAGTAATACTACGTACAAGCTTTTCAGACTTTATAAAAAATGAATCTCGCTATAAAGAGAGTAGGATTTTGTAGTTTGTACACTTTTACGGTAGAGTCTATTTTAGGGCAAGACGGAGGCTCCTAAAAGGAAGGTTCTAAGAAATTATTCAAGCTCTGGCATATTTGAAGCTTAAAACTATACTCGCACAATCAAAACTCAAGAGGTAACAATTAAACACTTTCCCATGAAACAGCAAATACATGAAATTCCGTAGAAAAGCTCGACACTCATTAGTAAGGTGACAAGATAAATGTGAGATTCAGTTGAATTTTCAACAGATCAACCTTACTGAACAAAGCCTAGAATCAACCATTGTTACTAAAGAAGAAATTCCAAATGAGTAAAAACAAGCTGCAAAAAAAGAAACAAATTCATCGATGGAAATGTACCACAAATTTACAAAAGAAAACGGAAATGTAGACTAGAGAGAGTGGGAGACAGACAGAGAGTTGATGGGTCCTCTTTAGAGAGAGAGAGAGAGAGAGAGAGAGGCACAACTTTAACAGCGATGCAACAAAGCCATTCATAACCTCTTTCAATCGTACAGCAATATGCAAATCAACACATAATCAGTGACAGAACCAAAGAGCAGTGGACTAAACAGAGGATGAAACCCCCCCCATTATCTCTTCAGAATTCATACTAATGGCAAAAGCAGTTGATTTAACTTCTCTAGAATGTTTTTACTTCCAATTGGAGTAAACAGGGATGTCCTTCGTAGTCAAGGGTATTTATCAGAGCTATATACGCTACTGTGATGCAGAATGTTGAGGTGACAATCATGAATTGCATTTACGGCAACAAACCGCTCAAACTGGCAGTCCTGCTTAAAAAGCTAAAGTCAAGATGAAACATTCTTTGATGAGTGATGAGATTCAAAAAAAAAATAGTCAAGAAAAAGCATGATCAGACGGATATTTGCAATATAATTTCCATCATATATTGCGTGATAGCCACAACCATTTAAAGAACTCTCATTTCAAAACCTCCTGATGCTTTTTTTTCTTTCATCTCTCAAATCGAGTGGATATTTATTTCTGTTCATACTCGACAGCAATACCTAATTATTGGAAACAGTGGCATATTAGCCTCTCTTGTTCTTTTCTCTCTCTTTTTTGTAATTCCTTAATTGTTCAATATGCGAGCAAACTATCCATGGTTCGACGTATGCAATACTTAGTCTCTCCACTTCCAACAATTGCAGAAGCTTGTTCAATTCACCCACCATCAAAGCTATTGAAGAACCTCTTCAGATGCTTCATTGTTTGATATCACAAAGGATCAAAATGTAATGTCATAAGCAGAAGTTTGTGAAATAATAAAAACGAATAACAAAAAATATAATTATCTTATGATGCCATATAATAGTTAAAGAACACCATGTCCCGACAATCATGTTGCACTTACTGAATCATGCCATGTTGGGCACACAGAATACCAGAATGGTTAACAAGAGTGTATAACCTAAAATTAACTCCTGAAAGAAATCAAGACACAGAACTAGCAAGTCTTAAATTACAGAAAGATGTGTGCCTGCATCTACAATGTTCAAATAGCACCACAAGAATGCCTGCATCTACAATGTTCCAAAGCTCAAAACCATTAATTCGATGTTAAAGTAATAGCTCATATGTGCAAGCACTTAAGCTGCTCGTGATACGCATTACTTATGATTTCGATGTACATAGCAAATAAAAGGAAAAAAGATGCATTATGCCAAGAGTTTCTCTTGTATTGAGAAAGATGGTCTGTTACCCTAATGGTGAGTAAATATATGTGAATAGTAAATCTTGAATAGAATATTCCATTGTGCTATAACCAGAAACATACAGAATGAGGTGACTCTTGCTCTTTTGGATGCGTCTTCTTCCATTGGTGAACAACCATTAAAAATGTTTGTATGTTGTTAGCCCTTTAGCCTTCAGGAAAGAGTTGGGGAGAAAAAAGATTTTAAGCAACTCACAACTAGCAGTTGTAAGAGATTGTTCCAAGAATATAGGAACGAGGCATGATCAAACTTTATCACACAGATCCAAGGCAAGGGAAGTAGCTAAAACAATAATTATGTATCAGCTTACCTTAAGTTACAGAATTAAAATAACTGCTTCAGCTTGACGTTTTAGGAATACCTCAAAAATTTAAAACTAGGATGACATCACCATCAAACGATCCTAGAAAAAACTTACTTCTGAACCCAGGATCATCCATTTTTCAAATTTAATCAGAACAATCATGCATAATATTATCACATGCCCGATGTAAAACAAGAAGTTCTTCAATAAATCCATCAAGACAGAAATAAATGGGAAGTTTTACATGCTCAGAAAACAGTGCAGAAAGGAAAACAATGAGAACATCACAAGCCCTGAAAAATGAACACAACAGTCAAAGTATGACGCCCCAAGTAGCTTTAACTTGTAGAAGATGTTTCACCGCCTAATCCTAAATCAAACGACTCCATTTTCATTAATAAACATCAAAACCACGTAGCATCATTCCCTTTGTTAAGTTAAAACCAAAAACAGTATTCTTTCTTATGAAGCGGAATCTTGGAGACCGTGTAAACGCACTAAGTGATTTAGCCGATAAACTCCAGACCCAACTAACCGTCCGACATCAGTAAACCAAAACACGGTAATTGCTAGAAGTGTTAAGGCAATAAGAAAAGTTGTGAAGAAGCACACAATAACTATCCAATATAAAATATCCCTAAAATTAAGAAACTTTGTTGCCAAAAAGTGCACAGTTATGATGTGTATATATGAGACAAACATACAGCTAAAACCACATGATTCTAATCTCTTCATCTCTTGCTTATTTATTTTTGTTTCTCTTTTCAAAGAGTATTCTGTCCATTCTCGACACCTAAACCGTACAATACACCAGCATACTTCTCCAGGGAACCGCTAAAGAAATTATCCTTCAACTTCCTGAAGGCACACGACGTGAGCAAACTATCCGAACCCGCCTGGTGACAAACCCCGACTCGCTCCACCTCCAACAACTCTGCCAACTTATTCAACCCACCGTGCAAACTATTGCAAAACTTCATCAAGTGCTTGATATCATACACCGTCGGAAAATACATGTTAATCAAATTAAAGAACTCCACCTGCGTATCCGGCAGATTCCGACACGTCAGAAGCTTGAGCAAGTACCCGAAGTCGTACCCGCTGTGAAAAGTCACCCAGTGGACGCTGTCGTTCAAGACGACGCCGGAGGACATTAGCAACTCGCCGAAGCGCACTGCATCGACGCCCCTCTCGTTGTTCAACATGAAATTGATGCCGCTCTGGCGAAGGAGCTCGATGGAATCGTTGGCGAAGACGTCCGATTTGGGATCGAACTCCCTGAAATTGAACTGCCAGATGAAGTGCTGACCGGTCCCGCTGGTGGGTAGGTTGCCGAGCTCGTCGGAGAAGGTGAGCCCCAGCTGGATCAGCTTGAGCACGTCCACGTTGTCCTTTAGGGTCTGGTAGTGGTACTCGTAGTTGGACCCGAAGTTCCCGACGGGACGTAGAACGATCCCGGGGAATTCCGTGTCCATCGCCACATACGGGAAGTCATCCACGATATCTCGGATCAGGGCGAACTCCGCTTCGAGATTCTCGGCCCAAACTTCGCGGATCTCTATTGTCTCGCTTTTCGGTAGCAGATGCATTCCGCTTCAAAAGAAACCCTAAAATTCGATCGGAACCGCCGATTTCCCGATTGCACCAAATATTCATACAATTAATAGCTATACCCGGAAAGAAGCTACGCGCTTCTCGTCTCTGAGGGATCGCGATCGAAGAGGTTTCGAAGCGAACAAAGTCGATGATATTAAGGCTTAAGCCAACGAGCAAGAAAGACTCAGCTATAGTTTGGATTCGAAGATGAGTTGAGATAAGTTGAGATGAGTTGTGAATAGTAGTGAGATTTGTGAGTTAAAATTGATGAATAATAATAAATAATAGTGAGATAACTTGAGATGATTTGTAAATACAAACAAAAATGGGTGAGGATGTAGGACGTGACCCTCGAATCAGGGAAACTCAAGGGATTGAGAAGCAGATTCGAGAGAGAAGGCGAAAGGTTTTTACTTTCTATTCTTTAAGTTTTGTTGAGATTAATCATGGCTTCCCCCTTTCTGTCTCTATGATTGGCTTGCAGATTTGCAACGAATGGATGTATGAGGGCGGTGGAGCGATCATGAGACAGACAATTACTTCAAAGATCAGAAATGGTGGGTGGTTTTTTTTTTTTTTTTTTCCTCAATTTTTTTTTTTCCTCAACTTTTCACTTTATTGTAGTTTGATTATAAATTTATTTATTTATGTAGGGATAATAAATAAATATGATAATTTTTCTGATACATGAACTGAAATGGTGAAGGTAATCTCAGGGCTGTAAATAATTCGGTTCGGATCGGTAAAATTGATTGGATAGGATCAAATTCCAGACCATTTGCTCTTGATCTCAAAATATATGGACCGATGAAATTCGGTCCGGTTTCAGAATTTATAAATTTTGGATCAAAGTGGGTCAAACCCTATATATATTTTTTAAAAATATTTTTAATAATTTAATATATTATTTTTATATAGTATTTATATAAGTTAATGATATAATTTTTATCTAATTTATTATCATTGACCATAATAAATCATATGTTATCGATTAATAAATCATAGTATTTATATACTATCGATTAATAATAAATCATAAATCATGTGATAATTTATGTCATTATGTATAAATAGTTAATATATTCATACATACTCTACTATTTACACTTAATTAAAGTAATTAGGTAATTTTTTTTTAAATACCTAAGTTATAAGCAAGTATGAATAATTTATGTACAATGAAATTATTTGATATTTATTAACCACATATAAAATGTATGACATTATTAATAATTATGCATACTAAATAATAAAATCTAAGTTAGTAAGTAGTAACAATCAATATCATAAATATAATTATAGTAAAATATTTTTTTAATGAGGTAGTTACATAATCTACATTAATAATTTATTTAATTTTAATTTAATAATTTAAATATTTTATATTAATTTATTTGAAAATAATAATAAATAATTGGGTTGACCGAACAAACCTTTCTGATCCATATGGATGTTCGGTCCAATTTTTGGTCTATCACCCCCGAACCGAACCGATTTATAGCCTTAGGTAATCTCATATGGGGAATAGCAATTTTTATAGATTTGTAATATCTTGGATTTGTAGAAACATAGTAGCTGTTTTAAAAACTGTGATAAATTGGTATTTTAAATATAGATTTGATATGGTTTAGAACTTCCTTAAATTGTTAAATCTTTATTTTATGATAAAAATAATAATAACATGCACTTCAATTTTATAATATAAATTTTTGTTGGTAGGATTTATCCTATATATTGACCTCTTTATTAGAATTTAGTTTAGCTCATAGAGTGTGGACAAGTTTTTCTAAATTAAAAGAATATTATTCCACCAACAACTCAAATTAAACAACATAACAAGACAAAGTACCTTTTTTTTTTTTTTTTTTTTAAGAAACAAGACAAAGTACTTGATTCAATGCTACAAAGCGAAAACAAAGCATGGTCTCACTCTTAAACGTCAAATAAAATTAAAAAAATTAAAACTTTTTTTCCTGCCAATTTCACTTCAATCTATTGAAAGATCAGTGCTACTTCAATTTCCCGTAAATTTCATCCATCTCCCATTATTCATGATATTGAAATTAGAAAAACTCTAGACGTAGTCGCGTGGTGTAAGCGTCGGGTAAGCGCCGCTGATGTGTCAAAATAAAATAAAAACGCACCGTTTTGAATAATTTTCATTTCCTCTCTATGTTTCCATTTCGAATCCTCCCTCAAACCTGTAGTCCAATCCCTCCCTCCCGCTCTGAGTTTCCATTTCCTTCCATCGAAGCCTCCCTCCCTCGAAGCGCCCCTCGAAGTCTCTGTAGTTGGAAGCTGCCGCCCTCCCTCCCTCAGTGTCGGAATGAAAGCCTGAGACAACCCACACGGAGCCGCCTTCGAAACCTCATTCTCTCAGTTTTGTCTCCCTCATAGCCTCCCTCCCTTCGTCATCCTCAGTTTGTCTTCATCTTCTTCTTCCCACGAAGCCAACATACTTTCTGGGGTGCACTGCTACAATAAGCCAATAATGTGAGAGGGATGAACATAAAGTCTACAATTGCAAGGGGGTCTGTGAATGGGAAAGGAAACTCGTGGGTTGTCGACTTATTTCCTAATCTTACAACATAAGAACAACACCCACATTCATCACCAAACAATTGTGAGAAATTGAAATCCTTTTTTAGGAAATTTCTTTAACCATTGAAAAAAAAAAGCCTCACTTTCAATTGAAAAAAAAAAGCTTCAAAACAGAGCTTCAGACAATAGATTCAAAACAGAGCAAATTCATCCAATACATTCAAAGCACAACCCAAACTGTGATTTCTCACCACACGGTGAAGAAGCAGACGAAGACCCCACACGGTAGAGCATTGTGAAGAAGAAGACGAAGACCCACCGTGATTTCTTACTGGTTTGTTTACAGACGACGACGCCGAAGACCAAACGCAGATGACGCTTACCCCCACGTGACTGCTCAGCCTTTTTCTCATTTTTTTCCACTTTCTTTCAACAATCCAAGCAACAACAACGAAGTTTTTTCCAACATAACCCAGAGCTTTTTAGAAGAACATAAGAAAAGGAAACTTGAAGAAGAAGCCAGTAGTATTTTCCCGCATTTCTTGTTCTTGTTTTTCTTTTTTTCTTTTTTTTTTAATTAATGTGGCATTGCCATGTCAGGCCGACTGCCCCTAGCAGAATTGATTGAAATTATTCATTCATCAACATTACATGCATGTATTCTTTGAACTAGTGGGGTGAAGAGCAGTGGCCTTGAAAGTAGGCCTGTGCAAAATACCCGCTGGGCTGCACAACCGATTGGGTCAAACCTGCTAAAGTCTGGTTGAGTCAATGTCGATTTCGACATCCATCCAATCCGATTAATATCGGACAACATTTGAACCCGACTCAAAATCCATTGCAGTGAAAAAGCAAAGTCCCTCTCTCGTTTCTCACTTCCGTTACTCTTTGTTGGGTCTATCTGGATTGTGAGAAAAGTTAAGCATCAAGGTATTGATCGTGAGGTTGTTCTTGAGGTTGTTCCTCCTCTTGTAGAGCTTGAACCCTTGTTGCTTCTTTTGTCAAGTCCCGATGGGAGGTATGCTATGGTTCTTGGATGGGGCTTGGTTCTGTTTTGACGATGGTTTGGTAGTCTTCAGTGAGCCGGTGAGCATCTGGACAACTTGTTTGAAGGTGGAGGTGTCTGCTTGGACAAACGTTGTTGGGTAGGGGTTGGAGTCAGATCTAGTGCCTTTGAGCCGTCGTCCATGATGGCAAAATGCAACCCTCGCCATGGTAAGCTAATAGATTTCTGTTAGATTGTAAACTAATCATCCACTCCTTGGGCCCTCTTAAAAAAATTCGGTGTATTATATACTTAAAAGTGTTTTTTTTATATTTATTTTTTAGATTTTCATTCATTTTTCCCCTCGGACTCAAGCTTTTTAAGGTTCTGCATCGTAGTGGAGTGAAAAAGCAACAAATGAGAATTGAGAACAAATTTCTGATTTTGGGTTGGAGGTTTTTTTGGTATCTGTTTGGGTTTTTTGGCTATGTATTTTGTGTTGTGAAGAATCAAGAATGAGATTGTTTCGGATCGCACTTCTATTTCATCAAATCCTTTCAGTTTTTTCTTTCTAGCATTTAGGAAATATTTTTATGTTTTATGCTTTATGTTGGTTTTATCTATGTCTGTTTATTGGAAAAATGGAGGAAAGCTTGATGACAATGATATTAAAATTATATTATTATTTTTTTCTTTTTCGTAATCTCAAAGAAGATAGTTTCAAATCAATTGTTGAGTCGGGGAGGAAAGGCCGAACAATCCCGACGTCTTGGAGAAGGACTGAGGAAGTTAGGGTAGTGTCTGCAGAAGGCAATGATGATTATGACCCGACCCGAATGTACCTGATCGGATCGGGTTGGCGCCTTTTAATAAAAGTTTCAGGTCGGATCAGGGCCAAACCCGGCTTGGACACATCAGGTTGCAGGCCTACTTGAAAGCATGAACATGACATTCCTGCATTTCAAGCCCCAACCAAAGATATTTTTTTAAAGAAAAATACTTTTAATTACAAAGAAATTCTACAAAAATAAATTTATAAACTAACGTGACTTTACGCAATACGTTAGATTGTAAAGCTACTTTTATTATAAATGAAATATAACGTATCATATAAAATTATATCAATTTGTAAATTTATTTTTGTAAAATCTAGTTCCGGCTGTTTCTAATTTCTCCTTTTGAAATAAATGAATCCTCGAGCACATGTTTGTTTCTTTGTTACATATAAGCATATCTTATGGTCCCTATGTATATACATATTGATTAAGAACGAGGCCCTTTTTTTGTGGTGTTACAAGCATGCATCCAATTCCAAATATCGACCGAAGGCTATTTGATTACAACAGACACAAATAAATGACCAACCCCTAACTCTTCGAGCATGCATGCAAAAAACAACCAAACTCTTTCGAACATGCTTTTATACAGCCACAAAGAAGATTTTCCAAGTCGTTTGCTTGGTTGTATTCCTCGAATTCTTCTAAACAAAGGTTAGTTTAATGTGGTCTTATTTGGTTATACAATTCAGATGAGATAATATAAGATATTTTGTTGAAAGCTAAATAAAATATTTTTATAATATAATTTTTATTTTAGAATTTGAAAAAGTGGAATTGTTTATTATATTTTGTGTGAAAATTTAAAAAAATTGTAATAATTATATGAAATGAAATGAGAAGAAATAGTTTAATTTTGTGTAACCAAACCAGCGCTTAAAACTTTCAAAAAGAACCAGCAGCATAAAAGAATACAACTAACGCACATAATATATGTATGTGTGTTTGTATGTGTATATATATATATATATATATGTATTGGCAAAAAGAAAACACACACACACGAAAAATGCTATTATTTATAACAGATTTTTTCATCTACAATAAGAAGTTTTTTTCAGGTCGAATAATCCCAAGATTGAGAAGTGATATCATTTCATTTCATCTTCATTACAGTTTTTTTAAATTTTTACATAAAATATATTAAACAATTCAATTTTTCAAATATCAAAACAATAATAATATTAAAAAAAAATATTATAATAATATTTTATTCAACTCATCTAAAACCATCTTATCTCATCTCATTTCTCAATCTAAACATCCTAATTCTCTCCTTCTCTTTGTTGGGTAAGCTGAATAAACACTTGGGATTGAGCTAATTGAGATATCCCCAAATATATTTTGTGTGTATGTGTATGAGAGAGACTCTAACCCGACCCGACCCGACCCGACCATTATATTCTAAGACCAGAGGCAATTTCGTAAATTGTGGCTCAAAAAGTAGGGTTTTAGGGTTTGCTTTATAAAGTCCCGTTGTTTCGGCCCTGTCATCTTGCCTGCTCGCTTCGCCAACAGACACATTCGGCTGCGTCAATCTTCAAGGTCGTATCCTCTTTCTTTCTCTACACTTGTGTATCTTTTTTAACTGACTTGTACTTTTTTGGTGTATTCTCGTTCATTTTTTATAGATTTTCTTTTTCACGAGAACCATCAAATCGTAAGCTGTTATTATTTAGGATCTGAATTCTTTCTATTTTTCCCTAAATGTATACGTTTTATGTTATTCAGGAGCGCGAAAGAAAGAAATCGAGGCATTAAGAATGTCGGGGTAAGTAATCGTTTTCTATTAAGAGTAACTACTGAGATGAATTTTTTCTCTTGCCTATATTTTGGAGTGGTTGGGCTTATGTGTTCGTATTATAAGAAAGCAAAGTTTCCTTGAAGTGAGTTTTTCTTTTTAATAATTTGATGAGCAATGATATTCTGAGCTGGTGCCATCTTGGGATTTGGTTGCACTAGAAACTTTCGAGAGCAAGTAATACATCTCTCTCTCTCTCTCTCTCTCTCTCTCTCTCTCTCTTTAAAAAAAAGGGATGTTAAGTAATAAGTAATTTTGGGGGTGGCTCGATCTTGGGGTATTGGTGGACTAGAAATTGCACAAGGCTAGCAGATTACTTAAGTGTGGGGGAGATTTGCATTTGACAACTGTTTGATGAGAATGCTGGGTGTACTTAGACTTTCAGAGTGAATTCAGTGTCATTGGTAGAAGTATGGATTTGTTACAGATGCTTGCAGATTTAATTTGGTCATACCCAGAGAGGCACATGAAATAACTCGCTGTTATTTGTGATTATCTGTTGTCTGGTATGGAAATGAAGCCATTTTTAAGATGGGTAGTGGCTAAATGCTTTCTCCATGAAAATGACTGACCAAAGTGATTGATCTAGCGACACTAGCAGTTTTTTTTAACAATAAGGGGGGGGGGGATGTAAATTTGGTCTGTCGGAGGAACTTGTCATCGTTCAGTAGGATAAAATGTACATGAGCTCACTCAGTAGTTGGGTAGTTGGTGATTCACATTTGTTGATTACTCACTGATTTCAATCTGGATCTTAAGCAGTGAAGAGGCTACTGCTGCGGTTGAGACACCTGCCCCTGTTCTTGGGGAGACTATGGATATCATGACAGCCTTGCAACTCGTGCTGAGAAAATCGCGTGCTCATGGTGGGCTTGCTCGTGGCCTTCATGAAGGTGCAAAAGTGATTGAGAAGCATGCCGCCCAGCTTTGTGTACTGGCAGAGGACTGTGACCAGCCAGATTATGTTAAACTGGTTAAAGCTCTTTGTGCTGACCACAATGTAAACTTGATGACAGTTCCTAGTGCAAAGTCACTAGGCGAGTGGGCTGGTGTAAGTATCATCCTTTTGGAAAAATTTTCCTACTTTGTTTACTTTCTTTAAATGCTTTTATTCTCCTTCATTTATAAAGTGAGATGACAGTTGCCTTTTTTCTTTATTCAAGATTTTCTAAGTTAGAACTTGTAATTAATAAAATTGGAAGATCTGCTAATTTTTCTTGTGAATTTTTACATAAAGAGATACTCCGTCAGTAAGCACAAAACGATAAGTGGTTAGCAAAGATGTATTTATTTATTTATTATTTTTTTTTTTGGGGGGGGGGGGGGGGGGGCAATTGTTGACTTTAATCCTAAAACTTAAAGTCAATAATTTCACTCATTGGTTGGTATTCTCTTATGAAGTACTAGTTAGTAGCCAGTGAAGTTATAGATGTTAATGCATTTGGTTTCTAGTTTCCGTTGTTTAACCTACCAACTAATAGAGTAGTGCTCTCTCAATTTTCTATGTAATATGGTTCTATCTATATCAATATGCTCATAGCTTTGCATTATTATGGCTTTGATTTTTGAATTAATATATTTTCGCCTAATTGATCATTAATTCTGATTCATTCATCGACCATCAAACTCTATTACAGGTTCTATCTAACATCTGGTTGTGCTTGCTCTGTGCAGTTGTGCAAGATTGATTCAGAGGGCAAAGCCAGAAAGGTTGTTGGTTGCTCCTGTGTTGTTGTGAAGGTAATATAAAATCCAAAAAATGGCACACATGATGGCGCATACAACTTTACTAGCCATCAAATGAATTCTTAAATTTTTCTCGAACTGATTTTGTAGGATTTTGGCGAGGATCATGAAGCTCTTCATATTATTAGGGAGCATGTCAAGTCTCACTGAATAGCTAGCAATGGTTGGTTTTGTGGGATGTGATGTGATGCGATGTTTTGTCCCTATAGACTTTTCCTTTTTGTTTATTTGGTGGAATTTCACTAGGAGTTTTCTCGAGTGTTGCTATATCAAAGTTACTTGGTTCTAGTTGTTTGCTCTTTAACAGTCTTTAATAGCTGCTATTGCCTTGCCCCTCTCGTTTTGTTTTCGTATTCATGATAAGAAATCTATTCGAATATGATGACAAGGTGCGAGCCATTATTTACATAAGCAAACGAGGAAGATGTCGATCGATAATCAATACAAAGGTTTCCGCGCAAACAATCGTATATGTTACCATTTCATTATTTATTATTAATTTTTTTTTTTTTTTTTTTGTGAAAATCTCGGGTAGATGATGACATTAGTTAAATAATTAAAGAGTTCTACTTACCATTTGGACATACCCTTCACATTGGAAAAAAATAATAATACTTGAAATTTTAAACTTTTTGCACAAATTAATTGAGGGTATATCTTTTTGTTCAAACTTCAAATCCAATATTAAGGAGAATGAGAATAAAAAAGAGAAAATTATTTGGTATTCCTTCAATGAGAATAAAAAAAATGAAAGATTGTTAGATATTTCTAGAATACCTATGATGTGGTAGTCCTATTCTATTATAACATGTAATGTAATTAAAATTATTTATGTAAGCATTAATTTTAATTGACATACTATTTTATGTTAAAATCTGAATATCATGCATCCCCTGTAAGTACTTAATAATTATTCATTAAAATAAAAGGAAAAAAAGTAGATACACTCTTTATTGTGACTTAAAAATGATTAGTGTTGATAATAATAATATATTAATGGATAAAATTTGTAGGATGTCTAATTATTAGGAAAAAAAAAAAACGAAGGGTTTATAAATTAAGTCGGATGAAAATCCTCTATATTTTATGCGAATATAAAAGGAGTCACTATTTTGTGAAGTTGATGGTTTCTTTATCTTCTCTCCGCTTTATTATTTTACATTTCCTTTTCCTTTTTGCTCGACCTTTCCTAATGCTCTTTAAACCTATTCTATACAAAATATTCCTTTAATCATCAAAGTTATACCGATCTTATTATTTTCAACTCGAATATCAATCTCTATCGAGCAATTTGTTAATATATTCATAAATTTCTTCAACGAAACCCTAATTGGATGTGGTTAGGTTGCATTGCCGACGACGTTTTATTTGAGAAAGCCCCTCGTATGTGTTGTTCGTGAGAAGATGAATTAAGGTAATCTTTATATGTTATCATCCTTTGCAAGATTTTTATACATACGAAGATATAGATAGGTTGAATACTTGTTTTTCTTCCTCTCTCCCCCCTCCATATTTTAGGCATAGATCTTAGGCATAAATATGTTACTTAGTTTGATACGTTTGACACGCCTATAACTTACAATCAATTTTGATTCTCGAATTGAAAGAAGTTAGGGTTCAACTCAGTTTTCAATCACTAAGAATACCAACCAATGAGTGAAAGTATGGTGCCTAGATCTTCTATAGTTTGTCTCAAATAAACTTCTTTTAAGGTCATGCATCTAAATATCTACACTAGTAGTCTGTATGTATTTACATGAAGAATGTTTTAGGTTTTTCCATTAAGAATTTTCAAATAAGGCCTATTGCTTGTTTTTCATTAATGTCAAGTAAACAAATAGTTATCTTGACAAATCTAGATTAAATATTATATTTATTTAATCAAATCAGTTTTGTTTTTTATTGTAATGAGTTTTGCTGCTTATAAGTTGTCGCGTACACATTTCATTTACTTCGAGATCTATTAATGTTACAAAAAAATAATCAAAACACATTTTTATGTTATTTGATGTGGTAGACTCTCACATCTGTGTTGCGTTTGATGTGTTGATAAACAAGTTTACAAATATATTTTTTCTATTATACTTATGACTTATTAGGTTTAGACTATCCCTTTATGCAATAAGTATTGGATTATATATTTAATTTAGCTATAGAATTTCATTTAATGGATATTTATTAGAGAAGAAAATTCATTCTTTTTGTATAAAATTAAAGAAGTCCAGACGAGTAATCTATTTAAGAAACACAAATCTGATATAATATGGATAACAATTGCTTGAACAATAGTATGGCATGTAAGTTGTGCTCCTAAACTTGGATTGCACATTGCCAAAGCAAGCATTCATACCATATTAATCAACATTTCAAAATTTATAGGCAGTTTTGAACTTCCCACATTATAGAATTTTGAATAAAAAAGTGATAAAAGTATAAAATAGGTATAATAATTGTAGAATAAATATAAAAAATAGATATTGTAGAATTCTAAGAATTTAAAGGGAGAGAAAAAATCCCAAAGAATCTGTATTTTGACGATCAGTCTCTCAAAACAGCTATAAAGCGCCAATGGGAAGATTCTCAAAAAGAAGCAAAATATGTGAGAAAAAGGGAAAACCCAGTACCGGAATTGAGACCCAAAATTCAGTCATAATTGATAAACTGGGCGGAATCCGAAACTGCCCATTTGTAAGTCTGTGCTTGCATGCTCAACACTTACCTTAAAACCCTTAAACTCAGCTGTGCGGAGTTATTAGCACTCAACCATTTCCTCTGGTCTTTAAATTCTCCTAGGGCTTTAAATGGCCTCAATTTGAGTGAAATTCTGCATGAGCTTTCTGGGCTGTGAGCTGAAAATGACTTCCTCTGAGGGAGAACTTGAGGAGCAGCTTAAGGAGACTGGGAATAAGCTCCTTAACCCTCCTTCCTCCATTGATGAGCTCCTCAATCTTCTGGATGTAACGAGCCTTTGTTCCCTCATATAAATTTGCCTTTGGGGTTGTTTTCGTTGAGTGAGTTTGTTGAAACGTCGGTCTGTTGTGAGTTTATATGGGTTGATAAGCATATTCTTAATCAATTTGCTGGTGTTGGTATATGGGTTCTCCCTTCCCAAGTGTCTGTTTAACGTTTAATCTTTCAAGTGGGCGTATGCAAACATATATAATGATTCTAGTAAACTAAGGGTTTTGTTTACTGCAATGTTGAATCAATGATGACTTTATATTGTTTTGTCATGGCTTGTTTGACCAATGAGATGTTTTTCATGGTTAGGAGCCTGATGGTGTTGGTACACGGGTTTTCTTTTCTCAATTGCTTATGTTTCAAATACGTATATCCACAACCAAAATTTCTTGGAACGTGAATTTACTGAAATAAGTGTATTGTGTAGTTGATGATTTATTTTTGTGGTTCCAATGGGTTTATGATTGTTACCGTGGTTTTTTCCCTTCCAATTGGTTGTGGGTATTGTTCAAGTAGGTTAGTGTTTCTCTGTCAAATCAATGTTGAGTTTTTCATCAATCGACGATATTTATGAAAATTTTCTGCCATATGCTTTAGTTCTTCATTATTATTTGAATGAATTTCTTTACTTATCGAAAAAAATCTTGACTTTTTTCAGTCTGATGAATGCCAATTTGAGCTTCTAATCCATTTGAGCAAAATTGCTTTAATCTGTCCTGGAACGTTCATCCTTTGTTTGTCTTGACTTCTATTTTCCTCTGGTTCTGATTTTCTTTCAGTATATAATTGTTAATTTTCCCAGTTGCTTTGATGGTTGACATTAATCCAACTCTCATCCTTTTTTTTTTTTTTTTTTTTCATTCCATATTTTAATCGAGGCTAAACCTTCGTTAAATTGAATTGTTTCCTTCAACTTTCAGAGAGTTGAGAGTTTGTTAGCAAATGTGGAACAAGCGCCATCAGAATCAATGAAAGATGCACTTTTACCCTCGATGAAGGCACTGATCGCTAATGAACTTTTGACACATTCTGAAATGGACGTGAAGGTTTCAGTTGCATCTTGCCTTACTGAGATTACAAGGATAACAGCTCCGGATGCCCCTTACAATGATGATCAAATGAAGGTACCCATGACAGTTAAAACATTCTTGGGATTAAAACGAAAATTTCATACTAAAAAAATGGATCCATTTTTTTTCTGGATCTTAAATAAACTGCTTCTCCAATTCATTGATGCACAGGAAATTTTTCATCTAACTGTAGCAGCATTTGAACAATTGCCTCACATGTCTAGTCGCTATTATACAAAGGCGGTTTCAATTCTTGAAACCGTTGCAAAGGTCAGGTCATGCTTGGTGATGCTAGACCTTGAGTGCGATTCATTGGTAGTTGAAATGTTTCAAAATTTCTTAAAAGGTCTCAGGTAAAAGCAATATCACTGGTATTTGTTATTCTACTAACCCTCTACTCTTGCTAATATTGTTTTTTTTGATGAGTTACTATTGCTAATACTTAGCTGGAGAGAGCAATACAACAAGAGTTTAGCACACAAATAATGGTTGATGTGTTCTTTTCATTGCGTAGCAGTTTTCTTGTCACAAATTTATTTACCGTTACTTGAACAATCATACTGTTTAATAGAAATGCAGCTCGTGTGACAAGGTTAAAGTTTTGCATGCATACCTGAAATGTTTGCAGCACTAAAATTCTTCACTGCTGTCGTGTGACAAGGTTAATGTTTGCAAGGCTATCAGTAACAGGTTTATTTATCTCTGTAACATACTTTTCTAGTAAAAAAATGGATTCTGGGTGAAAAGTCTATGCTAAGGAATCCTGATGCCTGCAGCTAGCGACTGCTGCTGCTCTGCTGAGAACATGGCTTGCATTGATTTGAGTGTAATTATTTCATCGATAAAATACTTACAAGTAAGGCCATAAATGTGGAGGATGTAGACAGGAGTATCAGCATTATCAAGGAAGAGGAGTTTGCAAATTAGAAAATAATTTGAAGGAAGTCTAGCAGGATGTTGTTTGGAAGAATTTAAGGGCTATTTGAATTTTCCAGTAGAAGCAATGCATAATATTTTCTGAGTGTTCTCTAAATAAATGAGTTGCGTATTTTTAATGTCTAACCCCCCTGCGTATTTTCTATTTCTAATCTGCGTATCTGCTCTTGGTCTACTCAAGGTCCAACCAACCACACACTGTATTTTCAGCCATGGAAATGATTATGACCTTGGTCATAGATGAAAGTGAAGAAATTTCCTCAGATCTTCTCATTCCTCTTCTAGCTAGTGTAAAAAAGGAAAATGAGGTAATTTTATTGACTTTACATATGCTGCATCTCAATTTCTTTATGAAAATTGGAATCTTATCTATCTTTACTCACTGTTCCAGACTGCTTCGCCTATTGAGTGGGAACTGGGGAGAGAATTATTACTAATTGTGCTGTTAAGCTTGAACATTGTCTCAAGGAAGCAGTTCAATCTATGGGCATTGCTTTGGATGAATATTCTCAAACAGTTGCTTCTATATGTCAAAGTGGTTCTGTTCCCCTTGAACATGAACATGTCAATGGCTATGGGGAGCATTCGGTGCGTATCAAATTCTCATTTATGGAATGATCTTCAGTTAGCCAGTATACTAGTTGCTGATATCATACTTTTTCATGCCTCTTTCCCAAGTAGTCTTTTTTTTTTCTTTTTCTCTAAAACTAGGCTGGGTACTTCCTTTTCCTCGGAATGTTTCTCAAGGTGAATTACAACCTCCTTGTTGCTCTCCTACCTACCATTTGATTTTCAAAGGAGGGACAGCGATTACAGGGAGGAAGTTAGGATTAAAGTGTATGGGGAACCTGGCTGGACTGAAATTTTCTGAGAGGCCGCCATTAAATAAAATTATATAAAAAGAGCCTGAAATATCCTTTTTATTTCAAAATTTTGGCGGCAAACTAACAAAAAAGCCCTTACATTTTCCCTACCTTCATGGGGACCCCTAGATTGGTCACTTAATGAATGTATAGTAACAGTCGTTTTAAGGTTTGACTTACCTGCTGTTTCAAGGCTCACATTTCCTGCTGTTTGATTTCGTGCCTTTTGACTTGCATACACGATTCTGTAACAAGCTCTGATTAATTGCATTTATGTGCTTCAGGCTGATGATAAGTTAGAAGAAAGCACAGATTCTGATCTGCCACCAAAGACAGATCCAAATGAGCCACCCCAGGTATCTCATTACCCCTGACATCTCCAAGTCATTTGTCCATTTAATTTTGTTTGTATTTACTACTATTTATTTTTATTATGGAAGCTTTACAAAATTTTAATTTTTATCTATTAGGTGACTGAGGGTCTTGCTCCAGATACTGTTTGTGGCACCAAAGTTGGCCAACCTGTGGATGGTACTTTGAAATCAGCAATGAGTAATGGCATTAGGAATGATGAAACTTTAAAAAACGAAAAAACTTCAAAATCATTACAGAGTCGTGTTCTTGCTAAACATTCCAAAAGCATTGGTGCAAGAAGCAATGCTGAGCCTGGCAGCTTAGGCTCTACAAAGGCAGCCAAGTCAGAAATTGAGCGAGTCTCTGTTCCAAAGAAAAGGGGTAGGAAACCTAATTCCTTAATGAATCCTGAGGAAGGCTATGATCATACTTGGATTTCTCCTGGAAGAAAAGCTACGATCACGCATCGCAGAAAATCTCATGATGGGGGAGTTGATGATACACCTTCTGAAAACCCAGATTCCTCAATGGCCAATTTATCCCTTGAGAATGTGACTGAACCATCAGCTTTCAAAGCTAAAACTAACGAGATCGTAGTTCCTGCTGCTCCATCCCCAGAGCATGGCCTTCCTGATTCAAGCCTTCGTAAAAGGGGCCGGCCAAAGAAAAAAGGGAACACAGTGAATCAAGATGCCGATCCTGATTCCCTTTCTAGGTCAAAGGGAAGGTTTTTGAAAGCTCATGTTGGGGAGAAAGCTCTGCAATCTGCAGATCTGAGTATGAAAAAGGAATCTGAAGTTTTGAGTAACTGTAACGCAAAAGCACAGGGACGCTCAAGAAAGATTAGAATTGCTACAACGCCCAAAGAAGAGACAGCGGTAGCTCCTGGATATGTAGTGTCAGAAAAGGAAGCTGATGTCCCTTGTGTTCCTGAGGAAAAACCTCCGTGTCCATCAACTATGAATGTAGATGGAATGAATGATAAGTCCTTAATCCAACTGGTTATCAAGAAAAGGAAGAGGGGTGATGTGCCTTCAAAAAAGGATATTTCTGAAACATCCCGCAGTAAGGTACTGCAATTAATCCTTTCAAATTCTTCCACTCAAGATGTATGTTAAGCTCCACTACTCTCTCTCTCCAGCTTTTTAATGATGGGTTTTTTCCCCCTCCGGTCACCACTTTATAGATGATTTCAAAGTCTGCAACTAAGTCAACCAATAGAGATGACAGTTACTTGGAAGAAACCTCTAAATCTAAACTCAAGAGGATGCGTACCACCGGAAAGAAAGAGGTACAAGTATGTAATCAGCTTTGTAGTGTTGCTTGTGTTTGATAGTGAACCATGGCGTATTCCAGTTATTCTATGGATCACTTTGTTTTAATATAATTAATCAATAGATTACTTATAAAAAAAAATATCAATAGATTCTTCTCTTAATTTTTGGGGTTGTCTGGACCATCTGTTTTTTGAGAGTAATTGAAAATGTTAACTCGTGGTCTTGGTTTATGGTCAGTTTTTCTACTTGCATTGAGGAGATATTAGTTCATCTGCGTACTCTTTATTTGACCGAATTAATCGTTCTTACTGAATATGCTTTTACTTCCTCTTTGTCATGTCTCTGTAAACAACATGCTTAGCTATTAAAGAAAAACTAGAGTCTCAATATCATATCTTAATGTTCACATCCAAGTCCTGATTATCAGACTCAGACATAGTACTGTCGAATTTATTTAGCTGGGAGATGCATAGTAAAAACTCTCACTTAAGTTTTACCTTTTTGATATAATGGCGCTACTGGAAAGATTCTGCAAAGTATTATTTGTATGTTGAAGATCTGGATTTCTAGTAGGATGCCTAGGAAGTGAGGCAACACATTAGCTTAATATTCTCCTCATCCCATTCTCCTGTTTATCTGAGTTATATGTTATGTTTTACAACTTTTTGCCTCTTTAATTTGTCGGTGCTTAATTTTTCTAATGCAGTCTTCTGAAAAGTCTGACCTTGATGAGCACTTAGTCGGTAGCAGAATAAAAGTTTGGTGGCCATTGGACAAGATGTGAGTACTTAAGGACTGTATAACGTTCCTCTTTGTAATATTCTTGCTAAATCTTTGAACTCTCTATTTTGCCCTCTTTCAATATGTCTTTCCAAGTTGATTGTGTTTTCTCCATTCCAATTACCATCAATCCTTTTAGACCTTGATAAACATTAAGGCTCCGTAAATTTTTGTTACTATGTTATACTAAATATGCGCTTTGCATTTTGGTGAAAAAGAAGCCTCCAGTGAGGTTTATGACACTGAATTGAAAGGCCTTCTTTTCTTTTGTTATATGATAGTTCTTATTTTGCAGGTTTTATGATGGCGTTGTAAATTCTTATGACCCTGTTAAAAAGAAGCACCAGGTGAAATGGCTCTCACTAATCCCAACATGCTATTTTCTTTTCTCTCTCTTTTTTGCTATTTTCATAACCTCTTTCATGTACTTGGGCTTGGATCTTTGCATATTCTGTCATGCTTACGAGTGTGTCTCTTCCATAAAATCACAGTCCATTTTTGTGTTTTCTCAGCCAGCCTTTGGTCATGTTCTTTCTGATGCTCCTCTTACCCTTGATGTAACATCAAGTTGAACTAAACCACACCATCTAACCTGTTTTCTCTGAGTTTCATTTCTTGTTTATTTTTTATTGGCACCGGCTGTTTGGAATAAAGTCCCGACTAATCCTAGGGGTGCACAGGCTCTCGGCAAGGAATTTCCCGCAAGTGCACCTTGGATAATTCAAGGGAAATTCCTCTAGTTCGATGGCTCCTATAAATTGTTTGAATCCAAGGATTCAAATGTTAGACCTGGAGGGAGCAGACCACCAAGACCAAGGCTCTTACCACTTGAGCCAAACCCTAGGGCTATCATTTCTTGTTTCTGATTATTATCATTCTTAATTTTTTTTTTTTTTGTTATGAACAGGTGTTATATGCTTTTTTTTTTTTTTTATCGTTATGAACAGGTTTTATATGCTGACGGTGATGAAGAAGTCTTAAATCTCAAAAAGGAATGCTGGGAACTGGTTGGAGATAATGTTTTGCCTGTTGTGCGTGTTTTGCCTTTGGATTGTTTTCCCAATTTGTCTTATTTTAGAAAAAAAAGTAAATGAAAAATAACTCTTGTATACTGTTATTATGCTGATATTATTAACAGGGTCAAGAGACTAATGCTCAAGAACCATGTGCTTCATCTGATCTGTGAGTTGTATATCTTGTTTTTTTTATCCTTCCAGAATAATGCTTTATTTTGCGTATTGATATATGGCAACTGAAACTTGATAGTATTTTTTTGAATTGTAATTATACTGTCAGTTCAGTAAATTAATTACTTTTGGCCTTTATCAATAATTACGTGAAGCAAGTGAATAATTCTATTTTTAATTTACTCCAGAAGTTTCCTTTTTATATTCTGGATGGCCCTCAGATAAAAACTCTACTGCTGTTCACTAATATGGGAATTGTTTTTTGGCATATTTAGCAGTAGCTACTTTCGTAAAGAATAAAAATGCTAATTGGATCCTTCTAACTCAACTTCTTTGGATTGTCATGTTCCTTTTTTCTTCGATTTTTGCTAGTTTGACAAGTCTCGTGTTTATGTTTGCTCCTGCATAGATCGGTTTCAAAGGTGTTTGTGCAACTTGTGGGATTTGCTAAATTCTAGGTGTTATGGTGATATGGGATCGGGCTTTATGCTCACATAGTTGTTCAATGCTGATACCTGATAGGGAATAACTTGGGTGCATAGCTGGGTATTGGAGTGTCACAAATTTAAATTTACTTGAATTGAATTTACTTGCATTTTTCTTTTAAACTTTACATGGCAAAAGCTTTGCATTCCTTAATGCCATGGTAAAAAAAGGGACAAGTTGGAATGCAATGAGGAACATAATTTGCATTGCATCTTTAGATTCCCTATTAATAATTTTCCTTTATCCAAATTGTTTGATATGGTGATTGCCTGATGTATGTTGTTTCCTTATACTTGTGTGATCTTATACGTTACATACATATATATGTGTATATTTTTGCTGTGCATTTTGCCAGACTGCAAAAGAGGAGGGGGAAAGCAAAGTCAAAGTCAGCCAAACGAGAAATAGTTGATTCTTCTTCGAAAAGGTTGGTTCACAATCTTTCATAAATCTATGAATGTTTCCTCTGTTTTATGTGTCCCATGGACTGAAAAGACTGGAGGCTTTCCAGGAGTGGAGCTTTGGGTGGCAGATCTGAAGTCGTCGAACGAACAGAATCTGGTGGTAATTCTGCAGATAATCTTGAGCCCGACAAACCTATTGTTGTTTCCGAGTCTGTGAATGACCCTTCTATGGCAGAAGATGGGTTGAAAGATGATGACCATATAAAGTCTACTGGAAAATTGAGGATTGAGAGGCTAAAGACTGGTACCAACTTAATGCAGAACATGCCTAAGGCTACGGCCTTGCCCAAGGGATTCCTTTAACTTACAGATATATGTTAGAAAGGGTGCAAAGAAATGGAGGTAGTTAAGTTCTATTTACCTGAGTTAGACAAGGTTGTGTATAGAGTGAGTGGTGACTGAAGCTCTAAGGCTTATAATTTTGGCTTTAGGACAGGGTAGTATCAGTTATAGTCTCTTTCTTTTGTTTCTCATGTAACGGCAGAAGCAAGCATAGGGTGTTTTCTGCCATCAGGGACTGGTTTATGCATTTGAACTCTTACCAACTTGTTTCATGTTATTGTTCTCTGGGTTCTGCTCATCTCCCAGTTTGAAACTCTCCAATTGATCCAATGTAGGGGTTTTTCAAACCTGTCATGTCGACTTTTATCAATAAAACGCAGAACGTTTCCTTTCAAAGAAATGAATTTCAGTTGAACTTGAACAGGGTTGTGTTTTAAAATTTTCCTTTCCTGCTTGCAATTTTGCACGACAGATCACCCAAAATAAAAACCAGAGTTAATAAAATGCCCTCAAATCTCAGTACAATGATATATATCACCAGAGTCAACAGAAGAGCTACGCTTGCACCTACATAGATATAATCAGATGTACAGCAGATTAGAATGAGAAGTTCCATATTCATTTCCCCAATTTTCTTCTCACTCTCTCTCTCTCTCGTTCCATATTCATTTCCCAATTTTCTTCTCACTCTCTCTCTCTCTCTCTCTCTCTCTCTCTCTCTCTCTCACCTAACCCAAAACTAGTTGCCTAATTTTTGAAGTGTATTACTTCTTCCATCATCCCCACCATCATACCTACTAAAAGAGACAGCACTTATGTTTCAATTTCAAACGTTAATCCTTATAAGCACCGAATAATAGTCTTATCATCTGTATGTTAGGCTGCTAAATTCTCAAACAATAATACATCACAGTTGATCAGCCCTATTGCCTACAAGGACGGATATCAATGTTTCAAAATTGTAGGACTTTAACAAAGCATCGCTCTCTTTTATCGATCAATGCTATCGGACATGCAAGCATTTTCCTTTTGAATATTATTGAATATTTAATAGATTTAAAATTTCTCTATCTCAGCCCTAACCTACAACTAATAATACTACTGCCATAGCTAGGTAGCTATTAATGTTTGGCTCCAAATTTCCAAAAGTCAGGAATTTTTGTAGGCCCACTAAATGGTTCCTAGCATCCGCCCTCCCGCTTGAGGCGAGCAGGGACATCTACTCACGCATGAAGCAAACGGGTGGATGCCTACCTTTAGGAGATGTCGAGGGTGGGTGCTAGGCTGGACTTCGGCTCGTCCAGATTTTCACTCGTTCGCTCTGCCTAATATATATTAAAAAAATTTGGATTTATATATATATATATATATATATATATAAATAGAGAGAGAGAGAGGACCAAAGAACGCTCATTTGAAAGAGCTTGATGGAGCAAATGAGAGGTTAACTTCATGGAAAGCTGATCTTCTTGATTACGAGGGCCTCAAGGCAGCCATTAATGGGTGTGCTGGAGTTTTTCACACTTCATGGTTAATTATTATATTTAAAAATATTGAATCTAAACGAATAATTTCTACCTTTTTTTTTTTCCTCTCATCAGTTTTTTAAAATTTCTCTATCCCCTGACCTACAACTAATAGTACTACCTACTGTCATAGCTAGGCAGTTATTAATGTTTGGCTCCAATTTTTTATTTTTAAAAAAGATAAATTTACTACTAAATAACAATTTGTATACAACTATCCATTTTAGCCTATCACTATCCATTTTCAATTTGTATACAATTTGTCAATAAATTGTGAATGAGTTGTTAGTCTATCAATATCCATTTTCAATTTGTATACAATTTGTCTATAAATTGTGAATGAATTGTTAGTCTATCACTATTCAAAAGTTAGGATTTATATAGTCCTGTTGAGTAGGTTCTAGCATCCGTCCTCCTATTTGAGACAGCGAGTGTCGGGTTGGACTTCGACTCACCTAAATTTTTACTTATTTACTCGATCTATAATATATATATATGTATATTAAAAAAAATCATAATGAAATGACGCGATTTTTCATTTCATTACAAGGATTAATAAAATTCAATATTTCCTCTAAACTTGGCTTACTTTTTTTTTAGATTTTGAAAATTAATGATCAGTCATTTCATATTCCTTTTTAAAAAGCGTACGTTTGATTAGCAAACTTTCTAGATTGTCCAAAAAAGCAGAAAGCACGGCAATATTAACCATCATATGTACGCAAGACTTTTTTAAAAATGTCCGAAATTTGCGATCAAACTTTTAAACTCGTTCAGATTTTAAACTGAATTGAGTTAAATTAAATTGAGATGAAAAAATATTAATATTAATATTATTTTAAAATTTAAAAAAGTTAAATTGTTTATTATATTTTATAATAAAATTGTAATAATAAATTGAGATGAGTTGAGATGAATTTAAGAACCAAACGAAGCTGGAAGATTTGAATAGTGACTTGAGATAAGAAGAGATGAGATAAAATTTAAATGTTAAATAAAATAATTTTTTAATATTATTTTATTTTAAAATTTAAAAAAATTGAATTGACCATTATATTTTATATAAAAATTTTAAAAAGTTGTAATGATTAGATGAGATGTGATGAGATAATGAGCTTTTTGTATCCAAATCTCCCCTTAGATTAGAAAGTTCTTTGAAAATAGTGAGCTTCATTAGATTTTACATACGAAAAATGATATTTACAATCATGGAGTGTGCAAGCGCCGTGTAATTTCTTTAAAAAAGTGAGTAAATATGTGATCCACATAAAAAAACTAATTTTTTGATAATGGATTCTACTATTTTTCAAAATGATTGTGCGGCGTTTGCGCACTCCAAGATTGTATGTAACATTATTCTTTATATATAATAAACAAGTCCATACAAGCCTTTTGTGAAAAAAAATGAATCTCACTAATAAAAAAAAAAATATTTTTACACATTTTTAGGTGAAGTCCACTTTTTTACAAGGATTTGTATGAGACTTGTACAAATCATTTCTTATAGAGATGATACTTGCGTCATGGAGTACTACACAAGCGTTGCGGGATCTCTTTGAAAAAGGTGAGTATATACAGGATCCACATGAAAAAAAAAAATTAATTTTTTAATAATAAATCTTACTCTTTTTAAAAATGATTGTGCGACGCTTGTGCATTCTACTATTGTATGTAACATTATTCTTTCTCATAATATATTTAGAAAAAAAAAAAAAAAACAGGATGAGTTAATTATTTTGTTTAATTTTGTAAAAAAAAAAAATTATTAGTACCTAGAACCCCCCAAAAATTGCCGCACTGATCATAGCATCATCTCATTCTCATGGGCAAGAAAAAAATCTTTTTTTCCTAAGCATTTGAATTTTGGATTAACTAATTTGGAGTCTTGGACGTACGATGTAGATATATAGTTCTGGTAATTTATTGTTTTTGTTATTTTGTTTTTTCTATCGACTGTTTACCCCGTGGTAGGTGGGGTGATCTTTTGCTTATAAAAAGCAAAAACCATACACCAGTTTAACCAAAATACGTAGCTTATGCCTCTCGTTTCTTCCATTCCAGCAGCAGCACGTTTCTTAATTTCCTTGATCTCTCCCTTTTCTTACCAAATCCAAACAGTGAACACCAAACGTCGGACGACACATGATGATCTATATATCCAAAAAAGACCAAGTTATGCCAGTACTTCATCATGAACTTGGTTCCTCCTCAGTTTCCGGACAAACTGTTTGCGTCACCGGCGCAGGCGGCTTCATTGCCTCATGGATCGTGAATCTTCTCCTAGATAGAGGCTACACTGTTAAAGGGACTGTGAGAAATCCAGGTAATTATTAGACGTTGGAGTACAGTTCAATATTCCGAGATGCAGGTTTATATATATATATATATATATATATATGAAAGAGCTGGCATCTTCCTGGGACGTTGATACGTAGTTTTCTTTCATTAAATTGCATAGAATTAATTAATTCCTTTAATATATATTTACTAATGCATGATTTCATGCGTACTGTGTATATATGCACTGCGCGCATGGGTTAATATATATAGAGGACCCAAAGAATGCTCATTTGAAAGAGCTTGATGGAGCAAAGGAGAGGTTAACTTTATGGAAAGCTGATCTTCTTGATTACGAGAGCCTCAAGGCAGCCATTAATGGGTGTGCTGGAGTTTTTCACACCGCGTCACCCGTGACCGATGATCCCGTTAGTACATGAATTTCTCATCTTTTATTTCGTTGCTATATATCTATTCATATTCATGCATGTACATGAGTGACGTTACATCATTAATATAATGAATATATAATTTTAAGTTTTGATTTGCAATACGTATATATATAATTAATGCTATACAGTACTATTGATGTGTGGCACCTTTATCACGATGATAAATGCATGTGTCACATATTATATATATAGTGATATGAAAAATTAAAATAAGATAATAATATGGTATATAGAATTTTCTCATATATATATATATATAAAAAATAAAAAGATAGAAACATTATTCTTGGCCAAAATCATTAAATCTGACAGTACTACTTTAGAAACTTTTTTTGCGGTTGTGGCACGATTCGACAGAAATGATTGTATTGTGGTGGATTAGTCATGGCACCACTCGTATACGCTACAAAATATCATGAAATATTATTAATGGGCATGTATATATGATCGGTAAGTTCAATTCAAAAGCTCACTAAGTCGTGTGTTTGTTGTGATAGGCATATTGTAGATTTTTTTTTTATCGAATTTTAATTTAGAGAAATGATTTGTACAAGTATCAAATAGATAAATTTCATGCAAGTCCTTGTAAAAAAGTAGACCTCACCTTAAAAAAGTGTAAAAAAAATTATTTTTTATTAGTAGGACCTACTTTTTTTATAAAATGCTTGTATGAAGCTTGTCTTGTTGAGAAGAATTTATGGAGCACTAGCTATATAGTTATTGTGAAGTCTATTTCATTTGTGTCTATCTCTCCCACTCTAGGCTTTAGAGTTTCTAAGAAATTAATTAAGATCCAAATCTTTAAATATATATATTTTTTTAAATCATCTTAGTATGATTGATCCTTATATATTTATTACATCTATTTTTAATATATAATGATAAAACTTATTAGTGGAGAACGAAAAATAATATTGTATTACTTCCAAGAATTCTTTTCTTTCAATAATTTATTATAACCATTTTCTTTTATTGTTTGCGTCGTTTTGTTATTCATGATCGATCGATCGATCGAGCACAGTTTCGTACGTTTTAAATTCTCTCAATTAATAAAATTATTAATGGTTGTGGTTGTGATTACAACTTGAAACGAAAGGAACAAATGTTGGAGCCGGCCGTGAATGGGACGAAGAACGTAATCATGGCAGCGGCAGAGGCCAAAGTGCGACGGGTGGTATTCACATCATCAATCGGCTCGGTGTACATGGACCCTACTAGGAATCCAAATGTCGTGGTTGATGAATCTTGTTGGAGTGACCTCGACTTTTGCAAGAACACCAAGGTCGTTATATGTTACATTAATTTACGTATAAATCAAAGGACATATATATATATAATATTATATTTACTTCTTTCTTCAGATGATTGGACACGTACTACGTGAATTGAATCCGTACTACTAAAATACTAGAATTTTCAAAGCTAGGCATCAATATATGTAAAGTGGTTAACCAATTAATAGCAAGGCCGGCCAGTCATATATTTCTAGCTAGAAAAATTTTAAACATAAGCTCCACACTCTTATGATTTTAAAAATTGTAAAGTGATTTTATTTTTTGATCCTGTTTCATAAAATATAAAATTTGAAGATAAAAAAATAAAATCACATATTTTTAAGTGGTGTGCAGAGTGTAAAACTTCTATATATCACGACTCATATATATATACACACACGTAGGTCAAGTAAATTCAGATATGGAGGCCGAGCGACTATCTTGACAATATTGAAATATATAAGAACGAAATTAATAAAGTTACAAAATTTAGTATTTTTCTATGATAACTAATGAATATTTTGATCATGGGACGAAGCTGTTTGGATTTGAATTAATAATGCAGAATTGGTATTGCTATGGGAAGGCAGTGGCAGAGCAGGCAGCATGGGAGGAGTCGAAGGAGAAAGGGGTGGATATGGTGGCGGTGAATCCGGCGTTGGTGATAGGACCATTGTTGCAGCCAACAGTGAATGCAAGCATTATTCATATCCTCAAATACCTGACTGGATCTGCTAAAACATATGCAAACTCCGTTCAAGCTTATGTCCATGTCAGGGATGTTGCCCTTGCTCACATTCTCGTTTTCGAGACTCCCTCTGCGTCTGGACGATACCTTTGTGCTGAGAGCGTGCTTCACCGTGGAGATGTCGTCGAAATTCTTCTCAACTTCTTCCCAGAGTATCCAATTCCAACCAAGTTAGTTTATTTTTCTTTCTTTCTTTCTTTCTTTTTTTTTTTTTTTTTTTTTTTTTTTTTTTAATTTTTTAATTTTTTTAAGGAGAGTTTGAAAGAAACACGGATCATGCTCACAGTTCACCACACACCAATATGCATGCATGATGAAATTTCTCACCAAATCACTAAGAATTCCCAGAACATGACTAGCTGGACCCAACGTATTGCTGAGTTGTCATGAGTCATGACATAAGAAATTAGGCCAGTAAAAGAGTGTTTATCTAATAATTTAGAAAGAGTTTTTGGACGTACGTGGAGACTTAAGTAGCTAGCTTGCTTTTAGCATGCATGGCAGGTAGGAAATGTACGTAAAACCTTTTGCATGTTTACGTATATATATAATGTATATTATATATTCTATAAAATTATATATGGTGGGGGCATGCAGTAGGTAAATCAACACCAACTTTGTTTACGTGATGTACAGATCAAAATGGGTGTAAAATTGATGCACGATCTGCTGCTTGAATATTATATATAAATATATATACACACACACATACAGCTAGAAGTATTAAGGAGTTAAATTCCAATTGATAAAAAAAAAAAAAAAAAATAGTAGTTATACTAATATATCATGGAGGTACGTGAAGATACCTTACCAAATCCGATGTAACTGTCGGACTTGGAACCCTGTCAGATTGATTGAACGCATGCAGCAGTCTTTGTATCTTTCTTGGAAGCTGTAATATTGTTTCTTGTTTAATTTGCAAGTTAAATGACGATGATGATGATATGAAACGTGATATGTACGTAGGTGTTCGGATGAAAAGAACCCGAGAGCAAAACCCTACAAATTCTCCAACCAAAAGCTGAAGGACTTGGGTTTAGAGTTCACCCCGGTGAAGCAGTCCCTATACGAGACCGTCGAGAGCTTGCAGCAGAAGGCCATCCTTCCTGTCCCTAAACAGCAAGAAGTTTCTGATCTCTTAATCCAGCAGTAGTCTTTAAAATAAATAATTATATTCTAAGATCTCTACATCATGCATACACCATCTGACATAATTTGATTTGGATCGATAAATTTTAAATTTTTCAAATCAAATTTATATTCCTCGTGGATGGTTTGTAGTAGTGTAGAGACTTTAGTTATTGCCTCCATTTTCTTCAGCGGTATAAGTAGTACTGTAATTGCCAGTCGAAATACATACATACATACATACATATGAAAGAAGTGCAAGCATATACGCATATATATATATATATATATATATATATTAATGGATCGGACTGCTTAATATTGATCAGATGATCGATGCTGATTGACGATTTGTGTAAAATAAAACTATAATATGAAAGTTCGCATGATGTACTATTAATTCATTCTTCCTCTTCCTGAAAAAGCTTCTTACGTAGTTGGTATGGGTACGAGAAAATAAAACCGACAGATCAGACGTCGACATGTTCAAACACGTTAAATATAAACTAAAATCTTTTTGAAGAATAAAAACAACGACATTAATGACAAAAGTACGCGTTGGCAATTGATTAATTTGGATGAATGTTTATGAGCAGGAGATCCAACACCCAACCTATATATATATATATATATATATATATATATATATATATATGTAGTTAATTACGTCCTAACCTAACAATGGACGTTCACTTACCCTCGAAAGCGATATATCGAACATCACTAATTCCTCATCGCCACCTTTCGTTTTAACTTTTTTATAATAAAGCAAGATGTTACGCAATCTTTTTTTATAATAATTTTGTTAGTAATTATATTTCAATTGAGTGATATTTTTATAAATTCATTTATGAAAGGAATATCATTTTAAAATTAATATGATTAGATAAACAGTTGTGAAAATAGTTGTCTACATATCATTACTTTTCTTATAAAACTGGAAATGAAACATCTTAATTCCCTTTTGTATTTTTATCTTTCTTATTGTGAGTAAAAACTTTCTCAAATTTTGTATTCAAATTGAAGTGTTTTAAATAATTTAATTTGTAAGATTTAAATTTTAAAAATAATATTTAAAATTAAATTATATCACGTGAATAATATGTGATACAAATAACTCAAATAAAATTAATTTTGGTTATTATAAAGATGCTACACAACTAGTACTCAACCATGGGCTACGAGAGAAGAGAATGGGCTAGGATTCTGATTTTAGGTCCTGCCAAAGTTTCCTCATAGACTATTTATGGGCCTCAGAAGAATGGCCTGTGTCCTCATTATTTCTTCATGATCTTGTTCATCCACTTCTTCTACCTGTCAATTGTTTTGACTTTTGAACTACAAGGAGATCTTGCCCACGTACAACCTAGAATCGTGTCAAAATATTATAATTGTAAGGGTTAAAAGACAAAATTAGACACATTATACGATAATAATTATTCTATTTTTAAGTCAGTATCTAGAATAGATTAGATTAGAAATACATAATTTGATTTGAAAAATAAATTTTAAAATTTGAATGATGTGGATGCATGAATACTGACTTATTTTATACTTATTTACACTTAATATTCTTTGGTAAATATTTTTAGTAAAGTCTGACATTAACGGCTGTAATTAACCTCTGAATTGAATTGTGAATGGCCACAGGGAAAAATCTTATATTTCCACGAAAAAGTTAATTTCTTTTTCAAGTGTTAAGAGGTGGCTTGAATTCAGATTGAACAGTGCATGTGTCGTAGGTTCGCTCGAGCGGAGGTTCACTCGGCTCGAACGAAGTCAGACAGAGAGATTCGCTCGATATTCGCTCGACACTTAGTTCACTTAGCTCGAACGAATTCAGACAGAGAGCTTCGCTCGACACTTAGCTCGAACGAATCAGACAGAGAGCTTCGCTCGACATTCGCTCGACACTCAGCTCGAGCAATATCCAAGTCAGAGAGCTTCGCTCGACTCTCGCTCAACTGTTGGCTTGAGCGAAGTGCAGAAAATCTACGCTCGCTCGACACTCGCTCGAGCCAATGTTCACAAAAGTGAATTCTCACTTTTCCTATAAATATCAAACGGCACCTCCTCTTTGAAAAAGACTTCAGAAATCATTTTGTCTTGTTTTTAAGTGATTTCTTGAGAGAGAAGTCTAGAGTGAGTTTGAGAGATAACTTCCTTGTGAAGTTTTGTTGTATTTATCTGTACTCCATCTCTGTTGATAGTGAAATCTTCGATACCGACCCCACCAGTGAACGTAGGCTCATTTTGAGTCGAACCACTTAATTTTTGGTGTTCTTTCTGTGTGATTGTCATCAATTTCTTTCGTTTAGTTCCGTTACTATACTTCGAGTTAGTCTTAGATCTACAATTATTCCTAACATCAAGTGACCCAACACGGGCAAGATGTACATAGGTTGACTGAGAATCTCAGTTCGTGTACGTACGTACGTGTCTGGAGCGTATATATAAAATTATATTTTTGGATCAAACTGACTTCAACTTTTATCACGCGAAAGGAAAGGGGCCCCTCATGCAAGCAGCAAGCTTCAGCCATATTTGAAAGTCTTTATCTGAATTACAAGTTATTATAACCTCTCAACATGAGAATACCAAAACAAGGATGTCGCTCGCAGAAGAAAACAAGCAAACAACAATGATTTCTCAAACACGTGTGGAGAATTAGTAAAGACCAGAACAGCATCTTATTATAATAAACAAAACAAGGCGGTCGAAATTCTCTTGTCCTGGAAATTAATTGTACGTGGACGTTCATGAAACATGTGAATATACATAGACCCCGGCTAGCCTTTCTAATTTTGATCAGATTCATCGGACTGACCGACACCACATGACCAAATTCCCAATTGTATTAATATATAATTAATTCAGTCAGTCCGTGCTTGCTAGAGTCATCTTCATGCAGTAGTACTTCAATCTAGGATTAGGTACTTCATTGACCATAAATATCTTTCAAGTCAAACCCGAGCGTGCACGTGGACCGGACACGCTCTTTCTCATCCAGACATGAATATTACAAGTGCGCGTTGGTTTACTCCTGGTTTCCGTCAACTCCCACTACTACAGTCTACACTGTACAGCTATATGTACCAATCCTCAAACCAATTATCATTACTTCCTCGATGGATCAAATAATACGATAATTAATCTATTTACACATATCTATCAACACACGAAATTTCATTTTTTTTAATGAAAACTTACTGTATAATTTTGTATAAATAATAATTGATATTTTAATATTTTGTAATGAATATATTAATATAATAAATTTCACGTTAGGCTAGTAAATTACTTAAAACTTCATCCCGTTTGGATAATGAGATGAGATAAAATGAGTTAAAATAGTTTGTGAATATTAATAAAATTATTAGTTAAAATTAAATTGGATGAGATGAGAAAAAATGAGATAATTTAATCTCACATCTATATCCAAACGGGCTATTCTGTTGTTAATATTTAGATAGCTAGTGAACACATCGAAGAGTTTTTAAGCAATTCAAACGTTTTGAAATTTATACCCAATATTTGAAAACACTGCCATCCTAAAATAAAAAAATTAACAAAGAAGTCATAAACGTCACTAACAGGTAAAGAATTAATGAATGACTTGTTCAAATGGAAAAATAACCGAAGAAGACCTAGCTAATTACCTAGGGCACGAGTCTAATCATATAAATTCAAAAGAAAATATTATGATTATGAGGATTAAAACTTTGGTTAAATTAATAATCAACGGTCTTAGAGTTTATAAATCAATAATTAAGTTTTTAATAATTAATATCAGAGTAAAAATTACGTAAAAAATTTAAATCGTAAAAGAAGTGACCTATAGACTGGATTAAGATGGAAGCAGAAGATGGTCCTAAGAGCATTGATATTAGCTTCATCAAAGCCATCTTCAAAATTTGATGAAAAATACATGTTTTTCGTAATTCCAAGACCTCCCTATCTATAACTCTACATTAGATTAGTCATTAGATTCATCAAAATAATAATATAATATTATTTTTATACTAATAATATATTTTTTTTCATATTTTGCAATCACACTATATATCCAAACAAAACCCAATGATTAATAATCAAAGATTAAACGGAATTAGATAGGAGCAAGGGATATTTTAGCTAATAATATTATATTATTATAACAAATAAAAATTACTGTGGCTATAACCCTATAGTATTAACCTTATACGAATTTAATTGGGTTATTATTTAAAGAATAAATTATTATATTACTATACACTGTTTAAGCAGGAAATAAGTTGATTTTAGTTTTTACAATAAAATATTATTTTTGATGATGAACTGTACATTTTCAAATTTGAAATTGTATTTAAAATCACTGTAATTATACATTTTAGTGAAGTCAATGCCGATCCTCTAATTACCAACAAGTTGATAAAGTATGTGCAATATTTCCAACGTACTGTTGATGTATGTATAGTACTGGTGCTTATGATCTCATGCATGGCGTCAAGGGTCTGTCTGTACGTATTTGCATGTGCTAACCCGGAATTAGGTGAAGTGGCGGATCGGTACTGTTGAAATGGAAGCGAAGGACAATTTGGCATTGGGTTTCTACTTTCTACCTTGAATTTCATGCATTACGTACGTCCTAATCAATTGGTCAGCGGTGGATTCCAGCCATTCATGCACACTTGCTACTAATTCATTTGAATTCAACCAATGTTTGACTCATATATCGTAAACTGCGGTGACTTTCGTACTGAAAGATCACTTATAAAATACAATTAATTATTAAATCTATATTTCCATCTTAATATACAGAAAAAAAAAAAAAAACAATTGTGTTGCTAAATAGATAATATTTGACAAACTTGAGGACAATAAGATCTATTTGGGAGTTCTTGGAGGAAACCTCTAAATCTAAACTCAAGAGGATGCGTACCACCGGAAAGAAAGAGTACAAGTATGTAATCAGCTTTGTAGTGTCGCTTGTGTTTGGTAGTGAACCATGGCGTATTCCAGTTATTCTATGGATCACTTTGTTTTAATATAATTAATCAATAGATTACTTATAAAAAAAACAAAAATCAATAGATTGTTCTCTCTTAATTTTTGGGGTTGTCTGGACCATTTGTTTTTTGAGAGTAATTGAAAATGTTAACTCCTGGTCTTGGTTTATGGTCAGTTTTTCTACGGAGGAGATATTAGTTCATCTGCGTACTCTTTATTTGACCGAATTAGTCGTTCTTACTGAATATGCTTTTACTTCCTCTCTGTCATGTCTCTGTAAACAACATGCTTAGCTATTAAAGAAAAACTAGATTCTCAATATATATCATATCTTAATGTTCACATCCAAGTCCTGATTATCAGACTCAGACATAGTACAGTCGAATTTATTTAGGTGGGAGATGCAAAGTAAAAACTCTCATTCAAGTTTTATCTTTTTGATATAAGGCGCTACTGGAAAGATTCTGCAAAGTATTATAATTTGTATGTTGAAGATCTGGATTTCTAGTAGGATGCCTAGGAAGTGAGGCAACTCAATAGCACGTGTAGTTTTAGATTTTAACTCCATTTGTTCAATCCGTGAGGCTATATTCCAACACCCCCCTCAAGATGAACATGTATATTTAGGATGTTCATCTTGCGGAGAGTATGATGAAATGGAAGAGAGCCTAGAGGCTTTGTTAAAATATCTGCCAGTTGCAATCTTGAAGGGACTTGGAAGAGCTTGATGATATTTTGTTGCAGCTTCTCTCTAATAAGATGACAGTCTATCTGTATGTGCTTTGTTCTCTCGTGTTGGACTGGATTAGTTGCAAAAGATAATGCTGATTTACTGCCAGTACAAACCAAAGTTGGTTGCTGGTGGTTGATACTTAGGTCCTGTAGTGCATAAAGGAGCCATTGAATCTCACAAGCTGTTGAAGCAAGGGCCATATATTCTGCTTCTGCAGAAGATCTGCTTATTGTAGCTTGTTTTTTACTCTTCCATGAAATTAATGAATCACCCAAAAAGATGGCAAAGCCTGTTACACTCCTTCGAGTGTCAATACACCATGCCCAATCACTATCTGAGAAAGCCTTGAGTTGCAATTTTGATGAAGCTGGGAAGAATAATCCTTGTCCAAGGGTTACCTTCAGATACCCCAGAACTGGAATGGTTGCTTAGTAATGACTAATAGCTGGTTTGGCTAAAAATTGACTGAGAACTTGGACTGAATAGACAAGGTCAGGTCGAGTTATTGTTAAGTATAACAATCTCCCAATTAATCTTCTGTAGGCTGAAGGATCTTCATACAAATCAGAATCTGAAGCAGTGTGCTTTAAATTTGATTCCATTGGAAAAGTTGCAGGTCTTGCACCAAGAATTCCAATTTGTTCAAGTATGTCTATAACATACTTCCTTTGACAAATTGATATGCCAGTTTTAGATCTTGCTACCTCCAATCCGAAAAAATATTTGAGTTATCCCAAATCTTTAATTGTAAATTTATCATGTAGAAAAGTTTTTAGCAGTTGTATTTCAAGCAAGTTGTCACAGGCCAAAAGAATATCATCTGCATAGACTAGTAAAGCTATGAAGGATGATTCAGACTTCTTGATAAACAAAGAACAATTTGAGCTAGCTTGAGTAAAACCATAATTAAGCAATGTTGTGGACAGTTTAGCAAACCATTGCCTAGATGCTTGTTTCAAACCATAGAGACTCTTTAGAAGTTTACAAACTTTATTTTCTCTTTTGGCAACCAAACTAGGGGGCAACTCCATATAAACTTCTTCATGCAATTCACTATGTAAAAATGCATTATTAACATATAATTGGTGAATATGCTAATTTTTAATAGCAACTATAGCAAGCAGTAGCCGAATGGAAGTAATCTTTGCTACTAGAGAAAAAGTGTCAAAGAAGTCCAATCCTTCTTGTTGAGTGTAGCCTTTAGCTACCAATCTAGCTTTGTATCTCTCTATTGTTCCATTTGCCTTATACTTGATTCGAAATATCCACTTACAACCCATGGTCTGTTTATTTTTAGGAAGAGTAACAAGTTTCCAAGTCTTATTTAACGCTAAGGCATTTATTTCATTTTGCATTGCGACTTGCCATTTAGGAATTTTAGCAGGCAATTTATAATTTTTGGGTTCTTGGGAGGCTGAAAGGGATACTAGAAAGGCTTTATGAGAAGTGGACAATCGATTTGCAGAAAGAAAATCAGATATGAGATATAGAATACCTTTATTAGGAGAGCAATCAGCAATAGCAGATGAGTGACTTGCATTTGAAACCTGTGAAGCAGTACCACAATAATAATCCTGCAAGTAATTTGGCATTTGTTTAATTCTTGAAGATTTTCTAAGATGTGGTAAGGCTATTTGAGGAACAAATCCATTGTTCAAATGTAGTTGATGGTTTGTAAGATTTTGATCTGAGGTGAGGTTTTGATTTGATGTAAGATTATGATCTAAATTAAGGTTCTGATGTGAGGTTAGATTTTGATCAGAATGAATATCACAAGAATGAATATTAGAAGAATGAAAGTAGAAATCTGAAGCAAAATTTGTTGGAGGAAATAAGAAGGTATGTGTTTCAGGATTAGATGGAAAAGCCTTGAAAGAAAAGACATTTTCATAAAAGACTACATTTCTTGAGATGAATACCTTAATGGTGTTAAGGTCCATTAATTTGTAGCCTTTTATGTCAAAAGGATAACCTAAGAATAGAAATTTTGTGGCTCTCGTGTCAAATTTGCATCTATGATTTGTGAGTGTTGATACAAAGCAAGGACAGCCAAACACTTTGAGGTGAGAAAGATTATGAAGTTTATCAAATAGCATTATGAATGGTGTTTTGTTTTTGAGAAGAGTAGGAATTCTATTTATAATGTGTGCTGCAGTGAACACACAGTCACTCCAAAAGTTTAAAGGCATGTTTGCTTGAAACATTAAGGCCTTGACAATGTTTAATAAATGTTGATGTTTCCTTTCCACAACTCAATTTTTTTGTGGAGTTTCCACACAACTTCTTTGATGTATAATGCCATTGTCATTATAGAATTGAGTCAAAAGGAATCCAGGTCCATTGTCTGACCTTACTGTTTTGATAGGAGCACTAAACTGTGTTTCTACTATTTTGCAGAAATTTTTGAGAATAGATTTCATCTTGAGCATGTATACCCAAGTACAACGTATATAGTCATCAACAATCATAAAGAAGTATTTGAAACCAGAGTAGGAAACAACATTGAAGGGACCCCATATATCACAATGGATCAAGTCAAACGTTTTATTTGAACTGGTTTGAGATATAGGAAGTGAAATTTTTCTTTACTTTGCCAAATGACATGCATCACAGACATTGGTAAAATTGAAAGATATAGATGACTCTAGCTGTCTAAGAAAAGGTAATCCTAAGTTAGAAACATGGTCTAATCTGTAATGCCAAGTATCTAATTGATTTTGAGTAATAGTTGTGACAAAAGATGAAGAATTAAACTTGGGCTGATTCATGTAGTAGCTTTTGAAGTAGTTTGAGATAGGTGGTACAGTCCATGTTTCTCAAAGGCAATCCCAATCATCTTCTTTGTTAATTGATCCTATAAAAGGGAACATGAGTCAAAGAAAGAGACAAATATTAGACTGCTTTGTTAGTTTAGAAATAGATAGTAAATTGAATGAAAAACTGGGGACACATAACACATCATGCAAATATAATGTGTTTGAGAGACAAATATTGCCAATATGTGAAGCTGGAACAGAGTTCCCATTTGGCAAATTAATTGAGGTATTGATTGATTAGGTGTAGATGAATATAATAGTGGTGAATAGATTATATGATCTGTTGTACCTGTATCCAGAATCCTCAATCAGGTGTAGATGAATATAATAGTGGTGAATAGATTATATGATCTGTTGTACCTGTATCCAGAATCCATGAGGATACATACTGTAAAGATGAAGAAACATAATAACAAAGGTTTGAAGGTTTACTAGAAAATTGAGAAGTCACAATGTTTACAGCTGGTGAAGTTGTTTGGGTTGATATTGGAGATGAGTTAGAATTTGCAAGTGCTAGCAATTTATTGAATTCCTCAGAAGTTAAAGAAAACTTTTATTCTTGTTATTGTTTAGAAAGTAGACTTCAGAGGTTGACATAGCAGCATGAGCAGTGGGTGGACTCCATTTCCCTTTTGGTCAAGTCCAGCCAGGAGGGTAACCATGAAGTTGGAAACATTTCTCTACTGTATGTCTATTGTACCCACAATGAGTGCAATATAGAGAAGATCTCTTTTGTTTGTCTTTGGAAAACTTCGATGGAATATATGGCTGATTATTCTGTTTGGCAAGCAAAGCATGAGTTTCATTGCTGACAGAATTATTGAGTTGTCTCTGGCTTTCCTCTTGAAGTAGTAAAGAGAATACTTTTGCCATACTTGGCAATGGTGAAACCATAAGCAATTGGCTTCGAATTGAAGCGTACGAGTCATTTAAACCAACCAAGAATTTTAACACATAATCAGACTGCTGTCTGATTAGCAAAAAATCAAACAGGTTGCAGGTACATATTGCCATCTTTCCACAACTACAAGTTGGGAATGGTTTGTAATTAACATACTCATCCCATAAGGTTTTGAAAGAACTAAAATACTCAGTGATCGATAAAGAACCCTAAGTAATAGAACTTAGAGATTTTTCAAGATGAAAAACTCTAGGATCATCGCATCTTAACACGTGTAACTTTAGATTTTAACTCCATTTGTTCAATCCTTGAGGCTATATTCCAATAGCAACCAAAACTTGATAGTATTTTTTTGAATTGTAATTATACTGTTAGTTCGGTAAATTAATTACTTTGGGCCATTATCAATAATTACGTGAAGCAAGTGAATAATTCTATGTTTAATTTACTCCAAAAGTTTCCTTTTTATATTCTGGATGGCCATTGGATAAAAACTCTACAACTGTTCACTAATATGGGAATTGGTTTTTGGCATATTTAGTAGTAACTACTATCTTAAAGAATAAAAATGCTAATTGGATCCACGCAACTTCTTTGGATTGTCATGTTCCTTTTTTCTTCCATTTTTGCTAGTTTGACAAGTCTCGTGTTTATGTTTGCTCCTGCATAAAGCATAATCGGTTTCAAAGGTGTTTGTGCAACTTGTGGGATTTGCTAAATTTTAGGTGTTATGGTGATATGGGATCGGGCTTTATGCTCACATAGTTGTTCAATGTTGATACCTGATTGGGAATAACTTAGGTACATAGCTGGGTATTGGAGTGTTACAAATTTAAATTTACTTGAATTGAATTTACTTGCATTTTTTTTAAACTTTACATGGCAAAAGCTTTGCATTCCTTAATGCCATGGTAAAAAAAAGGGACATGTTGGAATACAATGAGGAACATAATTTTCATGGCATCTTTAGATTCCCTATTAGTAATTTTCCTTGATCCAAATTGTTTGATATGGTGATTGCTTGATGTATATTGTTTCCTTATACTTGTGTGATCTTCTAAGTACATACATACATACAAATATATATATATATATATATATGTATATTTATGCTATGCATTTTGCCAGACTGCAAAAGAGAAGGGGGAAAGCAAAGTCAAAGTCAGCCAAACGAGAAATAGTTGATTATTCTTCAAAAAGGTTGGTTCACAATCTTTCATAAACCTATGAATGTTTCCTCTGTTTTATGTGTCCCATGGACTGAAAAGTATGGAGGCTTTCTAGGAGTGGAGCTTTGGGTGGCAAATCTGAAGTCATTGAACGAACATAATCTGGTGGTAATTCTACAGATAATTTTGAGCCCGACAAACCTGTTGTTGTTTCCATGTCTGTGAATGACACTTCTATGGCATGTAAAAGATCAAGTAGATATTGCGGCTGAAAATCAGGAGGTTTCAAACCATCTACTAGCTACTGATATCAATGCTACAAATACGGGATGAGGAAGCCATGATCTTGCTGTTTGATTTTGATTTCCGTAACTGACATATGAATTTAAAGGTATTGCTGAAAGTTAGCACTTGATTGTAAAAACGTCTTTCTATTTATACTCTCTATAATCCACCGATATCAATTAATCAAATATACAAGTATTCAAAATTGTATTATTTTATTTTCTTTCATGGTATCATACTGACAAAAAAAAAAACCATGTCTTCCTCTCCCTCATCTTCAACCAGCCTTCCCACCCCAACCTCCCATCCACCTTATTTTATTTCCATGAATAATGTTGTTACTGTCAAGCTCACTTTTGAGAATTATCTCCTCTGGAAAGCACAACTTGTTCCTTACTTCCGTGGCCAAGATTTATCTGGCTACCTTGATGGAACCATACCTATTCGTCCCAAAACTGTCTTTATCACCCAACCTGAAAACGGCCCCATCACTAAAATAAGCAACTCTGCCTACACTCACTGGGTCCGACAAGATAACATCGTCCTTAGCACTATCATGTCTTCTCTCTCTGAAGGTGTTCTTGCCTAGGTGGTCAACTATACCACTTCCCATACTGTTTGGCGTGCTCTTGAGGAGAATTTTTCTTCGCGATCTTGTGCCAAAACTGTGCAAATTCGCACACAACTGGCGACCACTACCAAAGACAGTAAAACTGGTACTGAATATTTTTTGTTTATTAAGAAAGTAACCGATGAGTTAGCTATTGCAGGCCAGCCCATGACATGCGAAGATATTATTACATACGTTCTTGCAGGGTTAGGCCATGAATATGACAGTTTTGTGGCCTCTATTTCTGCTCGGACTGATACAGTGTCTCTTGAAGAGATACTTTCTACTTCTCACAACAGAGGCACGCATCTCTTGGCATCAGTTTGCCTCACCTATTTAGCAGACATCCATCAATGTTGCTCAAAAGCAATTTCAGTTCTTTACAAATAGAGGACGCGGTGGCTATCGTAGCAGAGGACGGGGCCAACGTAATGGTTCCAACACTAATACCTGAACCAATGATCAGAACACTCTGGTTTGTCAAGTTTGTAATAAACTAAGCCATTCGGCTCGAAAATGTTACCATCGCTTTGATCTCTCTTATCAGGACTCCTTTAAAACTGACAACAAGCAAGTCATAATTGCTTCAAATGGTGCAAATTGAGACACCGAATGGCACGCAGACTCAGGCACCACTCATCATGTTACATCTCGGAAACCTGAACCTCAAATCTGAAGATTACGATGGTTCAGATCATGTTTAAGTGGGAAATGGCCAATGTTTGCACATTACAAAAATTGGTTCCTTTCAACTCTCTACTCCTAATTCTTCCCACCTTCTCATTCTTGAAATTCAAAAGAACTTATTATCTGTGCAATAATTTTGTGTTGATAACCATGTAAATTTTGAATTTCACGACAAATATTTTCTTGTGAAGGACTACTTGGGGAAGGTCCATCATCAAGGCCAACTCAGTAATAGACTCTATCAATTCAACTCCACTTTTCGTCGCCCTCATACTTTCTTCATTGTCCATGTCTCCACTTGCGAATGGCATTGCCGTCTTGGACATGCATCCCACCCCGTTCTCAACAAAGTCCTCCTCAATAATAAACTTCCAACTAAAAACAATAAAAGGTCGTCTATTTGCTCCGAATGTCAAATGGCTAAAAGCCATGATTTACCCTTTCAGTCTTCTTCGCATGTTTCTCGTCATTCATTAGATTTAATTTTCAGCGATGTATGGGGACCTGCCTCTGTGGCTTCCACCACGGGTGCTAAATATTATGTTAGTTTCCTTGATGATTATTCAAAATTTGTGTGGATGTTTTCAATCAAATTGAAATATGACGTTGAACAAATTTTTCTTCAATTCCAAGCCTACGTTGAAAAACATTTTGAAAGGAAAATTAAATCAATTCAATCCGATTGGGGTGGTGAATACTGCCGATTACATACCTATTTTCAACATCATGGAATCAATCATCGGGTGGCATGTCCTTACACCTACCAACAAAATGGATCGATTGAACGTAAACATCGACATATTGTCGAAATTGGTCTAAGTTTGTTGGCTCACTCAAAACTTCATTTCATCTATTGGGAAGATGCTTTCCACACTGCAGCATACATCATAAATCGCCTTCCAACACTGTCCTCCAAAATAAATCTCCTTTTGAATTAATGTATCATCGTGTGCCCGATTACTCATTCATGCGTGTGTTTGGTTGTGCTTGTTGGCCAAACATGAGACCCTATAACAAAAATAAACTCAATTTTCGGTCTCAAACCTGCATCTTCCTCGGCTACAATTTGGGTCATCATGGATACAAATGCTTTGATCCCTCTACAGGTAAAACTTACATTTCAAGGCACGTAATTTTTGATGAAACGCTTTTTCCAGCTTTCCAGTAAGTCGAACCCGAGACACCTCCCACTTCGTCCGTGTCTCCTCCATCCATCATCACTATCTCCTCTCCTCCAAACACCACTCCCATGCAACCTAGTTCATTTCCTGCGAGAACACAATCTACACATTGCTCTTCTTCTTTTACAGGAACAGGGGACTTGATCTTGCCCAATTTCCCTCCTGATAGTGATGCTCCTTTAGACCAAGCAGTTACTCAAGATTGTTCTACATCCCAGCTGTTTTTAATAGCCATCCTATGGTCACAAGATCCAAAAATAATATTCTTCAACCATGGAAGCATGCTGATGACTATATTCGTTACCCACTTCCAAAAGTGCTGATAGCAGAAACAATCACTGAAGCTCACAAACCAACCTCCTTTATGACAACCATCAAACATAGCCACTAGTGTGATGCTATGAATAAAGAATTTGATGCACTTCTCCAAAATGGTACGTGGTCCCTTATTACACCTTTATCTCGAGCCAATATCATAGGATGCCATTGGGTATATCGAATCAAACGGAAAGCCGATGGAACCATTGAGCGCTACAAAGCTCGTTTGGTTGCTAAAGACTTTCATCAACAGGAAGAGATTGATTTCACGAAAACTTTCAGTCCAATTGTGAAGCATGCAACCATTCAGCTAGTTTTATCTATTGTCGTAACTTATGAATGGCCTATCCTTCAACTTAACGTACAAAATGCATTTTTGCATGGAGATTTACAAGAAGCGGTATTCATGACTGAACCTCAAGGTTATATTCACCCACAATATCCGCATCATGTATCCAATCTCCACAAGTCATATATGGCTTGCGCCAAGCCCTAAGAGCTTGGTTTTCAAAGCTCTCTGATAAACTCAAGTCACTCAATTTCTATGAAAGCAAGGCTGATAACTCTCTGTTTGTACTGAAGACCACCAATGAGGTACTTTACATTTTAATATATGTTGATGATATATTAATTACAGGGTCAAGTTCTCATGCTATCAACCGAATAATTCAAAGTCTCAAAGCTTCATTTGTTGTCAAAGAACTGGGCAATCTTTACTTTTTCCTTGGAGTAGAAGCGGTTCGAAGCTCCGACGGACTCTATCTCACTCAGAGAAAATATATTGTTGATTTTTTAAAGAGGAGTAAAATGGACAAAGCTAAGCCGTGTACCACCCCAATGGCTTCTAATTGTCATCTGGTTGCTAACGATGGATCACCATGCACTGATGTTAGCCTATGCCGAAGTATTGTAGGCAGCATGCAATACTTGGCATTTACGCGGCTAGATTTGGCTTTTGCCGTTCACAAAGTCAATAAGTTCATGCACAAGCCCATAGACTCTCATTGGCAAGCCGTCAAGAGAATATTGCGGTACTTAAAGCACACAGTTTCAACTGGTCTCCTCATCACCAAAGTTAATAACTTAAGAATTCAAGCATACTCCGACTCTAATTGGGATGCAGATCGAGATGACTGAAGATAAGTTGGTGCATATTGTATTTTTCAAGGACCCAATCTAATCTCATGGAGCTGTAAACAACAGTAAACGATGGCCCGAAGGAGCACTGAGGCTGAATATAAATCACTTGCAAACACAGCTGCCAAAATAATATGGATCCGCTCCATCTTGTCTGAGTTACGGCTCTTTATTTGTCAAACTTCGGTGCTTTGGTATGATAATATTGGAGCAACATATCTCTCATCCAATCCGGTATTTCACGCACGAACAAAACACATTAAAATTGATTTTCATTTTGTTAGAGATCAAGTATCTCGCAAGCAGCTAGCAGTGCGATTTATTTCAAGCCGCGATCAACTAGCGGATGCCTTGACAAAACCACTACCACCTATCAAATTTAAGGATGTGCAATTCAATCTAAATGTCTGTGATCTTCCCTTCAGATTGAGGGGGCGTGTAAAAGATCAAGTAGATATTGTGGCTGAATATCAGGAGGTTTCAAACCATCTACTAGCTACCGATATCAATGCTACAAATACGGGATGAGGAAGCCATGATCCTGCTGTTTGATTTTGATTTCCGTAATTGACATTTGAATTTTAATGTATTGCTGAAAGTTAGCACTTGATTATAAAAATGTCTTTTTATTTATACTCTCTGTAATCCACCGATATCGATTAATCAAATATACAAGTATTCAAAATTGTATTACTTTGTTTTCTTTCGTGGCAGAAGATGGGTTGAAAGATGAAGACCATATAAAGTCTACTAGAAAATTGAGGATTGAGAGGCTAAAGACTGGTACCAGCTTGATGCGAAATATGCCTAAGGCTATGACCTTGCCCAAAGGATTCCTTTAACTTATAGATATATGTTAGAAAGGGTGCAAAGAAATGGGGGTAGTACAGTTCTATTTACCTGAGTTAGACAAGGTTGTGTATAGAGTGAGTGGTGACAGAAGCTCTAAGGCTTATAATTTTGGCTTTAGGATAGGGTAGTATCAGTTATAGTCTCTTTCTTTTGTTTCACATGTAACGGCAGAAGCAAGCATAGGGTGTTTTCTGCCATCAGAGACTGGTTTATGCATTTGAACTCTTACCAACTTGTTTCATGTTATTGTTCTATGGGTTCTGCTCATCTCCCAGTTTGAAACTCTCGAATTGGTCAAACCTATCATGTCGAATTTTATCAATAAAACACAAAATGTTTCCTTTCAAAGAAATGAATTTCAATTGAACTTGAACAAGGTTGTGTTAACATATTTTCCTTTCTTGCTTGCAATTTTGCACGAGAGATCACCCAAAATAAAAACTAGAGTTAATAAAATGCCCTTAAATCTCAGTACAATACTATATATCACCAGAGTTAACAAAAGAGCTACGAATCCAATCTTTGCACCAACATATATACAATCAAATGTATAGCAAATTAGAATGAGAAGTTCCATACTCATTTCCCCAATTTTCTTTTCACTATTCATATTCTCTCTCTCTCTCTCTCACCTAACCCAAAACTAGTTGCCTAATTTTTGAAGTGTATTACTTCCTCCATCATCCCCATTATCATACCTACAAAAAGAGAGAGTACTTATGTTTCAATTTCAAACGTTAATCCTTATAAGCACCAAAGAATAGTCTTATCATATGTATGTTAGGCTGCTAAATTCTCAAACAATAACAAGGGTGGCTTTACAGCTACCACTCCCAGCTCCTGTTGGGAGCTACCGTTAGTCTTTGCATTTGTTTTTGTTTTTGTTTTTTTTTTTTTTTGCTTTCTTATATATGTATTTTTTTAACAATTTTAAATATTTTTAAAAAAATTAAAAAAATACAATATTATTAAAAAATACATTTTTAATCACTAAGTAAAAAAAATATTAAATAAATAAATAAAAAATGGGAGCGAGAGCTACCAGTGGTAGCCCCCTGCGGGAAGTGTATCATTTCCCAACAATAATACATCATAGTTAATCAGCCCTATTGCCTTGAAGGAGAGATATCAGTGTTTCAAAATTGTAGGACTTTAATAAAGCATCGCTCACTTTTCTCGGTCAATGCTATCGGACATGCGAGCATTTTCCTTTGAATATTATTAAATATTTAATAGATTTAAAATTTCTCTATCTCTGCTCTAACCTACGCTATTAATGTTTGGCTCCTAACCTACTGCCATAACTTGGCGGCTATTAATGTTCAGCTCCTAACCTACAACTAATACAAATAGTACTACTGCCATAACTAGCGGCTATAATGTTCGGCTCCGAACCTACAACTAATAGTACTACTGCCATAGCTAGCAGTTATTAATGTTTAGCTCCTAACCTACAACTAATAGTACTACAACCATAGCTAGTGGCTATTAATGTTCGGCTCCAAACCTACAACTACAACTAATAGTACTACTGCCATGGCCGCTATTAATGTTCGGCTCCAAATTTTCAAAAGTCAGAATTTTCGTAGGTTAACATTATGGAAAGCTGATCTTCTTGATTACGAGGGCCTCAAGGCAACCATTAATGGGTGTGTTGGAGGTTTTTACACCTCATGATTAATTATATTTAAAAATATTGAATCTAATCAAATAATTTATCAACAATGCTACAGGCAACCATCGGGCGTAATTGTTGGGTAATCAACTGACGTCAGCCGACATATTTATTAAAAACAAAACAGAAGAAGAAGAAGACGACGAAACGGGAGGGAATAATTCAGATTTTCAATACAACAATAGAAAATTGAAAACCAATCTCATTTGCTCTCTGCATTGTCGTCGTCTTTAGGTCTCCCATTCATGAACATAGCTCCATATCCTCACTGCATTGTCTTTGTGTCTGTCTCTGTTCGACCAGTTTTACACATTCTTTATTGTTCTGGATGCGTGAAGTTCATCCTACTGCCATTCTACTAACATTTTTTTTTCTAGATGCCAACACCCACAAGTTCAGCTTTCTTTCTTTTTTAAGTGGTTGGGAGCCTCATGTTCCACTTCATGATTACAGTGCTTCTCAACACTTTAATGCTTGTTATGAAAATTAACTTCAAGCAGAGTTTTAACTGCATTAAATTCTGGTTTGCTAGTATTCAATACTTTCTGAATATTTTTTTTTTTTTTTTGCTTATTCACTTTGCGACTGTTATTTATGCAGGTAACTTGCCATTCACAGACCAAAATAATCACAGACCAAAATCTCACAGACCAAAATAATAAGAGAAAAATATAACTATTTAAACCTCCATCAAGATATCTTTTCAAATCTCACAGACCAAAATTTCTCCATCTCATAATGTTACCTAAAGGCCTTGATTCATTGCCTAATCGAAATGATTACCCGTGAAATCGCTTCCTTCCGTGTTGCTAGATTCGTGTGTGTGAGCTTCCTTCCATTTCGTGATGGTCTCTGTCACTAATTTCAAGAAGGGAGGGACGTCGATGGTATTAGGGTTAGGGAGAAGGGGACGCAGGAGAAGGGAGAAGAGAAAAACTACAACCCCTCAAATTCATCTCAGTCAAAACGGTATGTTTTGACAAACTTGGTGAAACACACCGTTTCACTAAGTCCCAGACTCCCACCTCCCTCATTTGAGAAATCGGACGTCGATTTTCTCTTCAATGAAACACACTGTTTCATTAATATGAGTTGGCGGTTACACGCCAGTTGCATGAGCCGATTATACTTTTTTTTTTCCTCTCATCAATTTTTTAAAATTTCGCTATCCCCTGACCTACAACTAACAGTACTACCTACCCTAACCTACAACTAACAGTACTACCTACTATCATAGCTAGGCGGTTATTAATATTTGGCTCCAATTTTTTTTAAAAAAAATGATAAATTTACTACTAACTAACAATTTGTATACAATTATGTAATAAAATAATATTATTTTAAATTTAATTTTGATTTTTACTTTTGATTTGATGTATTTAAATATAATAAAAATATTATTGTATTTAAAGTTATCTATAAGTTGTAAATGAGTTGTTAGTTTATCACTACCTATTTTTAAAAGTTAGGATTTCTATAGTCTTGCTAAGTAGTTTCCCACGTCCACTCTTCTGCTTGAGACAACGGGTGTCGGGCTGGACTTCGACTCGCATGAATTTTCATTCGTTCACTTGATTCAATATATATATATGTATATTAAAAAAATCGTAATGAAATGACGTGATTTTTCATTTCACTACAAGGATTAATAAAATCCAATATTTCCTCTAAACTTGGCTTACATTTTTTTTTTCTTTTTTGAAAATTATTGATTAGTCATTTCATATTCCTTTTTAAAAAGCATACGTTTAATTAGCAAACTTTCCAGGTTGTCCAAAAAAGCAGAAAGGACGGAAATAATTATTTTTTTCTAAAAATGATATTTTCAGTCATGGAATACGCAAAAGCCATATAATCTCTTTAAAAAAGTGAGTAAATACGAGACTCACATAAAAAAAACTAATTGTTTAATAGTGGATTCCATTATTTTTCAAAACGATTGTGTGGCGTTTGCGCACTCCACGATTATATGTAATATAAAAAGTAATGCTACATACAATAAACAAGCCCATACAAGCCTTTTGTAAAAAAAGTGGATCCCACTAATAAATAATAGTTTTTTTTAAATGCTTCTTTGCCCCCTCATTTTGACACCTCATGTATTTTGATTTTTTTTAATTTTTTAATTTACTTAATAGTTAAGAAAGTGACTATTAATGTATTGATTTTTTTTATTATTTTTTAAAAAAATTAAAATGATTAAAAAATTTGAATAAAAAAATTGACAAAAATGAAAAGATCAATTTGGCCTGCGGTCACTTGGAGCGGTACTGCTCAGGCGGCAGAGTAGCACCACTATTTTTTTTTTTTTTACATTTTTTTATGTGGAGTCTACTTTTTTACAAGGACTTGTATGAGACTTGTACAAATCATTTTTCATAGAGAAATAATATTTGCAGCCATTGAGTACTACACAAGTACAGCAGAATCTCTTTGAAAAAAATGAGTAAATACGGGAGCCATATGAAAATAATTAATTAATTTTTTAATAATGGACCTCTCTTTTTTAAAACAATTACGCAGAGTTTGTGCACTCTATGACTATACGTAGCATTACTCTTTCTCATAATATATTTAGAAAAAAAAATAGGATGAGTTATTTTGTTTAATTTTGTAAATATATATATATATATATATTATTACCTAGAACCCCCTGAAAAATGCCGCACTGATCATATATAGCATCATCTCATTCTCATGGGCAAGAAAAAACATTCTCTTTTTTATAAACATTTGCATTTTGGATTAACTAATTTGGAGTCTTGGACTTACGATGTAGATATATAGTGTAACGCTCCAATAGAAGGCCCAAACCACATGGCCTATATTCCAAAATGACTAGTCAATGATACAATTGGAAATAAAATCTGGCCCAAATCGAAACCCACGACGTGCGAACAGAAAAGAGCTTTCCGGATTGGGATCATATGTGTGATTCTGATACCCCTAGTCAAAGTTATGGCCAAAATACCGAGACGTGCCCAAAACTGTCATAATCAAGGAAAGATCACAATTTTCTATCCTATTTGCACTGATCTGCCACCTCAAGGTATTTCAATGCAGTCAACGTACAATCTGACAACTCAACATCATCTAACTCAGATCCTCCTGCATCTGTAGGTGGGGTGATCTTTTGCTTATAAAAAGCAAAAACCATACACCAGATTAACCAGAATATATAGCTTATGCCTCTCTCGTTTTTTCCATTCCAGCAACAGCACGTTTCTTAATTTCCTTGATCTCTACCTTTTCTTACCAAATCCAAACAGTGAACACCAAACGTTGGACGACACATGATGATCTATATATCCGAAAAAGACCAAGTTATGCCAGTACTTCATCATGAACTTGGCTCCTCCTCAGTTTCTGGACAAACTGTTTGCGTCACCGGCGCAGGCGGCTTCATTGCCTCATGGATCGTGAATCTTCTCCTAGATAGAGGCTACACTGTTAAAGGGACTGTGAGAAATCCAGGTAATTATTAGACGTTGGAGTACATGAGTTCATTCCGAGATGCAGGTTTTTATTTATTTATATATATATATATATATATATATATATATGAAATCGCGGCATCTTCCTGGGACGTTGACACGTAGTTTTCTTTCATTAAATTGCATGGAATTAATTAATTCCTTTAATATATATTTACTAATGCATGATTTCATGTGTACTGTGTATATATGCACTGCACGCATGGGTTAATATGTATAGAGGATCCAAAGAATGCTCATTTGAAAGAGCTTGATGGAGCAAAGGAGAGGTTAACTTTATGGAAAGCTGATCTTCTTGATTACGAGGGCCTCAAGGCAGCCATTAATGGGTGTGCTGGAGTTTTTCACACCGCGTCACCCGTGACCGATGATCCCGTTAGTACATGAATTTCTCATCTTTTATTTCGTTGCTATATATCTATTCATATTCATGCATGTACATGAGTGACGTTACATCATTAATATAATGAATATATAATTTTAAGTTTTGATTTGCAATACGTATATATATAATTAATGCTATACAGTACTATTGATGTGTGGCACCTTTATCACGATGATAAATGCATGTGTCACATATTATATATATAGTGATATGAAAAATTAAAATAAGATAATAATATGGTATATAGAATTTTCTCATATATATATATATATATATATATAAAATAAAAAGATAGAAACATTATTCTTGGCCAAAATCATTAAATCTGACAGTACTACTTTAGAAACTTTTTTTGCGGTTGTGGCACGATTCGACAGAAATGATTGTATTGTGGTGGATTAGTCATGGCTCCACTCGTATACGCTACAAAATATCATGAAATATTATTAATGGGCATGTATATATGATCGGTTAAGTTCAAATCAAAAGCGTACTAAGTCATGTGTTTGTTGTGATAGGCATATTAATGTAATTTAGAGAAATAATTTATACAAGTCTCAAATAGATAAATTCCATACAAGTCTTTGTAAAAAAGTAGAATCTACCTTAAAAAAGTGTAAAAAAAAACTATTCTTTATTAGTGGACCCATTTTTTTATAAAAGATCTATATAAAACTTGTCTTGTTGAAAAGAATTTATAGAGCACTAGCTATATAGATATTGTGAAGTCTATTTCATTTGTGTCTATCTCTCCCACTCTAGGCTTTAGAGTTTCTAAGAAATTAATTAAGATCCAAATCTTTAAATATATATTTTTTAAAATCATCATAGTATGATTGATCCTTAGATATTTATTACATCTATTTTTAATATATAATGATAAAACTTATTAGTGGAGAACGAAAAATAATATTGTATTAATTCCAAGAATTTTTTTCTTTCAATAATTTATTATAACCAATTTCTTTTATTGTTTGTGTCGTTTTGTTATTCATGATCGATCGATCGAGCACAGTTTCGTACGTTTTAAATTCTCTCAATTAATAAAATTATTAATGGTTGTGGTTGTGATTACAACTTGAATTAATGAAAGGAACAAATGTTGGAGCCGGCAGTGAATGGGACGAAGAACGTAATCATGGCAGCGGCAGAGGCCAAAGTGCGACGGGTGGTATTCACATCAACAATCGGCACGGTGTACATGGACCCGACTAGGAATCCAGATGTCGTGGTTGATGAATCTTGTTGGAGTGACCTCGACTTTTGCAAGAACACCAAGGTCGTTATATGTTACATTAATTTACATATAAATCAATGGACATATATATATATATAATATTTACTTCTTTCTTCAGATGATTGGACACGTACTACGTGAATCATGAATCTGTACTACTAAAATACTAGAATTTTCAAAGCTAGGCATCAATATACGTAAAGTGGTTAACCAATTAATAGCAAGGCCGGCCAGTCAGATTTTCCTAGCTAGTTATATATATAGAAAAATTTTAAACATAAGTTTCAGCATACCATGTAAAAATATATGATTTTATTTTTTTATTCTCAAATTTTATTAAAATTTGAAGATAAAAAAATAAAATCATATATTTTTAATAGTGTACAGAGTGTGCAGCTTCTATATCACGACTCATATATATATATGTCAAGTAAATTCAGATATGGAGACCAAAAACTATATATCTTGACAATATTGAAATATATAAGAATGAAATTAATAAAGTTACAAAATTTAGTATTTTTCTATGATAATTAATGAATATTTTGATCATGGCACGAAGCTGTTTGGATTTGAATTAATAATGCAGAATTGGTATTGCTATGGGAAGGCAATGGCAGAGCAGACAGCATGGGAGGAGTCAAAGGAGAAAGGGGTGGATATGGTGGCGGTGAATCCGGCGTTGGTGCTGGGACCATTGTTGCAGCCAACAGTGAATAGAAGCATTATTCATATCCTCAAATACCTGACTGGATCTGCTAAAACATATGCAAACTCCGTTCAAGCTTATGTCCATGTCAGGGATGTTGCCCTTGCTCACATTCTCGTTTTCGAGACTCCCTCTGCGTCTGGACGATACCTTTGTGCTGAGAGCGTGCTTCACCGTGGAGATGTCGTCGAAATTCTTCTCAACTTCTTCCCAGAGTATCCAATTCCAACCAAGTTAGTTTCTCTCTCTCTCTCTCTCTTATTTATTTATTTTTATTATTTTTTAAGGAGGGTTTGAAAGAACAATTTCGCTTTGGAACGGTACCGTCCGTTCTTGAGTGTAAATCAGCACCCAATAGGCGGTTGACACCTCAATGTTGAAGGAAATAAGTCCTTGAGGATCACTATATCCTATTGTTGCCCAAAATACCCTACAATCTGTTTCCTCCCCATCACATGCACGCAACCCAAATCACAACCCCTTTGTTATTCTCCACTAGTCGCCACCACCAGCTAGCCTGCCTCCGCCGACAGCAAGTTCGACACCACCAACAGCCAGTCCGACGCAGTCCATGGTTTGTTTTCATGTTTATTAACTTTCTCTGTCATTCTCTACGTTCAATTTCTCCTCCATGGTCTTCTTCTCCCCATTTTTATGCATCTCATTTTTATGAATTCCATTCGGCTCTGAGACCAAAAGGGTGGTATATTTTTTCCTGTGTAAAGAATAGTTTCTGCACATCGGTGCCAGGCTCGGCAAGCATAATTTATTTTAGAACGTTTTTTTACTTTGCCAAAGTCGGTGCCAGACTTGGATTATTTTTCATCGTATAATGTTTCATGAGCAGAATATAGTTGGCATTTTTTTCATGAGTGTGGGGCAAGAGGAATCTTGAATTCATGCCAGTTATCTGGACATGTTGATCTAGAAAACATGAAAGGGCCCCCTCTGTTTCCACTAACTTCAAGATTTCCTTTGTTTCCACTAACTCCAAATAATATGAAATGAAAATTAAAAAGGATGAAGCATTTCCTACCTGATTTGATTCGGCAAACAAGTAAAGAAGGATGAAGGAGAATTAAAAACCACTCACACAGTCCAAATCTACTCCCACTTTGAATCGACGTCGACTTCTTTTAGTTCGTAGCATTTTCATGGCTACGAATTTGATGAGAGACAGAGACAATATTGTCGAAATAATTTTGATGAGAGAGAGATGACTCAGGAACTGAAGGTGAGGAAATAATTATGATGAGGATGAGAGAGAGAGAGACGATGGTAAGGAATTTTGCTTCAGAGGGGGGGAGAGAGAAGGGGAGGGAGAGAGGGGACGAGGGGGAGAGTTGCTTCAGTGCGTTGCATTCCATTATTAGTGAAATGGGTGGACTACGTGATCGGCTCCTATTGGAAGCTATTCTCAGTCCAAAAGTAGATGTACCGGTCACAAGAGTTTTCCTTGAAAGAAACACGGATGCTCACAGTTCACCACACACCAATATGCATGCATGATGAAATTTCTCACCAAATCACTGAGAATTCCCAGAACATGACTAGCTGGACCCAACGTATTGCTGAGTAGCATGAGTCATGACATAAGAAATTAGGCCAGTAAAAGAGTGTTTATCTAATAATTTAGAAAGAGTTTTTGGACGTACGTGGAGAATTAAGTAACTAGCTTGCTTTTAGCATGCATGGCAGCTAGGAAATGTACGTAAAACCTTTTGCATGTTTACGTATATATATAACGTATTTATATGTTCTATAAAATTATATATATGGTGGGGCCATGCAGTAGGTGATTAATCAACACCAACTTTGTTTACGTGATGTACAGATCAAAATGGGTGTAAAATTGATGCACGATCTGCTGCTTGAATATTATATATATATATATATATAGCTAGAAGTATTAATGAATTAAATTCCAATTGATAAAAAAAAATAGTAGTTATACTAATATATCATGGGGATACGTACCTTACCTAACCCGATGCAACTGTCGGACTTGGACCCTAGCCTGTCAGATTGATTGAACGCATGCGGCAGTCTTTGTATCTTTCTTGGAAGCTGTAATATTGTTTCTTGTTTAATTTGCAAGTTAAATAACGATGATGATGATCTGAAACGTGATATGTACGTACGCAGGTGTTCGGATGAAAAGAACCCGAGAGCAAAACCCTACAAATTCTCCAACCAAAAGCTGAAGGACTTGGGTTTAGAGTTCACCCCAGTGAAGCAGTCCCTATACGAGACCGTCAAGAGCTTGCAGCAGAAGGCCATCCTTCCTGTCCCTAAACAGCAAGAAGTTTCTGATCTCTTAAAATCCAGCAGTAGGCTTTAAAGTAAATAATTGTATTCTAAGATCTCTATACCATGCATACATCATCTGACATAATTTGACATGGATGGATAAATTTTAAATTTTTCAAATCAAATTATATATACCTAGTAGATGGTATGTAGTAGTGTAGAGACCTTAGTTATTGCCTCCATCTTCTTCAGCGGTATAAGTACTGTAATTTCCAGTCAAAATACATACATACATACAAACAAACAAACATACATACATACATATATGAAAGAAGTGCAAGCATATACGCACATATATATATATATATTAATGGATCGGACTGCTTAATATTGATCAGATGATCGTTGCTGATTGACGATTTGTGTAAAATAAAACTATATATGAAAGTTCACATGATGCACTATTAATTCATTCTTCCTCTTCCTGGAAAAGCTTCTTACGTAGTTGGTATGGGTACGAACAAATAAAACCGACAGATCAGACGTGGACATGTTCAAACACATTAAATATAAACTAAAATCTTTTTGAAGAATAAAAATAACGAAATTAATGACAAAAGTACGTGTTGGCAATTGATTAATTTGGATTTTGGATGAATGTTTATGAGCAGGAGATCCAACACCTAACTTTTATATATATATATATATATATATATATATATATAGGTAAAAGTAATGTGTAATGCACGTTTTTTTAGTTTATATTTAATTTTTTTTGTTAAGAATAAACTAATTTTTATTTAAGTGTTCCTAGGTACTGCATGAGCCTTTTTATTGGATAAAAATTTTTATGAAATCATATTCTTTTTATTAATTGATAATTTAGTGATTATATATATTGGTAATGAAGATGTTAAAAGTTTAATTGCCTTAAAATATTGATAAAGAAGAAGTATTGATAAAGCAGTTAATTGCTTTGAAATATTCTCTTTTTTTTTTTTTCATTGACCCGTACTGCTTGGCCATTAGAGGCTTAGAGAAGCTTCATGAATGTGTTTGATAAGTGTGGTCTTGAAGGAAAAAAAGAAAAAAGGGAACCAAGCTAGCTATGTTGCTCTGTCTCGCAAATATACTATGCTGGTGTACACCGTAATGATCACTTTCACTTGAAAATGGCAAATTTAACCTTGTATTCTTACGTACTGTGCTAGTACGTTATGTCAGTGATATTTTTCTCAGAAGAATTTTAGACCACACAAATCCATCTCTCATTCCTGGCTTCATCTCCCTCTCGACTTTTCTCTCTCAACTCAAACCCCCTCTCATCTCTCTCTCTCTACCTAGCGAGTTTGCGACCCGCTTTATCTCCCTCTCTCAACTCAAATCCGTTTTTTCTCTCTCAACTCAGACCCCCTCTCTTCTCTCTCTCTACCTCACGACCCTGGATTTCTCTTCGTCTTACTGAAACCCAAAACAACTGAAGCTGTGAGACCCAGCCTCAATGCCTCTCTCTCCCCCTGTTTCCATCATCTCGACCTCAACCTCTACGATTTCCAGCCAGATCTGCTGTTTCTCTTCTCGATCTCCTCCACCTCGCCTCAGAAACAGTGGTTTCTCGGTAGTTCTCTCTCTCTCTCTCTCTCTCTCTCCACCATTCATGGCTAGAGAAGCCTAGCTTTGACTTAGTTTCTTTTTTTTCTCTTTTTTTATGTATTAATTTGTTCTATGATTTTCTGTTTGTTAGTCTGGCTTTAATTCTTGCTTTTTCTTGGATAGGGTGTTGGTGGCTCCGATGGCTGAAGCTTCTGCTTAGTGATAATTTTTTTTCTGCTGTGCAAAGTTACACTTAAATTCCCACTAAGAGCAGTTTAATAAATGGGTTTAGATTTTTTTTCCTTGCATGTATTGGTTTTCTACAGAGTAATAATTTGTTCTATTGTGAATCTGTACATAAATTTTCAGGGTATTTATGAGAGCAACATGAAGAAAACCCTCAATCGATCCCCATTGCAGTAGATCTCTGTCACTTGTTGCTCTGTAAGTATTACAGATATAATGTATTTATATTTTAGATGTGCAGTTCTTCTTCAATTATATCTCTGTTCCTTTTTTTTTAAATGGTTTAATTTTTGATTCATCGATTGATGTTATAAACATGTTCAGATCTTTATTTTTCTTTGTAGTTCTCTCTGTTGTTGCTTGTGTAGTTCCTCTTCAAGTATATTGTACTACATATTTGTTTTTTTTTTTTACATGAAATTTTTTTGTTTATATTCTGAAGTTGGCAGATGTAGACATTTATTATAGATCCGAGGAATTCTGATTAAGATATGTTATTGTACAAATTTCGTTCATTTTCTATTTTTTTGTGCTGTGCAGATCTATAGTTTTATTCTAACTTTTAGAATCTGGACTTATCTTTACATTAAATCTCATATCTGAGAAATCTTACCTCAGATCCCCTCTATGTATTTGTTTATCTTTATCTTTATAAATTTCAATAGATTTATACTTCTAACTTTAAATCTGAGTATTTGTAATTCAAATTTGTTAAGATACAAATTATTTTTTCTTAGTTTGTTTATTATCTTATGGGTTTCATTTTCTTGGTTTGTATTGTATTGATAGTTTTTTTTTTTTAATGGAATTTTGGACTAAAGCTCTTCTCATTCTGAAATCAATTTGGTTCTTTCATTCTCATCCTTTTTTCCTGAATGTATGTTTTCTATTTTTTTTTTTTTTTTTGGGATGCTTGTTTTCTGCAAAAAATGTATGGTTGTTTATTTTCTTATGGATTTCATTTTCTTGGTTTGTATTGTATTGATGGTTTATTTTTTTCATGGACTTTTGGACTAAAGCTCACCTCAGTCTGAAATCAGTTTGGTTCTTTCATTCTCATCCTTTTTTCTGGATGTTTGTTTTCTTATTTTTTTTACTTTTTTTTTTTTTTGTATGCATGTTTGTTTTCTAGAAAAAAATGTATGTGATTATTTTTGAATGTTTGTTTTTGAGTTTTTTTTTTTTTTTTTTTGCATGCAGTCATTGTTCTTTTTACTTTACCTCAGATTTTGGATAATTTGTCGATGCCAGTGATATGTTCTGTGTAATGTGTCAGCGAGTATGCATAGATAAGTACAAATGACTTCCATACACCCAATTCTATCCTTTTCACAATAGTGGTTGGAGGTCTAAACATATGGGTCGATTGGCATTGTGAAAGCATATATTTAGTCAAGAAAATATTAAGTTCCAAACACTCAAGCAAGAAAATGTCAGGAATATTCAATATTCCAACTCCATCCGGATTGAATACAACCTCCAATAAAAATATAAATAATGATATATGCCATAAAAAATGTATGGGTTTATTTTTGAATGTTTGTTTTCAAGTTTTTTTTTTTTATTTTTTTATTTTTTTATGCAGTCATTGTTCTTGGTTCCTCTTCTTCTCTCTTTTTTTTTTTTTCAAAAATTTGTTGCTTTGTTTGGGTATAGTCTATCACTATAGAATGGCCACATTCTCTAGGTAATTTCTGACCTTTTTTTCCTCAATTTTTTTACTTGATTTTCTAATTATTTTTCCTACATTTTTCTTACAAATATGAACAACCATGTGTAATGCATAGATAGACTATATATATACTATAAACACATAAAACATAGATAAACTATATATATATACTATAAACACACAAAAGGCAATTACACTGACCTTTTCAATGTTCCTTATAAACTTAGGACCACTGCACTGCTTCCACACACCTAATTTGAGAGAAACAGAGCGTAGAATAAATAGAAAGAAATAGAAGATAAATTAAATATGGAATTGCATGAATAAGTTTTCAAAATTGAGTTTTCTGAATTGGGTTTTTTGATAGGTTTTTTAATAAGTTTTTATGAATTCCTAGGTTTTATGGTATCAATTTCTTCATTTCTTAGAAATATGAACAAAAATATGTAATGCATAGATAAGCTTATACTATAAACACAGAAAAGACAGTTATACTCACTTTCCAATCTTCCTTGAAAATGTAGCACCACTGCATTGCTTGTAATAAAATGGTTATTTGAAAAAGAAGGTAAAAGAAGAAATCAAGTCACTTTTCAAACATTAACACCAATGCCCTGAAAGAAATAGAAGGGTTTTCTTAAACATAGTTCAATGCCTCTAGCCTTGCTACGAAATATGTATCTTGGTGTTCAGACATTGAACCTGACTATTGCATTACCTGGTCATTCAGCTGCCTCATGTGATTATAAATTTCAAATTTATCAATGCCTAGACAGACGAATATAAAAGTAAATTATTAAATATGATAAGTTATACTGCATGTTATAACTTACATGTGATTAAAATCTGCCTCTACAAATTTAATAATGCATGCAATATAATATGTTATCTAATTTCTAAAATATTTTCTCTGTTTGCAACTACCATTCCAATGCATGGATTCACAAATTTAGTTGCTGGGACATGGACAATAATGAAAAATTCCTATTTAAATTCAGTTGTTGTGTTTTTTCAAATTGTAAATTATTATAATGAATATGAACCAACATAAACCACAAAAATAGCCACAAACAGAATGTATAGGAAAATATAATTGTATCTCTGTGCTCTGTTTTCATTGCTAATTTAAATTTATTATAATTATAATGGAGGCTTAACAAATTATTACAAATGGAGGCTTAACGGAAAGTTAATGGAAATCAGGAAATTCTGTTAAAACAAGAAAATTCCGTTTCATAGGCTCTTTTCTATATATATATATATATATAGAGAGAGAGAGAGAGAGAGAGATATATATATATATATATATATATATATATATATATATAGTTAATTACGTCCTAACCTAACAATGCACGTTCACTTACCCTCGAAAGCGATATATCAAACATCACTAATTCCTCATCGTCACTTTTCGTTTTAACTTTTTTATAATAAAGCAAGATGTTACGCAATCTTTTTATAATAATTTTGTTAGTAATTATATTTTAATTGAGTGATATTTTTATAAATTCATTTATGAAAGTAATATCATTTTAAGATTAATATGATTAGATAAACAGTTGTGAAAATAGTTGTCTACATATCATTACTTTTTTTATAAAACTGTAAATGAAACATCTACCCTTTTGTATTTTTATCTTTCTTATTGTGGGTGAAAACTTTCTCAAATTTCGTATTCAAATTTAAGGGTTTTAAGTAATTTAATTTGTAATATTTAAATTTTAAAAATAATATTTAAATTTAAATTATATCGTATAAATGATGTGTAATATTATGGGTTATGAGAGAACAGACTGAGCTGGATTCTGATTTTAGGTCCTGCCGAAGTTTCCTCATAGACTATTTATGGGCCTCGGAAGAATGGCCTGTGGCCTCATTATAATTTCTTCATCTTGTTCATCGATCCACATTTTCTTCTACCTGTCAATTTTTTTGAATTTTGAGCTACAAGGAGATGATCTTGCCCACGTACAACATAGAATCGTGTTAAAAGACAAAATTAGACGCAATATACGATAAGAATTATTATTCTATTTTTAAGTCAATATCTAGAATAGATTGAATTAAAAATACATAATTTGATTTAAAAAATAAATTTTAAAATTTGAATGATGTGGATGCATGAATACTGACTTGAAAATATACTCAGTTACACTTAATATTCTTTGGTAAATATTTTTAGTAAAGTCTGCCATTAATGGCTGTAATTAACCTCTGAATTGAATTGTGAATGGCCGCAGGAAAAAAATCTTACATTTCCACGAAAAAGTTCAATTCTTTTTCAAGTGACCCAACATGCGCAAGATGTACGTAGGTTGTCTGAGAATCTCAGTACTTATTAGTCAAGCCAATTAACAACCTCGATCGTGTACGTACGTACGTGTCTGGAGCGTATATATAAAATTATATTTTTGGATCAAAATGACTTCAACTTCTATCACGCGAGAGGAAAGGGGCCCCTCATGCAAGCAGCAAGCTTCAGCCATATTTGAAAGTCTTTATCTGAATTATAAGTTATTATAACCTCTCAACATGAGAATACCAAAACAAGGATGTCGCGCGCAGAAGAAAACAAGCAAACAACAATGATTTCTCAAACACGTGTGGAGAATTAGTAAAGACCAGAACAGCATCTTATTATAATAAACAAAACAAGGCGGTCGAAATTCTCTTGTCCTGGAAATTAATTGTACGTGGACGTTCATGAAACATGTGAATATACATAGACCCCGGCTAGCCTTTCTAATTTTGATCAGATTCATCGGACTGACCGACACCACATGACCAAATTTCCAATTGTATTAATATATAATTAATTCAGTCAGTCCGTGCTTGCTAGAGTCATCTTCATGCAGTAGTACTTCAATCTAGGATTAGGTACTTCATTGACCATAAATATCTTTCAAGTCAAACCCGAGCGTGCACGTGGACCGGACACGCTCTTTCTCATCCAGACATGAATATTACGGTATTACCAGTGCTCGTTGGTTTACTCCTGCTTTCCGTCAACTCCCACTACTACAGTCTACACTGTTCAGCTATATATACCAATCCTCAAACCAATTATCATTACTTCCTCGATGGATCAAATAATGCAATAATTAATCTATTTACACATATACCTATCAACACACGAAATTTCATTTTTTTTTATGAAAATTTACTGTATAATTTTGTATAAATAATAATTGATACTTTAATATTTTTTAATGAATGTATTAATATAATAAATTTCATGCCAGGCTGGTAAATAACTTAAATAAGTATATAATTTTTAGTATCTGTTTAGATAATGAAATAAGATGAAATTATTTGATATAATTTATTAATAATAATAAGATTATTAGTTAAAATTAAGTGAGATACCTCTGTATCCAACAGTCTGTTGTTAATATTTAGATAGCTAGCGACCACATCGAAGAGTCTTTAAGCAATTCAAACGTTTTGAAATTTCTACCCAATATTTGAAAACACTCCCATCCTAAAAGAAAAAAATTAACAAAGAAGACAAAAACGTCACTAACAGGTAAAGAATTAATGAATGACTTGTTCAATTGGAAAAAGAACCGAAGAAGACCTAGCTAATTAGCTAGGGCATGAGTCGAATCATATAAATTCAAAAGAAAATATTATGATTACGAGGATTAAAAGTTTGATTAAATTAATATTCAATAGTTAGAGTTTATAAATCAATAAGTAGGTCTTTAATAATTAATATCAGAGTAAAAGTTATGTCAAAAGTTTAAGGCCTCGTTTGGTTACGCAGTTTAGATAAGATAAGATGAAATATTTTGTTAAAAGTTGAAGAAAATATAATTATAATAAATTTTTTTAATATTATTTTTATTTTAAGATTTGAAAAAATTAAATTATTTATTATATTTTATAAAATAAAAATTATATAAGATAAGATAATTTAATTGTATGTAACTAAATCAGTCACTAGATTACAAAAGAAGTGACCTGTAGACTGGATTAAGACGAAGCAGAAGATGTCCTAATTCCCAACAAGTTGATAAAGTTTGTGCAATATTTTCAAAGTACTGTTGATATATGTATAGGACTGGTGCTTATGATCTCATGCATGGCGTCAAGGGTCCGTCTGTATTTGCATGTGCCTAACCCCGAATTAGGTGAAGTGGCGGATCAGTACCGTTGAAATGAAAGGGAAGGACAAGTGGGCATTTGGTTTCTACTTTCTACCTTGAATTTCATGCATCACGTACGTCCTAATCAATTTGTCAGCGGTGGTTTCCAGCCATTCATGCACACTTGCTACTAATTCATTTGAATTCAACCTACGTTTGACTCATATATCGTAAACTACGGTGACTTTCGTACTGAAAGGTCACTTATAAAATATGATGAATTAAATCTATGTTTCCATCTTAATATACATAAAAAAGAAAAACAATAGTGTTGCTAAATAGATAATATTTGACAATACTTGAGAATAATAAGATCTGTTTAGTAATATAATTATTCTCAAATATTTTTAAATATTTCATTTCCAAACATCAGATATTTAAAATTAAAACACTTTCAATTTCAAATATTTAACATTTTTATATAATTATTATCTAATTATTACAATTTTTTAAACTATCAAATAAAATACAAAAAGATATATATTTTTTTAAATTTCAAAACAAAAATTATATTCAAACAAATGTTTAACTTTATAATATTTATATTTAATTTTTTCTTTTTTATTTTTTAAAATTTATAAAATATCTTAACTTAACTCAAATTATTTTATTACTATATATATATAGATATACTGATAAAATATTCTAAGGATTCAAACGTAACCTTAGTCACCCTAATATTATATGTAGCAACATCTAGGTAGATGATGTATCATGATCTATATGATATCATGATCTATATGATATGATTTCAATGTTAAGCATCCAATTAAATGAGGCCGACAGAAGACGACAAACAAATCTCCATAGTGACTACACTGACTAGTTAGTGTGCATTGTCTGTCGCTTTGCTTTGCTATTGTTTCGAAAGAACAGGCTCAATTTTCTTTCATTTTACCGCGTGATTAGTCCCACACAGAGTTTATAAAAAACAGGGCCCACGAATTAAAGGCAGGTACTAAAAAGTCCATGTAGTTCAGCTGCTGATTGAGCTGCCTGGCCTGCCCAAACCTCTTTTTCGTTGAAATTTGGACAAATGTTCTCACACATGTGCTGAGAAATAAGACCACCAAAAAGGGTTTGATTTCCACGGTTGTTGTTCGAATCCGTGACTACTTTTCTTGCGTAGGGCTTCATTTAATTAATTGGACATGGACATTAATATTAAAATCCATCCGTTCATGAATACTAACATGCGTACACTAATTTTGTGGTTTAAATTCAATGGACTTAAAATACTTAGAAATTTGAGTTTTATATAGTTTGGTCATGGTCCGTGGTTGAGCCACCTTGCTTTTGCTTAATTTCGAGATTTTCTCTCTCTTTTAATCAAAGGATTAGGTATTTGAAAATGTTAGGGTATGTGATCAGCAATTCCGTGATCTCAATGTTATGATGCATGGCATTATATTTATGAGTTGTATTACATATAGTTATTTTTGTATATTTTTTATGTACTCTACTGATGTGATTGGTTTTATATTAAAAAAAATGATGTAGACAATCACATTAATGAAGTGCATAAAAAATATGCAAAAGTCACTATGCATAAAGTTTTTGTTAATGATCTCACTATCGGAAATGAAATGCCAAAAAATGATCAAAAAGTTTTTTTTTTTTTTTTAACCGAAAAGTCATTTTTTAAACATCATGTTTTGAGTCAAATTTTGGCATGACATGTCTTTATTATAATTTTATTCTGAAAATAGAACATCATATCCCAGCCATATAAATTATAAAATATCCATATACTTTGTTTTTCTTGTATTATAAGTTCGAACCTTTTTCCATAGAAGCTAACATTTTGTAGAATCCAAAACTGTTTCAAAATCCTTTCAAGATTTTGGAAAATCTAAAAAAGAAGCCATCATCATGAGTGACCGTTATGTGTTAAATGTACACCTTTCCTATGAGGAGTATCGCTTATCGCAAATAAAACAGGAGAGAGAAAAAAAAAAAAAACCAAAAATGCAAACCAAAACAGAGATCAACCTATCAGCGTGGAGAAAAAACACAAGATTTTAGTATTTTGTCCAAATATTAAGATTTAGAATAAATAGCGATAATTATATATATATATATATATGTTATTTTAGATTTAAAGTTCGGATAAAAATTAAGATTTTAATTAAAAAATCATTCTCTTATATCTCTCAAAATAGTTTATAATAGAATACTGCATAAAACCTGAGAAATAGTAATATTATATACAGTCATAGAGTGTGCAAGTATTATATACACACCCCACTAGAAAATGAGTGATATCTACTATTAAAATTTTTTTTTTTTTTTAAATATAGATCTTGTATTTGTCTAGTTTTTTAAGTGAAGTACGTAATGTTTGTACACTCTATGACTATATCTAATATTTTTCTTTGGAAAATGCTTGAAACTGGACAATAAAGTAAAGAGCCATGCACCCACAAGAGCATTGAAACTTTGAGCTACAGTAATTTAGGACTCCTAATCATATTTGGAGAGTTACTGTAGAAGGACCAAATCAATATTTTATGATTTTCCCATCAAACTACCTATCTCTTTTAATATTAAATTTTAATATTAATACAAGTGTATTTACAAAATATTAATTTTATTTAAATATTATTAAAATATATATTATTATATTACTATTTTTATTTTAAGATGACTAATCTAATATAGATTAACCTATCTAAAAATTTTAGCTATAACCAAAACTTCAAATTCTAATTAAAATCTAGACTTGAGAATGACTAAACATTGCCAACGATCTCAATATCCCGATGTATATATGAATAGTTAGTAGACATTGAAAGCTGGGATAGATAGTATCGGGTCAATATAGAACTTCTTTTGTGTCTTCCAACTTCTATAGCAAATTGCAGCAATACCGGACACAAGTACCCATTGTTTATTACTTTCTGTTCAATGGTGTGCTTGACTTTGAATTTTTTTACAAAGAGTTTCAACGCAACCGGCTTATATATTCCACCTATCCATTCTTTCATATCTAAATTAATTAACGCGCACCAACCCAAAGCAAAATCTCGTGCACCTTTTACACGCAAAGTCGTTGACATGTTTTATAAAGAGGGGATGTAAGGAAATTTTATAAAAATAAATTTATAAATTTATATGAACTTTATATAATATATTATATTATTTTATAATAAAAATATTTTTATAATCTAATAAATAATATCAAATCATGTCAATTTATAAGTTTATATTTATAGAATCTCTTTATATTAAATTAAACATCTGTCTAAAATATAAGATATAAAATTTGAGAAGAATATATATATATATATATGTGAATTCTATAATATTTATTTTTATTTAGATAGTGATAGGCTTACTACTTTCTTACCATCATTTTACTATTATATAATATATTAGAAATTTTTATTTTTTTATTATTTTCTTTTAAGTATTTTTTTAACATCTTTAATAAAAAAATTAAAAAATAAAAAAAATAAAAAATAAATAGTAAGTATGTCATTAGCAAAGTAAGTTGATGCCAGCTGCCACATATTCAAATCTCTTTCTTATTTTTGTGTATCTATCCAACTATTTTCACCGTCTTTCCACCAGGCTTCCTTGCAAGTTGATATTTTTGTCCTCTTGTATTTGTGTGTATATATATGTTCCTTTGTTTGGTTCACTCCGCAAATTTAACAAGCGAAAGTTGTAACTTTTCGTAGAGGGATTACGGATTTTTTATTGGAGATCAAACGGAGACGGCTTCTGGTGGAAACTCGGAATTGGGTTTTGGTACAAGATTATACGCCGAAGTACTATCTAGCTAGTTCGGATTTGACGTACAGCTATGGATTATTCTTCATGGAGAATCAGTACTTGCTTGGATCTTAACACTAATCCTACCGGCGGCCAAGTTCTTGATGATGCTTCGGTACGTGGAAATTAATTAATTCATTCATTCTGGCATGCCCAGTGATATTCTCTTCAATTGACGAACTTAAGAAGTTCTTTCTGTGTTTGGTTTCAGAACAAGGAGGTGGAAAGCAACTTCCTAGGATTTGAAAGGAAGCTTTCAGTGAAACAAGAGGTTTGTTTTTTTTTTTTTGGCTACGAATGAATTATCTGTTTATCGTTCCCTTTCTGCTATTGTGCGTACTTTTCAGCTATAGTGCTAAAAGTTAAACATTGTGTGGGCATGTTCAGAGCTCCGGTGCTTTGGAGGCGGAAATGAAACGTGTGAGTGCAGAAAATAAGAAGCTAACCGAAATGTTAACGGTGATGTGCGAGAACTACAATGCTTTGCGAAGCCAATTGACGGATTATATGAGCAAGAATCTGCAGGAAAAGGAGCATACCCCAACAAGGAAAAGAAAGTCCGATAGCTGCAACAACAACAACAACAATAATAATAATAATGTCGCTGGAATTTATGGCAATTCTGAAAGCAGCTCAACCGATGAGGAATCCTGCAAGAAACATAGAGAGGAAATTATAAAGGCAAAGATTTCAAGGGTTTATGTCAAGACAGAAGCATCTGATACAAGCCTTGTAAGTCCTTGATAAACTCCTCTATATATATATATATATATATATATATATATATATATAGTTGTCTATAACTTCTTTTATTTTTGGATGCGTTGAGCATAAAATTTATACCCTTTTCCTTTGCATTTATTTGTAGACTGTGAAGGACGGGTATCAGTGGAGGAAATATGGACAGAAGGTCACCAGAGAAAATCCCTGTCCGAGAGCTTACTTCAAATGTTCTTTTGCTCCAAGCTGCCCTGTAAAAAAGAAGGTGAGAGAGTGAGATTCATGATCAATCTGAATTTGAATCTGCGAATATTGTTGTTAGCATACTTGAAAGGCTCTCTGAATTTGAGTTCGAAATACTGCGTCGTTGTGCATTGTTTTTAACAAGCTGATTCATTTTCTGTGAGACATCAAAAGATATCTAATCACGCCATCCATTCTGTTTTAGTAAAGAATATATGGAGGCAAGCTAAGGCGTTTGCTCTCATATTTTGCTCTTTAGGTACAAAGAAGTGCGGAAGACCAATCTATTTTGGTTGCAACCTATGAAGGTGAGCACAACCATCCCAACTCTTCTCAACTCGAGGCAACATCTGGGTCTACTCGCTGTATGACTCTCGGTTCACACCCCGGTGCCTCAGCCTCTCTCCGGCCGTCTGGACCTAGCGTCACTCTTGACTTGGCAAAATCCAAACCCGGTAATGATGCCAAACAATCAAAAACCAGAATTGATTCTCCGGAAGTCGGAAAATTCTTGGTGGAACAGATGGCGTCTTCCTTGACCAAGGATCCCAATTTCACAGCAGCACTTGCCCAGGCCATTTCAGGAAGATTTTTACATCAAAATCCAACAGAAAAATGGTGAATGTCAGCAAGAAAATGAATATCGAGTGTTTGAAAAGTGAGGATTAGGATGCTTTTGTAAATATAAAGTTTGGAAAAGAACAATAGGCAATCCTAGCTCAATTGAGCCACAGGAAATCATCTTAATTTGTAGTTCCATTATTGAGAAGTAAAATCTTTAGAGCAAATGAAACGCTCCTGTTCAGAGTCCTGCAGTCTTTCTATGCTTTACTTTCTTCATGGCTCAACCCTTTTGAGTTTGAGGAATGAGTCCGCAATTGTACCTGAGGTCACCAGGAAACAAGTTATGTGTGAATCATTTGAGAACAATCATGTTCGACTCAGCGGTACCTAGTTCTGCCCACGAGCAGAGCGGGTTAAAAAAAGGAAGGAAATATCTATTGTGAAAATTGAAGAGAACTGTAGCTAGGCATGCAAACGCTTCCCTTTTCAATGGTTTAGAATCGCATAGATGATAAACAAGTTGCGAGACACAAGCGCGGTTGACTAATGTTAACAATTGGCACTGAGGAATGCTTTGCCGTGTAACTGTATTTTGCCCATAAATAGAACACAAGCCTGTAATATTTGCGGAGTATCAATTCTGTAAATAACCATGTCATTTGAGCATTTCCAGTCATAGCTGCTTCTAAGGTGTTTTTTACATCCACACGCACATATTTGTAGAGAAAACACTTTCATAGAACCGTTCCATGTCATGGAGGTGCAAACACCAAGTGATGAAACATATTTACAGCTCTCAACCAAGAGCTTAATTATTATGTTGAAGTGAAACTCAAATAAGCCATAGCTCGTGCTCATCCCGACTCGTGCAATTTCTCTGACCTTAAGACTTGGGGGTGCCGTCTTTTTCACCTGCTTCAGCCATGATCATACACTCCTTGAATCTGAAGCAACTAATGAGATGGTCATTGGTTAGTCCAGCCACCTGCATGAATGTATAGATAACTGTGGGCCCCACACTGCGGAACCCTCTCCTCACGAGGTCTTTGCTTATCATCTCTGCTTTGGGTGTCTTGACTGGAACTTGGCGAGGGTACCGAAACTGACTAACTATAGGCTTATGATTCACAAAGTTCCATATGTACTTGCTGAAGGACCCAAACTCTATGATTACCTGGAAAAATAACAAAAAAGAAGAAGAATGTTTTAAATGTACACACAAATGGTGAATGAGTGGGGCTACTATGCCGCCCCACTTTTACGGTACGCAGTGTTTTTTTTTTTTTTCACATTTTTTTAATACATTTAAATATTTTTAAAAAAATAAAAAAAATACACCAATACACTTAAAATCACTTTCTTAATCACTAAGTAAAAATAAATAAAAAATTTTGACCAGCGGTCTAACGAGGGAGGCAAAGTAGCTTTTCTCAATGGTGAATTTATGTCACCTCTCTCTCTCTCTCTCTGCGCGCGCGCGCTTATCAGGGGTAACCATAAGGTTTGGTATTAACGGGAGTAAAAATGATTGCACACGGGCATCCATGCATACAGACAAAGAAATGGACAGTGTATTAACAGTAAATACACTGTCCATTTCTCTGTTCCCAAATGGGAGAAGAAAGCTTTTCAACAGCAGTAGGAAAGATCTTCCTTACCAAACAAAGGATCAGTAATTCCCAAAACCTCAAAAGGAGCTCATTTTCTATCAAGAATATTGAATAGCAAGATAAAATGAATAGAAAAAGATCGCCAACCTTGCACATCTGATGTGCATTTTCAATGATGGCTCGCAGCTTCACTTCTGATAGTAGAGAGCTGGCACAGCTGCCTGGTGAAACAAACTTTTTCTCATTTAAGTTTGAAACAGCAATTGGATCGAAGTCCAAAAAGACTTCTCTGTACAGATGCAAGTAATGCAAATCAGCTGAAGTTGAAAAAGCCACAAAAGGCTAAAAGCTATATGAAGAATAACATGCTTTTAGAGTTTCAAACGCTAGTATGACAGGCAGTTGAATAACCTGTTGACTATTAATTGACAACAGGAGATTTTGTGGAATATTCTGCTGTTATAAACTTTCTACATAAGGTATTTCATCACTTGAAGAGTATAATCAATACCTAAACATATTCCTTTTGTTAAGAATTTCAGGCCATGTACGTTCAGCCAAAGCACCTGATAGGCTGAGCAATTCAAAAAGTCTCCTGCATGTGTCAAGAATACTTAGGACTGGAGAAAGCAGTCAGATGCAGTTCAAGAATGGGATAAAAAACAAGAAGATAATGGGAACATTATTGCAATGATACATACTTGTCATCATGGACTGGGACTCCCCATTCCTCATCATGAAAAGCAGCATACCATGGATCTTTTTAACAAAAGGAATAAATTGTCAATTAGAAATTGGTATTTTAGATAGTGAACATCAAAACAAGAAACTAGAAGTTAACACAAATAGTAGAAAAGACCATATCACTAGAACAAGACAAACAAAACTGTCAAGAAGGGTCAATGTTGCTTTGGTACTTTGTGCGATTTTTGGGATGATTTACTTAACGAGCTTCACGGGGTTAATTACATGGTGGGTCATCAATTTCGTGAAGGAAACCAAGCGGCAGATTTTCTTGCAAGACAAGGTGAGGAAGGGAGGTCCATTTGTTATGTAGGTGATCGGGATTTGCCAAGATTGTTGAGGGGAATTGTTCGGATTGATAGGACGGGAATGCAAAGTTTTCGACCATAGATATCTAGTTTGCTATTATTGGTTGGTTTAGTGATTTAGGCTATTTGGATTATTGGTTGGTTATGTAATGTTGGTATTCCTCCACCTTAAGCGAGGGCTTCTAATAAATTGAGGGGATATTTCCCTGTTATTAAAAAAAAAAAAAAAAAAAAAGCTGTCAAAAAAAGTGTGTATCAGACTGGAATTGTTTATATAGAGCCCTCAATTGTCATATGGATATAGTGTAGTAGTGCTCAACATATTCTCATATTCCAAGCTTCCATGTTTGGATCATTCCGTAAATATATAATGAATACTGCTGGGAAAATGAAGCATTTGTAGTGATCCCAAGTCACTTGTGTGCAGAGTTTCCCTACCAGGCACCTTAAATTGAAGGATGCTGGAATGGAGTACCATGACTGAAAATTCACAATTCTAGACAGCTAAACTATATTTATTCTTGTATATCTTCTTCTTCTCTTTCTTGTTTATCGTTTATTTTTTTATTTGAGTTGATTTGATTTTTATCTTTAATCTTTTTCCTTTATATCCCTTCCTTTATTATTGTAATAATATTTATTTGGTTGAACTGAGAAAATTATACGAATTATAACCTGGCTCATGCAAGGACCAACCTACTGATAGACATCAGTCATGTTTTGCTCATAATCTGGTTTCATGCACAGTGCACAAAATAGATAATTGTTGTGAAAAATGATGACAATTAAATAAAAGCAAATACGAGAAAAACAAGCAATCACACACGACACAGTATTTACGTGATTCGGCAAATTGTCTACATCCACGAGAGCTGCATAGGATTTTTATTTCTTGAGGAATCACAATACAATATATGGGACGGCTATTGTTCACTCTGATACATCACAAGTAAAAAACAATTCACTTAAATACATCATGCGGTGGAAACCCTAAAATCTTCAGAAATAGTCATGTTCGCTCTAGCGGCGTGTCGAGCCCACATGGAGCGAACCTGTTTCCCGCAATCGCTCGAGCCATGTGTCGAGCGGCTCTTCAAGCGAGCTCTCTGACTTCCCTCCACTCGAGCGGTGTCGAGCAAACTCTCTGACTTGCATTTGCTCGAGCAGTTTGTCGAGCTGTCTTGAGCGACCTCTCTGACTTGTCTTCGCTCGAGCGGCTAGAGACTTCATTCGAGCGGTGTGGACCAAACTCCACAATACTCAACAATTCTCCCACTTGGAGACTGATACACCCACAGTATCGCCCTCTGCCTTAAACATGATATCCTCCACCTCTACAACTCACTGCCCCTGTCTTCATGCTAGAAGACCAACTGAAGTTGCGCACAACTTCAGTTTCTCAAGTGTAACACCCTTTGTCAACATATCAGCAGGGTTCTTACTTCCACAAATTTTCTCAGGTAACAATTGTCCGTCATCTAACAATGATCGTATAAAGTGATACCTGATCTGAATGTGCTTAGTCCTAGAATGAAACGCTGGGTTCTTGGCAAGGAATATGGCACTCTGACTGTCACTGTAGAGAGTTCCCTTCTAATTCTTTTTACCCAATTCCTCCAAAAAGCCCTGTAACCAAACCATCTCCTTTGCAGCTTCTAAAACTAAAATATACTCAGCTTCTGTAGTAGACAAATAAACTGTCTTCTGTAAATTGGAACCCCATGAAACTGCAATACCACCCAGAGTGTAAACAAACCCTGTGGTACTTTTTCTGCTATCAGTATCTCCAGCTAAATCAGCATCAACATAGCCCTGCACCTCTAAACCCTCTCCTGAGAAACACAAGCACGTTTCTGAGGAGCCTTTTAGGTACCTCAAAATCCACTTTACTACTTTCCAATGTTGTTTTCCAGAGTTACTCATGTATCTACTCACAACTCTCACTACATGAGCAATATCTGATCTAGTGCAAACCATAGCATACATAAGTGAACCAATAGCTGAAGCATAAGGAATCTTACTCATATAGTCTTGTTCCTCTTCTGACTTTGGTGCCTGATCTCTTCTGATGTACCCTGCACTGCACATGAAGTTGTCAAATTTCTTATACCACTATCTAGGAGCTTGCTTCAGACCATATAAGCTCTTCTTCAGTCTGCAAACTAAACCTTCATTTCCCTGTATCACAAATCCCTCAGGTTGGTGCATGTAGATGTCTTCTTCAAAATCTCCATGAAGAAAAGATGTCTTGATATCTAACTGCTCAAGAAATAGATCTTCAGTAGCAACCATAGCCAAAACTAAACTGATGGTTGTGATCTTTACCACATGTGAGAAGATCTCAGAGTAATCAATACCCTGTTTCTGCTGAAAGCCTTTTACAACAAGTCTGGTCTTGTACCTCTTACTGCCATCATGCTCAGTTTTCACCCGATATACCCACTTGTTGTGTAATGCCTTCTTCCCTGATGGAAGTTCTGTCAACTCCCATATCTGATTGCCTAACAAGGAATCCATCTCATCCTTCATGGCCAACTCGCACTTGCTAGAATTTTCATCTCGCAAGGTTTCTTGTAACTCTGCGGTTCTCCACCATCTGTCAACAGAATATAATTCAAAGTAGAGGACAAATAGTCCGAACTAACCTCCGAACTGCAACTATAGGAGTGGACGGCTCTGGATTTGACTGCGGAATAATAGGAATGGGTGTACTGGACCTACTCTCTCCATCACTCATTTCTCTACACTGCACTGTGGCCTCTGGTAGGTCATCCAAACTCACAAACTCAGACTCCTAAGAAGCTGCTTCAGCAACTGTACTAGACTTGTCCTTATACACAATCTTCACATTGAAAATCACATTCCTGCTTCTTATAATCTTCCAACCCTGATCATCCCAGAAACGATAGCCAAATGTCTCGTCTCCATAGCCAATGAAATAACATTTTCTTGATTTAGCCTCAAGTTTACTACGAGCATTAGAATCAATAAGAACATATGAAAGACAACCAAAAGTTTTAAGATGAGAAAATTTGACATCTTTCCAGCTTCAAGCCTCCTCAGGCAATCCACAATCCAACGGAACTGATGACCCTCAGTTTATCAAATATACTGTAGTGCTAACTGCATCTGCCCAGAAAGTAGGTGGTAGCCCAGCGTGCAGCCTCATGCTTCTTGCACGCTCATTTATGGTTTTGTTCATGCGTTCAGCAACTCCATTTTGCTGTGGTGTCCCAGGAATGGTCTTCTCCATTCTAATACCATGAGTTGCACAATACTCCTTGAAACCACCATCAATATACTCACCACCATTATCAGACCTCAAGCATTTCAGCTTCAAGTCTGTTTCTGTCTCAACCATGGCCTTCCAAATTTTGAACACATTAAATACATCAGATTTATGCTTCAAAAAATAGACTCATACCTTCCTACTGTGGTCATCAATAAATGTGACATAATAACGAGAACTTCCAAGAGATGCTACTGGGGAAGGTCCCCACACATTAATGTGCACAAGATCTAGTCTCCCTAACTTCAGTGTTCTGTCACTCTTCAAGAAACTGACCTTCTTCTGTTTCCCCATAATGCAACTCTCACACATACTGAAATCAACTGACTTCAGTTCTGGTAGCTTGCCTCTAGATAGAAGTTCTTTCATGCCATTCTGACTCATATGGCCAAGCCTACAATGCCACAAATCTGTTGTGCTTTTTGTAACGGTAGTAGCAATAGTGTTTATTTAAACCAGTAGTCATATAGAGTGTACAATTTTCTTATCCCGAGCCAGTACCAATGCCCCTTTAGTGACCTTCCAGGTGCTACCTAAAAACACCATTGAATGGCCACAATCATCAAACTGCCGAACAAAAATGAGATTCTTTAACTCAGGAATGTGTCTAACCTTCTGCAAGGTCCATTTGTTTTTGTTAGGGAATGCAATGTCAATGTCTCTCATCCCTACTACATTCAAAGCCTTTCCATAAGCCAAATACACCTTTCCAAAATCACTTGCAGCATAGTTCTGCATTATCTCCCGATGGGGAGATGTATGGAAAGAAGCCCCTGAATCAAGTATCCAGTCATCAATTGAACTATGAACTGCAAGCAATAGTGCATCCTATACTTCTTCAGTTACCATATTAGCACTATCATTCTCGGTCTTCTTGGGATTTCTGCAATTCTTATGTGGCCAACTTTGCCACAATTTTAGTAAGTTGCTTACTGAACAGACCTTGACTTGCTCTTACCCCTGTTCTTTAATTTTGATCTGCCTCTGTTTGAGTTCCTGTCTTGTGCTCTACCTCGAGAGTCAACATTCAGTGCTGAACTCGAACATGAGGTCTTGCCTGAATCTCTCCTGTGCACCTCCTCAGCCAAAATCAAATCACGGATATCATCATATTTCAACTTTGACTTACCGGCAAAATTACTGACAGTCATTCTCATGGCTTCCCAACTATTTGGCAGTGATGCCAATAATATCAGTGCACGTATCTCATCATCAAATTCAATTTCAACAGACAACAATTGATTTGTGATAGTATTAAAATCATTCAGATGTTGTGTAACAGATATACCATCTGTCATCTTCAAATTAAATATTTTTCATCAGATGTACCTTGTTATTCGCTGACGGCTTTTCATACATACCTGACAAAGCCGCTATGAGATCCGCAGTCGTCTTCTCCTTGATGACGTTGTGTGCAACGGATCTCGACAGGGTTAACCGAAGAACCCCCAAAACCTGTCGATCCAACAAGGTCTAATCAGCAACTGACATGCTATCCGGCTTCTTCCCCAACAATGGAAGATGAAGTCTCTTCCCATAGAGGTAATCCTCTATCTACATCCTCCAGTATCCATAATCCGTGCCATCAAACTTCTCGATCCCCGATACCTTCACTTCCTCTCCAGCCATCGTTTTTCCTCAGACTCGAACCTTAGCTCTTGATACCAATTGTTGTGAAAAATGATGACAATTAAATAAAAGCAAACACGAGAAAAACAAGCAATTACACACGACACAATATTTACGTGGTTCGGCAAATTGCCTACATCCACGGGAGCTGCAGAGGATTTTTATTTCTTGAGGAATCACAATACAATGTATGGGACGGCTACTGTTCACTCTGATACATCACAAGTAAAAAACAATTCGCTTAAATACATCATGCGGCGGAAACCCTAAAATCTTCAGAAATAGTCATGTTCGCTTGAACGGCATGTCGAGCCCGCATCGAGCGAACCTATTTCCCACAGTCGCTCGAGTCATGTGTTGAGCGGCTCTTCAAGCGAACTCTCTAACTTCCCTCCACTCAAGCGGTGTCGAGCGAACTCTCTGACTTGCATTTCCTCGAGCGGTTTGTCAAGCTGTCTTGAGCAAACTCTCTGACTTGTCTTCGCTCGAGCGGCTAGAGACTCCGCTTGAGCGGTGTGGACCAGACTCCACAATACTCAACAATAATCTCGTGTAAAGTTTGGAGCAAATGATCAACGACCACTTTTGTATCACCCCCTTCCCGTAGGCTAGGAGTGTCACGTACTTTTCATAAAAATAAAATCCGGCAAGGGATCTTAAATTTCATAAATGAAATCAGCAATTTATTTTGTAGAAAAAGTCTAATAAAAAGTTTTCTAAAAACATTAAATGAAATAAACTGAACAAAACTCATGTCATAAAAACATGTTTTATTTTAGAAAGTCTGAACAAAAATTTAATGCTCCTCCTTCTACTCCTGGCCTGCCTGCTCGTAATCATCATCATCACTTGGGTGGTTTAAAACATGAAAAGAAACAAAAATGAGTCGAAGACTCAGCAATAAATCCATCACAACGTAAACATACTAAACATAAGGTTTTCATAAAACTTTTATGCTGAGAGTTTAAAATTCATGACTATTCATACTGATGTTTGTGCTATGCATGACTGTTTAACTGAATTAACTGACTGATCTGATTTATCTAACTGGCCAACACACTTAACCCTGTGTGCGAGGTTGTGCACCGGCCCCACATCCCGCAGCCGCAAGAGGAGCCGCTGATAGTATTCTGGCATACTATGGTGGACCACGACTGAGTTCGTGGCTTGTACATCCACCCTGAAACTGAACTGCATTGGCACCATGCATTTGAATGGCCATTTTATTAACTGATCTGAATGAGATACAGTTCAGTTTCAGGGTGGATGTACAAGCCACGAACTCAGTCGTGGTCTACCAAAGTATGCCTGAATACTATCAGCAGCTCCCCTTACGGCCGCGGGATGTGAGGCCGGTGCACAACCTCGCACACAGGGTTAAGTGTGTTGGCCAGTCAGATAAATCAGATAAGTCAGTTAAACAGTCATGCATAGCACAAGCATCAGTATGAATAGTCATGAATTTTAAACTCAGCATAAAAGTTTTATGAAAACCTTATGTTTAGTATGTTTACGTTGTGATGGATTCCTTGTTGAGTCTTCGACTCATTTTTATTTCTTTTCATGTTTTAAACCACCCAGGTGATGATGATGATTACGAGCAGGCAAGCTAGGAGTAGAATGAGCATTAAATTTTTGTTCAGACTTTCTAAAATAAAACATGATTTTATTACATGAGTTTTGTTCAGTTTATTTCATTTAATGTTTTTGGAAGACTTTTTATTAGACATTTTCTACAAAATAAATTGCTGATTTCATTTATGAAATTTGAGATCTCTTGCCGGATTTTATTTTTATAAAAAGTATGTGACACTCTTAGCCTACAGGAAGGGGGTGTTACAACTTTGGTTAGGAAATGCTTTGATTCATTAATCAACTGATAATTCTCCCATAATGATGTAGGAGTGAGGATTTAAGAAATCTAGCCACCATTACTTATCAAAAAACGTATGAATCCACCATTTCCACCAGAACAAGACAGAATATTGAGGAAAACCTCACAAGGCAAGTTGATTAAAAGCAAATCCAGTAGAATGTACAAATTTCATCTCTCTCCAAGTAGCCCAAGGCAAGGAGATGTAGTATGTTCATGTCAAATCAAGCCAAACAAACTTTCCTCTTAGAGAATTAAACGTGATCACTTGTATCAATCATGTAAAGAAAGCCCCTTGAAGGTTGTGCTATATACTATCCTAAAGGTCAATGCTCATCTTAGGGGCAGCAAACATGCATCTAAACTTAAGGAGTGTAATTCTCCACCCTTTGACAGCGACCACCTTCGTCAATCGTCATTAGAAGTAATACATAAAATTTTCATTTGAAAAAATTATTTTCTGAACTTAAAGGAAGAATGGGGGACTTTCCTTGATAAGGGACATCAAACATAATCCTGTCTGCCAGCTAGTGTAGGGGCATAAGCCTTCCCTCTAAAATTATTCCTTCATGTTTTATGCAGCTCCACAAAATAAAAGAAAAAAAATCATCATGATATTCTAAACCCTGAGAACTCCAGCTAACCCTTCATTTTTTCGGAGGCCTTCATAATTAAAACCTTATTACAGAACAGCTTACTCAAGGAATTGGAGTAGTCGACAAATTTCCAATTTTTACGTGTTATTGACGAAATTGTAGCAAAAGATGGTCGAAACAACAGAAGGGACATGCCACATGAAATTAAAAGAACATAAAACTATACATACCGGTTGTGGGTGTAACCCAAGCACACCGTTTTCTGCTCTCCAAGGAACCAATCGAGTCGGTCATCAAACTATCAGCCCCACCAACAACCCTCTCAACCTTTTCCCTCTTCAACCCATATTGCTTCTTCCTCACTCCTACCCTCCCGCTCAACGACGACGTATCAGTAGTAGAGGACGAAGCATCCGACGAGCACGACGCGGTCATGGAGTCCTGCCGCCTCAGTAAGGACGGCGCCGTTTCGCGTTGCGGAAAATTAGGTACGGCGATGGGTGGCGATGATGGTGTGGATTTCTTGTGCTTGACATCTTGGGGAGTTTTCTCAGATTTCTTCGTGGGTTTCGAGAGAGGTTTTCGGGGCTCGGTGGGCCGGGTCTTGTTGCCGGCTGGAGCGAGGACCGGCCGGGACTCTAAGTGGGCGATATTCATCGGCCGGACTCGCGGTGGGCCCGACATTGCTTCGATTACTTATTTATAGATTGCGAAATTGTCCTTCGATCTCGTCAAGTTTACAGTTCTGGGGGTTGGTCAGCAGGCAAAAAAATGAGGTACAAGCAAGGCAGAGATTTGGAGCTGCATTGCTGAAGCCAGAACTTTTCTGTAGCCGGAAGCGTATGTTTGGGTATGTTTAGTTTGACTTTTGATGCGGGAACGATTGTGGAAGAAGGAAAGGGCGAGAAAGAGTGGGAAAAGTTCGGGAAATGAGAAGGAAAAACGTGAGTGAAGATTTTTTTACGAAGAAAGAAGCGAATCTGAGAGACAGTAAGAGAGAGAGAGTGAGAAAAGGTAATCAGGCTGCCAATCACACCTTGCCACGTCATGTTATGAAGTGCTCCCGTAATTATTATCATAATTATTAGTAGTGATAATAATTATTAGTAGTATTATTATTAAAAACTTTTGAAGTTTTGACTACCCAATGGCCGATCAGAATTTGTTTAATTCCCTTGTGCTTTCCTTACCATTTTACTGATATTAGTTGGAATAAATAATGGCAATCTGGGAATTTAATTTTTAGTTTAGAAGAGATTTTATATAAAAACAGATATTTGATAGTTAAATTGTAAATTTATTTTTATTATAAAATAAATCTAACGTTATGTCAATATATTTTTATTTTTTTACATCTTTTGTCACACCTCTCCAACCAAAAGCTAAATAAAAGACAAAAATCTTTGCCTTAATTTTGTGATCAAGCCAAGCCCTGCTGCATAAGTTGTTTGATATGTGACACAGGTCGTAGGATGAGCTGATTCTTGTTCTGCTCTTCAAAAACTATATATTGAAAGAAAACAAGCAAAAAGCAACAAAAGAAAAAGAAAAAGAAGTGAATTCAGAGACCCACTTATCCAACCACCATCCACACACTTAACTGCTTCCAAACTTCAAACGATAAAACATGAGAAACTCAGAAAACCAAAGAGAAGAACCACTCACTCTGTGATCACTGATCTTATCTCATGGCTACAGCTTCTCTACTGCCCAAACCCTCGTCTCCCTTTCTCTCTAACCCAACTTTATTTCCCTCAACCCACTACTTCACCAGACTCTCCTTCTTTCAACCAGTTGACCACCCTCATTGCACCAAGAGACCGAACCTTCAAGCCCAAGCTAAGAAGAAGAATTCATGGCTCGACCCTTTCGACGATGGAGAGGACCCTGACATGGAATATGGCTCCCTGTTTACAGATGGCAAGCAAGAAGAGGATCCTCGGCCACCGGATAACCCCAACAGCCCCTATGGGTTCTTGAAGTTCCCGGCCGGATTCAACGTGGAAATCGCGCCGTTAGGGTTGAAAACCAGAGGAGACGTGAGGCGCTGCTGCTGCGTGGTGTCGGGCGGTGTGTATGAGAACTTGCTGTTCTTCCCAGCCATTCAATTGATAAAGGATAGGTACCCAGGTGTTCAGGTGGACGTGGTGGCTTCGGCGAGGGGGAAGCAAACATACGAGTTGAACAAGAATGTGAGGTGGGCTAATGTTTATGATCCTGATGATGATTTCCCGGAGCCCGCGGAGTATACTGACATGGTTGGAGTTCTTAAGGTTGGAGGAGTTCTCAAGAAGAAAAAAAACATAGAAAATCAAAATTAAAAATGATGAAACGCTTTTTGTTCTCGCAGAAGTAGACTGAACTAAGTCATCATATAGCACTTTTATTAGAAACTAGTTCTGCATTGAAAAAGTGATAATTCAGTTGAGTTAAATCAATCGTTCTTGCAGAATAGGTACTATGACATGGTCTTATCAACTAAACTGGCAGGGCTGGGACATGCTGCATTCTTGTTTATGACAACAGCTCGAGACAGAGTCAGCTACGTTTACCCAAATGTAAATGCTGCTGGGGCAGGATTACTTCTATCCGAAACATTTACACCAGACAGTATGAATCTATCCGATGGTGGATATTACATGTGAGTCATGATTTTTCGTGTTATGGTTTTGATAATTCCTTTTTGGTCTTTGAATCTTAGGGTCTCTTTAATATGTGGGTTTGTTGGATTAGGTATCATCAGATGCTTGATTGGTTGGGGAGACCATTCCGAAGTGTGCCAAGGCAACCTGTGCTTCCTCTCAGAGTTGCAATTTCGAGGAAGTTGAAGGAGGTTGCAGAGGCCAAATATAGGAGTGCAGGTGCAGAGAAAGGAAGATATATTGTAATTCATGGGATAAAATCGGATTCAAAGGCCTCAATGCAGTCTAGGGGTGATCCCGATAGCTTGCTACCCATCGAAGTATGGGCTGAAATAGCAGACACTATAAGGTACTGGGTTTTTATTATGGGAAAAAGAAAAGCAAGGAAAATAAAAGAAAGAGGTGGAGGCTCGTGTGCTAAAATGTGCTAATGTTTAGGATGAGAAATTATGTTACTCTCTGACTTAAAATGCTTGGTTAGGCCGTCTTTATACGCAGAACCAATCATAAAACTCTCTTATTTCAGCGCACAAAATGGACAACACACTGTCATGTGGAAGGATTGACATGAGATTGTATTTGTAAACAGGGGACTTAGGCCAGTTTTTGTCATTCCTCATGAGAAAGAAAGGGAGAATGTGGAGGAGTTTTTTGGAGATGATGCAAGTATTGTGTTCATCACAACTCCTGGCCAGGTAACTTTATCTCCCTGTCATATTCTTGTATGCAAAATTATTTTACCAAACAAGAAAAACTGATAGAAAAATTGTGGTGAGAGAGTACGAAGTGAAGATAAAAAGTTACAAATTAAACCATCTGCATCTGCCTTGGCCCCTATACTAAGCCCTGATGGTGGTTCGGTTAGCCAAGGGATTCACCAGGAAAACCTGAGTGAAAAAAGTCCACATTCACAAAATACCTTCTCTCTCCTGGTGATAATGCAAGATGATTAAAAGATGGCCGGGGGAATATTTTCAAATTCTAATATGGACACTTTATTCTGTGGATTCTTCTGCTTCAGCTGGCAGCCCTTATCAACGACTCAGCTGGGGTAATTGCCACAAACACAGCAGCTATCCAACTTGCAAATGCACGAGAAAAACCCAGGTAATTGCATCTGATAGAAAACTTGTTTGTTTGTCATTTGAGTTGCAAATGAAACCCTCTACAAAAAGTTAAGTTCACAGAGAAGTGAAAGTGGCATAAGCTTGGTGTATCTATGGTGCATGTTTGTTGCAGTATCGCATTGTTTTGCTCTGAAGAAAAAGGGAAACTATTTGTTCCCAATGCAGAAGAGAAGAGATGTGCCATTGTTTCGTCCAAGACAGGAAAGTTAATAGATATCGACGTTGGAGCTGTAAAAAGAGCACTTCAAATTTTTGATCTCTCCCTAGCTCTGGTCTAGAAGAAGAAGAGGGTCACTTCCTTACATTGTATACAAGAATGTCAATCCTTCTGTACATGTTCTAGCCAAGCATAACGTCTCTCTGAATCAACGCTGCTGCTTATAATTCCAAAATTCAAGTCGATGCTATTACTTTACCAAACCGGTTTCCTTAGCAAAATGTGTACAGTATAAAATTCTCCATGATATCATCATACGAAACAAATGACATGCTGCAACGCGATCGAAATTCAAAATGATTCCAATGCAAGAAGATAGGAAAAGAAAAGAACAAAACTCAGCAGTTTATTTTGACTGTTGAGAATTTCCATTTGTTCTTGTAGTTGCATATATATATATATATATATATATATATATATATATTTTCCCATGTACCAAATCATGAACCACGTTCTTCATTCAGAAGAGTTTTATTCGGATCTTTTGCATAAGCACACCCTCTTCTCTGAACGAGGGATCTTGGAGCAGCTATCTAAGAAAGGAAAAAAAGATCAAAACAAGATACAAATTACAAGAGCTCAGCTGAAGCCCCTGAAGTCGGTTTTTTTTCTTTTTTTTTGTGTTATTATAAATAAAAGTTAAGCTGAACTTATGTTCCGATGCATTATTGTCTTCTCCAGATTAGGCATGAAAGACATGCATTTCTAAAACTTGAAAAGGGAAAATCCGATTAGAGCCAGTACTGGAATTGTGACAGTAAGACACATTGACATTGCGATTGGGAGCATGACAGCATGGGCTCTGTGGAAAACACCACTAATTATGGACCAGATTCTAAGGAGTGGCTCAACATCTTTTGGTCCAGAACATAGAAAGAGGCTGGATAGTTTTGACTCTATGCACAATTACTGCTGAAAGTACCATCGGCCAACTGTATTTTAATTTTGAGAGTTGGTTGCATGTGCAAATATTTGCGGCCAAACTAATTAAAAAGAAGATTAAGGGGACATTGAAAGGAATAAACAACCTAAGATTGTGAAGTACACATCTTTTGTCGGATGTCTAGACATAAAGGAATATGTACTTGTTATTTTGTTTCTTAGTAATCTAAGAAAGGATAATGTATTTAAGTGCATGCATGATGCTAATGCTATATACATGTCACATTAAGAGATATATTTTTGCCTTTAAATTATATATTTTACTAAACCACTTGAAAATTATTGAAACTAATTATCACTTAGAACATGCATTGATTGTATAATGTAATTAAAGTGGGGTTCTCTTCTCTTAAGGCAACTTGAATAAGTTCCTATTCGGAGAAACTTCGTTAATTTGTCTTTTGAAGGAATATCGCATAATATATGTAAGAATCATTTCATGTTCTCTCTTTTTGTTCACTTCAAATTTGGAATATGGACGTCAAGGAGAATAATATAGTCAATCTAATCTTTGATAATAATCATCAGAACCGAATATTTACATGATCTTATCTAAGCAACGACATAAGCAAAAATTGCAGGGACAAATTAAAAGTCAGTGAAACGAGTGGCAGTACAAGTTAGAAGCAGTACTCATCACCTTTATATATATAAATTCTTATTAAGCAGTAGGAAATGAGAAAAGATAATACTAGCTAGAGCCTAGGCAGGTTCTATGTAGAGCTTTGTACCATTAAGAAAGAAGGGGAAAATGTGGAAGAAATCCTAAAAGGGAGAGGATGATCGAATCATATTTTTCCATGATCTAAGAGATCAGCTTTCTCGTCAAAAAAGTGTTGTAGATCAAACAGAATATGCTTGACCATAATATATTTTGTTCTAATAGTAAGAATAATTCATCATTTGTTTTCACAACACATCTCATCTCATTATATATATATATATATATATATATATATAAGCCAAGGGGGATAATACATGTATAAATATCCCACCAGGTTGAATGAGCATTACAAGTGCACATCATATGTAGGATGCATGCCAATTGCCAATACAAATAAACTCGACCCAAATGAAGACAAAGTACAGCAATTGTCATCCTCAATATCTCTCACTTTTTTCTGAGTATATACAAATGCACATCATTCACAACATTAATGGTTCCTTTCGGTCTTAAATCAAGTATCTATAGCATATTTAGCAGCAGCATGTACATATAGCTCAAGGAATTAACAGAACCCGGCCAATTAGTCAGTAGACATCAGATAAAATTTCCCAATTTTCCTTTCCTAAATTAGGTAGTACTCAAGCACTCTTGCATCATCATTATCCGAAATCAGAAGGCAGATTAAAGTCATTCCAATTAGGAAAACAAGCACGCACACTTAACCATGCATCGCACGCGCACACCAGCCGGCAGTACTTTTATTAGCTAGATGAGCATGCACATCAGTCCTTTTCTAAGCATAAACAAACAGACAAAGTTAGAGAACAGAACACTTGTATGCCGACGTGATAGTAATCATCATCTTCACAAGATCATCGACACATGATGTTCACCAAAACACGTGGTGCCCCACGTCATCTACACCAATAATTATTGGTGATAATCAAGAGAAAGTGATATAATATATATATATATATATATGGTAATGAAATGCACTTGTCTGAGACTTAAGGATTTCGGCTACATAATTTGGGTATTTCTTAAGCACATGACATGGCATCATCATGCATGATTGTTTGTGTCGGTCAAAATACTATCCCACCTTATGGATAGTACTTGGATTCCACTGGCCGGGGGAAAATGAAAAAATTCCAGTTCCATTAAATAGCATTTTAGTTCACTTTATTTTGAATTATTTTTAAATAAATACCTGAAAAGCTCAGGAATTAATCCAATTTTTTGTATGACTACCCTCTTTTTTTTTTACATGTCAAAAGCAATTAAACTTGTGACAACTCACGTAATGGCCTGGTGATTAAAGATAATTTTCGGTTCTGAAAGGAAACAAAGGGAAAGACAGTTGTGTTCATCACTGCCAACTACAAGACAGATATAGAACAGGAGCACTTGTCCTTAGTATTTGTCACTATAAGAATGCAGAGTGAGTGCTGTTGATTTTTGTCCTTTGTTATATTTTTTGATACATGCGGATCTATCGGACCATATACTACTAATAAAATCAAGCAATAATCGAAAGAATATCTGCTTCGGGCCAGTGATAAGAGTATATTCAGCTTTCATCGACTATTCAATGCATGCATGGAGATCGAGAATTTGACATACTATGATATGATCACCAGTGTGAATGCTTGCCATGTTTCTTTTTATTGGAGTCCACAAAAACTGGTGGAATGGCCACGTCGGCATACCATCTGTTATATATATATATATATATGAGGAGATAGCCCAGCTTACAGCTAGCTAGGTAGCAACCTCTGAGAGCACAAACAGATTAATATTCCACTAGTCTATCTATATCTAGTATCTACTACAATTAATTTCTCGATCCATCCTTCGTATTTTTTGTGATATATGTCGGTGAAGATAGCGAAGGAGTACTTTCCAAGGCTCACAGACGAAGGAGTGGTGGTGAGAGAGTATGATGAAGAGAGAGATAAGGTGGCAGTGGAGGAGTTGGAAAGGCAGTGTGAAGTGGAGCAGCAGGGCAAGCCTTCGCTTGTCACTGACCTAATGGGCGACCCTTTATGCCGCGCCCGAAGCTTGCCACTGCACATCATGCTGGTATTTCTGATTGCATTCATTGCAACCCAACACTCTATTTACATTTATAAGCTTGAAAATTTAATCTGATGTTAAGCGTTATGGAAGAAAGTTATCATTTTCCTTTTTTGATTTCCAACACACGAGAAAGGAAAGTTAAGATCGATAGTTGAATAGAGTATCTAAATTTTGTAGTTGAATTGGGCTATGCTACTTCAGGCATATATAATTCCTGGTTCTCTGTTTTCTGATTAGAACAGGTTGCAGAGTATGGAGAGGGAGAGAATATTGTGGGCGTGATAAGAGGGTGTGTAAAATCTGTGACAAGAGGGAACTCAGTTCACGTAAAGCTAGCTTATATTCTGGGGCTACGGGTCTCCCCCAACCACAGGTTCTCTCTCATCTGTGTGCTTTCTTGATTCTAATACCATTGCTTACCACCCTCAATAAAAAGAAGAAGAAAAAGAAAGAACGAAACAGATTAGATTCCACAATAAAGAGAAGGTAATATTAATTCCTCGATCTTAGCATGGAAACGAAAGAAATCAGAGTAAACGCAACTTCGTAATTGGTTTACTTGTTGGGTAAGGCGATCTTAGAATAAAATGTCTTCTTGTTTGAAGTTGTTCTAAACTGGTTCACCTACACAGTTTGAAGTTCCACACAGAGAGAGAGAGAGAGACAGAGACAGAGATGGTCCACCAGTGTCTTTTTTGTCTCTCTGTTTTTTTTTTCCTTTTTTTTTTTTTTTGCCAATTCTTATCATATTCTTTGATGTTAATATCATTGTTATACTTTTCATAATCTTTAATTTGACAAAAACATTAAAAGGATAAGCCTTTATCCAGCGTAGGGTACAACTACAAACGATTTTCAAAACCCACGACTTTTATGTCGTATATGATTGGCCTTTCTTAACTCAAATTTTCTCCGACGCTCAAATATAGTGTGTTAGATATGTCGTCAGGCAAAAGCCTCCTTTGGATGTGACTGAGATCACGAATTAATGTAGTCTGCAATGTTATTTTAAATATATTATCTCCTAAAATGTTCCTTGCCTAATTTATTCCGAATAAAGCCGCTTTCCAATGTAGCTTTAGGTTCTTAATTGGTTGTCGAAGAATAATGACAGCCCATTTCTAATCAAATTCCACGTTAGAAGGAACCTATTGATGATGACCAATAAGAACATTCTTGTTCAGCTCTCTCATCCGGCCTTGATTGTTTTTACAGATGAGATGATTTGAGATTAAAATTAAAAATTTAATAAAATATTATTAGAATATTTTCACAAATGAAATGATTTGTGAAAACAAACGAAAGACCTTGATTTCTCCAAAACTCAACCAGTACGATATAACATTCTTATGATTCCTTTCAAACTCTTTTGCAGGAGGCTTGGAATTGGCACAAAACTGGTTCGAGAATTAGAAGAATGGTGCAAACAAAATGGTGCAGAGTACGCATACATGGCCACCGACTGCACCAACGAGGCCTCTATCAATCTTTTCACCAAGAAATGCGCATACCTGAAATTCCGCACGCCCACCGTGTTGGTGCAGCCCGTCCACGCTCACCACAAGCCAATCGGCTCAGGCATTGGAATTATTAAACTCATCCCACAACTTGCTGAGTCAATTTATCGTAGGATCTTTGCGAATTCAGAGTTCTTCCCTAGAGATATAGACAGCATTTTACGCAACAAGCTGAATCTGGGCACTTTCGTGGCCCTCCCCAAGAAATCCCTCTCCAAGTGGGATCCAAAAACAGGCATTCTTCCACCGAGTTTCGCAATCCTAAGTGTGTGGAACACTAAGGAAGTGTTCAAGCTGCAAGTGAAGGGCGTGTCGGCCTTAACGTACGTGTGCTGCATGGGGACTAGGTTGTTGGATGCATGTCTGCCATGGCTAAGGTTACCATCGTTTCCTGATGTTTTCAGACAATTTGGAGTGTACTTCTTGTACGGGCTACACATGGGAGGGAAATATGCATCACGTCTCATGAAGTCCCTGTGTGCATTTGCACATAACATGGCTAGGGATGATGCTGGATGTGGGGCCGTGGTGGCCGAGGTGGGCCAGGGGGACCCCGCTCGAGAGGCAATCCCTCACTGGAAGAGATTTTCATGGGCCGAAGATTTATGGTGCATCAAGAAGCTTGTAGATGCCAATCAGGATGATAGTAACGAAAAATGTGAGCCATCTGATTGGATCAAATCTCAATCGTCTTCATCGGTGATTTTTGTCGATCCACGTGATTTTTGAAACCTACCTTTTCTCGAATCTCGAAGGAGAAAGGAGAAAGAAGACGTGTTCGTATGTGTCTATGTTAAAATAAAAACATGATAAATCAGAGCAGCATATAAACAAAAAAATATATATATTTTAGTCACAAAATAATTACATAAAAATAAATCTATAAACTGATACAATTTAATGTCACATTAAATTGTAAAATTATTTTTATTATAATATAAATTTAATAGATCTTATAAAATTACATTAGTTTATAAATTTATTTTGTGAAATTTTTTTGTATATCCAGCTGTTCTCAATTAATATTTTTCTCTCGACCCTCGATCAAACAAATCCAGAAAGCAGTTGTTACGTCAAGTTGTTGAATTTGGATGATGGTGGAGGAACACTTATTAAGAGCTGGAATCTACAATGTATGACTTGTCAGAAAGGGAATGGTGTGAACAAACAACAATGGATTCTATAAAAAATTTTCTATTCGCATGTGAACTTCTCTGAGTCAAAATACAAACTGCAAAATAAAGTCTAAACCGGTGCACTTGTCCAACCCCACTTATCATGCGCCCAAGGACAAAACCCCTTGTCCATGAGAAAACCTTCTCCAGTTTTCCTTAGTTTTTTATTCCTTTGTCAGGACTTTGTCTGCAGAGTGCAGAGGATCTTTAGTCAAAAATTCAGAAGCACCTCGGGACCCTCCCCTCCCCCCAATAACTTTCTGATCCTCGTTTCCCAATCGCTAAACTCATTATCTAACTCCAAACTATGATTATATCAAAGCAAACCTAATATTCTCTAATATGAATCCCGGCTGTAAAGCAATTAACCCACATTGGATGCTAGATACGCATGAAGATCCATGCCCATTTGCTTTCATCCTCCAATTCCTGTGATCTTACCAACAGACACTAAAGTCACGGAAATACAAACCAACCCACAATGCCTTCAAGACCCCTAGCTCCGACTCCTAGCCCTCCGGGGTCAAGTTTCTTCACCCAAACCGGGGTTTTGTTCTTGATTCTCACCATCTCAGGCCCCGTAATAATATTGCTATCAATCATCTACTTTCTTTTTCATGCTTGGCACTTCCTAATTGTGCGCAGAACTAAAACCATTCCCTTCGACTCCAGCGCTCCTCTCAAGCTGCAAAGATTCTCGTACAGAGAGCTAAAGCAAGCCACCAATGGCTTTTACACTGCCAATATCATTGGTAAAGGCGGGTCGGGTACTGTGTTTAGAGGAACACTAAGAGATGGAAAGCTCATTGCTATTAAGCGTTTGGACGTTCTTTCTTCGCAAACGGAGAGAGAGTTTCAGAATGAGTTGCAGATTCTTGGTGGCCTACGGTCATCATTCTTGGTCACGCTTTTGGGGTACTGCGATGAAAAGAACAAGAGGGTGTTGGTGTATGAGTATATACCCAACAACAGCCTGCAAGAAGCGCTTTTTGGAGATGGGTATTTGAGTTTGAGTTGGGAAAGGAGGTTTGACATAATCATGGATGTTGCTAAAGCTATAGAATTCTTGCATCTCGGATGTGATCCACCGGTGATTCATGGGGATATTAAGCCCAGCAATATTTTGCTCGATTCGGAGTACCGAGCAAGGATTTCCGATTTTGGGTTGTCAAGGGTTAAGTTGGAGGGTGAGTCGGGGGTGGATTTGTTTAGCCAGGACTTGGGGAAGAGTCGGGAGCTGTGGAAGAGTCAAGAGCTTTCGGGGAATTTGGCTGCAGAGACTCCAGCAATCGGTACTCCGGTGGAGAGTGCTCCTGAGGTAGATTTTGCTCTTGCTTTACAAGCCTCTACATCATCGAAAAATGGTAGGATATCTTATAATGTTAGAGCTTTGAACATTAATTCCTCCACTTCTAATGCTAACATGGCAAGTGAGAAAGATGTTAAGACTAGCAGCGTAAAGGGGAAGGAGCTTTCGGTCATAGACAATGGTGGGGATGATCGGAGCAACAGATTTATGCCTTACGATGATGAGTTTTCTAGCATTGATCACAGTAAGGAGCTGAGTTTTAATGCTTCTTCGGCTGTTGTTGAGGATGTGGATACAAAACAGTGGGGAAAAAATTGGTGGTGGAATCAGGATAGGAGTGGTGAATCGGGCAGTAAGGATTATGTTATGGAATGGATAGGGAGTCAGATCTGCCCATCGACAAATCCTGATTGGGTTGAAGAAAAGAAGAGTCCTTCTGAGCGAAATAATTTGGATGATTCAACTCCATTAGATAGGTTAGAAGATCTAAATGAACCCCAATCACAAGAAGTCGGATGTGAAAATCTCGATAAAGGGTTTCAGAAGAAAGGGTCAAGGGGCAAGACAAATCGTAGGAAGGAACAAAGAAAGATGCAAGAGTGGTGGAGAGAAGAGCATCTTGCTGAGATTATCAAGAAGGGTAGTAAGCTTAGAAAGTTTGAAACCAAGTGGAGGAAAACTGGCTTCAAAATGCCACATTTTGGTCTTGGAAGAGGGTTTCGCTTTCGAAGAGGAAAGAACTTTGGGGAACAGTGTCAGAATCAGTGTGATATATTAAGTGGGGAGTTCAGTTTTAGAAAGGGATGCAAGAAAAAGAGCACCCAGTCTATTGGTAGTGACAATATGTGGAGTGGAGATCTTTTCAGTCGTGAGCTCAGCAGTACCACAAGTATGAGAGGAACTTTGTGCTATGTGGCACCAGAATATGGTGGATGTGAGTACTTAATAGAGAAGGGTGATATCTACAGTCTAGGGTTCTGATTCTTGTAATTGTATCTGGTCGAAGGCCATTGCATGTTCTTGCCTCCCCTATGAAGATTGAGAAAGCAAACTTAATAAGCTGGTGTCGGCAATTAGCTCAAGCTGGAAACGTCTTAGAACTTGTGGATGAGAGGCTAAAACATGATTATTATAACAAGGACCAGGCAACCCTGTGTATTAACCTGGCACTCGCTTGCTTACAGAAATACCCAGAGCTGCGGCCGGATATCGGGGAAATTGTCAACATATTGAAAGGGGAGATGGATCTCCCACCGCTTCCACCTGAGTTCTCACCCTCTCCGGCTTCCAAGTTATACAGCAGGTCAAGGAGAAAAAAGAAAGGCAATGCAGAGTAGCCTTTGGATCACAATGTTCATTTTACCAATTATTACCGTGACATATTGGGGTACTCTGTGAAACATACAGGAAACAGTTTCAGGGTATTGAAGGTGTGCGTGCTCTGAGAATTATGTTTTTGTATGTACATTAGATTAGTGATTGTATTTTTTTGCCACTTAATGAATGCAAATATTGAGGGCGCAAGTTTATGTTTAGACTGCATGTTTTGCAACTTCTTGGAGTGCTGCTTAAAACTGGGTACTGCTTAAACGACACGACACTGCAATAAATCCACGAGTACCATCATCAACATACGATACGCCTCTCATTTACTTCATATACGGTTTACTTTTCCGACTAATAAATATTCGTAGGTAGTGTCACCACCCTTGCTATTTGCTAATATACATTCGATAGGAAGCTTAGTTTTAGCCACAGATTTTCACGATTACTTGGTATTTTACCAAAATTTCTTACAATTAAACCTAAACTTAATCAAAAGAATCGCTCTAAAATAGAGGCAGTCGTTATCCACCATAAATTCATCTAGAAGGTAAAACAATGATAATGATTGTTTCCTCTGTACTTTCCTGATTGCAGTTTCTTCGCAGAGTTATAGCGGCATCAGTCTTCTGTGCTTGAAGAACCACACAAATAAGCTGAATATGACAACCCCAGTAACGCCTGTGATTATAAGAACCCACTTAAATGCACCAGTGTCATCGAATAAGGGTATTGAAAAATTCATGCCAAAGATCCCTGCCACCACCCCAAAGATCGCGACAACAAATGTAGCAGTTGTGAGTAGCAGCTCGAATTGGATCAGCTGGTTCCGAACATTATCCTGCAGGCATCAATTACCTTTCAGTTTCCAACTTTAAAAGCTAGTTTTAATCCAAACAAAATTCAAAGGCCAATAGTGTCTACAACCAGAAATATTTCTTGTTCCAATCTGGCCTGCCCCGAATATTCAGTTTTGTTTGAGGTTGTTTTGAGATAGAGATAGGATAGCCAGACAAAAAATATATCCTCCCCCCCCCAAAAAAAAACAACCCAGTATCCTAATAAAACATATAATGAAAAGCTTGTTTTCCTATATGCACCATTACTGAATAGTGTGCAAGTCAATTGAAAAAAAAAACTTGTGTCGTTCTGTCTATTAAGATCAACTCCTTTGATTTAGAACACACCTCTATATCAGGAAAGGGAACAAAAATGGATTAAAGAGAAAAACATACCAGCTGAATGTTGATGAAATCTTCCGTGTCGTCGATATACTCCTTCAACTGAAACAGCGTTAAGAAAATGATTTGAAGTCACTTCATCTTACTCAAAGGAAAATGAGAAGTGAAAAGATTGAGCATAATGTATGTTGTATGTACCGATGTCAACTTGTTGAGGGTGCTATCAATGACAACAAAATATGCTTCCAACAACATTTCAAGCTCTTCTATGCTCTCTGTGGCACTTTCAGAACTCCTCATGCTCTCATGCCGACTCCTTGCAATGCTCAAACTTTTCTCAAGCCTCCGGGCTTCAGGGGGCGAAGAAACAGGAGAAACAGGAGCAGAAACAGATGCACCATCAGTTGATCTGTATCCCAACAAAGACTGATCACCATAAAGTGATGTTTCCATTCTCCTTTTCTTCTCAGTGAGATACATTTCAGCCATATCTCCATCATCATCCATGAGCTGCTCTATTTCATCCCTAACCTAATAGATGCAACTCAAAAACGAGAGCAAAGATATAGAGATGTCAACAGGAAGTACAGTCAAGATATACTTGCCAACCTGATTAAGATTTGACAAATCCAAGTTCATATACGGTACTTCTTTTTATCAGATAACAAACCTATTATCGATAAGTTATTTTAAAGATACTAAAAAAAGACAAGTTATTTAGAGATAAATGGTCTTCTTAATAATAGAAACTAAAATTTCATATATATTACAGAATTCATACTTGATTTTATATGAGCTTTTTGTTCCTTTTTCAGATTTGAATTTCATTTCATCATTTTATAAACAGGTTCTTAGGATATAATCAAAGTTTTGGTAGGATCCTGCCAGATCTGTATAGCTAATCCATTGACAGTCCTTTATGTCAGTACCTTCTGCACTCTCCGAGTCAATGCAACAAGCCTGCTTTTCAATCGACGCGCACGTTCCAAATTGAGCGTACTGATCTTTGATGTAAGTTCATCTAGTAACGGATATGCTTCAATTTCTAATTCTGCTGCCTTTGGAAAATAGAAAATATTAAATGAGTTAAGAGTCTTTCAAATAATAGTTAATGCACATGTTCCAAAGCACACAGACAGAAGATGAAGCATATTATCACATTAAAGCCCATCAGAGCTTTAAGCTCCTTTATAAATTGGAAGATAGATTTTGGAAACATTGTGTCCACCAAGACTTACCAAACTAAACAGGAGCTGAACAATTCTGCCCAAGGTACATACCATTCGAACACAAGTCTCCCCATCAAAATCTTAATGGAGACCCTTCCAAAATTCACAAACAAGGCACCATAAAGAATCCAGCGTGTAATAATCTTAAAACTGCAGTTATATGTTAAGGATCACAAAGAGAAATTTTTTATAGGTAATCAAGATATCTTATTTATAAGGAAATAGGCATAGCCCATGTCCACAGGATGCGTACAAGAGAAGGATCACAAAGAGAAATCACTAGCCGTATGGACTCTTCGGTCCCTTCTAACCCAAAAAAATATTCATGGTAGGATTTGAACCCATATTTCTTTTTCTTTTTCTCCCCAAATGACCAAGACACCTGTGGGTATCAGGTTACCTCTGGTGCAACTACTTTCTCTTCTAGTAGTCATTAATTAGTATCAGAAATATTTTTTATGACGGGTTAAGTAATTAGTATAAAAAATATTTCCAAAAATAAGTAGGAGAAAACCATGGTTCAAAGTCCATCTGAAGGACCTAACTCTAATTTTGCTTCAGGAATGTCAACTCTCAACTTCTTAAGGCTTCTAAAATAAATCCTATGAGAACTCCATATCCCATGCTTATATCTCCAATGAATACGTGTAGAAACTAGAAACTATATATGACTTCGTGAATATTTTCAGAAACTAAGTCTTTTACTAACAGTAGATTGGCCAAAAACATAAACCCCTCTAAAATAATTCTATTAAATGGGTGATTCTCCTGGCCTGTTGGAGAGGGATTTAAGGCAATCGTCAAATAGCGGTCGTTTGGAAGATGGTACCTCTTTGTCTTATGTGGTGTATTTGGAATGAGAGGAATGGGCGCTGTTTTGACAATAGAGAATGCTTGGTGGGAGGGATTAAAGACTTCTTTTATCATACTTTGTTGCTTTGGGCTTCAATTATTGTAATGGATGGGGCTAGTCTAAATGAATTTTGTGCTGTTTTTCAGCTTTAGTTTGTAATTAGGTGTTTTTCTCTTGTATACTTCATGTGTACTTGGGCTATGCCTAATTACGTGGTTTAATAGAATTCTTACTTATAAAAAAAATAATTCTAATAAATACAACGATGAAAGAGGAAAGAGCAATTATAAGAATGTTGTGAAATCCAGAGCTGCTTCTGTACGCACCTGAGAATCAAGAAATGTACAAGCAGCCTCCAGAGCAACTTCAAGAGCCCTAAACTCAAACGGTAAATAGTCTGGTGATGGGCTTCCAAACACATCATCCAAATTTCTACTTCCCCTCCTCCGGTTCAAGCCTGTGGTGTCTGACTGCCATACCTCACCCACAACATTTGTTGTCAATCGCCGTTGTAGCTCCACCACATAATGCAATACAGAACTGTCTAGGGAATTTAACAATAGAACCTCATCGGCCGTGATAATACATCGAATCTGCTCCAAGTTCACAACAATAGCCTTCTCTCTACCTAGGATCGTCGAGGGGTAAACAAATAGAGGATCCAATAGGCGTAGATCACGGGCAGGAAGATCACAACGCCGCATCATAGTGAATTTGTCAACCTCAATGACTTGGGAATTACCAGATGTATCAACACGAATCCAAGATCGAAGGCCTTGGCCCCGTTTCTTCAGCCCCAAAACATCCATACCCTGGAAAGGTTGCCGCCCAGAGGCCGAAGATCGATAAGCTGTATCTCTTAGGTTTATGGCTGAATGAGGTTTCGGAGGGAGCAATCGTTCTTTAAGATCAGCCATTGACAATGAGCTTAAACTGCTGCAACTCATAAAACAGCTGACAATTACATTTACATGTTGCAACGACGTGATTAAAAATCATACCAACACAAAACTTGCTTACCTTGACTAAACTTTACCCAAGATATCAAATGATTCACTCATTTATTAAAAGTCATTGTGTGAATGTTTTCTGATAGTTAAGTACATCTTAAGCTTTTAGCACATTCATATTAAATATCTTGGTGATAAATAAGCAAATATAATAACAAAATGACCAAAGCAAAAACATGTGCTTTTGTATGATTACGAGTTCCATAGCTTTCGAAAATTGAGACCCTTTTAGGTAGACATCACACAGCATTCAAATTCTCCAACTAAAGATGCTGCATTCTTTTGGAGCTAAACAACATAAAACATCATATTTATTTATTCTTCCACTCAATCCATCCACAAGCAAAAGGAGCAAAAATGAGTATCTTTCTGCAGGCCCTAATTTCTCATGATTCGAAGAACAAGCTTCAAGCAGCATTTATGTTTCACCCGCGCGCGCATGAAAAAACAAATACTTGTTTTGTAAATTAAGCAGGTTATTACAAAGAATAAAAAACAAGAAGCATCGTAGTGAACCTATGGGCGAAAACAAAAGTAACTACCTGCAAGGTAGAAATTAGGGCGTTGTTCTCAGATGGATGGCCTGGAATCCTGGATGGATTACCACGTCGATAGCACCGATTGGTTATGCAAAAATCTGCAGCTTAAAATACGAAGAGAACAAAAATCAAACAAAAAAAGTTAAATATTAGAAAAAGAGAAAACGAAAGCTCTAGATTTACCAGAGACAGAACTCTCTCCGAGGAAGGTTGGGAAGGCTGGGTAGCCAAACAATCTAGTGCTCCAGAATTTTTCTCCAATTAAATGTGATCGTCGTGTCGTTTTCGTAATTGTACAACAAGAAGAAGAGGTCTCCTCTGCCTCTTCGTAATTGGGGGTAAATTCATGAAACTTTAGGGGGATTTATGCAATTTGAACCTTTTCTTTCCCTCAACCTTCAATTCTCTCAATCATATGGAATCAATCAATAAAACACTTCTATAGATTCCGTGCTCATGCGGTAAAGAAAGAAATATTATTTCGTTAAAAATAAAAATTAATTTTAAGAAAATCTTTTTAAAAAAGTTGCTATGTTTTTTATTTTTAAACTTTTTTTATTTGAAAACAAAGCAGTGTTACCTATAAGCCTTACACCCTGCACACTCACTTAAAAACATGTCATTTTACATTCTTATCCTATTTTACTTACAAATATATCTGAAATCATTTTCATTACGTAGTTAAAAAAGTAAAATGACATGTTTTTAATTAGGTATGCAGGATGTGAGGCTTATGTCTAAAATGTTTTTTAAAAACATGTTATGTTAATAATGCTTTTATAAATCTAATTATTTAATTATTTTTCAATTTTTAATTTTATGAAAACGTTACTTTTTTGTTCTTCATGTTTTACTTTTTATTTAAAATAAGATAATTGATATTTCCACCGAGGAAACCCATAAACAAAATCCACTGATTGGATATTTTTTTTTATTTAATAGTCAAAGAATTATTTTCTGTGATTTTTTTTTAAATATTTGAAAAAAAACTTTAACCCTTTGTGAGAACTGTACTATTTAATTTACACGCTTATATGATTTAACATGATCCATAATATTTACTTCATGATAAAAAGAATTATGCAATTTGATGAGATCATATTAAACCACGTTAATGTATAGAATCTTTGTATTAAATTTCCGTGTAGACCAAATACTTCTAAGTTTATTTCCTCTATTTCTTCATTAAATTTATCCGCATTGGGGTACATAACTTGGTAGTATTGAACACTTCTTCCATCTGTCATTATCATATACTAATAAATTAGATCTGCATTATTATTGATATCATAAAACTATATTGTAAAAGAAATTCCAATTTAAATTATAAAATTTTATTTAATCTTATAAGATAATTAAAATTAAAACCTTGTTGAATTTGGTAGGCATGGCAATACGAAGAATACAATGATGGAGCATCCCTCAAGCCCAAGCTGTAAATTCGAAACCCACTAAGGAATAATGCCAAAATAAGAGTAATATTTACGAACTTTTTGCACTTTTCATTAGAGCAAATGATGGGGCCAATAGCTAAGCCTCAGCTATTTACAAAGGTGAATTATAGACAATAAAACCACGATTATGGTTGAGAGAGAGAAGTCGGTCCAACTCTTTAGTGATTTTTAATTTACAGCCTTCATTCAAATATAGGGATTAATATGAGACGTGTAGTCACGAATTCCTGCTCCTTCCCATCCCATCCACTCCTCCCACAAGTCCCAATCAGGATCGTTCATTCCTCTCATCGACTCGTCGGAATCTTCATCGTACGACTCGTACATCTCCGGTGCCATGGATTCCTCTCTCAAATTACTCATCACGGTCTGTTTAAAATTCACACACAAAAATATCAATCAAGAGTTGACCAAATATCACAATCTGCTCATCACGATCATACCAAAATCAATCACATAATTATATAGATATATATAGAGAAATTATACTCAAAGTCATGAGGCGCCATGCAATATTTTAAAAAATGTGAATAAATACAGAATTTATATAAAAAAAAAATTTAATAATAAACTTTACTCTATTTTTAAAAAAATTAGACAATACTTACACACTCCACGATTATACGTAGTATACTCACACACATATATATATATAGAATATATATATGTATAGAATAATGTTAAATACGATGTTAAAGTGTGCAATTACCGCACATCCTTTTAAAAAAATAGAATGTCTACTAAAAAAAATTAATTTCTAAGTGGATTACAGATTTCCTCAGTTTGTTCAAATTTATATAATTTGAAACTGCAAATTAATAATTTTATATATATATAAGGTTGGAATATTTTGAGAGAAATTTATATAATTTTGACTATCCGGAAAATTGATTATTTTTTCTTCATCAAGCCAACAATCCCCGTAATTACCTAAAAACAAAATATAAAATAAGTAGGAAAAATAACTTGAAAATGAGGACAAAAGGTGATGTGTGTAGTAGGAACCAGTCCCATCAATATTATCGGTTGATATGCATACAAATTATTATTATTTTTTTAAGTTTATAATTCGCTTTTACAGGAATCTCCAACCATGGAATGATTACAAATTTGACTATGCATGATGTGCTCTTACGCCTATTAATTTATATACAATAATTGAGTAGATAAATAGCTTTTTCAATCAAGCACTAATATTTTACTTCTTTTTAAAGGCATAGAAATAATGATTTTTAGTTTTTTTTTTTTTTTTTTTAATCAACGGTGGTAATCAGGTTGTGGTATTAATTAATCTGTTACAAATCTGATCAATCTATTTTATAGATAAAAAAAATTTAATTTGGAGAAATTTGAATAGTAAATTGAGATAAAATGAAATAAAATATTATTATAATAATATTATTATTATTTTATAATTTAAAATTTAAAATTATTTATTATATTTTATTTAAAAATTTAAAAATTTGTAAAGATTATAGATGAGTTAGATCATCCCTAATCCAGACAATCCAAATGAAATGAGATACCAAATTCACGTATCATTTTATCTTATTATTGTAATTTTTTTAAATTTTTATTAAAAATATAATAAATATTTTAATTTTTTTAAATTTTAAAATAATAATAATATTTTAAAATAATATTTTACACTTTCCTCTAAAACCAAAAAAATAAATTATCATCCCACTGTCAAGCATACCCTTATAATATTGGTTTTACGCTATCTGAACGGCATAATAAGAAACGAGAAAATACTAAACAAAATGGTGCAAATCCAGGCCAAAAACCCCAGAAATCCACAGAAAGAGAGAGAGAGAGAGAGAGAGAAGGAATAGGCTGTACGTACATCGTAAGCTTCATTGATCAGATGAAATTGCACTCCACAATTGTTTCCTCTGCATACGTCCGGATGATACTGAAAGAACCCAAAATCAAACGAAATTAGTTTTGAAATTAAAAACTTTATTTTTCAACAAAAAGGGACTATAAAGCCAATAAAGTTGAGAAAAAATCGACCAAGAAAATAATCTGCAATAAATTTCAAAAAATATATATATTTTTTTTTAATAAGAACAAGGGAAAATCAGTTTTCCAATCACCAGATCTTAAAATGGAACTCCTAAATTCAAACCTAATCAGCAGAACCCAGAACAAGATGAATCATATCAAACACAAACAAGTTCCCAGAAATCTAAAGAATTTAAAACCAAATTACCTGTAAAGCAAGCTGTCTGAAAGCCTTCTTGACCTCAGATTCAGAGGCACCGTGTTGGATCCTCAGAGTCTTGTAGGGATCCATAACAGAAGAAGAAGCAGAACAAACCGTAACCCTATTCACCATCTTCTTCTTCCTCTGCCCATTCCTGAGCTGAAACCAAGCAGAAGAAGAAGACCCATTACCACCAATAAGTCCAGTAGCAGCAGCGGCAGCCATTAGTCTAACGTAAACTCCAGAGAATCCGAAAACCCAATACGCAATACCACCCACCCGCTCAAGCCCCAGGCTTTAAATAAAGCGAAAAAAACTTGCTTTAAATAAAAATAATAAAAACAATCACAAAAGGAAGGTTCTTGCCCTGAAGCTATCCAATCGACACGGCAAACTGATAGAGGCCTAGGAAGGCTTTGAACTTTGAAACGGTGTAAGTCTCTTGGGAATTACACGGAATGATGAATGAATCTTGAAGAGATAAAAATAGTAGAATAGGACTGTAAAGGGCGACTTTTCTATGATTTTATAGAGGGAAAATCCGTGAGGTAGGGATGGGAGGGTCCTTATCCAATGGGTCAGGTTTTGTGGTGACGTGTTCCGTCGTATTTTGTGGAGTGGAGTGGATGAGAAGAGACATAGGATCCTATGCTTATCTGTTCTGTTCCTTTTCTTAATCGGTCCTAGTCAGAAATAGAGACTTTTGTTTTGGGGTTTATCCTTTATTCCGGGTATATCCTATTTTCATTTATAATCTTTATTTTTATTTTATTTTTTCTCCGTTTCGATTCTTTAAAAATTAGAGGAATAATATTCACAATTGTTATATTCTATAACTTTTTAAATAAATAAATAAATACAAGATTTATATAAAAAAAATTAATTTTGTAATAATAAATTCTATTTTTTTAAAGAGATCATGCAGTACTTATACACTCTCTAACTATAATTAACATTACTCTTCAAATTAACTTATTTGTTTTGCCCCAATTTTGTTTTCTGACTTCGTATTGTACATATGCTTATCTTCTCAATTTATATAAATGTAATGGCATTTTCATGTTGATATTTCTTCCCCTTTGACCAAGTTTTTGGACGTACGACCCTTTTGAACTCTTTTTATGTTACTTACCCACAAAAAATATCTTATGTTCATACTGTATTCTATAAATTTCCAATTTCATTACCGTTTGGGATTGAAATTCCTATTTTGTTATGTTGTGATTTCTTTCTATCATTTATTGGACTACTCTACGCAACTAAAATAAATGTCTTTAACATAATATAAAAGAAAATGTCTTTCAATATTTCATAAGAGTAGATTTATAAATTAATGTGATTTTATATGATACGTTATATCTATTTTTATAATAAAAATAAATTTACGATATAATATAATTATTCTTAATATGTAAAAGCATTGATAAGCCACTTGTGTTCAATCTTAAAGGTCAAAAACTGACTTTATTGAAAAATTCACATGACTTCGAATAGTCTACGATGGAAGAAAATAATACAATATTACAGAATTTAAATTACAATAAATGTTGGTGTTCAACCAATTCTTTTTCTTTATGGTCACGTTTTCCAGGTTGCTTCCAATAATGCTTCATATACTATATGCACTAGTCTATGTGGATGGAGGCATAAAAGATGGGAATTCCGGCCATGAGGGACAGGGTAGTAGAAGATGAAAGATTTGGGAAAGAAACTAAATACAAGGAAAACGGAGGGCAAAAATCTAAAAAACAGTTGGCAATGGCACACTGACACGCGGTAATATTTATGCGGTCTGAGACAAAATTTTAAGGTGGCCAAAGCGCATTTTCCTCGTGACTCCAAAATTATTAAATTAATGAAAGTGTTTTTTATTTAAAGAAAGAATGGTTTAAAATAGTTAATATAAAGAAAGAATGGTTTAAAATAGTTAATAGTTAAGAAAAAAATAAAATAAAATATAGATTCGATAACAGCATCCGGTTTATCGTATGCGTTTAACTGAATGGATAAGGAGATACTGCATGACTCCACACGTGGCACCACGCATGCCGGCCAGCAGCCTAACTTTGAACTTTTCGTTACCCTTTTACGCACGGGCTTTCCGACCAATCACCATTTTTTTTCAAATATTTATCTGTTAAGGTTGCTAATCAGGATAATGAGAGACCACCTTGTTTGTATTTAAAATTTATTTTAATTTATTTCAATTCATTATATTTTATCATTATAAATTTTTTAAAATTTTATATAAAATATAATAAATAATTTAATTTTTTCAAATCTTAAAATAATTTTTTCAAATTCTCATACAAAATATAATAAATAATTTAATTTTTATTCTACTATTCACAAATCATCTCAACTCATCTCCAAAATCGAACCACACCTTATTATCCTCTTACCACCATTTCATTACTATATAATATATTTGAATTTTTATTATTATTATTTTTTTCAAGTATTTTTTTAACATCTTTAATCATTAAAAATAAATTAAAAAAATATTTAATTTTACTAATAGTCACTTTCTTAACTATTAAATAAAAATAAATAAATAAAATAGTAAATAAATAGTAGTAAATAGTAAGTCTATCATTATCTTCTTAAATCAATTATATATATATTTTTTGTTTTTGTAAAAATAAAAATAAAAAATCATATTCATTCATTAGCAGTATTTCCTTCTTGAAATTTTTTAAAATTTTCAAAGTTTTTTATAAATTCATTTTCAAGCATCATTAAAATAAAATTAAAAATTAAAAACTATTTTTAATTTTTTATCTAATCATTACCTAATTATTACTTAAACATATGCGAATAATGTTTAATATAATCGTGGAATGCGCAAGCGTCACATAATTATTTTGAAAAAGAGTAAGATCTATTATTAAAAAATTAATTTTTTTTACATGGATTATGTATTTACTCATTTTTTTTCAAAAATATTACGCAGTGCTTATGCACTCCACGACTATAAATATCGCTTCTCAATACAAATTTCAGAATAAAATTATATTCAAACAACCTTTTAACTTTATCTATTTACTTTCACAAACTCAAATAATATATTTATATTCAACTTTTTTTCTCTATCTCATTTCCTAAAACATAATCTCAAACAAATTATCCCAATTCTAAAATATTTCCAAACATTTTAAATAGAATTTTACTTTAAGATGCGTCGCATTAATCATTTGTGAATAGCTGCCTTTTCAATGTGAAAGTTTTATTTTACTATTAGATAATATTAGGATAAATTGAGATGAGAATATCATAGATAATATTTTTAAAAAATATATAATTATCTAATAATTAATGGATAATAAATAATATACTAAAAGTATAATAAGACTATAATTCCTAAGATATTTCTTAAAAATCAGAATACAACTGATCATATTTTCCTCTTATTTCAATAATATTTTATTTTTCTACCAAACCTTATCGAGTTGATAAATATATTCATAAGATTCACGTTGATGATCTACAACTTTTCTTGGGGCTGCTGATTGAATTTGAGGGGTTGTAGAATAACAAAAATATTTGCAAATGTATGATTTAGGTAAAATATATAGACAGTGACTGTTTCCGAGTTAAAACTAGAGGCATGCAATTGCAAAACTTCCATTATTAATATATACAAAAGATAAAAAAAAAAAAAAAAAAAAAAAAAAAAAAAAAAAAAAAAAAAAAAAAACAACAACAACTTACCTCATGAAGCTAAAAGGACAGGACATTAGCTCAAAAAACAACTTTCATTATAAGTACTTATAATTGTATCTAAGACTATAATATGCATAAGTTGGGCATTGCATGAGAACTTGAACTCTGTGTCGTGACTGATACAGCATGCTATATATGGACATATCCCTTTGAACTTCTCAAAGTCTCTGTGTTTTCTAATAAGAGAGGCATTTATCTAAAAAAATGGACTCAAAAAATATTTATTTATTATCTTGAATTTTGTTATCTCCATTCAATTAATTGATGTATCATATTATAAGTAATTTTTTGTTTAGATAATTAGTTTAATTAATCTCATCATCCATCAATCGATGTGGATGGAGATGGCCGAAGAAAGAGAGGTTAGAAAGGAGATAGGTGCCGCAAGAGTTTATATAGTCCATCCATCTCAAATTGGGCCTTAGTCCTACCTAACTCCAAACAAAGTCAAAAGGGACAAAAACCCATTTATAAACAAACTCGACTCAAAGGTCCAAATTAAGTACCAACAAACAGCTCAACTGTCAACCTTCGAATCCCCACCACAAAGCCCACAAGACTGCCACACGAAACAAAATAGGACAAGTACTGGCCCAAAGAAAGGAAGCAGATCAGATCTGTGGTGGGTTGGGTTTGGGGTTTGTGAATGAAGCACAAGGCTTCTGTTATCAAAACTGCTACAGGCAACCGAGGGGCAAAACTGTAGGAAAATTGGTTGGCCACGTCGGCTAATATATTAAAAAAAGAAAAGAAAAAATGAAAACATAACCCAGACGAAAACGGGGAAGAGGGAAAATTCAGATTTTAGAAGAAAGAATAAATTGTGTCTAGGTCTGGAAGAAAAAATATGAGATTTTAGGTTTGGAAGAAAGAAGAGATAGCCGTCATCGTCGTCTTCGGGTTTGGAATTCAACAAGCAAATAGACGAGGCAATCGATAAGATTCCCAAAAAAAAAAAACGGCTTACTGCCTCAGAGGCCTATAAGTAAGCATTTCTGTAACAAAGTTGATGTTCCTATTTGCAGTATCATCCCAAGAAATGTAAAATTTTATAATGTTCGGGTGCTTCAAGTGTCTTAAGGAGATGAATCTCACAATAGAGTCTTTCAAGATCTTCAGGGCTTTGCAGGAAATCATAAAACTTAACCTGGTTCCAAGTAGCTTCAATGCCTTTATACTCATCAAATGCCTTGTAACTGCAATGATGAAACACAAAAAATTGACAGATATATTAAATGCCCATTCATAACAGCAATTAGAAAGGTCCAAAAGACCTCTGATTTTGAAGAAACCTGAAATGGGTATGCAACAAGTCAGGTGAAGAACCAAAAAAGGTTCAATTTGATGGAAAATCTGGAATTGGTGTTCGTGAAACTTAAACGTAAATAAGGATTTAAAATTCATACACTGTCATTGAAAATCCTTTGCCGAGGATTTCATTGTACTACAACAAATGAAGGAGCCAAAAAATATTAGACTCAAAGTTGGGGGGGGGGGGGAGAGAGAGAGAGAGAGAGAGAGAGAGAGGTGTACTCTGCCAATTGGATCAACTTTAACAAACTCAGAGTACTCCGATTCAAGATGGGTAGGATAATTCATCCTTTACTTTTTTTCCTCATAATTCTTGGCTCACTTTTTTTTCATTCATCTGACTAGCTTTCCCTATGTGATTATGCTTCTACAATTGTTCTGACATGCACACAAAATTCATCATAAAAAAATAAATTATTTATGAGAGAGAGAGAGAGAGAGAGGCTTCGAAAGTCCTCCATCGTTGGTTTTGTGTGGTAGATTTCGAGTGGGGAAAGTGGAAGACGAAGTGGGAAGATGGAAGGGAGCTCTGGAAATGAGGGAAATAGGGATTTCGAGTGGGAAGGTGCAAGGGAATTCTGAAATGCAGCGAAAACGAGAGAGAGAGAGAGAGAGAGAGAGAGAGAGAGAGAGAGAGAGAGAGAGAAAATGGTGTCGTTTACGTTTTACCATGTGGGACGTGGTTTCTCTGTGATTCCCGTGGCTGTTAGGGACCCCAGTCTTGTCCCTAACACTAATGTCCACTAGCTTGCCTTGGTGAAGATGACGACCGAGTGACCTTACCAACTTGCTTGGCTTTCCACAAAATGATGATGTTTGAGTGATGGAATAATGATGTACTTGGGTAGGCTAAGTGTTTAGGCTAAGGCAAATCAATGTAGGTGGCTAGACTTGTTCTTGAGTGAAGTGTTAAGATGATGAGTTCGGGTGTTCCAAGTGACGAATATGGGTGTTTGAGGCTAAGTGGAATGGCTAGAAGGATGCCCTTGATGTTGGGGCCTCTTGGAAGATGATTAGGGTTTGTATGGTGAAGTGTAGCTAGGATTTTATGTGGTGACTAGGGATGATTTCGAGATTTGGAAGAGATGGCCTAGGGTTGGAGTCTTGGATGAGTGAGGCTAGGGCTTGGTGGCTAGGGTTGGCCGAACATGGGGTTGGATAACCCTTGATGTTAGGGTGGTTCTGTTTTGGCAAGAAGATGGAGTCTTTGGTTGACTAGGTCTATGGAAGAAATTAAGAGATTTAAGGAATTAGATGAGTGATTGGAGGGATGGAATGATTCTATGGAAGTTCTTAGAATTATGGGATTGGATTAGATTGAGTCAACTTTCCTTGAATTAAAGAAGTTGCCAAAGAGGACTCTTGAGGGATGATTAGGTCAATGGATGATGGAGTTGGCGCCTAGGGTTTTAGGAAAGTGATGAGAATATGATGATGGGCGGCTAGGGCTTGTGTTTAGGGTTTTGGACTTAGGGCAAGAGTGTTGGGCGGCTAGGGTTTATGGTGGATGGCTGTAGGATGGCTGAATATGGTAAGTGGGAGTGGAGGCTATGTGTATTTCGGCTAGGACAAGTTTGATGAGGCAAATTAAATATGGAAAGTGACACTCTTATGGAAAGGATGACAAACACTATGATGGTCGATTATGTGGTATGGGATGGATCAAATGAGCAATGGAATGGATGAACACCACGAACAAACGAAGAACACTCAAGAATACTTTGAAGAACACTCAAGAGCAAAAGCAATAATACTTAACTACTTGAATGAACCAAAGAACAAACAAGATAATTCAACACTTGATTCACGAATTGCACAAGAATTGAATAAACCTTATATATTGATAAACACAACTTGGATTCATGAATTGCACCAAGTTGCAAATACACAATAGATAGATTGAACCACACCTATTCACGAATTGTAAGGTGTGATCCTCCCTTTGGGATTCACGAATTGCACCTAAAAAGTCCAAGTGCTTTAGCACCGAAAGATGATCTCAAGAACAAAATAGTCTACCCACTAGGGAATTTGCCAAAAGATGTAAATGCAAAGGCTAAGGGTCCTATTTATAAGGATTACAACTTGAAAACCCCCAATAGCTCCCTTGAAAAATAAATAATTAAATAAAAATTAATAATAAAAAATAACATAGTTGGCATGGGCCAAGTTGACCCATGGCATGCATGAGCCCATGGGTGGGCTAAGCTGGCATGGCCCAGGCAGGGGCCTGGGCTCTGGGGCGCTAGGGCGCGCGGGGTGCTGGCGAGGCGTGCACGCGGCATGCGTGCTGGGCGCGCTGGCCATGCTGAATGGGCTGGTTTGGTCACCAACCTTCTTGGACATCCTGGGCATGTCAAAGCAGGCCTCATGGCATGCCCGTGGGGCTGTTTTGGGGTTGTCCAACCTTGTCTTGACTTGACTAGTGGCTTGACCATGGGTCACAAAACATGAGTTCCTACCAGGCTGGTTGTGTATAGAGTTGTTCTTCTACGCTATATATCACTCAATTTCTTTTGGATAATATTATATATAGTTTTGCAACGGCAATTTTCACATATATTTTTTTTTAATAATTGGAAGCTTACTTTTCTTTTTTTTTTAATAAATCCATATTTATCATTTAAAAAAAACCTAAAAACTAACTATAAATATCATTTCACATCTCTCAAAAGCCCAAGGAAGTTTGGCAAGAGCACTAGTAGTGAGATGGGTATAGTTAAATTTTAGCCAAAATTTAGTTAAATTGCATAAATGATATCTACACCAAACTCAATAATTGTACAGTATTTTTAACTAATTCCAAACTCACTGACCAAATTTGACCAGGCCAAGTTGATGGCCAAATCATATTTTATCCAAAAAATATTCCTTTACCCTTTATTCATCATGCGCCAATAAATTGGGATCGATTGGTGCTGTGTTTTGTACACAACTCAAATACCTGGGCATGCAAGTTGTGGTACTTGTGGTGTGTCCTGAACACTACTCGATCACTCTATATAAAAGATTGAACAACTTATATATATATATATATATATATATATATATATATATATATATATATATATAAAGAACGTTAGAGTATTATGGTTGTAAAAAAAAGGACTGCCAAGAAATTATATTATTTGAAATAATATGAACAGTATAAAATTGATATGCATTTTTTTAATAATGGATAAATATTTCAATTATAATTAGAATTAAAATAAATAAAAATGTTAAAATTATTATTTTAATAAAATAGTGATAGATTTAGATAATTTGTTATTTGATTTAAGCATTTATCATATAACTACTTTTGAAGGAACTGGTCCAAATTGAGGCTATAAATTATAATTATTAAGGTTCAAATCATTGAGGAAGTTAACATACATGTAACGTCAATTTGTTTTTATATGACTAACTACGTTCTATTGGTTTTGTATATGCTATTTAGTTGTTTGCATTTGATTAACATGATAAATCTATCCATGATCTAATCCATCGCGCATGCTTTGGCGAGTAGGGATAGGCGGCAAGGGCCTGCCCCCTCTTCCCTGCTCCCGTCTGCCCCTGCATTGGTGGGCGGGCTACCCTGCACCGCCCATGCGGGGGCCGGGTCCCCCGCCCTGCATTGAAGCCACTAGCAAGGGTAGGGGCGGGCCCCGCCCCTAGCTCCACCTCCCTTAATATAAAAAATTTAATTTAAATTTTTATATAAATATTCATTAAATAAATATATTATATATAGATATATACAACTTATTGAAAAATTGAAGTTGTATTCAAGTAATTAGATTGTCTTGACCTCATATAAAGGTTGGTTTAGGATGCCAAGACAATACAAAATAACTCTAAGAAATTTAAATTCTTTTTTGTATTTATAAATTTTAATATAATTTAAATTATATTATAATTTGAATTTTTTTTTTTAGACCCAATGAGTGTGGCTTCGGGGGCAGGGGCAAAATTTGATCTCACTCTCCATCCATAGGAGGCAGGGGCAGGGGCGGAGGACGGGGATTGAAACCTCCTATCCCGCATGGTGCGGAATGGGATGCGAGGAAGGGCTCACATCGCCCTGCACCATGCGGCTACCCCATTGGCGATGCCTTATAACGTCAAGTCAACTCTTTCTAAATTCTAAGAGGACAAATTAGAAGAAACCGATCACTGATTAGGTATCGGAGTCAAGTCGGGTGGCCTCTGACTGACTGACAGAAAATAATCTCAACACCAAACCTATTTGATCCTTAATTTTGAAAATTGAAAGACTACTTTTTCTTTCACATGGGATGATGACGATGAGGGAGCAGACGATCGACATCACCCAAAGGCACACAAATATATTCAGCGAACAGGAAGACGTGACCGGGCCACGCCATGGCGGCCTATAAATTAAACAAGAGCTACCTATATACGTACTACTATATATAATTATATGTTGTTGCCGGCCATTAACTGACCTCAGCTTAGATTCATATTATTTCACGACCGCCTCATTTATTAACTTGTGCATTAATCTCATCATACATAGCCGCATGAGTGGTTTGTCCGCAAAAGAAATTTCCGTTTTTATCACATCATCATGTCATGTAGTAATAAAGGCCGCGCGCATTTACTTCTCACATGTCACATAGCCATTTTGGGTTGGGGATGGTGGGGGAGATGCCTATTAATTTTGTATTGTCAATAAACAAATAAATAACAGTCCCGCCACAAAGAAGTACGTGATCCGATCATTATAAGAAAATTGTCTATTTACGAACAGTTAATTCTAACAAAATGATTATTTATAATTAAAATTAATTATAAATAATTTTTTAATCACAATAAATTAATCATAAAAATTTATTTTTCTTATAGTGGATCCATCCTTATGTCTGACCAGCACCAGACGCTGCGCTAATCGACCCAACTACCACCGTTATGATGGGCCAATGTACAGAGGATTTATACTAATCTCTCCCACATGCAACAAGTGGCAAGCACTGCCTTCCACTAAACGCACACCAAAAATAGAAAAAAAAGAAAAAGAAAGATTAAGAAGATCAAAGAAGTGGGAGCAACGAATCGTGTGGTGGCTTTTTCAGCTCCACCGATGGTGATGAAAGAGACTCGAGAGTATAGGATTATGGGGTTGGTGGGGGGGATCAGGAAGAGAGTAATAATAGGGGACCCGAGTACTGGTTTAAAGTCACCATCTCACCAACTCTCTCTCCCTCACAATATTGAAAGTACACTCTTCTATTTATTTGTTGATTGGAGCCGATCTTTTATTTATCTATCTTTTTTAATTTTGAAAAGATAAATTGAGATAAATTGAATTGAATTGAATTGAATACTAAAGAGATAGATTATAAATAGTAATGAAATTTATAAGTTAAAATTAAAAAATAGTAATGAATAATAGTGAGATAAGTTGAAATGGATTGAAATGAATTAAGATAGATTACGAACACAAGTCGGACTAAGTTTGGATATATAAATTTTTTTATTTCATCTTATTATTAAATTAACACATAAAAATATAATAAATAATTTAATTTTTTTAAATCCTAAAATAAAAATAATACTAAAAAATATATTCTAAATACATTTTATTTAATTACCATTAAAAATATCTAATCTCTATCTCATTTTTTTTTATCTCATCTGAATTCTACACGCTGAGGTGACGGTTGGTTTGTTCTGGTCAACTTCGTTGGCGACGCGTAAGTAGTAGGTGAGTGATAAAACCGGTACTTCATCCCTCTTTGGCGTTTCTTCTTAAAGCTCTCACTCACAAATCCAAATCAGAACCTCAACACCAAACAAAACAAAAGGCCTTCCTTTCCGGCAGCCATCGATCTCTAACGTGTTCGTGATCTTCTTTCACTGGTAATTACTTCTTCCATGCATATTGATCCATTTTTTTTGGTTTTGTTGATTCTTTTCTTCTTGCAAATGACAGTACTCTGTCACTTCTTCTTTCTTGCGATATCGATCTTCTTTTCCGCTTTAATGATGAACATTGAACACGAGACCCTCTACTTATGGGCATATATTATATATATATGTGTATGTATATATATATATATATATATCTCTGTATTTAGGAGAAGTTGGATTTGAGATATACTCTTTTCTTCTTCGTAGTCGGAGCAGTACTGTCAGAAAGGGCGGATTGCGGAATAAGATCTCTTTTTTTTTTGTGTATGATCACCAATAATCACGAGCACTTCTCAAATTGTATTCAATCTCAGGACGTAGTGCCTATTTTCAAACTCCTGGACCATTGAACCACCACCCAGGAATAAGATCTCGTTTATTATAGAATATAAATTTTTAATATAATTTTTATTTTAAAATTTTAAAAAATTAAATTATTTATTAAATTTTATATAAAAATTTAAAAAATTTATATCGATAAGATAAGAAGAAATAATATGTAAAAATAAGCTAGAACTAAATAATTAATGGCTGGAGAATAAAATCGCTCAATGCCTATATGTCAACTCCCTCCATATCGTGCGTATCACTCAATGCCTTTATTCTCATTGAGAAATGCTTTCGGGATCCAAAAAATGTCTGTTTTTTTTTTTTCTTTTTTCACCGAATGATTAAAAAAATATTTTTTAATAATATTATAAATTTTTATTTTTTTTAAAAAAATTATGATGATTAAAAAATATATATAAAAAAAAAATTACACTATTTAAAACACTTCTCGAGTCCCGAATTCGGGACGATAGCAGTACTCATTTTCATTCTTCGGCACGTCGGAGGAGCCTGGCACCTCTGACTTCCGGCCCAGCTCCCGTTAGTTGTAATTGGCTAGTTAGGTCAACGAAACTGTTGAATTGTAAGGCAAATTATCTTTTGAGAGAACAAAAGTAGCAGCCAAATTTGAGGTTGACGGGATTTTGGCCGACCAACTCACCTAACATTTTTTGTTGTAATTTCCAAAGCATCGTAGGTAATTCGTGGGTACGTACGTACGCAGGACCTACCATCATCGTACTAGGTCAGACAAGAACCGGCGAAGCTTAGCAACAGACCAAAACAAAAACGAAAACAAATGATCATCAAGGTGAAGGAGTCGACGATGGTGCGGCCAGGCGGAGAGACCCCCCGCCGCGCGCTATGGAACTCGAACGTAGACCTGGTGGTACCTCGCTTCCACACCCCGAGTGTCTACTTCTACAGGCCAACCACGGGCGCGTCCAACTTCTTCGACGCTTGTGTGCTGAAGGAGGCACTTAGCAAGGCCCTCGTCCCCTTCTATCCTATGGCCGGCCGCCTCAAGCGGGACACCGATGGTAGGATCGAGATCGATTGTAACGCCGAGGGTGTGCTCTTCGTCGAGGCTGATACCACCTCCGTCGTCGACGATTTCGGCGATTTTGCGCCCACGTTGGAGCTGCGGCAACTCATTCCGGCTGTGGATTATTCCAAAGGGATCGAGTCCTATCCCCTGTTGGTCTTGCAGGTACGTTTGTTTTCCTTTTTTGTTTTTATTATTATTATTGTTGTTTCTTTTGTAGTTACAAATATTTTAACTCTGTTTATTTATATATATATATATATAATATTCTCTTCTAATTATTATTATTGTTTAAAAATTTGAAGTGCTAGTAGTAGTTTTTTTTTTTTTTTTTTTAATTATTCAGGGATAAGGGTCGTACTCGTAGTTGGTTGTGGGGTCCAAATAAAAATTGAAAAAGTATCGGTGGGGTTTAAAAAAATTAGGTGGGATGGAATGGGATGTCTGATTAATTAGTAAAGAAAAATTTTATTTATAATTTTATAATTTATAATTTTATTTGTTAAATATATAAATAATGAGTAGAAGAATTTAATTAATTTTAAAAAATAATTACAAATAAATATAATGTATGAAAATAATGAGTAACAAAATTGTTATGTAAAACACACGAGACTATTAAATATCTAATTATGTTGTATATGGATAATAAAATATTTGAGACAAAATCACATGGTTTTTCAAATGCTCAAAACTCACGAATTATTCTTATAGAAATCTCACCTAATTGTAAAAAGAACCAAACGGAAGTTCATAACTAGTACTTAAATTTCGAGTCAAAGCATAATATCTACAGGTAGCTGAGCTACTTTAAGAGCATCTTCATCGATTAGTTAAAAGTTAGATTTATTGATTATTTAGTTATTAAAAAAAAATATACTTATAATAGATTAGCTAAATTTTAAAATTACAGTGACTTTCAAAATTTTTTTTAAATTTGAAGGTTATTGTATATACATTAAATATATATTTTATTAATTATTTCTCTTTCATTTTCTTTCCATCACATATTTTATCACAACTGATATATTAATTTAAATTAGTGATATATTAATTTAATAAGAAGATAATTATTAATTAAAATATAATAGATAGAATAATAAAATATAATAAAATTAAATAAATTAATAATTAAAAAAATTAAATATTTTTGAAATTATTAGTTATTCATTACTATATAATGAATAAATAGATAATCTAATATGAAGATTTGATGTGAATAATCAAAACTAACTTCATATTATATTATTTTATTATTATATAATAAAAAAATATTTATTCTAATATAGAAATTTATGTGAATAGAATAGTTAAAAATTAAATTTTTTTTATATTCATAAAAAATATCATTTAATTTTAACTAATATATTGTGAGTGTTTCTAGCAGAGTACTTCTTTGCCCTTTCTTGGTCTTAAGTTGAAAGTTTCAACGGTTGGTTGTTCATTTTCAACTCTTTGACCAAATCATTATCGTTTTTTTAAATGCATGCTTTCTTTGCCTTTCCTCGTGCGCCAATGGATTATGCTTTGGTCTGAATTCCCAATTCTTTTAAAATATCTCATTTCATATATCTCATCTCAATATTTAAAAATTATAAATAAATATTTTTTAATTTTTAATTTTTTTAACTTTTCTATCTAATCAGTACTTAAACATTACAATTTTTTCAAACTTTCAAATAAAATATAAAAAAATAATTCAATTTTTTAAAATATCAAAAAAAAAAAAATTATATTCTAACCCTCTATTAACTTTATAATTTTTTATTCAACTTTTTTATCTCATTTTCTAAAATCTCATAAAAAGTATAATTCAAACCATTTTATTGCTATAAATAAATTATCTCACTATTATTTAAATATTTTTCATCTCATCTTATTTGTATAGCCAAACAATGCCTAATTCATTCAACATTTGACTGCTCAACAACAGTTTAATTGGTGGCTAATAATTGCTCTTAAAATAACTTATAGTACTTTAGGGGTGCAATGTGTATTTAACAATTTCTTTAGGGATGCTATGCAATATCACTTCAAAAATTGATTCCCTTGTCTTGTTTCATTGGTTGTTTTGGGAAGAAACAGTAATAAGAGAAAATACTATTCATTATTATATCACAACGTTCTATGATTTGACATTAATATCACATTATAGAATGACAAGAAAATGACAAATAAAGAGATTATGAATAGTATTACGGTTGCAAATAAACCTTCTAGCATAATAAAAAGCCTTTAACTGAAATTTGTGCTGTATATGTAATTTTACCAATTGTGGGTTAGATGATATTGCAAAGTCGGGTAATGGTCATATTTTTCAAAATTTATGGGTATATATTTTTTCATTGGTAAAACACAGAAGAGACTCAAGTTGTTTTCCCAAGATTTAGGTATCGTTTGGATGGTCAGATAAGATAAAAAGTTTATGAATAGTAATGAGATAGTTTGTGAATAATAATGAAATAATTTGAGTTAAGATTTTTATTGAATTTTGAAAAATGAGAAAGAAAATGTTAGAATAAAAATATTATAAAATTAAAATATTGTTAGAATATAATTTTTTAATATAATTTTTGTTTTGATATTTGAAAAATTTTAATTGTTTCGTATTTTATATTAAAATTTAAAAAAATTATAATGATTAGATGAAAAAGTGTGAGAGAGAAATTAAAAAATATTTTATGTTTAAGTTGCATTTAAATGTTGAGATAAGATAAGATGAGATAAAATTAACTGACTATCCATATGAAACTTAATTACACCAAACTTTGTTGGCATCTAAGGAGCACATTTAGCTAGGCCATATGAAAGTTGAGCCAAATTTCAAGTAACGTACGATCAGCAGAGTTGAATTGTGTCTTCAATCTACTTGCATGATTGATTGTCTTAGTTAAGTGGGTGGTTTTTGAACAATACATCACTTGATTTCCGTGTGTGCAGGTAACGTATTTTAAATGTGGTGGGGTGTCACTCGGTGTTGGCATGCAACACCATGCAGCAGATGGGTTTTCTGGTCTCCACTTTGTGAACACATGGTCCGATATGGCTCGTGGTCTCGACCTCACCCTTCCACCGTTCATTGACCGGACCCTACTCATTGCACGGGACCCACCTCAACCTGCATTCCAGCACATCGAATACCAGCCTCCTCCTCCCATGAAAACCCCTCCTGTAAACTCCACAAAATCTGGTCCCGACACTACCTTGGTCTCCATCTTCAAAATAACCAGGGACCAGCTCAATACCCTCAAAGCCAAGTCCAAAGAAGATGGCAACTCAGTCAGCTACAGCTCATACGAGATGCTGTCGGGTCACGTGTGGAGATGCACGTGCATGGCACGTGGACTCCCTGAGGATCAGGAGACCAAGCTGTACATTGCGACCGATGGTCGGTCCAGATTGCACCCTCCATTGCCGCCTGGTTACTTTGGCAATGTGATCTTCACCGCGACTCCAATGGCTGTAGCGGGCGATCTGCAGTCGAAACCGACATGGTATGCTGCTAGCAGGATTCACGATGCATTGGCTAGGATGGACAATGAATATTTGAGATCTGCGCTCGACTATCTAGAGCTGCAGCCTGATCTCTCGGCTCTTGTTCGTGGTGCTCATACTTTTAGATGTCCAAACCTTGGCATAACCAGCTGGATCAGGCTGCCTATCCACGACGCTGATTTTGGGTGGGGTAGACCCATTTTCATGGGACCTGGTGGGATTCCATACGAGGGGTTGTCATTTATAATACCAAGCTCGAGTAGTACTGACAATAGCTTATCCGTAGCCATTGCTCTGCAACATGAACATATGAAAGTGTTTGAAAAGTTGTTCTATGAGATTTGAGGGAATGAAAAAGCATGAGGAACCCTTCCAGGCTGAATTGTGGCGTCTCATCTTCGGGTATGCCCCAAATTTTCCTAAGGTGGTTGTTTTTTTTTTTTTTATTGTTTCCATACTGCTTTTTTATTCGTTATAATTTGTGTCACAGACTTGTTTAAGCTGAAATCTGACATGTTGATTAATTAAACTTTAGTACTGGACTTCGAACAAATGTATTCTGATTTAATATTAAATTTATAAGAAGCATAATGTTTATATTATTAATAGATCGTTTAGATCGCATAAGTTATTAATTGATGGAATAGCATCTGCTCCGTCTACACCTATAGATTGCAGGGGCTGTAAACGTACAACAGATGTAGAAAGGATAAACTGTGTCCTTAGACATGTGGATTATGGACTTTCCTTCATTGTGGGGCCGGGGTTGGACTTCTTTTTTTTTTTTTTTTTTTTTTTTTTTAAGAAGAGGACGGGATTCCAATTTTATTGATTGCCCTCACTTGTGACGGAGGAAAACCGTAGTTACAAACACGATACCTGGGGTACATATAAGTTAAAGCTAAAAAAAGAAAACTCAGGCATCAAAATCATAATAACCATATAGAGTACACGGCCTTAAGAAAGATACATAACCTACATCCGAATAAGCTAAAGAGGGGAACCTGCAAAAAGCCAAGCACACAAGAAAAATGGACACGCAAATAACGCGAAAGCAATGATAGGTGAGCAAATAATGTAAAACTTACCAGGCACGAAGCTTATGAGATCCTCAGGTAGGGAATACCCAATTTGTCCATGCGGAGAAGACCCCTCAACAGGCTAGGCAGCATGTGAATATCAGACCAATCCGAGTTCAAACCCTCAGCCCCACACTTAGCTAGAAAGTCAGCCACAACATTACCTTCACGAAAAATGTGATTCACTTTATACTCCATGCTATTAAGATGTTCTTGTAAATCATCCCAAAAGTCTTCTAAATACCAAATGGGGCACTTATTCTTAACAATCCAATTAACCACTAGTTGAGAGTCAGTCTCTATTTGAACATGATAAAACTCAAGCGTGTGACATCTACGAACGCCTTCCAATAGGCTGCTGATTTCGGCAAAATTATTGGTACCCAGACTCAAGGGAACAGAGTAAGCTAGGAGTAATCTACCATTCTCATCCCGAATAACACTCCCAGCACCAGAAGCGTCAGGGTTCCCGAAACTACTACTATCGATATTGAGTTTAACCCAACCCTGAAAAGGCCGGTGCCATTTTACCACCCGGACTCTCTTGGGCTTAGGGAACAAGACTGTGATATCCAATCTATTCAAAATATCCATGTCCTGGGTTAGACTTCCTTGCTTCAATAATGTTTGTTCGATGTATAACTAGTAGTACCTTTCAACCCAAGATTTAGGAGATAATGGTGACGACAATTTATGATGCTAGAGATGATATAACAACATACTATTATCACCAAATTCCACGCCAATTATATATGCTATATACCATACTTTACAAACAGTACTCATTAACATTACAGGTTTACAACAAGATTTTTTAAAATCACGGCCACTACAGTACACCAAGTACAAGGATCCATAATATGGAAACCCAAAATCTGCCATACCAAACACAACCAGCTAGGAAAAATGGGCCTATGATGTGTGTATATATATATATATAGGACGATAATAACAAAACAATTTTGTTTTGTTTTTTTTAATTTTTTTTCCTGGCCTTAGAAGAGCAATCCGAAGGGAGAAACAAGGATCAAATTACCGAAGCTTAGATAAGCTATAAGGGTTGATGAGATGAAAGATGGGGGTGCTGCTAACAATGTCGACGCCGCATTCTTTTGACCGGGGCGTGGTCGATGAGGGATATTTGCACCTCCACCCTTCCCTCTCTGCGACTTCCCCGACTCATATATAGTTCCATTAACAGCAATAACAAGTCTTTCTGTAGAAAATCAGGCGCATGTATGTGTTAGCACGCGGCTACACTCACAGCACAAAGGATTGATTCTCACTTCTATTGAAAAACAAAACAACACAATTATCTTACCATCAACTACTTCTTGCTCTTGCATCGGGCCTTTGTGTTCTAAAGCTGAAAAGTTTCCAAGAACGGAGCTTGACAGGACTTGGGTGCATGAGATCAACAATATCAAGCATGGAAAGCTTGCCAATTTCATTTTTCCTGGGCACATCATGCACGTTATATATCTGGATTGAAGATTTTTTTTTGGGGGGTTTCTAGGATAGGGTACATGAACTGATCTAATGAGTAACAGGGCGAGAGGGTATTTATTGTACTGTATCTAGAAAAAGGTAAAAGAAAACGTAAAAATGGTTGCGTTAAGTGGGAGCAAACTCTTTAAATTAAAATTCCGAAGTAGACAATATCCATCATGTGCTAGTTACTCTCAGTGTTGCCATATTAATAAGGCTTCTGTTTTGACATTTTCTGGGATTATAACTCATGATCAGGTTGATTTTTACGGGTAGTGCATTAATCTAGAGCTTCACCAGTCATTAATTATCATCGTATTGGTAAGATTTGAGATAGGTTCTTTGCCCTGTTTTTTTGGTGCAAAATAAAGGAGTATACATACTTTTTCAGCCACAAAGCTTGAAGAAATTAATTATACGGTAATGACAGATGACAGAACTAAGCCATCTAGGGATCGAGTGCGAGGAATAAAGGCTTAATGCTCGCAGTGCTTGCTGAAAAAGTCGCAACTCACAAAAGAGTTAGATTCCTCGTGATCTTATTCTGCTTACAACCTTTTTAAGCAAGTGATCTTTTGATTCACCACCTCAGTTGCAAGGTGGACAAAGATATATCAAATATTAATTTGTATTGTGTGTGGATTACTCGATGCTCACATATTATAAATGCATCTCTTAATTTCATTAGGTCCACGCTCACAAATCTTACAAGTAAAAATTTATACGTTAATGTGACTTAATATTATACGTTATATGTATTTAGTAGAAAAAAGTTTACAATATGATGTATTGTATTAAATTACGTCATAAGAGATATCGTTTTGTTATTTGTAATAGATAAATATTTTTGTCATAAAGAGATTATATAAAAATAAATTTAAAGATTAACGTGACTTGATCATGTATTGTATTAGATCGTAAAACTTTTCTTATTATAAAATGAAGGTAACGTATATCATAAAAAGTCATATAAATTTATTTTTTTAAACTTCCTTTATATCACTTCTCATCAAGAATTTTATATATGTTCCGATAAATGTTTTTTTTAATAATTTTATTTATTATATTCACGCACCACATGTCACATCTATTTTAATATTTTTTTTTAATTTTTTATATAATCAATATGCAGTGTATGAATAAGAAGTATAACAATTTAATTAGTTTAATAAAAATAAAATAAAATAAAAATTTAAAAAAATAATATTAAAATATGTAAAATGTATAGTGTGGGATGATGAGTAGTATTCATCTTTTTATATTAGAAAAATTATATTTATCATTCTCACACACCACACATTTTCTTATTTTTTTAATTTTTTTCTCTTACCAAATATGTAGTATATGGATGATAAGTAGAAAAATTTAATTAATTTTAAAAAAATAAAACAAAAAAAATTAAAATATAAAAATATAATGTGTGATATGTAGAAATGATGAGTAACATTTTTCTTTTTATATTAAAGAACAATCGCGAATATACGTTGGAAATTATTTAAGATTGTATTTAGATATTGAACTGTTGACGTGAGTTAAGTTGAATTGAATTGAGATGATAAAATATTATTTTTTAATATTATTATTATTTTAAGATTTGAAAAAATTGAATTATTTATTATATTTTGTATTAAAATTTAAAAAAATTATAATGATAAATTGATATGAATTGAAATGGACTGACCATACAAACGAAGCGTAAGAGTATTGATAATAAATTATTTATCAAAACCGTGTGAAGAAATTGATCCAGAGACTAGTTTTAGATTCTGCCAAAGCTCCAGAAATCTCTGGGGGTTCCCTCTCTCTTCTCCGTGCTTCTCTTACCTTTCCACTCTCCTCTCGATCCTTCTTCACCTTTCTCTCGCACCCGTATATATACCTCAACCCACCACCATGCATCGTCAAATCCATCAAAATAATAAAGCAGCACAAGAAAGAAAGCTCCCAAATACAAGCACAGGAAGACCATTAATTCCTATACGCTATTCACGTCAAAGTTATCTGCATTGATTTCTGACCTGTTTTCTTCAGTCGGTACCAATCTTTCCAACACACATTCTTGCTGAATTCTTCACAATGGTATCCAAGACTGAAGGCAAGGCCATTGGCATTGATCTCGGCACCACTTACAGTTGTGTTGGCGTGTGGCAAAATGATCGCGTAGAGATAATAGCCAATGACCAAGGCAACAGAACTACTCCCTCCTACGTAGCTTTCACTGATACCGAGCGGTTGATTGGCAATGCAGCCAAGAACCAGGTCGCAATGAACCCTCAGAATACGGTCTTCGACGCCAAGCGGCTCATTGGTAGGCGATTCTCCGACCCGACGGTCCAGAGCGACATGAGACACTGGCCTTTCAAGGTCGTCGCAGGACCCGGAGAAAAGCCGACGATAGTGGTGCAGTACAAAGGCGAAGAGAAGCAATTCGCACCCGAAGAGATTTCTTCGATGGTGTTGGTCAAGATGAAGGAGATTGCCGAGGCTTACCTGGGTCATATTGTGAAGAACGCGGTGATCACGGTGCCGGCTTACTTCAACGATTCGCAGAGGCAGGCCACCAAGGACGCTGGCGCTATCGCTGGACTCAATGTGTTGAGGATTATCAATGAGCCAACTGCAGCTGCCATTGCTTATGGACTTGACAAGAAGGGGTCGAGGTCCGGAGAGAAGAACGTGCTTATTTTCGATCTCGGGGGTGGAACTTTCGATGTTTCACTATTGTCAATCGAGGAAGGGATATTTGAAGTTAAGGCCACTGCTGGTGATACCCATCTTGGTGGTGAGGATTTTGATAACAGACTTGTGAATCACTTTGTGGCAGAGTTCAAGAGGAAGCACACGAAAGACATTAGTGGAAGTGCAAGAGCTTTGAGGCGGTTGAGGACTGCGTGTGAAAGGGCGAAGAGGACTCTTTCTTCGACCTCTCAGACAACTATTGAGATCGATTCCCTCTTTGAAGGTATTGATTTCTATGCTACTATTACGAGGGCGAGATTTGAGGAATTGAACATGGATTTGTTCAGAAAGTGCATGGAACCGGTGGAGAAGTGTCTCCGAGACGCGAAGATTGACAAGAGTCTGGTTCATGAGGTTGTTCTCGTTGGCGGGTCGACGAGGATTCCGAAAGTCCAGCAACTTCTGCAGGATTTCTTTAACGGCAAGGAACTCTGCAAAAGCATAAACCCCGATGAGGCCGTCGCTTATGGGGCTGCCGTTCAAGCCGCAATTCTGAGCGGTGAGGGTAATGAGAAGGTCCAAGACTTGCTCTTGCTCGATGTCACCCCTCTCAGCCTTGGTATTGAGACCGCCGGAGGTGTAATGACAGTCTTGATTCCAAGAAACACAACGATTCCTACTAAAAAGGAGCAAATTTTCTCGACCTATTCAGATAATCAGCCAGGAGTGCTAATTCAGGTATACGAAGGTGAGAGGGCTAAAACCAAGGACAACAACCTTCTCGGAAAATTCGAGCTTACGGGCATTCCGCCGGCTCCAAGAGGCGTTCCTCAGATCAACGTGTGCTTCGACATTGACGCGAATGGTATATTAAATGTTTCTGCTGAGGACAAGACTGCAGGAGTAAAGAACAAGATTACCATTACCAACGACAAAGGAAGGCTGAGCAAGGAAGAGATTGAGAGGTTGGTGCAAGAGGCAGAGAAGTACAAGGCGGAGGATGAGGAGGTGAAGAAGAAGGTGGAGGCAAAGAATTCACTGGAAAATTACGCGTACAACATGAAGAATACGGTGAGGGACGAGAAATTGGCTGGGAAATTAGATCCAGCCGACAAGCAGAAGATGGAGAAGGCCATTAACGAGACGACCGATTGGCTGGACAGGAACCAATTGGCTGAAGTCGAGGAGTTTGAGGAGAAGTTGAAAGAGTTGGAGGCCTTATGCAACCCCATCATTGCGAAGATTTATCAGGCCGCTGGTGGGGGTGAGATGCCCAGAGGTGGACATGACAAGGCTTCACCTGCTGGTTCCGGAGTCGGGCCTACAATCGAAGAGGTTGACTGAGGCTTCAAATTCAAAAGCTTGTTTCTGGCATCTGCCGTCATGCTACACTCTGTTTTGGCTTATGCCAGACTGCTTTTCTCAATAAATCGGTGTTTGGTGAGGTTCGAGGAAAATACAATTATGGAAACAAAAAAAGAAAGGAAAAAGAGAACACTTGCATATTTATTATGTAATGTAAAGTTTTTTATTTTTTATTTTTTCGAGTAAATATTGAAATACTGCAGTTTTTCTATCTTCATTCATAACTGCTTCAATTTCTGTTCTTTGTTTGAATATATGTTGCTATGAATGCCTTCGGTGCTTATTTCTTCGCAAGTCCTTTGAAACGAGGTTGAAGGACTAAACGGTATACTAATTCATCATATATCTGTTCGAAATTCCTCATGGGCAACATCCTAAAAATGAGAAACGTGAATAGGAACATCTAGGAAACAGGTGGGCTGTGTGTTAACTTCGCGGTGATGCACGGTTCCTTTTGTCTTTTTACTAATTTTCCTCGGCAACCCTTGCTCCCGTGTTCCTCTTTCCTATCTTCATCTGCAGCCACCAAAGAAACCAGCTGGTGCGGCCCCCTCGGCCCAAGACCTCCATTCTGTCATTTTTTCATCCCCCAGCCACCAGATATGTGACTTTAAGCGGCCTGTCCTCTCGTCGTTCGAAGTACCCGCCAGGAGCACCGTCCTTCCAGGGCAACCAAATCGGTGAAGGTAAAATCATCGGTTCTATGCTTCGATCCAACTTTTTGTAAATGTAATGTCCAGTTGGTTTCGATTTGTTTGATGGAATTACCGTGAGAAAGATATCCTTTTCCTTGATCTGATCTGTTTGATGTTACCCATTTTAGTTTCGCTTTGTTTGCTTTCACATGGGTTTTAAACCTACCTCGTTTCATTCCCTAATTTCCCTACTCCTATTTCTTGCTGTCAGATAGCCTTTCCACTTCTCAATTCTCTTTTCACACAGTCTTGAGGAGAATCTGATTGCAAAGAAGCATGCTTTTCCCCACTTTTCTTAATACGAGCATGTCTGGCTGACAATATAGATTTGCAGTCTTTTGCTTTGGAGGATAGAATTCTAAGCCTCTGCCACCCGCAACATGGGGGTGCGATGCCACTCATGACAACCTCAATCCAGTCATTTACAGTGCATTCCTCGCTATTGCGACCCACTTACCTACAACAGGATTCTGGAATTATGACTCAATAGTTCATTTTCCCAGTCTAATTTTATTTTCTTGTGAACAATTTGGTTTGTCATTGGACGATTTGTAGATTTATTTGGAGTAGCGTTTCTATCCTGCGACAGTTATGATCCGTACGCAAAAATCATGTAACGTATCGATACCTGAGATATACATCTTGGCCATCTTGTTCGTGACATCGTGAGCCAATCCTTTACATCCTCTATAAATTAATAAAATAAAATAAAAATTTAAGCACCCTATACAATTCTGCTTTTTTATTCAGTTTACTACTCTTGACCAAAAGTTTTGATTTTTCAATGTCATCTTCAAATCTGCAATGATTTTGTCTCCTTCCTGACCATTGCTCAAAGCTGCGGATATTCCGTATCTATAGCATCCATGATCAAATTTGATATCGTCGAAGATATCCTTCGCAAGCTCAAATCTATGGATTAACATTCTCTTGATGTAGACAATCACCCATTTTAGTTCTTTTCAATTGTTTATCGCTAATGTTGTGTCTGATTTCTTTAACAAGTGGGCGTCAAGACAATGTTATAGCCATCTTGATTTAATGAAATCTTCTTGCTGAAGATGATGCACAAGAATCTTCTTGAACATGGGTAAATGAGGTCAGCATAGGATGATTTTCCATTTTTTGTTTTAGAGGGCAAGTTATCTCCAGGAATCATAATTATAGAGATGTGGGTTTTCTGACCACTGCAGTAGACTCTGAATAGCACCCTTTTCATTAGTGGCCTTTTTATATTCGAAAATATGAAAGATGAAGTGGTGGGATGAGCAAAACTTTAATGGTGAAAAGAACATGATCGTGATGACCTGAGAATTAGGAGAGGAGAGAAAATATAGTTACACAGATCTGTAAGGAAAATGAGATTTGTGTTCCAGTTCCAATCACATATAAATCCACTCTGAACGGGCCACAGACATCTTTATCGCCATCTGAAGATCCCAAACCCCACAAAACCTTACAGTTCTTTTTTAAAATGTTCTTGAGAGGTATTGCATATGAATTAATGGGGGAAAGATAATGCAAATCAGGGTAAACTTGGAGATGATGCTGCCCTTGAGAGTTGGAATTATTTGATGAACATGCAATGGGATGAAAATACTACTGTCAAGCGAAAATCAACAGTGAACTGGAATTGAAATTGCTTAGGACGCTAAACCTGTAGAACTATTCTGGAAAATCTTGCTACAGAACGAGGTACTTTCACATCCTCAGTGCACTAAACTTCTTTAGAGCATTTGGTTGACAGGTAGTTTGGCAACATGAATGGGCATCTAGAAGTACAAGTGCGATTATTTTTCATCTCAAGTGTTGGTAATTGCATTCATAATGATATCATAAAAGTGGGTACCATTATCATTGCTTGTTCAACTATCTGTGCTATCATTTTCACAATCTTAAAAGAGTTACTTTTGTCATGTCTACTGGTAAGGAGACTTTTCTGTGACACTATGAAGTGAATTGCAGTTTGCATCATATGTTACTATCACTACACCTTTTTGTCATTATCTATTGATTCATCTAATGTATTTCTGCCTTAATTTATGTCTTTGCCTTGGTGCCTCATTTATACTTTGTGAGAAATATAATAAAAGGTACGCCTGTACGTATTTCATATACTAACAATAGGAAGAACTTGTTATTTTGCAATTGTCATAATCCATAGGTAGCATTTTCCAGGGAAAATGTCATAATATTCGAGTGGATAAACTGCAATGACATTGCCAATTGCAACTACAAAGGTTTCTCTTCCTTATTCTCTGCTTTTTGCCTAACGGATACTCTGGAACTACATAATCATCAAAAGAAAACTTGTTTCAAAGTGCACTAACTAAAATAGTCGGAGGTCATTGTAATGGATCACATGACTGCCTATTCCTTATTGTTCTTGTTATCCACTTTCAAGCTTTGGGGGTAATATGCTGTCATTAATATGAAAAGAAACATACATCTGTTTGCCATTAAAAAGGGATGACAACTTGTTTTTCCAATAAAAGCACTCTCACTTGGCTCCCACGTTGAACAATTAAACAAAATTACAATTTATATCCTCATTAAGATTTTACCATTAATATGAATTAGATAGCATTTTGATGCATGTACAACAATAGGATAAACTGTTAGTCATCGCTTAGAGCGGAAGATGAAATTCCAAGAGAAGAGGTGAAGGTTACTGTAGTATCCCCTCCAAGGTATCTCTTGAGCCGATCTAAGTCATCGGCTGCATCAAGCATTGTAGGTCTAGTAGATGGGGAATCCTGTGTGCAAAGGATACCTAGTTCAATTAACTCACCAATTGCAACTTCCCACATTTTCTTCACTTCAGGGGCTTGATCTCTTGATGCTCTCACCAAAGAAGTGTCTATCACTCTTTCCACCCTTTCATGGAAGTGACTCTTCACCCATTTGTGCAGACTTAGCCCGCCAACAAACATGTCATCTGTTGGTCTTCTTCTAGTTACCATCTCAAGCACAATAATGCCAAAGCTGTAGACATCGCCTTTTGTGGATGCAGTAGATCCAAACCCATACTCTGCATTAGGAGGTTTTAAAATATGACAAAAGTTTGTGCTTTCAAAACCTTAACAAATGTACAAATGTGTAGAAGGTAAAAAGTGCACAACAAATTTTAGTGTAGATGAACAAGACATGTGGAGTTCAGTTGTAATTATGTGAGTCTATGGTGATTAAGGGGATAAGAATTCACATAATATGCCCAATGCAGGTGGCTTAAACATATTAGGTTGGATATTGCTGTTGTTAATGTTGTAATGCATGACATAGTTGAATCTAGTTTATAAACTTCTGTAGTTCTTCATGTTACAGAGATACTTTTACAAAGATGCTTTCTATATCTAGATAGTATAGCAGATAAATAGATAACGTGTACAGTAAATAGACTCTTCGTGTACTGTAAATAGACTTAACGTGTAAATATCAGCTAACATGTATAGTAAGACCAGCAGGAATTAAGCGCGGGGATCAGTGCTTGGTTGTAACCCTTTTCTATATAAATGAATGAAAACAATGGAAAGAGGTATTGAAACCAATCTTGACATGGTATCAGAGCCACTCCTCTGATTTGGAAATAATCACTTCGTGTAATTTTTTCTTGGGAAATTTTTTTTCCAGCTTCCGTAAGATTTTTCTTGCTCTTCGTGGGAGTCGTTGATTTCTGTAGCATCAAACCTTGTGGGTTTGAATTTTCTGGTGAACATCGAATTTCTTTTTGGAGTGGACATAGGTTCTCGGTTGTGGGTTGTCATTTTTGGGTCTGTCGGCAACCTCAGTGCTCGTCGGCATCGTTTGAGGGTGATTCTGTGGCCGTCGGCTTCTTCTGTGGGTGGTTGGGTGTCTGTCGGCACCGTTTGTTGCTGTCGGCGTCGTCTGTGGTGACCATTTCTGTGGCAGACGGCACTCTCTGTGGTGGTGGGTTCCTTCCTTGTGGTGGCTGTGTGGAGTCGGCTTCGTCTTAGTGACCTCTCAGTGATCTTTGTTTTCAGAAATACTCTGGGCAGATCTGTTTTCTTTTGTGTTTTGTGGGTTTTTCACGTGGGCTTCAAGTCCATGGTGTTTTTTTGTTTTACGGGTTAGGCTTCTCCTTATTATGGGTGATCTGGTTTACGTGTTTGGGCCTCTTATCATTTGGATTTGGACCTAATTTAAGTTAGGTTTGCCACTTATTTGATTGACTATTGAAAATATCATGTCTATTGAAAATACTATTATTCGTTTTACTAGAAAGAATTTTCCTACGTGGGAATTTTAGTTTAAGATATTTTTAGAAGGAAAAGAATTATCAAATCATATTGATAATTCTGCTAAAGTTCCCACTGATGAAAATGAATTTGCTTAATGGGAGGTCAAGAATGCTAAGGTAATCTCTTGGCTATTGGGGACGATTGAGTCTCACCTTGTGACTAATCTTCGCTGTTTTACTACTGCTCATGCTATGTGGGATTGTCTTCACCGTATATACCACCAAGATCATAGTACTCGGAAGTTCTAATTAGAATTGGAAATTAGTACTTATAGTCAAGGCAATTTACCTATCGTACAATTTTATTCTGGTTTTATTAGTCTTTGGTGCGAGTATTCTGCCATTGTTCATGCTAAGGTTCCCACTACGGCACTCGCGGCTCATTAAGCAGTTCATGGTGAGAGTCAACGCGATCAGTTTTTAATGAAGTTTCGACCCGAATTTGAGCCCGTTCGAGTTGGTTTGTTGAACCGTAATTCGGTTCCTTCTTTGGATATTTGTTTGGGAGATTTGTTGCGTGAAGAACAACGGTTATCCACTCAAATGAGTATGACTTCTGAGAATGTCTTTTTTGAGACTGTGAATGTAGCCTATGCAGCACAAGGGAGAGGGAGGAACAAATTGCAATGTTTCAGTTGCAAAGAATTTGGTCATATCGCTCCCAACTATCCTAAGAAAGTTTGCAACTACTGCAAGAAAGAGGGCCATCTCATCAAAGATTGTCGAGTATGATCTCAGAATCGCCAATCCCAAGCTTTTCAGGCTGCTGTACAGTCTTCTTCTTCATCTTCTGCGCCGCCCACTGTAAGTTCTGATTCATCTGTTCTCACACCAGCAATGGTCCAACAGATGATTGTGTCTACTTTTACGGCCTTAGGCCTGCAAGGTACGAGTACTAACTCAATTTCTTGGATTGTTGATTCGGGCATTTCTAATCATATGACTGGTAATACGAGGGGTCTTCATGGTGTTCGTAAGTATAGAGGCACGCAAAATATTCAGATCGCTGATGACAGTACTCTTCCTATTACTGCTGTTGGTAATTTGGGCTCTTCATTTCGCGATATTTTTGTCTCTCCTGGATTGTCTACCAATTTGATTTCTGTTGGACAATTGGTAGATAATAATTGTGATATTCACTTTTCTCGTGGTGGTTGTCTTGTGCAGGATCAGGTGTCGGGGACAGTGATCGCGAAGGGGCCTAAAATAGGACGTTTATTTCCCTTACAGTTTTCTATTCCTAATGTTGTTTCTCTTGCTTGTACGGCTACTGCTAATACTAATGAAGTCTGGCATAAGAAATTAGGTCATCATAATTCTGTTGTCTTGACTCATTTTATGAAACATGGTTTTTTGGGCAATAAAAATTCATTTTCTTCTTCTCTTGTATCTTTTGATTGTGCTACTTGTCGTCTTGGTAAAAGTAAAACTTTACCTTTTCCTGCGCATGGTAGTCGTGCTTCTAATTGTTTTGAAATCGTGCATACTGACTTTTGGGGTGTGAGTCTTGTTATTTCTCATGGTCAGTATCGTTATTTTGTAACGTTTATCGATGATTATAGTCGATTCACTTGGATGTATTTTCTCTGTTCTAAAGTTGACGTATTTTCTGTCTTTCAAAAATTTATTGCGCTTGTTGAGACACAGTTCAGTACTTGTATCAAAACTTTACGCTTCGACTCGGGGGGAGAATACATGTCTCATTCTTTTCAAACTTTTCTTCAGCAAAAGGGAATCATTTCCCAACGTTCTTGTCCTTATACTCCTAAACAAAATGGAGTCGTTGAGCATAAAAATCGTCATTTTTTAAATGTCGTCCGTATTTTGTTGATTGATTCTTCTGTACCTTCTAAATTCTGGGTAGAAGCTTTATTTACTGCTGTCTATTTGATCAATCGTTTGCCCACTATTACTCTAGATTATGATTCTCCATATTTTCGATTATTTGACATATCTCATGAGTATCAATCATTTCATATCTTTGGGTGTGTTTGTTTTGTTCATCTACCATCTATTGAGCGTCACAAGCTTGCTGCACAGTCTGTCACGTGTGCCTTTATGGGATATAGTCATACTCAGAAAGGATTTGTTTGTTATGATGCTCATGCAAATAAATCCTGAATCTCATGGAATGTGATTTTCTTCGAAAATCAATATTTCTTTCAGTCTCAGGTTATTTCTGATCCTCCTATTACTCTTATTCCCGCTTTTGATGATGTGTCTTCTTTTATTAAGAGATTTCAACCAGGTATGGTGTATCATCGACGTCTTCCTCCTTCTTCAACGCCCCTTTCAGACACTGATCCGTCATCTGATTATGCAGTTCCTATACCTCGACAATCCACTTGGGTTACACATCCACCAGAGAGGTATGGTTTTCCTCACATCTAGTTCACTTCCACTCTCGACACTATTTCTGTTCCTCACTCTTATACCTAGGTATCCACCCAAGCGTGTTGGCAGCAGGCCATGCAAGAGGAAATCCAAGCTCTTAAAGACAATCACACTTGGGACCTTATAATTTGTTCATCTGATGTCAAACCTATTGGTTGTAAATGGGTGCACTCAATCAAGTTTCGAGCTGATGGCTCACTGGACAGATATAAGGCCTGTCTCGTGGTTCTTGGGAATCGACAGGAGTATGGTATTGATTATGAAGAAACATTTGCACCTGTTGCCAAAATGACTACTGTGCGGACTATCTTGGCACTTGCCGCGTCGCAAGGGTGGTCTCTCCAGCAGATGGATGTAAAGAATGTTTTTCTACGTGGGGATTTGAAGGAAGAAATCTATATGTCCCCACCTCCTGGCATGTTTGCTACACCTTCCTCAGAGGTTTGTCGACTACGCCGATCCTTGTATGGACTGAAACAGGCTCCGCATACATGGTTTGACAAATTTCGCTCTAACCTGCTTGCTTTTCATTTTACTCAGAGTTAGTTTGATTCCTCTCTTTTTCTTCGCAAGACTTCTGCAGGAATCGTATTGCTTCTTGTATATGTTGATGACATTGTGATCACTGGCTCCGATACTGAGTTAATTAAGCAATTACAACAGCATCTCAAGGCCTCTTTTCACATGAAAGATCTTGGTCCCCTGCAATATTTTCTTGGCCTTGAGGTACAGCTTACTCCAACTGGTAGATTGTTACACTAGCACAAATACACGTAGGACGTTATTTCATTGGGTGGTCTCCAATCGGGTAACTCTGTTTTTTCTCCCTTGGAGGTAAATCTTAAGCTTCGTCAAGACGAAGGGGAGCTTCTATCAGATCCATCCTTGTATCGACAGCTTGTTGGGAGTTTAAACTAGTGTTTTAAATTTCGTACCGTATCGGCCGGTACGGCTGAAATTTTTCGTTTCGGCCGTCCGGCCGGTACAGGTACTATATCTGTTCCGTACCGGCCAAAATACCGGCCATATCGGCCGGTACAGGTCGTACCGGCCTGAATTTCGGCCTGTACTGGCCGATATTTCGGCCTGTGTTTTTTTTTTTTTTTTTTCGTTTTTTCAAACTACAAGCTTATTTTTTAACCCCCAATTCAGATTAGACTATTTATAATTTTTATATATATGTATTTATATATAATTTATTTATATATAGACTATTATTTTAGAATATAATTTTTATATATATTTATATATATAATTTATTCATATATCGACTATCCCGAAATGCTATCTCGAAACGGTACCGGTACTGAAATATTTCGTTCCTGTGCCTTGACCGGTACGGCGTCTGGTACGGTATTCAAAACATTGGTTTGAACTACTTGACAATTACTCGTCCTGACATTTCTTTTGCTGTACAGCAAGTTAGTCAATTTATGCAGGCTCCCCGACATCTTCATTTAGCCGCTGTCCGTCGCATTATCTGATATCTGAAGGGCACCTCTACATGCAAGTTGTTCTTTCCTAAAGAATCTTCCTTACAGTTGGTGGGGTGTAGTGATGCTGATTGGGCCGGATGTGCAGATACTCGTTGCTCTGTTACTGGCTGGTGCATGTTCTTAGGCAATGCACTCATTTCTTGGAAGAGTAAGAAGCAAGACAGAGTTTCTAAGTCCTCTATTAAGTCTGAGTATCGTGCTATGTCTTCTGCACGCTCTGAGATCACATGGCTTCGTGGATTGTTGGGTGAACTTAGTTTTCCTCAGCTACATCCCACTCCTCTTCATGCTGATAATACTAGTGATATTTAGATCATTGCTAATCCTGTCTTCCATGAGCGTACGAAACATATCGAAGTCGATTGCCACTCTATACGTGAATCCTTTGACAAACATGTGATTACACTCCCTCGCATTTCCATTGAACGTCAAACTGCAGACATATTCACTAAGGCTCTTTCTTGGCACCGGCATTAGTTCTTGGTTGACAAATTGATGTTTCTTGATCCACTAGCATCAATTTGAGGGGGATGTTACAGAGATGCTTTCTATATCTAGATAGTATAGCAGATAAATAGATAATGTGTATAGTAAATAGACTCTTCGTGTACTGTAAATAGACTTAACGTGTAAATATCAGCTAACGTGTATAGTAAGACCAGCAGGAATTAAGCGCGGGGATCAGTGCTTGGTTGTAACCCTTTTCTATATAAATGAATGAAAACAATGGAAAGAGGTATTGAAACCAATCTTGACACTTCAAAATGTCTCCAGAAATGTGTAAGCAAGCCCTTTTTCTGTTAACAGTGAATTTATATGGGCTCCAATATAAGTATCAATTCACATTAATCTCAATTCAGTTCAAAGAAATTCATCTGTCTTTCATTTATTTCTTTTCTAGATGCAGAAGGTAAGGGAGAAATCTGTACCTGGTGCAATGTATCCAACAGATCCATGGAACATATTTGCAGTAGAGTTTTCCGTTTCAACAGCTCCACTATTTCCCCCTCCTGCTGTCATAACCAACTTCGCGATCCCAAAATCAGATACTAGAGCTGTCATTTCATCGTTGAGAAGAATATTACTTGGTTTTAGATCACAGTGTATGACTCTGACTGGAGAGTGATGATGCAAATAGGCCATCCCTTCAGCAATATCACTGCAAATGTTCAATCTCTGGAGAAGACTCAAATCTGAAGAACCTGAAACCAAACCTGTGTCTGAGTGCGGATAAAGATAGCTATCCAAGCTCCCATTGGCCATGTAAGGAAGAACAAGAGCCTTAAAATCAGGTAAACTGCATGCTGTGATAATCCTTATCAGGTTCCTGTGACGGATCCTCTTTAAGACTTGACACTCTCGGCTAAAGCTCTTTGTTGAGTTTCCAGATTGCACATGTAACACCTTAACTGCAATTGTTGTTCCATCTGGAAGAACTCCCCTATAGACACGTCCATAGCTACCTGACCCAACTAGTCTCTGACCATCGAAGCCTGCAGTTGCATCTGATAGTTCTTTATAGGTAATTCTTGGGAAATTGTGGATCGGTTCTACTGGAGTTGGTTTTCTGACTGTTTCAGTTGTCCGAGTGTGAATAATCGCTCTAATGCGCCGAATCCCAATCACACAACATATAGTGGATAAAAATACGGATATGAATATCACTAGGACAAATATAATCAAGAACACAGTCGAATGAAACAAATTATTTCTACTGCAAATTGGGATGCCAATAAGTTTGCCAGAAATATTTCTACAGAGTTGGCGATTCTCCAAGAATGACATAGATGTTACTGTGTCGAAGATTCCACCTGTAGGAATCATTCCTTCGAAGTTGTTATAGGAGAGATTTATAAAGGTTAGTGATTGAATATTATTGAGGCTTTTTGGGATTGTCCCAGATAAGTGGTTTCGTGAAACGTCAAGAGACTCCAGGTATCTTAATTTCCCTATGGATTCTGGAAGATTCTCTTCAAGAGAGTTGTTTGAGAAATTGATCTTCATCAATGAAATGCAGCTCGATATCTGAGAGAAGATACTTCCTGTAAATCTGTTGGACGAGAGATCCATCTCTTGCACATTTTGCAACGTGCTAAGCTCGATTGGCAAAGGCCCTTCAAGATGATTATGTGAAAGATTTATAAAAATTCTGATCTCACGCATACTTGCAACCACTGGAGGGATGTTGCCTGTCAATCTGTTATGTGATAAATCAAGCTTGTAAATATTTGTGCAGTTTCCCAAAGTTGGAGGTATTGCTCCTGAAAGAAGGTTGTTGTTCAGAAACAGAGAAGTTAATCGAACCAAATTTCCTAAACTAGCGGGGATTTCACCAGAGAACCTATTGTGTGATAGGTCTAGCAGACCCAGGTGAGCAAGCTTGGTTAGGTTTGAAGGAATTGCACCGGTGAAGACGTTATGTGACACCAAAAGTTGTTCCAATCTTGACAATCGACCTATCTCTTCTGCTTTGATTCCACTTAGAAGATTGAATGCCAAGTTCAGGTTTTCAAGCTTTGAAAGATTTGCCAACTCCAGAGGAATTGATCCAAAGATTTTGTTTTCTTGTAGTGACAGAGCTGTTAGATTGACACCAAGTTGGCCAATGGAACTAGGCAACTGCCCCCCGAGGCCAATGCCAAAGAGTTCAATCTCCTTTAGATGAGTGCAGTTTCCAAGGGCATTGAAGAATGGAACAAGATTGGTGTTGTCATCGTGACTTTCCATATTATTATATGATAAATGAAGATATTCAAGTTCAGGTAGGTTCCTCACAATCTCTGAAGGCAGTACGCCAGAGAGAAGATTATTCTCCACATCTAGTTCGGATAACTTAAGATTGGTTAAAGAGAAAGGAAGTTGTCCAGTAAAATTGTTATTGTACAAATAGAGGTTCCATAGACGTGAACAGTTTCCAATATCTTCCGGAATTGGGCCTGTGAGGAAGTTTTCGGACAAATCTATGTTTTGCAACGAAGAGCAATTGGAGAAGAGGACTGGTGAAAGTTTACCGCTTATATTGTTTTGGAAAATTTGTAGTACCTCAAGTTCGGATGGAAGGGCAAAGGAGGATGGTATTGAACCATGTAGATTGTTCCTCTCAAGCATGAGACTGCGGAGACGTCTAAGGGAGGAAAGTTCAGGTGGAATGTTGCCCGAGAAGTGATTGCCGACAATTGTTAAGATACGAAGGCCGGTGAGATTGGAAATGAAGGATGAAAGCTTCCCTACAAGTTCAGTATCTTCCAGTACGAGTTCTGATACACGGTGATGGTGTTTGTTACATCTCACACCTGTGAAGTTGCACACCTCAACGGCCTCATCCCAGTTTGCAAGGGTGGAATTTGGATCGAGTATTATGGTCTTTTTGAATGCCAACAGAGCAACCTTATCTGAAATCAAAGAGTGATGAGGGGGATAGTGATGGCCTAAGATTCTATTATCAGAAGACAAAGTCAAATGTTGTAGTAACAGGAGAAACAAGGATTTTATGAAGAATTTTGAGATGGGCATGTTGGAAGTGCCTGATAATATTACCTTTTAAGGAAGTCTCCTCTATTTTTTTCCTTCCTGCACACTGCTTCATATCATAATCTGCTTATGGAATTAGCAGAAGAATTGGCAACTGGAGGCTGGGAGGAGCAGAGGTGGTTCAGGGAATAGGAGGGAAGTCTTCAGTAGGTTTTAATAAAGCCTTTGGAAAGACGCATTCAATGGAGGCAATGATTTGTAAAGAGGACTAGAAGAATACCCCTATCTTTCTCATCATGGTTGCTACCATGATGCGTAGACTTTTGCTCAACTAAAGTGGAATACCCATTGAGATGACACTAAAAAGAACTAATGCAAAAGATTGGTGGATACAATTTTGTTGTCGCCGGCACTATATTGCACACATACCAACACTGATGCAGTTCACATTTGTGTGTTCACACTCACAGAGATTGAGAAATGCAATTGACATTTTAATGCTCTATCTAGAGCAATTCTGCAACTTGTGTGATGTGTCTAAGGCCATTCAAGAGTTTGGTTTGTTTTCTAGGACAGGAATTCTACTTGGGAGGACAGAATGAAAGATGCAGTTGACATTCATGGTAAAATTTTGATTACTCTTTTGGGATATTCGCTAGATAGAAAACAGCACTATCTGTGCATATCAGTTGGATTCTTTTAGATGGTAGAAAATTTCCACAAAATACTAAAGACGACAAATTGATTGCTTTAATTCCCGTCTCTGTCTGCCCAATTCTGCATTTTAGGGGGAGTCTGCATTCCAAAAGAGTTCTCCTTATAGATCCAATTATTTAGACTCAGGATTTTCTCAATGTGAAACAAATTTCAATGATATTGTCATATTACTTGGCAATCAAACCGACCTCATTTATCCAAAACGAATTAAATTTGCTTTTCCCTAGTAAATAAGTTTCAAAGCCCAGTAGGCCCCCAAGATGCAAATGAACTTTTCCCAGGAAATGAAAAAGATTTCATTGGTAGAGCTCCTGAAAAATTTTCCCAAGAAACTTCTCTCAGCTCAGGTAAAATTGTGAGCTTGGAAAGTCGATTCATATTAAAAACAATTATAGCTAACATACCCCCACATTCTTCTTCCTGTGCTATTAGAACCTAATGGGATGATAACTGCATGCTTTTTCCATTTATGGGAGTCTTTCTGTTGAAGTCTAGTTTGTATCTCTAGAAAACCATCTATGATGTTATGAGCAAGGCTCATAGGATGATAAGTAATAAATCACAATTAACATCGGCTTCTGATGAGCAGTCATTCATGTTAAGGGTCAATACTCTTTCCCACCTTCTGCAGAAAGATCCATGAAAGCTGAAACTGCACTCAACTTGAAGGCTGAACGTGATGAAGATGATGATGAAAATGGTGATTGCTGCAACAGCACATGAAAATAAGCCTGCAGAGAAATCTCCAACACTTGAGGGGTGAGTCCAATGGTGTTTGTGGCTGCAAACAGGTACCAGCCAAGTCGAGGAAGGACTCTGTTTGCAGAGCTGCTGCTTAATCTTCCAAAGATAGCATCCCTTCCAAAGTTTTCGTTTAGCTTGCCAAGAAGATTCTGATAATCAAGGTAGATAGTGATGCTCGATTATTGCCATCTTATAAGAAGCATGAAAATTTTGAGAGTTCCATCCTATGTGAATGTCGCCGTTGTAGTTGTTTGCTGAACTTATAAAGCTGAGGTAAACAGTCTAAAAAAAAGACACATTCAAATGGAGAAGATGATGCTGTTTGGTCTTGCGTGTGTCAGTGAGTGTTCCTTCATGAGCTGACATACTCGACACAGCTATTTTCATTTTGCTAAATATTGTTACATTAACAAAGGAAGCACACGAATATGCAAAAATATATGAGATTGAAACTTGTTACAAACAAATAGAACTTGTTACAATAAATGGAATATATCCAATGTACAACCAGTGCCAACAACCTATGCTATATTATATATAAGATGTTTTTGTATAATTGCAATTAAACTATTAAATTTCTAAGCATGCTACAAAAAAAAAGGAAAAAAAAAAAAAAAAACAAGAAAACAAGAAAACCAAGCAACCGACCACTATGGTTCCTCTGCGCCTTCATCCCCCATTGACTCGTCCTGCAACATGTTCATCAACATGGATATCTGCTCTTGCAGCATTCCATTTTCTCTCTCGACCTCTGCGCGTTTGCTTCGTTCTTGCAGAAGTTGGAGCTGCAGGTGTTCTAGGCACTGAGAATCCTCTTCCAATTGCTGATTCAGGCCATCAATCTCCCGGTCCTGCAAGTATAACCAAAATAATGGTTCATTTTGTTATGCAAAAGGCATAACACACACATACATCTCTCTCTCTCTCTCTCTCTCTCTCTCTCTCTCTCTCTCTCTCTCTCAGAGTGTAATCTGTATATGTCGATTTTCATGCAGCCTGTGATCATAAAAGGAGAGAGTTTTGGGAATGGCACCTTTCTGTTCATTTCCTGGATAGCAATCTTCCGCATGCTCTCGACAACATCCACATTGACTAGTTTTCTCTTCTTCCCAATCAGCCAACCTCGGGGATAGTTTGCAGGGTCAAAGTCCGGTGGCGGGAGTAATGACTCAGCTGATGGTCTTCGGCCATTTATATTGGTTATAGGCTCTAAAGGTTCAAACAGAGCCTTTCGACGCTCAGAGATATCAGCAATTGCAGCAGGGTCCTGCGTCTTCTTTTCAGTCATAGGCTCTCCTCCCTGCTTGTTGGGTGTTTCATTAGCATTGTCTTCCGCTACCTCATCTAAATTCCTCCCAATAGCTGTTGGAAACAAGTTACTATTCTAGTTCCAACAAACTCAGACACGCTGTATATTAATTCACTAACAAAGTATCAAACATAATAAGGTAGGCAATGTCCTTATGCCATTTCTACTATTGTTCATATACAGGAAAATCGCCAATGCGATTGCATCCAACGAAAATTTGGTTTGCTGGAAATGACAACATGTAAGATATAACCTAAGTATGCATAAGTTCATCTATACATATACATGGTGCTTGAAACTGAAAAATCCACTCTTGTTCAAGGCAAAACTTGATCCTCTTTTGTCGTTTTTCCAATGATTTTATCACCATGTGTAAAAACTTGAATGATAAGCCCTTTTCAAATTATGACTCCTCGATTGTTCACCTACATTACTATCAACTCTACGACCTAAATACTGGTGATGGTTGAAAAGTTTTGTCAATCCCCCAAAAATGCAGCAAATGCTTTTCTACTTGGATCCCCCCTGTATGAACACAATATATATAGTCAAGATAAAAGTCATTTTTTATTCTAATCTCACTTTTAGTTCTGTATGCTTCACATTTAAGTGCATTACTTCGTATATGAATAAAAAGTATGCAAGACAAAACGCCAAGAGGAGATTGCAATGCAAGTGCACTGTTGAGCAAAAAAAAATCAAATACTTCATCAATTCACCACATGATTCACTAATCTCCCAATAACTCATCTTGTTAATGCTAATTTGACATGACTCAACAAATTGATGTTTTCCAGTAGCCCAAATAACTTAAGAAGCACAGGAAAGGTGTGAAACATTCAAGCATGGGAGGAACAAAGTCAGGTACAGAGTCCTTCGATTGAAGACTCTAAAGTAATATAAAACTACATCCTTGGGAATCATACGTTTTGCTCCAAAGAATTGGGTTTTAGACTCAATAGGCACTTCAGCACCATATAAAAATACATATGTTTGTGATCATGTGGACCCCAAAATGTTCAGCACAATGTCGATATTAAGGACGAGTATATATTACCATAAGTAATGTAATATTACATAAGGAGTCTGCCTTCAGTATAAAAATAACGAGAAATACAACTTATCATCCCAACACCATACACTAACATGTGATTTGTCATTTTATTTAAATACATATATTTACATATCAATATGTGAATGTTCAAGTAGAAGAATAAAAATGACAAATCACATGTTGGTGTGTGGTGTAGAGAATGATAAGTAGAATTTTTCTTTTTATAATTGGACATCTCCATTTAGATGGATTAAATTTCACATGAACGATGCTTTCGTAACATTCCACAACTTGACAGGAGATGGTGTTTTTATGACTGGAATGAAGCCGGACTCATAAGACACCAGCCTAGCATACATCAAAACATAAGAAAAGGGGTAAAGGATTCATGGAAAAAAAAAAAAAAAAGAAGAAGAAGAAGAAGAAGAAAAAAAAAAAAAAAAAAAAAGTCAAGCGCGTCACCATAGATATTAGCTAGCATATGCATTCATCAGCACCGCAACTTCTCTCAGGCATTGTCAATGAGATCAAGAAAAGAGTCATACTCACCATTCGGATCCAAATGTAACTAATTAGATTAGTTAAATAATATTTATAATTTTAGAGTGTGCAAGTATCGCGTACTCATTTGAAAAAAATAAATAAATTTGACATCCACATAAAAAAATTTAATGGCAAACTCCAATTAAAGAGTGCAACTTAAATTATAATTATATTTAACATTAGTCAATGACACCACATTTTATTTGCGATTGGTACAAACAACCTGCTTTATGCATGTCACATTGTCATTGGCCACAAGTCCACAACCTCTATTGCCACTATAAGTTAATGTGGCTATAGCAAATCTCTCCACTACATCTATTACTAAAAATAGGCTGAAAATTGTGTGGTTCTAAACAAGGAGAATAATAGCATATCCACTAAGGCAAACTTTAAATGCTCTTTTAGTTTTATTTTTTATTTTCCTCTCACATCGTAGTTACACTAGTTATGGCAGCATAAATGTAGAGTTTTTTTACCCATTTGGTAAAGCACAACAAAAATAAAATGCTCATCACTGTCTCTCGATTTGCAAAAACGAACCAGCCCCTTCACTTGGTTTTAGGAGTCACTGGATGAAATACTCTGTCCCTTTATCCTCAGTTAACTGTAGTTTTCCCTGACTAAACTGGAATGATATAGAAAAGCTTGTACTAAAAACGTGACGGATCATCAATAAAAGAGCTCAAAAGAAGAAAGGGCTTTTATTTGAGAGGGCAAAATGCACAACCCAATATAATAATACTAAGAAGAAAACTTCTGCAACACATGTTCCATTCATAGAAATAAATATAATAACATAAAGTAATGTTCATCAAACAGGCAAACTGGACAAACACCAAAACAAATGGCCCACGCCTTTCAAAATAAGCAAAGTTTAGATAGAAGAATATATATTATATGAGCCAGCGAGCCCAATAAATTTAAAACAGAAGGCGAAGGTGTCGACGACCCATGGAAAATGAAAAATATTTGTATTAAGCAAGTCCGTGCATTTTTTTTTTTAACAAATATACAAATTTTAGGCATAATAAATTATTTTTTAATAATAAACTTTATTTTTTAAAATAAAAACGTGTAAAACTTGATCACTCTAAAATGCACGTAGCAGTTCTCTTTACGAGAGGGCTTGTTCATCACTCTTCATCTCTCTAAATTATAATTTTTTTAATCTTTTACACAAAATATAATAAATAATTCAATTTTTTAAAATTTTAAAATAATAATAATATTAAAAAAATAATATTATAATAATATTTTATTCAAAAAATCATTTCATCTCATTTCCAAACAGCTACTTAACGATTATAGTATATTTACTACGTGGAAAGTCAGCAACTCGTTCTGTTTTCACTTTTAGTTTTACGTTTCTCTCGAGCTTCAACCACCCCTTCCCCCCACACAGATGACAGATGGTTGTGGACCTGAGGTAGATGAATTCTTTGATGATAATAATTTAATATAATTAAAAGATGAATAATTAAAAGGAAGTTTAAATAGATAGAATTTTTTCCCAAAAAATATTTCTAGCTCAGATCAATAATCCATCGTTAACTTTTTGATGAATTTGACTATTTTTTCAGGGAGGGAGGGGGCCGGGAGGGTTAAAAGCAATCAGAAAGAGCACGCCATATATGGGAGAATCTCTACAGCGGCAGAACTCTAAGAAACTGGACCAAAAACAGCCGTACGTAAAGATCTTGCTGTAACAAGCAACAATCACGATGAAAATTGAACTATACAGTATAACACAAGAAGTTCAAGGAGGATAAGGGTCGGTGAGGTGAGGTCTGTCTACAGAATCATGCAAATGTCACAAAAACAGCGACACAGAGAGAGAGAGACGATGGATACTACCTGATCTCTTTCGAGATTTCCAAAAAATCCGAGGGGAAGAGACCGGAGAGAACCCTACCAAAGCTCCATCCACCGTCTTCCTTTCCCTAATCTGGTTTTGGTTTTCCATTAAAGAAGAAGAAGAGAGGAAGAGAGAACAAAACCTTCAACTCCAAGTCAGACTTTCAAGGAAGAACAAGCTTTCCTAGAGACACAGAGAGATGATAAAATTGTTGGGGGATGGAATGGGATATGTTTGTTTGTGGGCATCTCAGCTATATTCTGTAATTTGGTCGCTCAGCACAGAGAGAGAGGATAAAATTATTCGGTCATAATCATATTATTTACGCAGACGGGGATTCTATTGGATTGTTTGGACGGTTTAGATTGGTTGCATTCCGGGTGAAGCATTTTATGTCAACAGTTGTCTCCTTTATTTTTCCACGTGGCCCCACTTTTATCATTGTTTTGCATTTTATTTTTATATTTCTATATGATGGTCCAACCCACGTGGAATGGGCTGATAACGAATTTAAGCACACACCCAAACGACCAAAGAAAACCTAGTCTTAGGTTGCATCTCGTCGTAATAGGACGACGTTTGTGGTTTTTAAAGTTTTAATTAAAAGCAGATAAGTTTTGAGTGGAGTTCCCGGTCAAAGCCAATGTCCAGAAATGCATCTAGTTAGTTAGTTTGTTAGTTTGTTTGTTTTTCAAGGTAGAAATAATCGAAGGAAGAGTTGCTCGTTAGTCTCGTTTGACTTTGACATGCTGAAATCTGGAACGTGCGAGGATAAGGCTAGATGAGGCCACCATGGCAACTAGGTACCCAGCCATCGCTCCATAACTCACACAAATAGGCCATTCCTACATCACGACATATAAATATTTCAAACCTCAATAAAAGCATATAACACCACCACAAATAAACTATTCGGTTTGAGAACATACAAGTTGAGAGTAAACATCTATTAAACCTTAAAATATACTAATCGACAAGGATAATCCAAACAATAAACCACATAAACAGTGTCACAACATTTTAATGCTCCATATTGCAGATTAAGATTTTAAAGTTACTTAAATACAATAAATTGAAGAAGCAATTTCCAAAAGCATCTCAACCTCATGATCCATTCCATGAAGTCATCACTCGAGGAAGTGATATATCTGCCTACGAATTGCTGTCTTCAAACTATTTCAAGGATTAGCACAAATACCAGGTTTTTTGCTATGGCTAATTGATTATCCCACCCTTATCTGGGCTCATGAATCAATCCATCGTGTAAAATTCGCTATGCAAAGTTCACAAAAAGCACCAAGCTCAATGCCAAACTGGTGCAAGGGCACTAGCCTAATCCTAAGAATAAAGAGTTAGATTCTTTGGCCCTTTTCTCAATCAGAACTGATCACTTTCATATCAGCAGTTAAGTCGGACACAGTGGTCTAAAGAGTGCTGATCGCTAAAACTAATCAACTATCAACCTGTAAATGCTTGAAGTAGTAAACTAGGAATAAAAAAGGATGGATATACTACCTGCCATGATCTTTCCCAATCAAGCGGCATTGGCAAAGCCCCAAGCCAAGCTCCAATGATGGCTCCATGTGCCGGTAGGCAAATTATAAAACCTAAAGATCCAATTGGCCTACAAGAGAATATTTTAGATATTGCATCAGCACATAAATAAATGAAATTGACCCAATGGATAACTAACAGAATAGTAGTTTCCATCGACAAATATCCATCCCCGTTAGTGATAAAGCAAAAACATAAGCCGTTGGCCAACTTTAACAGCTAAAAAACTAGTGATTGGAAACTAACTTTGTGTTTGCAAATATGCGTTGCCAATCCTTCCATGATGAACCAAATACAGAAACTGCAGGCACAATCTGCCGAAAGCCAAAATGTATTGAATATATAGAGGCAAAGCATGATTAAAATGAAATATTTAAGCCCTAGGAGAACTGGAAGACCAGGAGTAAGCTGAGGAAAAAAGCAAAAAAGCAATTCGTTGCCTAAATAGTCTTATATTACTAAAATCGTTTATCGTTTACATTGAAGAAAAGGATAATAATCAGATACATCAAATAGTAGAACAAATATATTTAGTTTTAACAAAAGGTCAAGGAATTCCAATCCAAATACTCTGAAATGTTACAACATTGAAACTGTAAAGCAGGGAAGCATATTTCATACTCACAGTGAACAATGACATCATCAGAGACCAGTTAATGGTCTTTAAAAAGTATCTGCGTCCAACAAGAGTCACAAAATCAACACTTTCTTGCAATACAAACAAATATTGGATAACAAACGATTAAGAATGGTCAACCATAGTTTATCAAATTCGAAATAGGGTTTGATAGAGGGGGCATTTAGATATATTCAAATCTTCATAATTCTGAAAACATGACTCACAGTTAAGGTTGTACCGTCACAACATAGCTTTGAAGTTTGGAATATCCAAAGCTACTGGTTTTCATTGCATTTTCATTAAAAAGTCTAGAAGAAGAGAAAAAAACTCCAAAAACAGAAGGGTGAATTTACCAGATAGTGACAATGATGAAAAAGAAAGTCTTGTTTCAGAAAGAAATATAAGAGTGTGAAATCATTTCCATCCAACCTCAAATGTGACTTCAATTTTCAAATTTTTTTACTTTATAAGTAACTTCTATTTTCAGAGTTATACTGATAAAAACAAAGTCTATTCGACCCTTAATCACATACTGAGTGCCAACAGGTGCGCCCAATGCAATAGCTCCCAAAGCATTAACCAGAGCCCCTGCAAAGCAGAAACAACACCCATCGCTTTAACTAGAGCCCCTACAAAGCAGAAACACAAGTAATAACATTTCCTTCTCTCTTTTTTCTCTTGCAATGTCATCACGAATGGTGCCACATCTAGGCAAGTTTAACATGAGGTTAAAATTTTAAATTTTAAATGTCTAATGAGCCTGCACCGAAGTGGATAAATTATTAAAGATAATGCACAAACTCTTAAACTGAATGAAGGCCATGACATGACTCAAGAGCATGACCAAGTAAAACCCATGGCCAGCCATTTTCCAGGATAACGACATGAGCTATAGGCTGGCATACATTACCTGGGATATCCAGGCTACTTGCAAACTTTGATTTCAATAGCCTAGGCTTTATATGAATTAATGAATATTTACTTAGTAATTTAATCACACACATGACAAGCAAACCTATGGATCACTTATACTATGCCATTTACGATTCAGTATTAATGAAGAGAAACAAAGAAAAATTTACATATCTATCAAAACTTAAATTTCAAGACTTAAAGACATAGCAGGGAAAAAAAAAGACTAACCGACAGGTAGTCCTAGGAGCCCCTGTCCCACGGCTTTCAAGTACTGAAAAAGAGAATTCGTAAGTGAAATATTTAAAAAAAAAAAAAAAAAAAAAAAAACACCACAATATAAATACAAGATATCATAAAGCCAAAAAAATCAATTCAAGATATGAATAAATCCACTGAACTGAACCTAGCACATCCATTTGGTCCAATTGACCCAGGTTTTTCAATTCCTGGAAATCAAAATTATATAAATAACATAACACTCAAAAAATAAAATATTTCCCACACTTTCTCGGCAAACAAACAGATGAGACAAAAAAAAATAGGAGAACAAGCATATGTGGATTTTACCGTGCATTCATCACGATTCTTCCGGTAACGACTGTAGAGAAGAATCACAATTGGGCACTCAATGACCTGAAATTAATTAAATTAAAAAAACTAGACAAAAGAAAAAAAAAATGAAAAAAAAAAAAAAAAAACATAATCAGATAGAGGTTTTACAGAGACGAGAAGGAGAGTGGGAGAGGGGTGAGAGACGAGGTTGACGGAGAAGAAAGTGTGGGCCAGCAGAAGGGCTAGAACCAGGCCCAGCCCAGAGATCAGGTGTACGGAAAGTGCCTCAAGAGCTGAGATGGAAGTGGAGGAGACACTGACTTCTTCCTCTAGTTCTGGTTCTGCTGAGGATTTCACAAACGACGACGTTGCATTCGCCTTCATGTTTTCTCTGTACGAGCACCGTCAAGAAAAATACTTGCATTCGCCTTCATGGTTCTGCTTGGCGAAAACCATGCAAGGAAATGGAATGAACGACTCCGACCTTTTTTCTGAATTACTGGGCCTCAGTATCCCAATGACATAAATAAAGATATTATTCATAGCATCACTCGAAGCCCAAGCTATTGGGCAATCCTGGAAACCGAGCCCTTAGCTCTACGTTAGAAGGGCCTACGATTCATTTCTACAGTCCCTTCATGAGTTAGCCGCTCGTGAACCATTAGGATGACTTGTCATTAGAGCACCGACATTGGATTATAGTCATGAGATGTAAAGTTTGACTTATTTTACATAAAATTGCTGGATTATCCAAATGAAAAAATATATAACTTTGAGCTACATGTATTGGTATTGTGGGTCATATATGATTGCCTCCTGTATAATGACCAAAGCTTATTTTTATTCGATAAACGTAAGACGTCGGTTCCTTTTTATACTTTTCCTGCATCCATTTCTCAAATAATTCCAAGGTTCAGATAATGCCCTTTCTATATGAGCACATTCACAAATAATGCCATCTCTCAAATATTTTTGTGATTGGCTGATTTCTATAGGTGTGTATATTTTTGTGATGGATTGAAATATATTGAACATTAGTGATAACTTGTATTTTTTTTAATAGTATTTTTTTTAGGTGAAAATGTAATAGACAGAAGTTTTTTTCAATGGTATTGTATTAAATATTTAGAATATTGTATTTGCTACACTCCAAAAATATTGCTATGCACTTGTATTAATGTATTATTTGCTGCACTTGATTGCTGATTTTTGTGGTGAGAAGATTTCTGCACTTTAGTATGGTTTGTAACTAAATGTATTTGTGGGCAATTTGGTTTCAATCAATAGAACAAAAAAAATTGAAAAAAAATATTATTGAATTTATAATATTTTATTATTATTTTGACTGATAGATAGATAATCCAATGTGGGAATAAGTTTTGAATGGAATAGCCAAATGCATAATCATGTCATATTATGCAAATTTTACATTTACATTTACATAATCCAATTATACTAATGCTTTAAATCTGCCTCTTTTAAGTGAAATTAATACCATAAATTTAGTCCTATAAAAAAAAACCATTATTTAGTATATAACATATTGATATATTATCTATTCTCAAATCAGTGTAGAAAATATAATCCACGTTATTTATATGATAAAATTTGATTTATAAAATTTTACGTCGGCTTATAAATATAATTTTTAATGTGCAATAACCAGTATACATATAATTTGCACTAAATTGATATTATTTATTTCAAGTGAAAAGGAGAGGATCATATTTTTCATAAATTTGATGGATCATTTTCTCAGCAAAAAAATAAAGCAAAATTCAAGAAATTGCTTGGAGTCCAATTTGAGTTCACAAATGGTTGAAAATAGATCCATTGAATTTGCATCATGTGTACGTCTGATCATTAACTGGAATTGGATCCAAACCAATTCCCTAATGAATATAATAAAAAGTTGTATATACCATGATCGATCAGTACTCTATAATCATATCAATGATCATTTGTGTGAATAGTTAGAGAAAGCACGTGAAAATAATAGTAATATTTGTTGCTTCGATGTTGTCTCATTAATAACTTTATATATATATATATATATATATGTCGTACGTCGTACGTCGTCGTCGTCTAAATGGGATGATTTCTTGCAGCTTGAGGTAGAAGACATGACATGCACTCATGCTATCTAGTCCCGTGACAAGCTTCGATTGGTACATTCATAACACTAGAAAACTCAATAATTTACCGACATAAAATTGAACAAGTGCCGGCATTTTGTTAAACGCTGCAAAAGCTACATACTATATCCAGTGTAATAATAAAAACATTAGAAAACTCAATAATTTATCGACGTAAACTTGATCAATTGTCGACATTTTTATAAACATCACAAAAACTATGTATGAATACTGGTATAATAATATAAACGTCAAAAAATTCAATTATTTAGCTGCATAAATATTAAGCACCGGTAAAAATATAATTTTACAGACGCATAAACAACTACCGATAACATAAACGCCAGAAATTCTTAGCTCTTTTATAGTGACGTGACGGTAATTTGTTGTTTTGCCGGCACAGATATGCATAGAACACGGCCAGAAAGCTTCGTGTGTGTGTGTCTATATATACACACTATTACACTCGTGTATACACACAAGATTACAAAAACCTTAATATGAATTTTTTATTCTTCCCTCAAATAAGCATGCCATGTACAAAATATTTGAAGGAAAGTGACGAAACCTAATACATATGCAAGTCATCTACATTTCACGTGCGGCAACTCCCATCATAGGAGACAGTATGGGACACAAAAATGCATGCCTCTCTCTGGTACTATGTATGACAGTTGATTCCTGATCAAAAGCTCACTAAACCAATGAAATTTGTTCTGATAACAAGTTGTCATTCTTACGTACCCTAAAAACGCAGCAACCCATTAATATTCTCTCTCTCTCTCCCTCCCTCCTTCCTTGGTGATCTCCCTCTCCCAATGCACGTGAAAGCCCAATAATTTTCTCATGCACCAGTGGGTCCTAAAGCCAGCCCTTCCCCTTTTGTTCTCAAGCCAAACTCCAACTCCCAAGAATCAGTCCACCCACCACTTCTTCCCTCATTTCTTTCTTTCTCTAGCTGCCCCTCTTATTGTTCTTCATGCTCTTCTTTCTTTTCTTTTTCTTTTTTCTCTAGCTCCAAACATATTTGCTATCTTTCTGCACTACTTTCTGTTATGATGGTGGATGCGACTCCTCTTTTTCCATTGATGTTTTCTCTTATTCTTCTTTACCTCAGCATTGCAAATGGGGTTCATTGTTATGGAGAGAAGAAGGCCTTCAGCCTGCAAAGACTTCAATGGAATATTCAGCCAAGTGGCCATTCACTAAGTTGCCTCTCCGGGAAATCAAGTGAGTTTTTAGGTTTTGGCAAATCAGAGAATTAGAAGTAAAACTCATAAACTGCTTATAATCTAGTGTCGGCCAATGGCCATTATCTTTCAGAAGTACTTTATTCTATTTATCTCCATTTTGGGATGATCAGCTGTTATCATCGATTGCTCTCTCTTTACTTGACTGCTTTTATGCTTTAGGAAAGATGCTTAAATACAATGGTCGGTATTGTCTTCGAAAAGAAATTATTAACTCGCTATAACTGTCTCTCGACAAGTTTCACGGAAGCTTTTTTTAGTAAGTAAAGCAAAGTACTGAGAGTTCGGTCCTTTGTAAAGTTTCACTGACAGCGCCTGAACGAAACAGTTCTCTCCTTTACATTCTCAAGTTTAATTAAATTCAACGGTAGAGATGAATAATCAAATTTTCCTAGATCACTTCTCTTTTTTCTTCCATATTTTTCTTCCTATTAATGCTAAGTAATGTTAGATAAATTCTTAATTAAGATCTGCAAATTTCATGCACATCCTTCGAAAAAATAAAATTCATTTCAAAAAAATTCATGTCAATTCAAAATTTATCCAATTTTTTTAAATAAATAATGTGAAACTTGATCTTGTTTGTTTTCGCAGATGAAATGAGATGAGTTGAGAGGAGTTCTGAAAACAAACATAGCTTACTCATCCTAAAACTATAAATATCATTTCCATTTTCTTTTTATCTCTTCCTTTATCTCTCCCTTCTTATCTACATAAACCTAAAGTCAAATTTAGAATCACGGGTCCCTTTTTATTTGTGTCGTAGCTAAGTCACAAACGAATACCGCCATTAGAAATTATTATTTTTTGTTCTACTTCAGTTTTTCACTTAATATTCAGTTGCTTTATGAAATTACAAGAAGGCTAGCTCATATTTCAATTACATGACTAGTAGCTTGTCATTGCTTTAGGGTAAAAAAACTCGTGTCATTACCCCCACCAGATCTCTCTTTTCAAGGTATAGATTAATGGTGTTGATTAATCGGGTGAATGGAGCAGTACTACCATGCACCATATGTGATGTGGGGTCACTGACAGGCACTGAACCGACTTATATATTCACAAGTCGCGATATATATTCATCATATGTTGGAGAGAAATTAACTTTGTGTTCTTATATATGCCTTTAAATCTTGGAAGCTGACAGAAAGCGATTTTAGAGAGTATTTGACCGACTGACTTTATAATGAGCTCATGCATATTTCTCAAAGGGTGGACTTCGAAAATTGGGCTAGATTTATGCACGCGAGTGCAATAATTTTCATATAACCCATTAATTATTTTTTCGTTAAAGAAAAAGTTGCAATTATTATATATATCTTGTGTTTTTCTGATCTCTACCGAGAAATAGGGAGGGAGAATGGTGCAACTGTATTGGAAATGAAACACCGAGACTACTGCTCAGGAAAGATCGTCGACTGGAGTAAGAAGCTGCAGAAACGCCTAATATTGGACAATTTTCACGTCCAGTTACTGCAGTCCCGGATAGGAAACATGGCATTCGGCGCCGAAGATGCGATGAAAGCTCGAATGCCATTAACTTCTGGTATAAACCTTCACACTTTAAACTATATCGTAACCATCGAATTGGGAGGCCAAAACATGACGGTGATTGTAGACACTGGAAGCGATTTGACGTGGGTTCAATGCCAGCCATGCAAATCATGTTATAATCAGAAAGAATCTCTCTTCAACCCTTCTGCATCCCATTCATACCAATCAGTTTTGTGCAATACATCAGCTTGTCGTTCTCTTCAATATGGGTCTTGGAATTCACCCGTATGTGGGACCAAACAACCTTTCTGCAACTATGTCGTTAACTATGGAGATGGGTCCTACACCAGGGGCGAGCTAGCGCGGGAGCACCTTAGCCTTGGAAAAACTCCGGTGAAAGATTTTTTGTTTGGCTGTGGTAGAGATAACAAAGGTCTTTTTGGGGGAGCTTCAGGCCTCATGGGTCTGGGAAGGAGTACTCTTTCAGTGATCTCTCAAAGTTCTGCCCTATTTGGGGGAGTTTTCTCCTACTGTCTCCCTTCCACTGAAGCCGGGGCTTCTGGTTCTTTGGTTATGGGTGGAGATTCTTCATTATTCAAGAATTCCACTCCCTTCTCTTACACCAAAATGGTTCCGAATCCGCAACTGTCCAACTTTTATTTTCTCAACCTTACTGGCATAAGTGTTGGTGGGGTGGCCGTACATGCTCCAAGTTTTGCTAAGGGTGGAGTTTTGATCGATTCTGGGACTATTATTACAAGGCTTGCTCCGTCAGTTTACAAGGCTGTGAAAGCAGAGTTTCTGAAACAATTTTCTGGGTTTCCTCCGGCACCTGGATTTTCTATTTTGGATACTTGCTTCAACCTCGGTGGATATGAGGAAGTGGATATTCCTACACTAGAATTTCACTTTGAGGGTAATGCTGAGCTGAATGTGGATGTAACTGGCATCTTTTATCTCGTAAAAACTGATGCGTCTCAGGTTTGTTTGGCTCTTGCAAGTCTCTCCAATGAAGATGAGATTGGTATTGTTGGGAATTATCAGCAGAAGAACCAAAGGATTATATACGATACTAAACAGTCTAAGCTGGGACTTGCAGGAGAAACTTGCAGTTTCAGATGAACAGAAAAATATGATAAAGGTGACTTGATGTCAACACAATTCTTCCAAGGAGAGATCAAGAGCCATCATCATCAGCATCATATATAACATATATAAATAATTATGTCATTCGATGGAGAAAGGTGTGAACATCTAAATTCGTGGTTTTCAGACTCTCTTACGTGTAATAATGTTACTTCCAAATGTGGAGAACTACAAGAGTTTGAATGGTATATTCATTACTGTAAAATTTCTTTCAATATAAGCTTTTGCTGAAGGTATGTGAAAAGTAGAATATAGCGACCTATTTTATGCTGTCTATTGCTGCAGACAACGCAAAGCTGAGAGACTTTCAAAGTACAGATACTCTTTGAGCCTAGAGTTTCTCGAAACATCACAAAATTTTAATCTTTCCCAACTCTTTTCCCTGGATTTGAACAACAGAGGTTACAGAGCTTCAGCAGAAAACTCTTTGTGCAGGTATTTCAAAGTATATTGAAAAGGATCATTTTTGTTTTTCTTCTGAATAAACTGAAAGAAGCTTTTTGTCTTCAAGAAGTTCAAAAGAGGTTACGTCAATGTGGTGCTACATTAGATCAACGATTTTGTAGAACAAGATGTTCTCTAAGAATTTCGAAAACTCACAGAAAATAAACATGAACGTCCTCGCCCATTGGAGTAATTTCTTGAATTTGGAGCTACTGTTGTTTCCAATGATGCAAATGATTAGAGAAACAGGATCTGATTTAAGCTGATTCCAAAGCTAGAGCTGAATTGTCACTGGGATTGGCTTTATGATCTGAGCTCTGCATCACAGTCCACCAAAATTACCATATGCATTGATGCGTAGCACTTTCCAATAATGGTGCCTTTGGAAGCTTTTACCCAAAAAAAAAAAAAATTGACTTCAAAAGACACCCAACCCCAATCCCTGAGGCATCCTACAAGGTCTGGAGCAGTGTGGAATCCTGATCGAATTACATCTCTGCCATCTAGGTCTGACAGTATGATGAAAATAAATCAGTCCATACGATTTCCAAATCAGAAGAATGGCACCCTCTTCAACAACTTTTTCTAGAGAAATGAGTCAGTATTTTCAAGGAACTGTCAGCAGGAATCTCCGATCACATTGCTTGGCAAACCTTTTCCAGGTTGTGGGTAATCAGCAGTATTTCCAATGCAGTTAGCATAATGTCCTATAACATGCTTGTTTTCTTTCAAGCTGCATTTTATTACATCCCTAATTCTGGTCAAGTGCTATTGATAAGGGAGACCATTTCAACGGTCTCAGGTTCAAAGACACTGGTACCTTTTTTGGTCCTCATCATCTCAGTTGAAAGAATAGACAAGTTGGGATCACTTTTGGGTATTAAAAACAGGAACCCAATTGGAACTATTCGCAACAAGCTCCGAATCAATATAGTTACCCAAAGGTTGTCAAACTGTGTCCTTGTAACCTTCAAAATGTGGAGTAAAAGGCCCCCTGCTGAAGATGACGAAAGCAATCCGACATGATCAATTGACATAAGCAAAGCAAAGAAAGTGCCTTCTATACCAGCAGGACAAAGCTTGGAACTAAGTACAAGTAGAGGCATCCATTTAATACGCCCAATCATTTGAGAAATGGCTGCATCAATTACCGCAAAGAAGTAATCTGGTACACCAATTTTCAAGTTTATGCGTAAAACCAACACCAAATCTAGTAATCCGGATGCACCATATAGCAGTTGAATCCAGAAAAGTATGCCACGAAAAGGTTTGTTTCTTAAAAAGTTTTGGTAGATAAGAACCCCAAAGAGTGAGCCAACTGCACCAATAGCGGATATGGATCCAACAACCTCCTGCATGAAGCATATGAATAATGAGTTTCCATTGTTAGATTATCATAAATCAGTAAACAACTAGTGTTTAACATTACAAAAAAAGAAAAGTCTGCAAATTTGAAGTTTTTTTTTCTGAAAATGTGGATTTAGAAACTATATACTGAAAAGCCAGCAATACAACCAGAAGTGCAGGATACATATGGCAATAAAAATAACTGAGATAGAATATGCTGCTCTGAATGGAACACAAGTAAGACTTATGCGCTAAAATTCTCCATAATAGATACAGAAGATGCAAATTGAAACTGCGTGCAACGTCATGATCATATATGGAATAAAATTTTATGGCAGGAAGATGGATAGTTTTGAACTTCTTTTTTTTTTTTTTTTGTGATAAGTTGTTTTGAACTTCTTAAGAAAATTTATCTAAATGCTAAAGAATAGGCGAAGAATCATGGAACCTGTGAGAAAGATGGGCCTCCCTTGGATTCTGTATACCAATAAAACATTCCTTCATGGATATTCAGGGCCAAGGCAAGTGATAAGTACATGTATAAACATGGCCTCCACACCTCCCGAAATTTCAATGTTGTCCACATAGCCTTACCAGCATCCACTAGCTTCTCACTTACCTAAATTAAAAGGTTTATGTGAATTTAGAAGAAAGCATGACAGGGGATACCTAAAAAAGTAAGGTAACCTTACCCTCCTGTACCCAGAGTTATGAACACGGGATTCCCTCAGCAGCATTCCAACCAGAACAACCAGTCCAGACGGAATGCTCAGCAACCCAAAAGCACCCTGTCAAGAAAGAGAAACCAATTTTACCTGAGAAGGTATTCTGAAATATAATAGAAAACATTTTTATCGAATCTCTAAAGAAATCTACTCCTGTAGTATTGGATAATCAAATTGACCATATAGAATTTACGTCCTAAAAGAATTCTTATTATACATGCTACTTTCTAAGATGCATATGTGAAAATACAACATGTATTGTGCCTTATATTATTAAGCATTTGGACTGGAACTTTTTAAGCCTGGAAATTATCTAGATATCTCCCTTGTGAAATATCTGATTAATAAGAATTGAATAACTAAAGGTTATTGCATTGCTTAGCTGCAAAGAAGAAGAAGAAATAATCCGAGTGTGGACAAGGATCTGAGACAGTTGCAAGTAAAAGGTGCCAAGGAAATGAAATGGTCAAAGTAATAAAGCAAAAGAAGTTGGACAGAAGCTTACCTTAGGCCCAACTAGGTGAACAAAAAAGCCACTGAGTGAAAATCCTATCAGAGCTCCAATGGAAGAGCTCAGTCCACACAAGCTTTGCATGTCACCAGCAAGGGAGGGATGACTTATACTATTCTGCGTCACACAAGCATCAATGGTAACATCTGCTATAGCTATTCCAGCACTGCCTGCTATTAGAGAAAACATCGCAAATGCAAGATGCAATCTCTTGTGTAGTGATAGCACAAGCATGGAGCTGATGCCAATAAAACCTGAAATTAATTGTGGGAGTAACAATCCAGTAAACAGAATCATCCAGCCTAGCACAACCATGGAGAATTAAGCACAAAACCAGACTTAATCAAGGGAAAAACTCTTAGGTAATCAAAGGCATCCAAATTCTCCATCTATCTGGTTTTTCTATTTTTTGGCTTTAGTCAGATCTGAACCTCAGCTTAGCTCTCCCCCCCCCCCCCCCCCCTCTTCCTTCTTTCAACATGAACTCAAGGGTAATGCATACTGCTTAGTCTTTTACATCTTCAAGTCATATCACGCATAGAAATTGCCAATAATCATAATAATAATGAAAATTCAACTTTCTGTAGAAAAAACAAACAAAAAAGGCAGGCATTACACTCAGAATCGTTGTGTCAAAGCTAATGCGACTTAAGATGGCAAGCAAATAAATAAAAATATCCAAGTCAGAATGCATGTGAAAGCGCACGATATGGTTACTTGATGTGGAAACTAAGAGCAAAATGCTACGGACATGATCAAGGATCATACTTTCTGAAGCTATTCCCTTCAAACTTGATGCAGCAAATTTGTTTTCACAAGTCACTCAAATAGTTTATTTTATTTGATATTTAGCTGGGTGGCTTCAAAATACTTGCACTAGGAAACCATTTCACTGGAACACAGGATTGATTCTTCCATCTAATTTTGTATTCCAAAATATGCACATCCATTTTAACATCCCTGAATTTATGCAGAAGAACTTGACTGTTGTCAGTGGACAAAAGGCTATGAATTGTCTGGCATATCATAAGGAATTCCAGTAGCTACATCTAGAAAAATAAATACATTTTATCCTATTATCATATACAGCAGATTTTGCAGCGAACACAATGGTTTTCCCCTCTTCAATCAAAAATGTTTTCCAAGTAAATTAGCTTCATCAAACTATATCTTTATTCCTCATATTGCATCTCCTCTTTCCCATTGTATAGGACAAACTTCATACCAAATTCCCCAAAGAAGGAAAATAGATAAAAGCAAACAAGGTTTCATTTCTAACAATTGGAGCTACTACACTCCTGACCCTGATGGGGCTCAATGTAAATCAGCATGGATAGGAAAGAAAAAGAATGAAAGAAAGAGAAAAATCCAAACTACACCAACAAGTAGTTTATTGGAAGCTCCCGGCAGCTATGTAAGGAATTATAGGATAATGTTCCCTCTAAAGCCTTCTAAGTTCCCATCAATGGAGAGAAGTTAGATGGCATAACAGAGGATGAACCAAAGAAGCCAAGAACAGAAAGCTAACGAAAGATACACCGACATTCATATATCTATTAGGAAACACAGATATTTCTACAACTTGAAAAATAAAGATATAGAGAGGATTAAACATGTGCTCAACGGAAAAGGAAGGCAGTATCATCTGAGTGAATAAGGTATTGAAATGTGCTTCTTCTTATTTAATGCACTAGTAATGAAGACCTAGATATTAATTACCAAAACGAAGACAAATATGTAAGATTAGTTCATTCTCAGCATTCTTAAACAGATAAAGGAAACTAGATAAGTTTCTTCCTTCCTCCTATAAAATACAAAGAAACAAGAATGAGACACTTGAAAAAAAAGTTTTCCCTATGACATTTGTAGCATGGATAAGCAAAAACGAAAAACAAGAAAAAAAACCCTATCAAGACGCATGGAGGATAAGTAAAAAATGGAAAGCTTGATGGAATCACATCTTGATTAAGTAGCTCTCGGCACTACACCGTATGTGAAAAAAACCATACATGAGTAAGGAACATATACCTGCGGAAAAAAAATACGGCCGTCTCCGATACCCTAGAATTGGAACGGTATCAGTGAAGAGACCCCAGAGAGGCTTAATAACCCAAGGAATTTGAATCATCCCAAAATACACCTGAGCTTCGGAGGGTTGCATTTTCTGCTCATCCTTCATGTAATACTGCGTACTAACTCTACTCAGTCCCACACCCAGACCCTGACTGATTCCATACACAATGACCACGCCCAACACAAAGCTCCAATGCAACTCTACACAAAGCATTTTTAACCAATCTATAGGACTGGTTAGCAATCCCCAGAACCCCATTTTTCTTGGGTTTTTCTCCTGTCTCTGAGCAACAACATGAACATTTTCCTCTGGGTCTTCCATTAGCAAAATTTCTCGAGCAAAATTTGGAAACACGAAAAAGTGACTAGTTATCTTAACGTTTTATGATCTGGGATGGGTCAAATTCTAAAGTTGGATGCGGTATTGACTTGGGAAAGCAAAATGGATCTGTCTTAGCTTGCGCCAGCATATTTCTTTGATCCAACCAAAATTTATCTGTCTGATCTGGCTTTTTCTATCTCTCTTTTTTTTTTTTTTTTTTTTTTTTTTTTTTTCAGCAATCAAATATATTTCATTAACTAAGATAATACAATAGGAGGGGATGGAGTTCTCCAATAAACATCCCAAAATAATAATAATAGTGCAAAGTGATGAATAAAAAAGAAAAAAAATGAATTTTTACGATCAATTTTTTGGTCGTCACCCATATTCTACCAAGAGGATGTCATCTTAAAATATGGTAATAAGCTGTTCGTAAAATATTGCGAATAATGGAACCACTGCCGGTTGTGGTGGAACCTCCGCTGAAAGGGTGTGAGAGTGGTGGGTGCACTGTTGCTTGTTGTCATGAGATGATTTTTAGAGAGATTCTCAATCCCTTCTTCAAGATCATGGTTTAGGGAAAACAATAATATAGGAGAAAACCCGTCATCAAATCGACTGATCTGCCGATCATCTGTATTCCCGGACAAATGTGATGGCGCACAGCAGGCACGCGCTTGTGGGATGGAGAGTGGGTGGCCTAGATCTGGAAGATCTCGGCGAGACGAAGCTGCTGGTACGGCGCTTGTAGCCGTTGGAAGCGTTGTTGTGCGGCGGCACATGGAGAACACGCACGGAAACAAGCCGCGCGTGAGGGCCACGCACAAACATTTTTTGAGCAACTTTGCGCTGTCCCAGTAGTTCGGTGGCTGTAGGATGGAGTGGTGGGGCGCGTGTAGGTATAAGGCGGCCGGAGAGTAGCAGATCTGACAAAAAACGAACCGGTAGAGAGAGAAGAGGAAAAACACTACTATAAAGTACGTAAATGAAAATGAGAAGGAGAGAAGTATGGCAATGGCTCTCACAGAAATGGACGATTCTAGAGAGAAGGCAGTGGCTTTTTCTATCTCTATTAGTTAATAATCATTCATTGAGTCATTGGTTAGGTAAAGTTCATATTTAAAATTTAGTCAATATTATATTTTTTTTATATTTACCTATTCCATTTAAATTTAATCTCCAAATTAAATTATCCATTCACTCTCTATATAATGATAAAATACTATTAATTTAATAATTTATTTATTTAATTTATTTTTATCACATTTTGTAGTTCTACCAATTAAATGTTAATAATAATTATATTATAATTAAATTAATATTAAAAAATCATATTTTCAAAATTCATTTAATGCTAATAACAAAAAATATTTGATTAAACTCATCTAAAATTCTATCTAAATTTTTTAATTACAAACCAAATAGTATTTTTGCTTAGAGTGAGAAACTAATATTTTAATGTTTGCTTGGAGTGAGAAATTAGTATTTTAATATTTGGTGAATCAATTGCAATTCTACATCTTTGCTAAACCACTGTAGCAAAAGTCTAAATTATTTTAGGTTTATCCAATTCAATATGAGATGTTTTTAACATCAATTATGCAAATTTTAGCCAACCTTCTCATTTGGCCAGGCTAATGAGGTTGCTCTTCTAGAATTAAATAATCTCTAAAGTAATGTTTGGTCGTTTCACATGTTTTCAGATTATAGAAAACTAATATTTTTTATTTAGATAATTTAAAAATACTATTAATATCAAATAATGTGGCGATATGCAAATAAGATGCGTTAAATATTTTATCTATAAGAAATAATATTTACAGTTGTAGAGTGTGCAAGCACCATATAATCTCTTTAAAAAATTAAATAAATACGAGACACATATAAAAAAATTAATTTTTTAATAATAGACCTTAATCTTTTTCAAAAATATTATCCAACACTTATACATTCCACGACTTTATTTATCATTACACTCCATCTATAGCAAAATCTTCACACCAATAAATTTAAAAACCCGAAAATTTTGTCCTAATTTGTATTTTTTAAATATAATATTCGTAAAGTTTTTAACCATAATTCTTTTAATAGTGGTAGAGTAAATTAAAAAATCTCTGTTGCATTAATCTGTAAAGTAAGGCCAGACCCATTAATATTTTTATTTAATGGATCTTGTTTTCTTTGTTTCCTAACTTTAAGATTTTTTCTCCATGCTGGCTTAATGGTTGCTTAATTTGTTCAACCTAACATTAAATATAAAATGGTTCACATATAAAATCTATTTTCTCTGAATTTTATAAAATTTTCTAGTAAAAAAATTATAAAATTATAAAAACCCTAATTTCAATACGTGAATTTGAGACAAAACCATTAAAATGACAAGTTGAGTTTAGTTTCCAAATTCAGTTGAGTTCAGCCTTACTTTAATATAAGTCTAACATCAAACACTTAATTCTCAAATTACTAAACTCTTCCCAACTCAAAACCTTCTTACACGTAAGACTCATAATTTTTTAATTTTAACTTAAAATATCTTTATACGTGAGACCTACAATATTTTTCAATTTTTCATAAAAAGTACTAAATCATCTTAACATCTAAATACACTTTAAATTACTCAGTTTAGATGGGCCTCACATAACTTCTTCCACTATTTAACTCATTACTATTCATAAAGAACTTAACTCAACTGAGCTTAACTCAACATACAAACGCAACCTTAGACACTACAATTTGATTTCTCTTGCTAATGAAAGAGTAAAAACCACCAAACGGCAAAACACTATACTTATGGCCGGTAATGTAAAAGCTGGGTGACTAGGTCGACCATTTAAAGATTCAACGATGCATGTGTAAATTCGGCATTCTTTGAGACAACGAGGTTTGTAAAAACATTGTCTTATTGAAAGATATATCTGATAAAAGAATGTCTAGCTCCGTCCGTATTTACATGTAAAAAAACTAGGAAATATAGCCGGCCCAACACCTTCTCTTTACTCTATCCTTCTTTTCCACCCATATATTCACATGACCCTCGTCTTTAAGGACCAAGATGTTCGCAATCGAAAATTGGTACTGAAGCAATTGAATTCAAGTCTCCAAAAATAATGTCTTCGCTCTCAGCATATAAGTTTCCATAGTCATGACAGTCAAAGTATGTTTGAATATCATCCGGAAAGCTTCGACGCGGTGGCTCTGACTCTTGCGACGTTGGAGGACTACTGTCCACCACCGATGTCCTCTCCAGCATTTCCTTGAACTTAGATGATTGCAATAGTAGCCCTAGTGCTGAAGATGCAGAGCCACCAGCACCAGGCGGCCTTAGTGGATCAGCTAGGGTCATGTCAGTTGCAGTACTCGAGCTGGCTGCTTGATTGGAGACTAAGCTTAAGCCAGGCTCTAAATCAGTGTTTGGTTCAGAGTCATTTGGATTAGTGGGGCTATTTTGATTACCCGGACGTAGCCACTTGATGTAGCGACTGAGATCAAAGTTAGTAACAGCGTTAACTCCACGGTACTCTATAGCTGCCATATCATATGCTGTTGCTGCTTCTTCTTGCGTAGCTGCATCAATGCGCGCGTGTACAAGAATAAATAAATAAATAAATAATAGTAAAATGTAAAAAGTATATATAGAGAAGGGTCCTGTTTTGGAGATAAATATATATTTAATTTAGAAAGTTTAATTTGCATGCAAAATTTGGTGGAGATCTAGTTGGAAAAAATATCTAATATTCCAAACAACGACGTAGGTACACATTCATGAATAACTGGTCTTAAATAGCTTGTTCAGTACGTACATAAGCAGTTGAGGTTTGGTGATCTATATCTCAACCAACTCGATTTGATTACACACAACACACACACACACATATATATAGATATATATACACACACAGATTCACCATTTTATTTTATTCGGCCACGTAGTACTATACATACACCTAGTTAGTTTGACCCATATACATTAGTTGTTAATATTAATGTTGGGGCCGGAAACATCATGTCACTTTCCTTTTTTTTTCAATATTTATTTATTTATTTGTTCTGTCTATGAATTAAGTACTCTTATCTCCTATATATTAATTAGGACGTAACTGTATTCATTTGTTTTTAATGTTTGTCCGACATTCATTTTTAGTGACGTCGCATGACAAGTTTGTGTTGACATGTGGTAAAGATCGAAATTACTTAATGATTGATCTCTAAGTGCACTCATGCTGAAGGATATACACCAAGGTTTTGGAACGACCCAATTGTGAATAACGTATATAGCGATCGAATGAGATCATGATCATCATGTATTTTGCCTGCAGGCTGATCGATCTTTTGGTGACCAATTAAGTCTATATATAATATGCATTGATTAATATTTTTTTAAGACATAAATGGATCGAAAAAATTAGAAATATTAATATATATCTGAAATATATATTTTGTTTTCTTCCATTTTTCTTGGCCAAATCAATATAATAATTATTATAATTTGTTTTTTCCAATTCATAAGCACTCGTAAATTTCAAAATTTTCATATCCTTCTTAAACTTTCTTTAATTTCCATTTTATGGTGAGAAAAATTCATGAAAAATGGAAAAAGCTCAGCAGAAAATTAAAGACGAGCGGGAGAGGAAATAATGGTTTCTGTCAATATTAGTACGTACCATAAGTTCCAAGATAGAGATATTTGTTGCCGAATACTCTGCCAATGCGAGCTTCCCACCTTCCATTGTGATGGTGTCTGCACATGATTGATCATTTAGAAATAAAAACTAAGTTAATCATGACCATAACACGTACAGAGCAGTGCACGCACGCACGCATGCATGCAGCAGGAGAACTAGTACTTATAACATCATGATCTCATGAGGACTGAATGATCAAAAAGGCCGGGAAATTAATTCGATAATCTTTAATTAATTACCTTGCCACGCCTCTATACTTTGAGACCCCACGGGAAAACCCACTACTTTTTCTGTACATGATCGGATAACAAATTGGGAAAAAAAAAAAAAAAAAACCAATTGATCATCAACACAATTTAATTAAACTAATTATTAATTAACGATCGAGTACATGATATATTATTCGTGATTTGAGATGTGCAGAAATTTGTGAATTATTACCTCCTCAAAATACTAATGTACTCTTCTTTTGATTGCCCCTCCATTTCTTTGAGTTCTTCTTGATAGGTTGATAGCTACATGAATTAATTAATATTTATCATACACACACACATATATATATATATATATAGAAAAGTCAGAGAAATTAATGAAAGTGATGATAAATATTATGGGAAGAGATTGAGAAATGGCAAGTGAGTACCGGGAAATTGAGGATGGTTTCATGTCCCCAGTACTTCAATGCTGCCAGATCATAAGCGCGTGCAGCGGCTTCTTCATCATTATATGCCCCTTCAAAAAGAGAAATCCAACATCTCAATTATTTACATTTAAAAAACAGGCAGTACTGTACTGTAATTGATTCTCTCCAGCTTTTCGTTTCCTTCTTAAGTTTTTTTTTTGTTTTTGTTTGAGCATGACATTTCCTTCTAAAGTTATTTGAGGATGCAGAAAGGATTAATTAATAAAGAAAATATTTAAAACGAAAATGCATATAAAAAAAGATGTCAAGCAAATTCAGTACTTTTCCCATTAATTTCTCTTAAACAAAAAAAAAAAAAATACCAAACCTACCTAGATATACTGCATTTAAGTCGGAAACCAAGCCACCGCCACCATCAAACCAGGAACAGAGAATTTACAAGAGAAATAGATTGTTAAGAGTACTGCGTTATGCAAATATGAATAATGGGAATTTTGTTTTGTTTTTCGATCCGAAAAATAAAAAGAGAAGAAGAAGAAGAACCTTGTCTTCCTTTCTTGTTCTGCGACTCGTTCCAGCAATTCTTATCCCACAAATGAGCTTCATAACGACCAGTCCACCGATGCCTAAATCATTCAGGCAACGTCGATAAAAGAACAGAAGGAAAAGTATAACAAAAAAGCCTATATATGTGTGCGTGTGTGTGTAGAAATAATATTTCGAAGAGATAAAACACTCTTTCACAAACTCGTGGCCTGATCGATGCATCCAACCTCGTGACGCCTCTGTAGATGGAGCTGCGCTGTGGAGGAGAGTCTCGTGCGACACTTTTGCGTTTCCGCTTCACCTTGGTTGCGGCGCTGTTGCTAGGGTTAGTATTCGACGTAGCATTCGCAGTGTTATTGACTGAGCTTTTCGCCATAGAATTAATTAACCAACTTCACAAGAGAGAACGTCGCAATGGTACAGAGAGAGAGAGAGAGAGAGAGAGAGAGAGATGTGCATGTAGGTCAATATATATCCAATTATAAGAAGGGTTTGGGAGTAGTTGCTAGCTAGCCGGCTGAGGAGGAGAAGGGTTTTTATGGCCGTCTCGCTAGCTATCTCTTATAAGCGAGTGCTTGTGTAAAGTCTCTTCCTCTTTGTCCTCATGATCAGTACTACTTGTTCTTTCGCGTTACATGTATGTCCTCAGTGCTTGTGCAATAAATATATATTGAAATGGACATTATATGATCGATCTATATATATATAATCTCCTTTCCCACCCTATATTTGCTATGCATAATAGGGTTTTAATTATTTTCCTTAATTATTCCCTATAGTAGCTTTTTAATTATAACATGCACCTTTTTGTTCTCTCTCTCTCTCTCTCTCTCTCGTTTGGTGTGTCATTGTCTTGATATTTTTACTTTTATATATAATGTCATGTTGTGGAATTTAGGAGTTTGGCTAGCTAGCTTGAAATTAATTTATAAACTTAATTCCTTCTCCAATCTCTTAATTTATTTAGTTTTCTCTACATTTCATTAGGACGTAATTTAGATATTATTTAATTTATTAAGATATATATAATATTTGAAAACACGCATGCTCTTGGCCGATGGATGAGATTTGACAAATATTATATATATTTCAATATATATAATTAATAATAAAAATTGCATGCAATGTTAAAGATGAAAAGTACTCATGATATATGATCTTCAAGCAGCATATAATATATAGTATGTACTAGTAGTACTATTGGTGGCAGATTTTCTATGGATCCAGTGATTACATGTGGATGGATGTAAGTAGTTTCAATCTTAAATGTGGAGTAGTACATGGTTGTTGGTTATGGGTCAAAAATAGTTTTGGGTAGGTTCGGTTCTAAGGATATATTCAAGAACGCCCGACGGAATATCAAATTTAATTAATTTAATTTGATTGACTCCATAAAAATTAAATGAAGACCATTAATGATCGATAAAATCTATTTATAAGTTTTATTTTATTTTTTACACATTCAACGCAACGTATCGCTGATATAAAAAAAATTTCACATAAGCTATACAAAAAAAATATATATATATATATATATATATTAATGTTTTAATTTTTCTAAGTTATATATAATAGATCTCACGATAAATACATGGTGTGTTAACATATCGACTTATACACAACAAAGTATAGATTTATCATTTACCTGTTAACCTTGCTATTATGATGTAATAGTTGAGTACATCGTGAGCATGAAGGCAGCGAAGCTTTGGGATCGAGGAGATATTAGTGGTAGCACGTAGCGGGCGGCCGTAAAACCATGCATTAGGTGAGCCCCAGACTCTCTGCTTAATTCCACCTAATTAATTACTTACGCTTTCATCTTGATTTAAGTATGGCTTATTCAATACGATCAAGATCAGAAATAATATTTATCGTTCACAGTTGTATAAGATTATATATTTATCTAATTAACTTGTGATTTGAAAAATAATTTATATACTTAAAAGAGTTTGCACGTATCGCACATTTTTTTAAAAAAACAATCGATAAAAAAATTTACTTTTTAATGGCAGGTCTTGGTGTCCCGTTCTGATCACAATATATGTTCATGATTGTATGATTCTTATAATTTTAGGCACCCAAGCAATCTATATCTAAAGAATCAGTCATACTGTTGGCTAACATGGATGGAGGAAATTGACTCTTCGTTTGGTTTATAAAATCATCTCAATTCATTATTATAATTTTTTTAAATTTTAACATAAAATATAATAAATAATTCAACTTTTTTAAATATTAAAATAATAATAATAATATTAAAAAATAATATTTTATCATCTCAACTCCACTTAATTTAATATTCAAACATGACAATTGATTTGGTGGAGAGCTATTAAAATAGTGAAAAAAAGTAGGTGGGTGGCGGGGGTGAGCTCCCAACTTCTAACGCCTAATTGGCAGTCGGTAACAGTGTCATCCCGTAACAGGAGGGGGGGTCCTTTCTAGTTGACTAAATCAAATAACTTTTTAAAACGTTTTAACCTTTATAGAAAAAGGGTTGTTTCCATCCCAACAACTCCCCTACAAAAAGGGGGAGTTGTGTTTTTAATGAAACGTCATTTTATTTTATGATAAGATAGACAAATTATATATCCATACTTTGAGATTATTTAATAAATATTATTAAAAAAAAACATTTATCATATCTCAAGTGCATGCCATAAGACTGGGCCAAAACATGTACTGAGCCCTTTGAACTCTTAGCAGGCAAGTCTCTCTGAAATAGGGTGTCTCTGTGATAGGACTATTGGGCTTTTAGGCCGTACCCAAGTCCACCAACTTACTAACGAAAGGGTGCTCATTTATGTAGAGAAGAAGAAAAATATATTAGCTCGAATTTCTTCACTATCCAATGGCATCAAAAGTTCAAAACCCCCCCCCCCCCCCCCCCCCCCAACTCATCCGGCTTGTCATCTACATAAAATGATGAAGTTTGTTGTTTTCTTTCTTGGGTCGGAATGAGAAGCAGAGCTTTAACAATAAAAAGTTGGAATGTAAGTTTGCGCTCAAGAGGTTGAACAGCAAAAAGGTAAGAGCAGCATATAAAAATCATTACACCATGCAACAAAGCTTAGAATCCATAGAAGCCAAACATATGCAAAATGCTTGGAAACCCGTCAAAGGATATCTGCATAAGAAAGGCATAAGATCTCGTGTTATATCTCTTTCCTAACGTGCTATCAATCAAATATGTAGTCCTACATATCAAAATATAATGATCAACTTTGCTTTAAATCAATAGAATTGCAGAAATGGTTCTTGCATAATACCTGTAATCCATCACGTACTTTGACTTCCCCACTCTTCCAAGCTGCAGGATTGATTGTTTTCCATTCTCCTAAGTGAGCCATAAACAAGTTAGCATCCCAAGTATATCTTTTCGCTACACTCATTTCGGCACCTCCCGGCCCAATCTACTCTCCACACTTTTAAATTAAGCATCTTGATCACATTGTTGCACATGTTTGTCCTAGTGAAACCATAAATCAAGGAAGTTAATGATACCTCTAAAGTCAGCTGGAAATTCTTTACAGAGCTCTGGATTCTAAGTCCAGCTCTACCCCTGTCTCTATAGTCTAACTCATTTTGCTTTGAAATCTGAAGCAGCAAAAGAAACCAATCAACACAGCTATAATTAATATACTTCCTGAAACTTAACAGAGGAATATACTTTCTATATTCTTACTTTGTTGTAATGCGGAACTCTTGAGAATAGCTGATGAACTTTGTCCACTTTTCCCTCCCAGTCCTTTGGCAGTCCATGAATGTGTTGTACCTACCAGAAACAAACTTCTTGGATTATGATACACATATTACTAGACTTAAGAGATGAAATCCTGGCACACGTTTTCATGCTATAATAGGGTAAGTACCTAAGAATTTTTGAAACCGTTTAGCTCACCTGAGTTGTGTTCTTAAGCTGCATGGATTGATGCTTGGGTATGTATACCATCATACTTCTGTAACTACCGGTACAGGTGGCTATTGTAGGCATGAATCTGCAAGGCAAAGCAATCCTATGTAACGAGAAGAAGACAGACAGACCACACACACACACACACACACACACACACACATATATATATATATAGAGAGAGAGAGAGGACTTGGCTTACCTGACAACAGCTAGAAGTGATTTAGACTGATTTGTTAGGGCATTAAGGCGTCTCCCCTGCAATCAAAATCATTGCTGAACAAATTCATGATAGAATCTTTCCACAAATCAATCAAAAAACTGAGTCCACAATTTTATATGTAATATAATTCATTACACTATATAAAGTTCCAAGAAATGACCTGATCCCAAATATGGTATCTAGAACCCATAAGGTTAGATGTGACGGCCCCAATAAAACTATCATCCATGCTAGACAATATTCCTTTCGTATTCTGAGCTACGGTGAACACGGACTTCCCGTTATTCCTCTTGTGGTGGGCAACAGCTAGTTTCCGATTCTGTCGTCCCTGACCTTCCTGGTTTTATAATTCCAGATAAAAGAATCAAGAGTTAAACCTTGCTCCTAGAAGGGAGTTTACCATGCTCCACAAGAAAAACCATGAACAACCTAGATACAGGCAATCAAACAATCAAACAGAGGGCCACGCTAAAAGAGAAATTATAGAGAATAGCGGGTGTACTTGAGAGTTGCATGGAAAAGATGAAGCAAAAGCATTTATACCACAAATTACACATTGTATCGTGATGCAGAAAAATAGTGAAGATGGCTTGCAGAAGTTATTAGATGTCAGTACCCTACCAAAATCAGAAACTCATCGTCCTTGTCCGCTATTACATCCAAGGTATAATAATACTTTCATCAGAATTGCAAAATTCTCGCAGACTTTTATGAGTAAGACAGAAAGTAAAAGAAGTACAAAAAACAACATTGAGTTACAAATATGACTCCTTGGCCTTCCCCTACAGAAACAACCGTTAGCAATATCCCCATGGGTGACTTCTCGTGCACAGGTGCTCAAAGATACCACCATGTCAGGGTTGATATGTATACAAAGAATACGTACCAATCAAACTTGCAAAAACCGGGGAAATAAAAAAACGAAAACTTTAAAGACTCCGGAACCGGATGGTAATGAGATAAAATCCAGAATTTTATACAAATAGAATTAATATACAACCAAAGAGAGAGGGGGAAACGTTTTTATAAGTCACGGGGATCTCACATTCGTATAAAGAGCGTATAGAGTACCCCCATGTAGCTCCTCCGGCGATGCTTCTTTAACAATTACACAAGTACACTTTCCTATATCCGGAGGTAATGGCCTACATAACAAAGACCTGAACAAGCGTACACAAAACTGAGATTAAAAAGACTTCAAACAGGATTTTTGCGTCAAAAGCCCAAAACGGTCGACAGAAAACCAACCTATTAGGCAGTGTAGACCAAGAAGAAGCCGGGGCAGCCTCAGAATCGGAGTAGTCCCAAATATTCAAAGAACTGGAGGTTTCCGATTCGGCAGGGTCCCAAATTTTAGGCCCAAAAGCCTTCTCAGGCTCATTCATTTGCATGCAAAACTGAAGCGAGGATGGCTTCAATACCCTGCCGTTTGTGGAGAGAGACTTCATGGCGGTGAACCGCTTGGGCGTACCAAACCCATTCGGGGGCACCACATTTTCTTTGTCAGTGCCAAAAAAGGCAGGCTTCTCGTTTTGCTTCCTGTTGGGCATATCGTTCTCTTTGTTGTCGGTAAATATACGTGGGGTTGAGCAGACGCCCCCACCGCCTTCACTGCTGCTGCGGCTGTGCCTGAGGTCATTGAGAGGGTTGACATAGAGGGAGTTGTACGAGGATTGCCGTGGCATTGAGGATCTCTTGCAACCAGTCATCAGGTTTTGAGGGAGGTAAAATTCGTTAATCCTTGGATGTGTTGGATTTGAACGCTGGACGTTGTGTCTGGTTTTGGGATTTTTGAAACGAGTCACATCTGGCACGGAGATTGATTTCGAAATGTGTTGCTTTGGGAAAGATTTCGCTTACACTTTTTGTGTGTAGATGATTTTGTCTGAGAAGAGTTCAGTGGCTCTGATTTTGCCACGTCGGTACATTGAGTGGGTCCCCAATTGCTGTGAAGGTGGGTAGAAACGTTGAGTGGACCCCAATGACTTAGGTGGGGGTGAGATATGATGCAACTGATAGTGATGGGGATCAAAGGATGTTTTTGAATTTGAATGGTCATTGGGAAATGTGAGCGTTTTGTTTTTGGATGGTGGGAACTAATGTATTTGTTTGCTTGCTTGATGGGACACTAACGGTAACTATTCAAACTCTGATCTTTTTTTCTTTTTTCTTTACCTGTGTTGGAAACCGAATCGAGGGGGTTTAGTTTTACTAGAAAAGAGGTTTACCGAGGATTAATGACTCTTTTGGTTAGAGTATAGATGAGATTAGATCTTTTTAATAGTAATAAAATTTTTAAGTTAAGATAAGATAAAATAGTCAATAAAAAAATATATGTTTAGATAGTGAAATGAAATGAAATAATTTTTAATTTTAAAAATTTTAAAAAAATATGAGTCTCACTGTTTATATACTGTTCATATACTAATGTATTGTTCACACTATTAATGTACTGTTTACATCAATTTTAGCACTATTCACATAATGTTCATGTCAGTTTTTATTATTTTATATTGTTTATTTAAGTGTATATATCCAAAACTTAAGATATAAAATATTATATTTGAATAGACAAAATTACTGTATAGTACAACTCTAAATGAGATTTTCATCTATATTAGCTAACCAAACCATGCCTAAGGTTTTGTTTGTTTTCATAACTTATTTCAATTCACCTCATATTATTTAATTATTATAATTTTTTCAAATTCTTACATAAAATAAATATAAACAATTCAATTTTTTCAAATTTTAAAACAAAAACAATATTAAAAATAAATAGTCTAACAATATTTTATTCAATTTTTAACTTTAATCTCAACTCATCTGATCTGTGAAAACAAACGAGATCTAAGTCACAATTTTAATAGTGAGATAAAATGAGATAATTTTAGATTAAATTAAAAGTTGAATAAAATATTATTATTATTATTATTTTGAGATTTGAAAAAGTTAAATTATTTATTATATTGTGTAAAAATTAAAAAAAAAATTTGTAATGATAATATGAAATGAAACACTTTCAAGGGCCTAAAAAAATGTTCCCATCATATCATGTTCGATCATATGTTTTTTTTCTAATGAGTGGGAATGTTTTATTTGCACGAGAGAGGCGAAAAACAATCTACAAAGCCTATAGAATCAAATATTCGTAGTTAAATACTTTTTTACAATTTTAAAAAATATAAACATTACTGTATTTAATGGTGAAATCCAAACTTTCACATATAATACTTATGAATTTTGTTATACATAAACCAGTGAGAACAATTATAACATTAAAAAAAAAACTAAAACATCAATCATTTTTAACATAATTTATGTAAAAACATTCTACATCAGCAGCGTGCTGAGTGTGCAAAAAATAAAACTTATAAATAAATTTTCTCAATATTTAATGTAATGAAGTCCAAATATTGTATTTGACTCGTTAAATTATAAAAAGTAAATATCTGCAAGGTGCTGCAAAATGCAAATACAAGAAAGAATAATTAAGCACGTGAAAAAACCAATTTGCAAGCTCCAGTTTTTGTGCAATCAACACACCACCACATCAACTGTTTTAAAAAATAATTAGTATTTTAATTTTTCTTAAAAGTAAAATTAATCTCATAATAAGTGGGGGTATTAATGCACCAATTTTGTGTGTAGCAACACTCCTCGAAGTTTAGAGGTGGCGGAACCTAAGGTGATTGCACAAACAAGCCCTCCTGGAGTGGTTCTGTGGCTACCGTGTCAAAGTGGCCAGAACCTAAGGTGATTGGGCCTCCTCATCCGGCAAGACCAACCCCTTTTGACTCTTTGAGGGTGGGCAGCCATTCTATTATTATTATTTTTTTTTTTTAGCAAGAAGTTAACGTATCAACTTATTATTGAAAAGTGCATAAGCCTGATTCTTTTAAGATAAATTCAAAAGTAATAGTACCTTTAAAAAAAGATTTAAAACAACTACCCAGATCCCTAGTTGCACCCAACTCCGGAGACACTGGTAAGAGCCTTACTACAACAGCCACAAGGCTAAATCATGCACAGCTGTATCAAATCTTCCATTGACAACGTACAACCTGCAGCTAGAATTATAGATAAATGTGAGGGGAGGAAGGACTACAATGGTCGAGATTTTAAGTTTTAACGCATTGAAGATTTGGCACAAGATGAACATTTAGTATCAAAAGTAGCGGTAAAAAAATCAGACTGGAGGATTACCGTTGATACGGCATTTTTTTCATTCCAATATTTTGTTGGCAATGGGAAAGATGGGAGCTATATCCACAGGAACCTGAGATACAAAGAGAAAATGAAAGACTAGAAGGACAAAAATGACAAATCGCATGTTGGTGTTTAGTGTGAGAATGATAAGTAGCATTTCTCATAGTAAGAAAACCCTGGATACATTTCGACTAACGAAAATACTGGCAGTGAGAAAGTAACAGATTGTTGTGGCTCATACCTGAATGTCCTCTAATTTCTGCAGAGCAATCTTTAATGGTTGTGTCATTTTACTATATTTCTGAAGAAGCACATCTGCAGCTTCTTTGTCACCTTTTGCCTGTATGGTGAGTATCTCCCTACTCAGGCTTTCGACCGCATCCTCAACCTTTTGAAAGTAGAACAAACTTTATGGCCCAGAAGAAAAGGAAAGAAGAACCATGGAAGAGGAATTATGGAATACTTATACCTTTGAAAAATCAACAGAGAACGTCTCATTGGGATGCAAAATGAAGGCTCCTTTGACATATAGCCAGTTAAACTGCAATGCTTGTCCTTTCCTGAAGATATATATTGCAAATACATAAGATGCTTGGTGATAACAGTTAAAATAGTGGATGATCATAGGATGAATAGCTAGCTTACCCATGAGCTTCCTGTAAGCCGAAACGTACTGAACGGAAGCATCCAGCAAGGAAGGAAACGTACATGGACTTTAACAAACTCTTGGGAAGCCAATCCTAGTCTCACCACAGAGATATAAGTAAGAACATCGATCTCAAGCTTCCACCATCAAAATAGAGCTTTGGAACTTAAATCCACCAAAGACCCATCTTTTTATTTGAAAGCAACTCACCCACCCTGTGGTGCCATTTAGATGAAAGGCTATTGACGAAAATACCAATATTATTTTAAATTTCCTTTGATCAATTAGAAGCCAATTATGACTATAGCCTATAGAACAGCTGCAGGCTTTTATTTTAAACTTACTTCTCTTTTAAATTTACCTATAAAAATAAATAAATTTACTTCTGATTCATTCCCAGGTATATTGTATAATGATAAGGGAATTAATGATACAAAATAAGTGCATTGTCTAAAGCATGTGAAAAGCATCCTATTAATGAGACTCATACAAAAATAATTGTGAATTGCATAACTAATTAATGACCTGGTGAATTAGGAACCGTAGTGCCCAAAGGCCAACTATATCAGCTTTTGCTTCTTCCAAAGCTGAGTGGAGTTCTTGAAGTTCCTGTATCAAAGTATAATATAGAAAGCATGAAGAATCAGATATAATACTATATTTAATAAAATTAAAAAAAAAAAAAAAAAGGGAATTGACATTACATCCGAACTCAAAAATTCAAACTTTTGTAAGCTTTTTTTTTTTTTTTGTGATAAGTAAAACTTTTGTAAGCTTTCAAAAACTCATAATAGGTGAATTGGCTCAACAAGTACATAAACAGGTTCCAAGTCCTAAACACAACTAATATGAGTTACTTAACGCATCCTCTCACATCTATGCCCAAACAACACCAAAATTAAGGCAAACAGGCCCAGTGACCAACAAAATCCAAAATAAAGGCAATACCTGGAGTTCAAGAACAAACAAACCAAACACTGATATAAAGTTAGAGCATCCAACCTAAAAGCTAAAGCTAGTACGTCAAGAGGCCCAACAAGTACACAAACCCATATCAAGTTGCAAACAAAGAGGAACTCCTCAACACTTCTGCCACACATGACCAAATTATTTTCCCCTTCACCCAAGAAACATAGAGATGCAGCTAATACATCTTCTTTCTTTCATAGGTGATAAATCTAATTGAAAAGTGCAGTAAGGGTTGCAATCATAGTACATGTGATGTATACACAATAAACAGCCTAAAGCAGCTAATATATTTCGTGTTGACATATATATCATGTTGACCTGGTGTTATGGTGTAGCAATTTAAAAAGTTTTATTTAGCTTACATTAGTTGCACTTTATGGTCTATATAGTCAAATGGTCATTTTTCTTTTATTGGTAAAGAAAAAATTTATTGATGAGAGAAGTGCACATAGCCCAATACACGGGTATATAGCTATTATATGAACAGAAACTTAGCTTCATGTAAAAGTTCTACATCAATATAGAAGTAGATGAGTTACTATGTAAACAAGTTATAATACTAAATTTAATCGGGTCCGAATTTAAAAAAGAAGAAGAAGAAGAAGTGAAACCACAGAAAAGAAAGAAACATATTAAGAACTAAAAATTGTTCAACTGACCAATCTGACTGTAGACTTTTCACCGTTTGGAAGTGTTATGGTATGGGGCCCAATCCCATGGCAACACTCATGGCAAATTGTGTGAGTGAAGAAGGATTCAAAATCTACAAGTCCTTGTTGTTCCTTTGTAATGCAAACATCAGCTATAGGTTGAAGAATATGCTTAAACCTGGTGAGTAAAGGCACGTCAGATTAAAAAAAAATTATCAACATGAAATGCCCAGATTTCAGGAAAGCAAGCGATGATGGAAATCAATTGATCAAAATAAATGTAAATAGTGGGCTGTAAAAAAGCATAATGATCACTGAAATTCTGAGGAAGGAATTGTACTTAGCCTCTGAAACATTCTTAAGCATGACCATTGATGTTCCTCGATCTTTTACTATACGCTCATCATTTGGCAAATTGAAAGCAATGGTTTGAGGGCCCTTTACATCCTGAGGCAAAATTTAATCTCATCAGCTTTCTTTTTTATTAAATAATACTACGCTTATAAAAAATACTACGCTTAGATCAGAACAATTAAGTGTGGATAAAAAGAACAAGAAATTAACACAAGAAAAAAACTATAGTTGGAAAACAAACAGACTAAAGTTGTCAATGCCAGTTAACATAGAGCAAATTATAGCTCTCCAATCAGTAAGTTAATTACGTTGTTGGTTTTAACCATAGCTAAGTTTTCAACACACAAATAAGACTTGTACAATGAGTGCAAGCACATCTAACTAATATATTAATTCCAGGTCCTGTCTCTCAATCTCATGGTGCACTATCACCAACTACAAGAATTTTAAAAGTTAAACTGTTTAATGCCAAAATAAGCCAGGTAGTCCTCAAGTGTACAAAAAGACACAAAAACCAAACCACCCAAGACTGATGTCTAAGCAAATTAAGCTCAAACCATAAGTTCATATAGTTGGGCCCCAGTCAAATGCAGATCATCTTAGAAACTTCTCTAGAGGGTTGAAAACTGGGCAAAACCATCATTTTAATCTCAGGAAGTGATCCAAGGTCAGCACTCACTGAGGAATGAGCAAAATAGACTCAAAAAGGAAAACAGCCTATGGACTCTCATTGACAAGAAAAAGAACCCAGAAAAGCCAAGACAAAGTACAAGTCATCCTAGCGTCCATGGCAGGACAGCATCCATACAGGCTACAAATCTTGATATAAACTAATTACCAAAATTCAAATTTGTAGGTATTGGGTCAGGCACAGACACACCTACACAAATTTTAAAGGCATCCCATGACTACGGTGTGAAAATTGGGCAAAAATTAAGGCTGGGATGGCAGATTAAGGGTTATATCAGCATATTTATGTCCAACGGATACACTGAACTATATGGTAAAACCACATAGATATAAGCATATATGCTACACTAATATTTCTAAGATCTGCATCTTTATCTTCGTTACTTTGCTTTTTGTCTCTGACACCTCCCTACATGAGCTTTGTGGTTAGAGTTTAGGATAACAGAGGTAATTATTTTAGGGTTTATAAACTACTTGTGGTTTGAAGTGGCAGGATTTAATTCCAAAGAATTCCTCTACAAGTGTAGACTAAAATATATTATATTAAACTACCGTGCAACACCGAGCTGACCCTAACCAGAAGTTCAGAACTTTGAGACCCCTACACATTCCAGGCACTTATTACGAATGGAGATAGCAAAATTAGATCAGAGGAAAGACGAAAAAAAGGGGAAACTTTTTTAAAAGAAAATTACAGTAATTTCAAATTAATGCATACTCTGGGCCTATTCTCATTTTGTGACACTACTAAAGATGGATAAAAACCATAATTTTAGGACAGAACTTGTAATTAAGTGGGTTGTCAGGATACCAATATTACTGGATCATCATTTATGACCTTCGTTATTATTTGTTGATAAATGAGCTTTCTAAGCTTCCCGTAATGCACTGCAGATATCTTACAATTAGTTATATTTGAATTACCATGCTTGATTCATGGCATACAGAAGTATAAATTGGGTATAGAATAGAACCATCGTGGAAGATACCTTTCAGTTTTCACACATTTTACAAACTCACCCCTGCATTATAAAGAAGGTGAATGACACGAATAGGAGCAGCAGTCACATCTTCAGATTTGTACACACTTTCCATTGGCAGATTTTGTTCAAGAATCTGTATAATAGAATCCTTTTTAGTAATTGAAAAGTAAAATTAGAGAGGAAAAATGAAAGCTATTACACCTCTGGTAGGCCACTGACGCATCAGCCAAATGGTACATATCCTTATCTGAAAGGAGAAGTTCGGTTCAACCCATAGTTGGTGGGGTTTATGAGGCTAGAGTTCTTCAACCAATTGCTAAGATGAAAAAAAGTGAATGGGTACAGAAGAGGGTGAATGAGAATAGAAGAGGATAAGAATACCTTCAAATTATCACCAAAGAGTTTAAGCTGAGCAGTTGCTTTGTCATCCCGAACTCCAATAAATGCTTCAAATGTAGCCTGCAATTAAATGCAATGTAACTATTATGTTATATGTCTATTTGAGTACAGTGAACAAGAATATGAGTGATCAATGATAAATTCCGGCTTCAGAAAAAAGATAAACAAGGTTTAATGCTTTCTACAAAGCTCAGTTTTGTTCTAAGACTCCTGCAGCCCTGCCATGTGTCTTTCAGAAAATGTAACATTATCCTCACTTCAGCAATCATTTCACCAACAGAATACCAGTAATATCTATTTCAAGCATTACTAGTTTTAAGCAATGCTGGGCATGCAAGTCAACCGGCTAGGTACATATGACATGGCAATAGTAATTCCAATCTTCATCCAAAAGTAGCCAGAGAAAATCCCCAACAAGATAACAATAGTGATCGCCCTTAACGGATTGTACTACTCAATTTCAAAACACTTCAATATGATTACATGTTACTGTGGCTAATTTTTTATTTTGGGCTCCGATAGGATCTGTTACTCATAAATATCAAGCAAAGGCAGAAAAATAAAGTCATCTCTTGTATCCTATCCTTCGAGCTTTGGTTAACTTTAAAGCAATTTTCATTGTATAGGCACACAATGAAGATTATTTTTTATATAGGATAAGATTTTGTTGAATCGAAAAGGGAGTTACTCCAGTACACAAGTAGTATACAAGAGAGACATCCAACTAGCTGAAGGGTGGTAATCAACCCACACAGCCCATGAGACTAGAATACATAAACTCACTGTACATGCATAGATTTAGTGCTTAAAGGCCATGAGGCACATGCAGAATAGTGTGTTACGACTGAAAAGAAACTCAATCTTACACTACAAGTAAAGGTGAGGAAAATGCGAGCAACATGAACAGGCTATCCATAAAAATAATACCTTGTACCCAAAAAGTGTATCTTCATATGTCTCATAGGGACCAATAGTAACATCCAGCTTGGAATCCTACACCAAGGGACCAAATCGACATTAACAGTGAAACCAAAAGACTATTACAAATATTTGTTTAAATTTTGAAACCATATCAACAGAAAAAAACTGGTTGATATTTGATGAAAAGCTACAATGAATCTTCCACAATTGTGTCTTTTGTGTTTCCCGTGTTATCATATTCTTCTTTCCTACATCAGCATATAAATTTTACAATTTTAATATAGCGATGCATGTAAAAATTCAATCAATGCCTTGATTAGACTTTTTTTTTTTTTTTTTATAAGTAATCGATAATATTATAAATAGATATAGGCAAAAACCCAAGTACACAAGATGGATACAAGAGCTAAAACCTATCTAGGTCAACGAAAGGGAATCTAGAAAGTCATGAACATTCAAGCCATTAAAATCTAAAGCAATGGCCCATAGCAATAAAGTACGGAAAAGTAAAGCTCTAAGTTCCTCCGGCGACTGCTCCTTGTTTTCAAAAGTCCGATCATTGCGCTCTTGCCAAATGCACTACATGATACAGATCGGAATGATTTTCCACACCTCCTTAATTTGTTGAACTCCTCTCGGAAGTGTCCAAATGGCCAACAGATCAACCACAGTTGCCGGCATCACAAAGGATAACTCTACTCGACTGAAAACTTCCACCCACAAGGCTCTGGTTATCTCGCAATGTAACAATAGGTGTTCCACTGTCTCCCCTGATCTCTTACACATGCAACACCAGTCTAGTATAACTATTCGTCTCTTCCTCAGGTTGTCAGTGGTCAGAATCTTCCCCCACATTGCTGTCCATGCAAAGAAGACCGCTTTCGAAGGCGCCTTATTTCTCCAAAGTCTCTTCCATGGGAACTGAATGGTTGCGGCTTGGAAAAGGGACTTATAGAAAGATCTAACTAAGAAGATGCCCTTACCCGCAGGGTTCCACCATAAACTGTCAGCTTGCTGTCTATTCGGCTTCACAGAATATATGAGGTGGAAAAAGGCATCAAAGATGTCTACTTCCCAATCTTGTGTTGCTCTACTAAATGTCACGTTCCACTGCACTTGATCCCCTGCTATAATCATGAGGTCCTCAATGGATGCTTCCTAATTACGAGCCATTTTGAAAATAGCTGGAAAGGCATCCTTTAGAGCCTCACTCCCACACCAAATGTCCTTCCAGAACTTAATACGGGATCCCCTCCCCAACACCAATTTAGAGTGAGCCATAAAGTCCCCCCACCCGCACCTAATGTGTTTCCACATCCCCACACCACTTGCCCCATTTACCTCTTTGGTGCACCAACCCCCCATACGCTTCCATATTTACAATCAATCACTAGTTTCCATAAGGCTTCTGTCTCCAAGTTATACCGCCATAACCACTTCCCGAGCAAGGCCCGATTGAAAATTCTCAAATTCTTTATACCCAACCCACCTGACGAGATTGGTCTACACACCTTGTCCCAGCTGACCAGGTGAAATTTGAATTCATCCCCTATCCCACTCCATAGGAAATCACGATACAGTTTCTCAATCCAAGCCACTACACTGACAGGCAAATGGAACAAAGATAGAAAGTACGTAGGTAAGTTAGAAAGGGTGCTCTTAATGAGAGTCACCCGGCCACCTTTCGACAAATACAATCTCTTCCATCCTGCCAATTTCCTTTCTATCTTTTCAATAACTGAATCCCAAATAGATGAGGCCCTAGCAGCAGCCCCCAAAGGTAATCCCAAGTAGGTAATGGGAAGAGAAGCTACCTTACATCCAAGAATGCCAGCTAGCTGTCTAGTATTACTCACATTCCCCACTGGTATTAACTCTGACTTGTCAAAATTAACTTTCAGGCCTGACACTGCTTCAAAGCATAATAACAGAGCCTTCAATGTCCTCAACTGGTTGTGATCAGCCTCACAAAATAAAAGGGTGTCATCTGCAAAAAGTAAATGAGACAAAATAATAGTACCCCTATTGGGGTCACCAATCGGAAAACCAGCCACCAACCCATGCGTAACCACCACCGATATCATCCTACTCAATGCCTCCATAACGATAACAAAGAGAAGTGGAGACAGAGGATCTCCTTGCCTTAGACCTCGAGAGCTGCTAAAGAATCCAGTCGGGCAGCCATTAATCAAGACTGAAAATCTGGCCGTAGAGATACACCAACTGATCCAACTACGCCATCTAACCCCAAAGCCACATTTTCCCAACAAATACAAGAGGAAATCCCAGTTTACATGGTCATATGCCTTCTCCATATCTAATTTGCAAAGAATCCCTATGGATCCAGCCTTTAATCTGCTATCTAGGCCCTCATTTGCTATAAGAACTGAATCCAGGATTTGTCGCCCCCTAACAAATGCATTTTGTGGTTTCGTTATAATCTTCCCCAAAACCACCCCCAATCTGTTGGCAAGAACCTTGGAGATAATTTTATACACTCCACTCACCAAGCTGATGGGTCGAAAATCCTTTATCTCCAACGCACCCATCTTCTTAGGGATCAACGCAATAAAAGTGGCATTTAGGCTTTTCTCAAACTTCCCAACCAAGGAAATTTCCTGAAACACATTCAATAAATCCACTTTCACCACTTCCCAACAAGAATGGAAAAAGCCCACCGAGAAGCCATCTGGACCTGGAGCTTTATCTTTACCCATACGTCTCACTACATCATACACTTCCTCCTCTTCAAAAGGCCTCTCCAACCACGCCGCTTCTTGGGGCTCAATTGTATCAAAACCAAGACCATCCATCTTTGGCCTCCATTCCTCACGTTCAGTAAGCAATTGTTCATAGAAATCCACCACATGGTCACTAATCACAGGGGCCTCCTTACACTCCATACCATTAATATTCAACATATCAATGGTATTATTTCTTCTGTGAGAGTTAGCAACTCTATGGAAGAACTTTGTACTCCAATCCCCTTCTTTTAGCCACAATGCTCTCGACACTTCTGGCGCCAAGAAATCTCTTCTAATGATAATAATCTCTCTAATTCTGAAACCAACTCGGCCTTCCTCGATATTTCTTCCAGTAAAAGAGCTCTAGCCTCAAGTATTCGCTCAAACTGTTGGAACTCTTCCACCATGAGTTTCTTACGCTCCCCTATATCTCCAAGGATTGTGTGTTCCAAAGCTTAAGGTCATTTTTCAAAGCTTTCAGTTTATAGGCTAAGATTCTTATAACTTGATGAAAAACACATCACTTGGTAGTTGGTAATAAAAAACACATCACTTTAAACTTTCTCTTCAAGCTAGCCTATATGCTTATTTATTTATAGTTTGATGTCCTGGAAATGCAATGGCTTCAAAATATGTAAAACTTGATGAAACAAGTGATGGAAATCAACAAAGATTGTGAACTAGAAATGCAAACCCTCAAAAAAAGTGGGAAAAAGTAGTTCATAATGTTAAGAAGATCATAATGTTAATTCTTCAAGCAGCTATGTCGAAATCAGGTTTTACATACTAGGAAACTGGCACAAAGTTATTTAGAAAGAATCAACAAATAGATGTCACTCTCCTTATGCGTACAACTTTGCTTTGGGCATGCATTACTATGAACTGAATTACAAAGGAGAGGAAAAGTGGAGAACTATATGACAAATACTAACCAACTCCATCCAGGCTATATCTGACTCATAATAATCATTTGAACACAGAGCATTGGCTTTGCCATGCAGCAGTCTCTTCAAACTACACAAGGCAAGAAAGACTCAGCGAGTATTTGTGAGTAGAATAAAGATCAGCATATGCTTAAACAACGAACTATCAACAGAAATCCGAAAACAAAATTACCTAGATGAGCTAGTAATATCCCCAGCTTTTTGCAGTAATTCGGAGGCTTTTTTGAGGTAGGGCTTATACTCTTGAGGGAAAGGAACAATGTACAGATCATGGGTGGAACCAACCAAATGTTGTGTTATGTTAGCCGTATCATAAGACAAAGAAGATTCCAGACCAAATTCACTATGCCTTTTGATAATATTGAAAAAGCCAGTTGCATCCTGTTGTTGATCCGCTGTTAGACTGCTCTTCCATAATTCAAATTCCTGTAAAAGAGAAACTAATCGTATTTATGCATGTAAAACAATTACTTTTTTATGCATATGACGAACTTTCCAGAAAATACCCTTTTGTCCATGTCTGGAGGATAGAAGTTTGCACCAGGTGGTTTCAGCATGGGGAATGCAGCTCTATATTCAAGGCCCTTCCAATGACTAACTCGCCTTGTGGCCTCAGGAAGCAACTTAATGGCTGAATTGGCAGTTGTTAAAAATGCCTCATTCTCATCGAGGCAAGACCTGTTGATAAGGAACAATATTAGAGATTTTTCTCCTTAAAAATGTACTTATCAAAAAAATTTGGACAAATCTTCACAAGAGATTTTTACACATTTCACAACAGAAAGAATCAGTTGGACTGCAGCATGTGTGAACACAATAAGTGTCAACGTTGTGTAGCTCCTCATTCCCATCACTTTTTACCCCTTAGCTGCAGAGTCCTTTTCACTTCTTTATGAGATCGCATTGCTTATCATTTATGTATGTGGATACATTTGTACATTTGTAATAGTCTTGAGTCATGATTAAATGCACATAACACTTAGCTAAGAGTAAAACTTTGAAGAGCCAACTTTTTATGAATTAAGGTCAAGAAGTGTCCAGAAAATTGAAAAAAAAAAAATAGGCTAGGTCTCTGTACTTTTTGCAAGTCTGGTTCAGAAGAAGGAGGATATATATATATATGCATATATGGAGAGAGAGAGAGAGAGAGAGAGAGAGAGAGTAGAAACCCGACGCAAAGGCTAAAAATTTATTGTGGTGGTGTCTAATATTAGGATTGCCAAAAACCTCTTGAGGTCATCTTTTTAGCAGAAAACAGAGGAGATCAAGGAGCCTGGAACAAATCTCTATATTTTGGCAATGAAGATACAAACCAAATAATTTTGTTTTTGGCAGGCAAGGAAACTGCTTCCTTCTACTCGAAGGCCTAAAAAAGGCTTTAGTCAGTCAGGTCACAGGGAGTAAACCCGGTCCTCCAGTTTTCTAAGGCCGGGTCTGGCTTTGAAGAGAAGATTGCAATAATGAGTCAGGGAAATAGGAACTAGGATATGAGTAAAATAAAGCTCAAAGGATCCAATCTCCCCTAACAAGGGATATCTCTCAAAGTCAGGGAATGATTAATCTTTTTATGTCTTTCTGAAGAAAATCAAACTTATTCGATAAATTTACCAATAACTTTCATATCTTTAAAACACATTCTGTAACAAACATTTTGAACATGACTTTCTGTGTTTCAAGAGGTGTCTGTGTGTATGTGTATGTGTATGTGCGTGTGCACGTGTTTTGTTCTAACACCAGAGACAAAGCTACAGTGTGTCACTTTGAGAAAGACTCACCATGGACTCTTATTAATCACATAATACATCCATTTTAGCTTGTCTAACTCTGATGCATCAGCATGCTCCTTTAACCAATCTCTTAAAGCTGGATTACTATACCAGACCTGAATAAAAAATCAAGGAGAACAAACTAAATTTTAGTAAAAGGCACCAATTTGGTAATCTAACAAAACAATTTTTTTTTATATATGTAACAGTACAAAACAATTGAGTGAATGCCGTCGATTATAGCAACCTCAATTAAGTCCAAATGGATGGCCCAAAACAAAACAGCTATTTGATTGTTTAAAGAAAACACAAGTACGCAATATAAAGATCCTTCTGCGGCCTTTCAGAAGTAGAAACTATCCTTTTCATTTGCAGTGAGTATTTTTTTTTATCGGTAAACAAAATTTTATTGAGCATAAAATAGACAAAGGCCCGATTATACGGGACATATAGAAGAGCATCGCCTATGCATGCTAGTTTGGCAATACAAGGAAGTCATGAAAAGACATGCCATTAAAAGCAATTACAATCGACCAATGCAGTGAGTATTAAACCCAACAAACATAATTGATAAGAGAAGTATACGGTGAACCATAGCTACAGTGGTTGATGTGCTGACCTTATGTTTGGACTATGAAGCAACAACTATAGTCACCTTCTTTTTTTCAATGGAGGGGTATATTAAGATAATAGGCTTTTAATTATGTTTTATTGTTTTGTAATTTACATGCACTACCTTAAAAACTTCTTTTTGGTTATTACATTAAAAAAAAGGCTTAAAACACTATCTAAATCAAGAAAATGAACTCTCTTTATAAATCCCATCATATGCAGAGCAGATACCAGTAGTCAAGTGTGCCAGACAACAGGAAAATCACGTTCATGAATATCTTTTTCACGAGTAGTCATGAATATGAAGTATCTAAATGCACTTAGATATATTGGAAGCATAAATAAATTTGTGAGTGTGTTGTCTATACAACCTGCAGGTCAAATATTGTATCCATAACTTTTGCAGCATTGACAAGTAAAACCAAAGCTTCCCTGTCTGCATCCGTAAGCCCAGTCAACTGCTTCAAGTTAAATAGACAAAAATATATAAAAATATTAGAGAATTCATTTCGAATTCATAAGATGCATAAGGCAGAAAACAACTACAATATGAAAAAAGACCAACAGCTTAGTAAACTAAATTTTGAAATAAGATCAAATTAACAGTACACTTAATCAACAAAAAAAATGAAAAATGTTATTTTTCCTCTTAATTTGTAATCTCTACTATAACTTCTAAATTACTTCCATGTAGTGTTCAACACATACTACGGAAATAAAGAGAAGTGATAAGTCTATAGAAAAATATAAAAAATTGACTAGGCACAATGAACATATACAGAAGTCTCTTCTCCAAAGTACGTAGGATGCATAAGCAATAAAAGAACACAATGGCAGACAAAATAACTTGAAGATCCATTTACGTGTGACTATGTGCTCAAAGCCTCAAAATAGCAAATGCCAACCAATATGGAGCATGGTCTGATTTAATAAAAAACATGATACCGCACCATCTCAAATGACAGGAATAAAAAATGGAAGTTAATAATACCCTAAACAAATATATCCAATAATAGAACGCAGAAAATAGATGTAAATAAATGCCAAAAGGTTGAGAACCTCTGCATCAAGTGAAACAGGAGCATAACGACGGAGTTGCTTCTGTAGAGCCAAACTGCGTGCCACAGTGCTTTCTTTGTACCTTTAACAAAATATTTATTTTGAAAGCTTCAACACCATGGAGATCAGATGGCAAAGTGTACCCATGTTTAACTCACTTTTACAGGGTACAAAATCCAAAGCTACCCAGTGAAAATTTCTACACACCAATGATGAATAAATACCTTGGCAGTGAGGAAACATGTCACAAGTTTAAAGAAGCAAATAACCAAAAGCATTGAATTCAACATTGAAAGTACATTTTCTTACGTTCAAAAAAGTAGTTGAATGTTTTGTTTTCTAGATAACTCGTTGACTTCTTAAGCATATCCTAGAGAAGTAACTAGATGCAACCTTGGACATCAAATGGCTAATCAATTAATTTCTTACACACCGGGAAAGAAAAAAAAAAACACACAATAGCAATATATTCATATGAGGCAGCCATGATTAGGAACTAGATCTCTGTTGAACATACCTCCGTTCAATTATATGAAAAAGCTCGCCATATTGTCCATTTACATCATAAGGGACATATTCCGGATCTTCTTTAGCAAGTACGCTTCTATATTCCTCATAAGAAATGTATTTAACAGCAGAGACTTCTGTTTCCTATAAGTAAAGAACAAGCAAGACACGATCAGATTCTTGGGCCATCTAATAGCAGATTATGCCATGAGATGAAAGAAAGCTGTATTTGCGGGCCAAAACTGCAACAGTAGAAAATTCATAAAACGTCTTTAGCTTAAAAGTAAAGGCCTAGAAATCAAGTTTAAAACGGACAATAGCATCACCCAATATAGCTAACTGAAAATTACTTTACTTTAATCTATAAAACAAAAATGCTTAATTTAAGAGCAATGAATTGTTCAAGTTGAAATATATTGTCTTATCCCCTTTCTTGAACTCCATTCTATTTCACTGAATTTAAACAAACATGGTTGGGTTTGTGAAGCAAATCCAAAATGGCAAATTGAAAATCACTTCAATCCCATGGCACACGCGGCCCATGAATCAAGAATTTTCCTTTTCTCATAACATGCTAGGTAATTTGCCTAAGGGGTAGTTAATGTCGCCGGTTTGTCCCAAGCAGGTTCTAATTGCCCGTAAGAATGAAAGACTAAATCCAATGCTTCTAATTTCTAAAGCACAATCCACCTCCTTCCTTAAAAATGGCAGTAGGCTCCTCACTAATACCAAAAAGGAAACAGAATAGGGCAGGTTGTCTTCAATGATTCTCACTGAAGACAATGGACTCATAGAGAGAGAGATGGTTTCAAAGCATCTATGTAAGGAACAAAGAAAAATATATATCAATTTAATGGAAGTTCATCTGACAATAATCAATAACCTTCTCACCTGAAGAGTAAAGGCCTCCAGAGGGATTGGATCCAAAGTTGTAACCAGGTAAACATCATTAAATTCTTTATTTATGAATTTTCCGTCATTTATGACACTGCATTTTCAAAAACGTTAACCTAACATTATTTAATTCAAAGCATATATTAGCGAGTTAAATTACAAAATGTAACACACACAGGAAACATTTTTTTTTTTTTTTACAAGTACACACAGGAAACATATATCTATATGTTCCTTCATACATACCTATACAAAGCACAATTATTCTTTTAATTGAAAACTTAATATAAGGCCCATGCATGCACATACCCGTATACAAATAGAGGCATATACATAAGTATGTACATATAGCTTTCTCCTTCTATCAACTGAAACCATCATTGTATCCATCAATAGAATAAGAACAGACATTATTATACTCTTCAATTGTCATAATCAAATTGACCTTTTTTCCCTCATTTAGAGGTACAAACTGTACACAGCTGTCTATAAAGCCAGTGCACATCAGTTACATATCCATGTTCAAGTCTGTTCAATATTCTAAACACGTTTAAGATTGTACAGCGAGTTTTCTTTCAACCGGCACAACACCAGCAATAGAGAAGACTAGAAAAAGAAATGAGTAATCACAGAGGAACCACCAGGAAAAAAGAATAAAAAAAGAAGAAGACTGATGACAGAGGTTCCCATCAGCAGAGAAGGTGAAGCTCAAGATATATGCTATAACATAACAAAGCAAACTTGAGATAACAACTCTTGGCAGCAGAAGTAGTTGTAACAGGCCACAAGAATGGGCAATTACAGATTTAGCACTGGAGAGTTCTCAGCAAGACATACTTATAAGTTACAAATATCTTACACCAACAAGAAGCTTTTCGTCTTTTGATTCCTAAAATATTTGCATAATTATTAAACTTCAATATATCATCACTGAAAATAAACCCTTTTAACAGTCTGTTTTAAGCAAAATATAGGACTTGTTAAGCCATGAAAGCCTGAACGGACCGTTCATGATATTATTAAAAGCAAGTGTTTCTATCTCGAAATGAAAAGCCTAACTAGCAATAAGCATCATTTATAACAAAATAAAAAATATTTTTAAATCTGAAACACAAAGGAGCTCAAATGACGGCACTGGAGGAAGGGGTTTTGATCTACTAACCAGTCCTGAAGAAAAATGAATATCATTTCAAATGCATCCTTAGGAAGGATTACACCAAGCTCTTCTTGAAGCTCCCTCCTAAATGCATAAACTACTTGTTTTAGTGATAAGCATTATACATCGGGCAGTAAATTTAATTCATCAAGCAATAAAGTACTTGAACAAGAAAACCAAAAAAAAAAAAATCACTGTACCAAACATAGTGGCATTATTTGAAAAATAAAAACAAGGGATCTAAGTAAAAGAAGGAATATAAAATTCTTTTTTTTTTAATTAAATGTATTCTATTCGGGTAGATTTGCCACGAATTGGAGTAGGTGGGGATGAAGAAAGGAAGCGTAAATTTTCACAAATAAATGCTAGAATAGCAACCCTTCTATGCCCACTTGAACATAATGCAAACTTCACTTGTCAAACTACACAAAGTGAGGCGATGGCACCTTGTTTTTAGCAAACATGTTTGCTAGTTCTTATTAAAAGATGTTTTTAACGGTTTCACCCTTTTCTCCTACAGCCACTTCATACTAAAAAGAGAGCAAATGTTTCTATCTCCATTGCCACAACAGCCTGATGCAGAAAATGCCTGATTAAGAAAGGAATGCTCTAGAGGTTTATAACTCTTATTTTAATTAGATAAGTATTATTTGTATAAGGAAGTCATGGGATATGGAGGACATGTTTTTCTCATCATTGCTGATATAGCAAAGAATATAAAGGAAATGGGATCTTCTGCAAATGAATAATATCTTTGCACAAAATAGCATCACTGAAAATCTCATCTAGAGAAATAAGTATTGTTAATTTGTTACCAAGCTGTCACAAGCGATGAATCACCAGCAGATATGTGGCCAGCACTGGAGATATCCCACAACCCAGGCCAGGAATCTTTGCAGTCAGCACGACGCTGGAGAAGAAGTTCTTGAGTATTTTCAGCAAAAATCCACACATGAACAGCTCGATGGTAATCTCCATCTCGATGAATATCACCCCTATGAAAAGAAAATAGTCAAAAAAAAAATAAGAGTCAAAATTTCATATATTGTGTAGATAGATATGAGCCATGAGTACTTAACAAATCTAAATTTTCAAAACTCAAAAAGGCTTTTGCAATTTCTTATATTACACTGATGGGATAAATATTGACTAACTTATAACAAGGCTTTTTCTCCTTAATACATGTCACTCAAACTAGTCTAGCAAAAATTACTAGCAGAAATTATGTAACTGTCTTGGAAGATGATAAAACATTACGAAACACAAAATAAACTTGACAGACTTTAACTTGAGAAGTATCAGTACATGCATGAGTTAAAGTTTGCAGAAACATAAATAGGCTTTGCATATCAGTGCAGAGCATACAACTATACAAGAGCAATAGACCGAAATAGAACGTACTCCAACTAATGTGGAATTGAACAAATAAAATCCGGATTGAGTCGATCAACTCATGTACATTTACTGACACAACGGAATACAATCTAGCATATTCAATTCCAAGGTTAAGGCCTTGGGCTCAAGTGGAATTTAACCCCTAGGGATTGGCTCAAGTGGTAAAGGCCTTAGACTTGGCTATGCTCTCCCAAGTCTAAGGTTCAAATTCCCTTAGATGCAAACAATCTTTAGGGACCACACTCCTGGAAAAAAATAGCAATTTAATTACTTTCGTGTAGAAAAACTTCGGTGCGGAGCATAGGACCGGATTTTACTCGGTAGGAGTGGGTCTGAAGGCCCTACCTTGGTCCCCGACATTAAAAAAAAAAAAAAAAAAAAAAAAATCCTGCGATGCTGATAACTCAAATAATAAGATTGCTCTATGCTATAATGAAGAAGTTATTTAATATGTTCACACCAGCACGACCGTATCCCAAAAGCTTGTTTCTTCTCATCCAAGAAACTCTTCATAAAAAATAAAAAAATTCTATTTGCAGTCTTACTTAGGATTGTACGTGCAGACTTTTCATTAAATAAAAAAAATTATCATTTTATGAGGAATATTTTTTGTAATTTTAGAAAAATTTAAAGATAAAATTATCTAAAATTGTATTGCAGTTCCATTTGTACGTAGCATTGCTCTAAAACATAAGAGTAATGATAAACATAACACTTTTAGTTTTTACAACACATGTTATAAAAAAAAAGATATTTTTGCAAAATGATTAGTTTTATAAGGTATTTTATAAAAATACCCCTCCTTCTAAAATTTTGTTATAGAAAATGTTGTATAAATTATTATGTGTTTATCATTTTTCAAAACATAAAGCAGATGAAAATCGCATGATTCGCGTTGTTTTGCAGGTTGAAGTGAAATTTACAACGCATAACACAAGGCGAACTGATATCAGATACAGAGAGAGAGAGAGAGATGCCTGGGTTTGGAAATGCCAGTTTTGACACCGGACTCGGTGAGGACGTCGAGGTGCTCTTCCTGAAGATGATGAGCTTCCTGAGCCATCTGCTTGTGACCGTTAACTTCCTTGTTGATCACGGAAACCCTGTGTTACAGGCGAATTCAGATTCCCAATCGGCACTCCCACGCAATTCAATTTTGATCCTTGAAAGTCCCAATCAGCACACCGACGCAACTCGTCAAGTCAATCTTCAACCTTTCTGGTAAAAAAAATAAATAAATCTTAGAACCTTTAAACTTTTGAATTTCGATTTTACCCCCTGGAATTTTGATTGTATCCATATAGACCTTAAACTTTTTAAAAATTAATTTCAATTTCACCATTTCCCTAGCGCAACTTAAAACGGCCTTACGCAAGTTGCTGTTGATAAATTATTAATTTATAACGATGGGATAAGTGAAATGATATTTACACTTTAAGGGTGTATAAATATCGTGTATTTAAAAAAAAAAATAGTTAAATAAAAAATACTAGATACATTTATAAAATATACAAGTGGCAAGCACTTTCATTGAAAAAATAATAAATATGAAATTTATATAAATAAATTATTTTTTAATAATAAATCTTATTATTTTTTAAACGAAATGCACGTCACTTACACAATCTATAAATGTATCTATTATTATTCAGTTAAATACAAGAGTAACATAAGAAAATTACTTTTTTAACTGTAGACCCTATCATTTTCAATAAAAATGTGTAAAATTTACATACATTAAAATTGTATATAGTATTATTCGATAATTATAACCAAGATCGAAGGATTGAATTGGAAGATACATGCACTTTGTCACTATTATAATGTTTAACACTTCATATAAGATTTTTAACGTTATAAATTTATATAAATATTTAATATTATATCTATTTATTTCTGCATCTTGCTATTAATTTTACGAGAGGATCTCAATTTAAAAAATCTATCTCCTATAATAATATTATATCTATTTATTTCTGCATCTGGCTATTAATTTTACGAGAGGATCTCAATTTAAAAAATCTATCTCCAGTGAGATATTAGACCCACAATACAATTTTGTAAATCCTCATTACTCATTTTTATAAATAAAATATATATATATATGATATTTATATATGTCAATACAATTTTGCCTCAATTTTTTTTTTTTTACTTTATTCCACAACATCTCCCTTAAAGTAGGGGTGGGCAGCAGGACCCCGCACTCTGCTGCCTCACCTCCATCCGCCTCACCCCGTGTCTAGTGTCCTTAGCGGGGATGGGGGCGGGGAGGACTCAACCCCGCGCACCCCACTTACATGTTTATATATATATAAACCTAAATGTATATTTATATTTTTAAATTTTGTATATATAAATATATCTTACAATTTATTAGACTTGATCACAAAGAATATATTAGCAAATTTAAAAATTACATAGTTTAAAAATTAATACACTACAACTTACATAAAATATGCACTAACAAATTTAAAAATTACATAATTTTTAAATTATAGTCATATTTACAAAATTTAAATTTACAATTTGAGTCTAAAAATGTATTTTTAATCACTCTTGGGCTTAGGAATAATTTTTAAATCTAATGAAATGTAGTCTATTTTTTAAGTAGACATGAGGTATGGTAAATTGGAAATCCATCATGCACTGACCCCGGGATGCGGGGGGAGGGGGATGGAGGTGAAAACTCCATCCCCCACCCCATGCAGGGTCGGGGGCGGGCTACCCCGTACCGTATGGTGTGGGTAGCACCCCTACCTTAAAGTGTAGGAAAATAAAATTGAAGAATAATATATGCATGTGTATATATAAAAACATAGACAATAAAGATTTTTTTCAATTTTCTAAACAAATTGGATCATCTAATTTTTTAGAGATATACGCATACATCGTGTGTGTCTTACATGATCTTTTAATATTTTTGGTTTAAATTTTTTTAATATTAATATATATATATTTATATATATCCAACATTCACATTTAATATTGTATCAGACAATTCAATTAGCCAACTGAGTGTCAGATAGAGTACAATTGAAAAGGAATTATTCTCATTGTATTTCACTGTAGTGCAGTATGTATATATACATGATGGAAAGAATAAAAAAGAATATAAGTTTGTTACAAATCACAGTAGAGAATAACAGTGCAGTGCCTCTACGGTTTTATTCTAGAATGCTTGTATGTTGTTTGTGTGTTGCTCTGATTATTTGTGACTAAAGGTATAGAAGAGTTATAAAGTCTAATAAGCCCCCTCGAGTCCAGTGGTGTATCTACAACATTAAGACTCGATCTAAACCGAATGAACTTGTTAGCTGCAAGAGGCTCTGTAAGCACATCAACAATTTGATTTTTAGAATTTATAAAGGAGACTCTAAGAGTGTTGGCAGCCAATCTATCTCGAATAAAGTGAAAGTCGATGTCCATGTGCTTTGTTCTTAAATAATACACTAGATTGACTGAGAGATAGATATCTCCAAAGTTGTCACACCACAAGATTGGAGCTTGAGATAATGAGATGCCAAGTTCATGGATGACAGTTTGCAACCAAATAAGTTCAGTAATAGAGGAAGCAATGGATTGTATTCAGCTTCAATGGATGATCTAGCCACAGTTTGTTGTTTCTTGAAGCTCCATGAGATGAGGTGTTTTTCCAAATATATGCAAAATCCATTTGTTGATCTACGGTCGTCTAGACGCCCACCCCAATCGGCATCAGAGTAAGCTTGGAGAGCAAGGCTAGACTTTGATGCAAAAAACAAGCCATGATTGATCGTGGCTTTTAAATACCGTATAATATGTTTGGCCGCTCTAGTGAGGAAGTTTTGGTAGTGCATGAATTGACAGACCTTATTTACTGCAAAAGAGATGCTAGGTCTAGTTATGGATATGTATTGTAAACCACCCACAAGGCTGTGATACAAAGTGACATCCTCAAAGTTAGGAGAATCATGCTTGGATAGTTTAAGAGGGTTGTCATGAGGGAGAACATAGGTTCTGCTTGAAGCAATATCATTGCTTCAAGCAACCAAGCTGTTGATGTACTTTCGCTGAGATAGTAGAATGCTATCACTGGTATAGTCTACTTCGATGCCAAGAAAGAATGAAAGGCAGCCAAGGTTTTTTACAGGCAATTCCTAAATCACGTATTAAATCTGTAATGGCAGACTATGTAGATGAAGTGATGACTATGTCATCCACATAAACCAGTAGATAAATTTGAATTTCATTATGAGTGAGAATGAAAAGTGATGGATCATCTCTAGATGCAAGAAAATCATAGTCAAGTGACCAGGAACTTAGCTGGGCAAACCATGCTCTTGGAGCTTGCTTGAGGTCGTATATGACTTTGTGGAGCTTACACACATGATTGGGCCAAGTAGAGTCAACAAAGCCATGAGGATGCTGCATGTAAACATCATCCGTTAGTAAAACATACAAAAAAGCATTTTGTATGTCAATTTGGCACAAAGGCCACCATCGAGACATTGCAATGGAAAAGACTAAGCGGATTGTATAGAGCTTAACCACCAGGTTGAAGGTATCATGAAAATAAATGTCGGGTTGTTGATGAAAACCTTTGGCAACTAGACGTGCCTTCCTTCTTTCAAAAGATCCATTGGCATGAGTTTTGGTGCGAAAAACCCATCTACAAGAAGAATTGGGAATTGAAGGGCTTGAAGATTCAAAATTATAAGGAGCAGAGGGTCGAGAGGAAGGAGATGAAGATATTTGTGGGGTAGGTGAGATCTGTGATAAAGGGACTGGGCCCAGGCTGATTAGAGACGGGACTGAGACTTGAGTGGATGGACCTGGATGAGGGCCCAAAATGGAAGGGTGTAGAAGAGGTAACGAGGCATTATCTGAAACAAAATTGAAAGAAGGATTAGTGGGCCACATCTTTAGAAAAGAAAAAGAAGTCTCATTGAAAATGACATCACAGGAAATATACAACCTGTTAGTTTTAAGATCCAAACATTTATATTCTTTACGAGCTGGGCTGTAAGCAAGAGGTGGACCGAGAATTTAATTTATGGGAAGCATATGATCTTAAGTTGGGCCAACACTCACAACCAAACACTTTTAAAAATTTATAGTCAGGATCACATTTGTATACCAATGAGCAAGGAGATTTGTTTTTGAGTACAGGAGAGGGGAGTAGATTGATTAAATAAATGGTCATTCTGTGATGACCCCCGAGTTTGTTTAGACATGGCCCTTAGAATTCGTTCTAGGTTGCCATTGCATTTTAGGAGCCTTAGTTGCTTTGGAAAGCCTTAGAATCTTTGATTTAGTAACTTGAGCCCAAGAGGAGAGTGACCTTAGATTACCTTGTAATTTTTTACCCTATTTAGAAACCCAAGCCTAATGGCTTTAGGCCCATGACCAAAATCTTAATCACTAGTGTCATGTGTCATGAAAATATTACACTAAGAATCTAGACTTGATAGTGGGGTAAAGGGAAGAGAGAAGTATAGGAAAGCACCAAGAAGTGGCTTGCACGCCTACCCTAGAGGAATTGCCACTTGTCAACTTGATAGAAACCTTCTAAATGAATCAATGGGCAAAAGGAACCTAGGAAGACTAAAGAATTTTCGGCTAGCCCATCTTCCCACACACCTAGACCATTGCTTTGCCCAAAATTCGAGTTACAAGGTAAATTTCTTGGGAAGGGAAGCCTAGGGAAGTGAAATAAAGATTTTCTAGAAAATCTGTATAAGAAACCCAAGGGAGGTACAAAGGATTTCGAATTTGGTCAGTTTTTGCCAAGTGTCAAGCATGCACTAAGTTTCTCGAAGAATAGGTGAAGGGACTTTTGTATCAAGGACAAATATGCCCTTAGGGTTTCGGCTAATACACTCCCAAGCACCTCATTCACTTGCCACTTGTCACTTAGACTATTTTGGACCAATGACACATGAAAGATCACCTAGGGAATGAACATTAGGAAGATGAAGCATCAACTTGGAAAAAGAAGAAGGAGTGGACGGTTAGGCTACGGCACACTCTCAATGCCACTTGTCATCCATGTCAAATGTTACTTGTTGGGAAAAGGAAGAGGCATGGGATGTTTTACCAAGCTACCCTTGAAGAAATATTCACTTGCTTAAGGATAGGAAGGGCATAAAGGGGAAACAAGGAAATTTCGGCCAAGGAGGGAGAAACCCTACACGCCACCCCCAAGATGTCACTTCCCAATGCAATCCAAGTGGGAAATTCTAAGAGGCATTTTCGGCAAAAGAGAAAGAAGAAGAAGAAACCTATGCCACTTGTCATCCATCCAAGTATTTTGGAAGTAACCAAAGAGTGAAGTAAAGAGTCTACTATAAAAAGGAAGGGGTACACGCCAAGGGGCTTTTCCCTTGCCATTTGTCAGAAATTGCATGAACTCTCACTCTCTCCACACAATTCTCACATATTCACTTGAAGGTTCTCTCACTTTCTCATATTTTCTTTCCAACCAAACAAGGAAGATCCTTTCAAGAAAGAGAATTTCGACACCATCAACGATAGACAAGGTAAGGATCGGTTTCCTCTTAGTTTTGCACACACATGTTACTTTCTCAATTAGAAAATGAGATTCAAATCTCATTAGACTTCAAGAATGATAGAACACCCACACTTTCTACCAATTTCTTGGAAAATGACCTAGGGTTTTCAAGAAACCCTTGAAGCCAATTAACGTTGGGAGTTCATCCTCCATGTTTTCAACCACCACGTGTATTTTTGCTTTATCTTTAGTTTTGTTTTACTTCATGAGTGAAATAAAGACGTTTTAACCCAAAAATCCTAGAAGCTGAGTAGTTTAAGATCAAGTGATGCCCTAGAAATCTTCACACACTCAAGAATATAAGATAGAGTTTTTAGTTACTCTTTTTAATATAGTATGTTCGGATTTACAGTTTGCTATTATTTCTTTACGCTGATTTTTGTAAGGATGCACTCAACTTACTATGGGTTAATATTTGTATATGATCATGTAAATCTTTTCATTGTTGTGCTTGCTTTGCTTGTTATTTCTTTATTGTTTGTTTGAATATGCCAATATGATCTTAAATAAATCTATGAAAAAATTATATGCTTTAGATTTATAATGAAAATGCCATGAAATACTCCTATAAGTTTTGATTTTTACTTGGTTAAGGTTGATGGTTTATGCAACATGATATTTTGGTTTGAACATATCTTGGAAGTTTCGGACCTTGGTCAAAAACCTAAAATTTCATGTTTTGTTTTACTATGCCTGATTTCTATATTATATGCTTGAAGTTTGGAACATGTTTAAGTTATGAATCTTCATGTTTTGTGCCTATGAGTTTCGGCCTAAGCAAGTTTTCATGATTCCATGTATTTGTTTTGTTATCTCATATGGTTTATGTTATCATGCTATGAAATGAATATATATGTTTGGGAATTTCATGTACGGCATTTCACATGTCATATGTCAAGTATAAGTAAACATGTTATAAGTCTCATGTCACATGCATTTGGGAAAAAGTGTTGTCAAAGAAAAATATTTTCAAATAAAAACGTTTATAAGTTTTATCACGACCCCAAGTGCTAGGGAGGAGGAATATCCTAGTGAAACTTATCTGTCCACTCTAGAGTGTTTAAGAATAGAGTGGTAACCCCTAGGTCGATAAAGTACTGTCGACGAGTTTCGAATGGATTCTTTTCAAAAGAAGCGAAGCGAGGAACCGCCTAACGCTAGTGGGTTCATAAGGCATGTAACCCGACGAAGTAAGGTCAAGTTAATATGAATATTTGCTTATGACATATTCATCATGGTGTATGGACCATTGATGGTGCGGTAACTAGCAGGAACACGTGGTGCTAAGGGCAACCGTGTTGTGTCCACCCTTTGAACAAGAATATGAGCTTATGTGCTAAGGATCACTCAATGCAAATCTTGTGATATATTTTGATAAGACAAGTTCTGATTAAGATTACATGATTAAGAAAAAGTTAAGAAATTTTTTTGAAAAGCTAAAGTCTCTGTTACAAGTCTTTTGAAAATGGTCAAGTGCAATAGTCAATTTCTGGTCAAAGGCATAAGTCAAGTACATGTCTATGCACGCATTTCATGATATACCTTTTGTATGCTTGTGTTAACTGTGGTATGTTGTGTGATTACTTGCTGAAATTTCTTGAAATCTCATTATAGTAGTTTCCACTACCATTTCCCAACCGGAATGGTAGAGGTTGTGATAGGTGTAGTAAACGACGACCATGACCAAGAGGAAGAGAATGGCACCTCTTCCTCCGGATATGATTGTGCTTAAGATGGTTGTAAATCAACCTAAGTCCTCCATCCTGGAGCAACTCGAGGCCATCGACCGAGAGATCACTGATATACTTGAGTTCATTGTGGAATTCAAGCGGCGTAACAATCGGGACAATTATAAGGTTTTGGAAAAATGTGTGAAACTCGAATCCTCTTGAAGAGTACGGGAGCTTAATTCATTTTGTGAGGAAAAAAAAAACACAGTACTTATGGTTTTAGACCTCAACTCTTGTGGAACTATGTTTTGAGGAGGTCCCGTGTTTTGAGAGTTTTAAACTATACTCTATGATTTTGGATGTTATATATTTATGATACATGTTTACGTTTTGGGCAATGTTTGGAATATGATATTAGTACGGTGCCATGTACTTTGCAATGCTTATCGCGTTACTTAATTTATTCGACTTTTACTATTTTTTCGCTATTACGTTATTGCATACTGCTAGTGTACTTAGGTGCATTGCATATTATATGTCATGTATGAGGGGCGTGTAGCCTTGTATTACATATCCCTGCGTCTCAATTACCGTCCAATCCTAAGCAGGGGCTGGGGTGCCACACGTTTCAAAGGCCTCGGTCCAGTAGGTGAAAGGAAGAGATGAATGGGTCAAAAGGGCAAGCCCAGTTTCAACTATATGGCGATACTTTCTTTCTACGAGCTCATTTTGTTTATGTGTGTGTGGGCATGAAAAACGATAAGTTATACCAAGTTGTTTACACATAGTGGTGAGAGGTTTCAACTCGTCACCTCCATCCGTTTAAAGAGTAATTAACTTGGTATTAAACAATCGTTCAATAAACGGTAAAAAAAATAAAATTTGAGGTACATCAGATTTTAATTTAAGGGAAAAGAGTCATGTGAAACGAGTATAATAATCAACAAATGAGATATAATATTTATAACCATTGCCAGAGACATAATGGGCTGGCCCCAAAGATCAGCACACAATAATTCTAGAGGCCGGGTGTAATGGGCCTGACTTGCATGAACGGAAAATTGATGACAGTTTGCAAGGGGACATTTAGGGCATTGAAAAACATATTATGCACGAGAAAGGGGCAAGCACTTAGTGTGCAGTACACGAGAGACTATAGCTAAAGAGGGATGCCCAAGCCGTCGATGCCATTGATCAAGGGAAGTTCTCTCACCAACATGAGCTGATGGAGACAGCGAGGAAGGCATCTTGGAAGGAAAAATGTAGAGGCCGTCACGGGTGGGACCGGTGATGAGGAGTTTCCTCGTCTGCTTGTCCTTAATAGAAAAGTGAGTAGAATGAAATTCAAAATAGCAAGCATTATCAATACAAAATTTAAGAACAGAATCAAAATTTTTAGTGATCGAGGGAACGTGAAGTAAGTTGCGAAGAATGAAGGAGGAAGAATTGCAGGGAAGAAAAGAGTCATCGAAGGTATGGATGGGAAGCCTTGTGCCATCACCCACTCGAATTGTCTCACCACTTGTATACGCCTCAAAGGATAATTCAAGTTAGATAAATCATTAGTAATGTGATGAGTTATTGCAGAATCAGGATACCAAGCCGAATCTGTAAGTGAACTTTGTGTAGTATAATTTGCAGTGAAGGTCCTTGGGGCCCTAAGTTGGTAGGAGTAGTTGAATCTATGTCGACATTGGAGGGCAACATGCCCAGCTTTGCTGCACACTTGACAAGTGGGGCGCTGTGCATTATATTGCTATGATGGATTGTTTGAAGAAGGTGAGCGTCTACCATGTCCATTGTAAGGATAACGCCCTCTGCTACGACCTTGTCGTCCACCCCAAGTGAAAGTGTGACCACGTTGGTCTCTGCTTGCTGAATTAAAGTTTGTAGAGGGCTCAAAAGAAGAGATTACAGTTATGCTATTGTGAGAAATTCTATTTTCATGAATAAGGAGAAGTTGGTAAAGTTCATGTGAGGAGAGGGGTTCAACCCTTGTAGTGACAGAAGTTACAAAGGACTCGTATGAGGGTCCTAGGCCATTTAGTAGATAAGTAACAAGTTCTTTATCAGATAAAGGGTTACCAGCGGCAGCGAGTGAATCAGCAAGTTGGCGTACCTTCCCAAAGTAATATGAGATTGTTTGATCTCCTCGTGAGAGATTCGTGAGTTGAAAACGAACTTGAAACTCTTTGGCTTGGGAATTAGAGGAAAGTGAAGTCCATAATTCTTGAGTTGTAGTAGAGGAGAGTACATGTCCTAAGAGGGATTATGAAAGGGAGGAAAAGAGAATACTCAAGACAAGTTGGTCGGTACGTCACCAAGAAAGGAATGTTGGATTGGTTTTCGAGATAGCATCAGAACCATCAGGAAGAAATTCGGAAGGGCAAGGAGATGAGTCATCAAAGAAGGAAAAGAGATCATGACCATGCAGGTATGCAGATGTTTGCACCTTTCAAATAAGGTAATTTACGGTAGACAGCTTTGTGGTGACAACATGTGAGAAGGATGAGGTAATGGAGGATAATGGAAGAGGAGGGGGGGGGGGGGGGGGGGGGGGGGGGGGGAGGGAGGAGAAGAAGGTGCAACCATGGATCAGAGTGATTGTTAGTTGATCAGCTTTGATACCATGTCAGATAGAGTATAATTGAAAATAAATTTTTCTCATTGTATTTCATTGTAGTGCAGTATGTATATATACACCATGGAAAAAATAAAAAAGAATATAAGTTTATTACAAATCACAATAGAGAATAACCGTGCAATGCCTCTACAGTTTTATTCTAGAATGCATGTCTGCTCACTATTTGTGCGTTGCTCTGCTTCTGTGTGACAGCTGCGTTTGGATGTTGAATTGAGTTGAGTTGAGTTGAGTTGAGATAAGAAAATATTATTAGAATATTATTTTTTAATATTATTATTATTTTAGAATTTGAAAAAATTGAATTATTTATTATATTTTGTATAAAAATTTAAAAAATTATAATGATGAATTAGATTAATTTGGTATCCAAACATACCCAGAGTTACATGGTTGAGAATATCCATACATGATTCTTGTAACTCATCATTTATGATGCGACCAACTTATAGTAATTGTCGCCTGAGATGGCAAGTTGGTAAACAAAGGCGGTGGCAATTGGACTTACGGTTTGCTGTCTGTATTAAGCCTTAAGCCACCTTAATTATCCGAACGAACGAGGAATTTGCAAGTATCAACATGACTACTTTCTGAAGTTTGCTGTCCATTTATAATTGTGGATAAAGCAAAGCCAATGAACTAAACGAAAAAAGGACTCTGAATTTTTTTTTTTTTTTTTAAAGGTCCTTTTCGGGTACGTAGTTTTGGGAAGAAAAAGAAGGTGATTCACGTAACACCATCGTGTCCCATCTTCTACAGTTTCCCAACTCCCTACCCCCATAAAAAACCGCCAAACTTGACCCTCACACCGCCCATGCCCACTACTCAACACAACTGCCTCTCTTTATTATCAACTACAAACACCAACTTGCTTCTCTGATCTCTCAGATTCTTTTTCTGCTTAATTAATTTAATCATCATCACTCTCTTTTCGTTCCTGGTCATCATGGCTTCCAAGCAAGCAAAGACACGGCCTCATGTAGTACTCATGGCATCAATATCTCATGCAGCGGATGCAGCCTCCTGGTACTGTGCCTTTGTTCTGGTAGCGCTTATATTGCTAAGCACTTTTAGGGACACCACTCACGTGTTCGAGGCTGTGAAGGGCACCCAGCTCTTGGAACGACCCTGCGACGAAATTTACGTGGTCGGAGAGGGCGAAACGCTTCACACCATCAGTGATAAGTGCGGTGACCCCTTTATAGTTGAGCAGAACCCTCATATTCATGATCCAGATGATGTCTTCCCCGGACTTGTTATTAGAATTACTCCTTCGAAGCCTAGGAAGTTTTTAAGGTAGATAATTTGGTTTTACTTGTTTTCTTGTAATTAGTACGTACTTTTTTATGTGTGATTCTGCAGTTTTCTTCCCAAGCTAGAGGATAGAAAGAAAGTCCCTCCTCCTCCTCCTCCTCCACCACTTGTCTCTCTCTTCTTATAGGTCAAACAGAAACTCGAGATTCTGATCGATGATCATGGATAAATTATAAGGAGTTATTATATATATATGGGATATTAAGCTTGTTCTACTTTTTGTGTTTCTATTTCCATGCATATCAGCATCATGTATATGTGCGAATTCGAATTCCAGTGAGTTCTAAGCTGAGAAGGAAATTTGTATTGACAGTCATCATTTTTTTTTTTTTTCCTCAAAATAGTTTACAACATCAAAGTACCGTACCGCTCGATAGATGGTGCTGCCGAACCTTAAGAAGGCTGTCCTTAATTCGTAAATTAATTAAACTAGTCTCTTATTTTATAAGCTCCTGTGATCCTGTAATATGATCATTAATCGAGCTAGCATCAGACGGCCTTCTGATCATGATCTAGATCATGATCAAAGAGAAGTATATATACTTCGCTGTCTGGGATGTTCTAATTTGTCTCGTTTTCTTTTACTTTTTTCGGTCCAAAAGTACATTTGATTATATGATGATCATATGGTTTTTGTTTTTTGTATTTGTATTTGTTTCTTTTTTAATCAGAGCTTGATATTTAATAATTTTATTAATAGCCACCATAATTTTATTAATAGAACCATTGATCATGGCGAATGAATTATAGACCCGTTGTTACAATTGATGATCTGATCATAGCTTCTAATTAATTATTATAAGTACATGAGATATTTTGATGATTTGGTTGTCCATCGCGATCTAATCTTTCTTCAAATTATAATAATCAATTACATAATTGAGCTTTTCCGGCAACATTAATTATCTAAGATCTTTACAGTGTCAATATTCGACACATCTCTTACTAATATATATATATATATATATATATATATATATATATATATATATATATAAAATTCAATCTTTAGAGGAACCCTGCATGCATGCCATTACCTAATTAATTTCTATATGTCGAGCAAATTTAAGATTCAACGGCTCGATTTGAAACTGTGATGCTAGCAGCTAGCGAGATAGAGAGCCGTCATGCATGTAATTTGCATGAATAAGTCTCGTTTATTTTTACAGAAAAGATAAGATGAGATGAGAGTTGAGATTAAAATTAAAAATTAAAAAAAATATTATTAGAATATATTTTTTAATATTATTTTTATTTAAATATTTAAAAAATTAAATTATTTATTTTATTTTATATAAAAATTTAAAATAATTATAATAATTAAATTAAATAAATTGAGTTGAAAAAAAATTACGAAAATAAACGCGGCCTAACAGTCGGTCATGATAAATAAAAGCCCAGCTAAGACCCCCGGATGTCGGATGATTTCGTAGTAGTGGATGAAAATTAATCTCTCTTTTTTTTTTTTTTTTTTTTTTTCCACCGAGACAGAGTCGTACGGCCACTGGGAGAAAAAAACCGACACGACGAGCAGTAGTGCACTAGCTTGAGTGAGTTCATCTCATGATCACACCACTTTAATTACGTAATGATTAACTTCCGACTACTTAAGCAAGCGACTAATTTTTCATTGGACTCATCGATCTGTCTGATCATCCACCGGCACTAACACGGCCCAGCTACCTCTAATTAGTGCTGGGTACCGAAATTAATCAACATCGATCCCGACCCTACCACAAAATGGTAGTTATTTTAAGGCCTCTCCACATAACATAATATAATTCACATGACATAATTAAATTAAATTTATAAAATTTATTTTTTAAATTAAATTATACTACGTGCGCGCGTGAATGATGCAGTGTGGTGTATTATTATCTCATTTTTATAATAAGATGTTGTCTCTAATTGCAATGGCGAAAGCAATCTTCCGAACGGTTTCTGGCTGATCATGAGTATGAGATCATGTAATTGCATCGTGGCTCTTAAGCAATCAAAAGTACTCCACCGCTATTATTGTTGCTTCTGCTTTGAAATTTGTACCGTCAACGAAGTCATAACTACTAATCTATCTTGCAGTTGCAACCTGCTCGATCGATCTCTATTTTTCACGTTATATTTCGTGTTTTTTTTTTCTTTGGTAAGATGTCAATGTTTACGTTTTATGTAATTCAATACATTACGTTTTCATTAAGATGCGACACATTTATTATTATTAGATAATAAAGAATCTTCTAATAATAATAAATATATCACAACTTACATAAGAAGATAAAAATAAAAAAAATAATATAGTGTATCAAATTTTACTTATTTTTTTTTTAACTTTTAACCAAGCTCAATTTGACGTGATTATCCGAAGGATTTCATGTGATGTGAGAACGACTTGCGTTTTTGCTCCTTATAGGGGTGTGCACGCAGTATGATTGGAAACCCCTGAGATGGTGATTGCAGTCTGGAGATATCATCTGATATACTGAATTAATTATATTCACATTGTCGTTTGGAGAATGATCTTTGCTGTACATAATATTAAATCTTTTATTAAAAAAATGAATATAATATCAATAATAAAATTTATTATATACTTTTTATTTTTAGACAAGTAGTGATTTTATATTATATTATAACGGAAATGATTTTAAATTTATTCTGATTATTCGTTCTATTCTATTTAATTATATAAACTAAAAATATGTTAAAAATATAATATAAATAATTAAATTTATCTTCCACTCAACTTACACTTTTAAATTCATGGGTCTAAAAGTGATCAAAAAATTTTTTTTTGACCCAAATTATAAACTTAAATTTGTAAATATAACTATAATTTAAAAACTATGTAGTTTTTAAATTTTCTAGTACATACTTTATGTAAATACCTGTCAAGGCAATATAAGAGTCTCATATTGCTCAAATATGAGACTTGTATTGCTAAGACAATCTATAAAAGAGACACCCTACTACACTACAACAAACACGAAATATCAAGTAAAAATTCTACATAATACATATTACTATTTAAAAATAATAAATATTTATAATATTTATATAAAAAAATTAAATATGCAGGTTAGGGCTCTACTGGGGCCGTACTACCCCCATTGGTGTTTTGCCCTACAAGGCTAGGGTCCCCGCCCCTGCATATGCGAGCGGGGTTTGCCGCTCCACCATGCGTCTCCTAGGCTTGACGACCTCAATGGGCTCATGGGCAAAGCCCTCGTCGACTTGGTCACAACCTTTGACTTTGATCTGCCCCCCAAGGGGTTAGATTTAATGGGTACGCCCCCCCCCCCCCTCTTTGAATTCCCTTCTCTCCTTTTCTCAGTTTTAACTCCAAGTGGCAGCGAGTTTGAGGTTCACTTATGTGACACCTTCTCTATGGGCGTTGCTAGGGTTATGGCGTCTAAAGTCATGACTCCTACTAATGGCGGCACCCAGAATTATATCGTGGACTCTTTGTTTGCGAGGGACAACCTGGATGACCATGTGGACCAAGGCTCCAATCTAAGCTCTCTCTTTACGATCGTCTCAGGGGGTGAGACTCCACGTACAAACCATGAAAAAGTCTCCATTCCCTCCCCTTCTCCCTCCTCCTTTGGTGGTGAGATGGATTCCTCAACCCCTAGGGAAGGGGGTGGATCGTCCAGGGAGGGTGGAGTGGAAGAGGGAGACGGAGTAGATGGTGTCCCCATCGACAGCTTTGAGTTTGTCAACCTCACGGACTAGGGTATGTTCGTGCCTGAGGGAGAAGTTCCAGCCACCTCTTCTATGCCTTTGATGCATTCTTTGGGGAGACCCCATATAGAGGGGCTGCAAGCCACAATAGGAGGGGTTGAGGGGCCTTCTCACCTGCGTTCCCCTCCCTAAGATGAAGCAGTGGCGGAAATGGCTCAACGCTTGAAAAAGAGTTTAATGTTGGTATGACATTATTGGCTTAGTTGCATTTTCTTTTACATGTATGGCTCATATCTTATTGTATCATTGTGCCTTACAGGGCGTGGATGACCTGGTGGCTTGGATTGTAGATGATCGCGCCAACTAGGAGTCAAAAATACGTACCAGGTGTACGTTTGGATTTTTTTGTTAAGAAGGATCTAAGTCGGCTACTGGTTGAGAAAACTGAGGTGGAGTCCTACCAGGAGGCGTCTGATGGGCACATCCGCTCCACCTCGAGCTCTTTTACTACGAAGCATCTGAGCTCCGCAGTGAGCTACTTCACTCCAAATCCATTAACGCGGGTAACAACTTTGCCTTGCAATTGGCGGAGTTTGAACGAGATTCTACTCGTGCCTAGTTATCCCGCATGAGTGTAGAGTTGAACTCCTCTCAACAGTTGTTAGTTGCCGCCGAGCAACAATACTTGGGGTCTACCTAGGCGTTGACTTCTTTTGAGGAAGCCAGCAGGCAACTTGCCCTTGAGTTTTCAAAAGTGAAGGCATTGCATGAGGAAGCTCATAGACAATTCGGCCTTTAGCTATCAGAGATGAAGGGATCTTACAAGGATCTGCATGGCAAGTATAATGCCTACAAGAAAGACAGGGAAGAAGTGAATGCCAAGCAGGACAAAATGAACTAAACCATGTTACACTTAGACACAAAAGTGAATGAGCAGAAGAAGTGGTTGTTGGAACTAGAATCAGAATTAGCTGCTTTGAGGGGTGAACTAGTCCGTTTGCTTCCACAACTGGAGGGCCGCCAGGGCTGGTAGAGATTGAGCCTTTGGATATGGATATGAGGCTAGTGTGGCCCACTTACGACCTCACCTGCTGGCACATCCTCGGACTGACTTGAGGCAGTTGGATCTCGACGCCTTCAGACCTAATGAGGTTTCATGCCAGTTCGTGGATGCTTTTGGGCGTAGTACAGTGCCTGACGCCTTATTGTCCGTGCCTTCACCTTCAAAGCCTCCAGCAGCTCCACCTTCATGAAGATTTTTTTCTTTCCTTTTTTTTTTTTTTTTTTTCCAAACAATACTTAGAATGATTGTAGTAATAACCCTCTATTTGTGCTTTCCTCTTCTCAAGTTTCGAGAAAAACTTGCAACCGTTCACCATTTTCAATTTTGTTTCTTCTAGTTTAGACATCAATGGCTTAGTGTGGTTCTTCTCGTATTCCCAGTCGAGCTTCTACCAAAACCCCACCAAGGGTTTCCTCCAACTCTGCTCCTGAATCATCTAATGGTCAAACTTTGCATTTCATTAAGGGGTTCACGTGGCGCTCCACACCTATCACCCGGGACTTGACAAGGTTGAGGACTTCAAATCGCATCCTTGACGTCGTGGTTCTCACTCTTCCCTTCAAGGGCACCGTTGACGAGGAAGGTTTTTCGGAGAGAGTTGTTCTTCCAGTTTTAAAATAAGTGATAGTCTCACGGTACATTTATAAACTTATCAAATATATATATATGTGACCGCATTTGGCCAAAGATAATAGCCAATGTGTCACGGTGATGATCCAAATTCAATGCCTCATTTAGATAGTGAGATGAGATGAGATGTTTTAGATGATAGTTAAATAAAATATTGTTAGAATATTATTTTTTAATATTATATTATTTTAATATTTGAAAAAATTGAGTTGTTTATTATATTTTGTATGAAAATTTAAAAAAATTATAATATTGAGATGAGATAAGATGAGATGAAATCATTTCTATATCTAAACAGGATCTAAATTACCAGTCCGATGTGTCTTATTTTACACTATTTTACGAGATTTTGGCCATGAGACCTATATTGGGAATTGATAGAGTACACACGTCATCTGGTCGAAGTTTTAACGTTAGGATAGGTAACTCACGCCGAGCCATGCTAGATTGAGTACTTATGCACGTGAAAAAACGTGATTAGGTTGGTTCATAGATTCACTGATAAATTATTAAATATAGTTTTACTACATCAATTATTTATCTAATTAAGCACCACATCAAACCTGCCTAGAAATATCGAAGGAAAATAATAAACTTTCACTTATTTTATAAGTAAATCATGTAAAATTAAAATTATTTTTAAAAAATTATAGGCATACAATATCTTCATTTTAAAATATAATCGTATAAAAAGTTGTAAAAAGAATTCTATAAACTTTTAATAAAATGGCACAATTATATTTATAAATGAGGAGCAGAAACCAACTTATTGGTGTATGAAAAATCGCACAACAGGCTGAAAGGAGAGAAATAGTCATTATCGACCAGCTATGAGGATTCGGGTCTCGATCAGTGTTGCTTGAAATCTCCGCAATGGTCTAGTGCGGTTGTACGTTGTCGATACGTACATCCATGACAGTGAATGAAAAACAAATGCAGATAAAATAAAGAGAAATAAACATACATATTTACGTGGTTTAACATGTTGTCTACGTTCACAAGCGTTTGGAAATGAAAAATCCACTATAATATATTTGTTTACAGTCTTTCATAACCTCTCATTTCTCACTATATATTGAGAGCAAGAGATTACTTGTTGGAGAAGATGTTTTCTCTAAAGCTCTTCCTCCAGCAGTTGAAGAAGAAGAAGCCCATTTAAGTCATCTGGACGTCCCTTTTTATTTGATCATCTTTTCTCGTGCACTTCGATAGTGGTGAGGGATATATGTTTTGCGAGCCTCACCCTCTCTCTCTTTCCCATTTTCTCCCCCTTGCCTCCTGAGTCATGACACCCCCGCTGCCTTCCCTCCCTGCTTCCCTTCTTGTCTCTTAGTGGTGACCTGGTCGGTTGAGGTTGGTCTTGGACCTAAATAACAGGACTCATCTTACTTACATATAGCTGATTAGCTTCGTTAATATGGGCCTCAAAGCCAAATTAACGTGATTTACCTTCAAGGACTTAAGTGGACGCAAACGTGATTAGTGTCCAATTACTGGAGGCATGAACCATGTTAGTTAACTTCAACTTCAAGGACAGCGGCAAAAACAGAAAGCTAGGTACGTAAATGGCTACAGATTTACCATAGAAGCAGGAACCGCCGTCCGGAACTTACTGGATCAAGATTTGCAGAAAAAGAAGCTCGATCGGTACTTTTTCCAGAAGCTTTGCAGCAGAATTATTCCTCGAACATGTGTTAAAAAAGCTTATTTTTATGGAAACCGCTTCAGGCAGTACCGTTATATATTTATCTCTCTTTCTCGAGCTCGAGTGCATTTTCTATAAATTAAATAAAAAAAAACAAAAAAGACTATCACCCAACGTTGAGATGGCCGAGTTGGTCTAAGGCGCCAGATTAAGGTTCTGGTCCGAAAGGGCGTGGGTTCAAATCCCACTCTCAACAAGTGTTTTTTTTTTTTTTTTTCGGTGTCTTTATAGAGAGTTTAGTCATTCAACCCTGCTACATGCAACCGGGGGTGGGAACCCCAGAGAATCGATATGCCACCGGCGCCCTTTTTCATAAAAAAAATTTATTTTTTTAATATTTTCATCTTATCTTCTTATCATTTCATTCCCTCTCTGTTTCTCTATCAATTTTTTTGACCTTCTTCTTCCTCCCTCTCCCTTTTCATGAAAAAATCCTGCCTGTTTCCTTCCAATAAAAGAAAAGAGAGAAGCAAAGATGGAAAAACCAGAAAACTGGATGCATTTTAACTAATTGTAGCCTCTTACTTCGATTCTACTTGCAAGGTCTGTTAAGGGTTATACGTGAAAATAATCCTATAAAAAAAAAAGGGTTCTACATGAAAATAGGAAATTCCACCTTTAAGGTTCATCTCTATGCAGTAGTTATGCCAGTTAGAGAAGATGCAGAGGCCCAACTTTCCTGACGTGAAAAGATAGTAAACCCTTCCATTGGCAATGAGCATGCGCTAGATACCATGTTATAAAGCTTGCAATGACTTATGAAAAAACAAAAACAAAGCTCATGCAATTAAAGAAATTGACCGGCACACATAGGTGATACTCTTGTATATGTCCACAAAAGGACCAAAAAAATCCAGGTTGTGTGTGGTCAAATCGATAAGGGTTTTAGATCTTAACCCAAACAGCATTAACTGAGATTTGCTATAATAAACAGACATTGTTTGTTTCTCTTTTAGAGATATTACTTTTAGCCGTTTTGGTTTGTGCTGTCTTGTAAATGAGAAAATACCAAGCTCGTCAATCAGTTGCTTTGTGATAAAAACTTTTGTTATCTTTGGATTGCCCCCATAGACACCATTACTTACACTCATGCTTAGTCCTTTCTGCACTTCTTCATAGTTGTTGTATTCTGCTTCCAGATTTCGAGGCGAGATGATTGGTTGGCATGTTGACTTATGAGGTGTTATTGATTGGTTCACACAAGGATTCAAAACATTTCTACCTTTTTCTTGAAGTTGCAGCAATCAACAACTCTATGTGAGAGGGGTTGCTGCCTACTAAGACCTGCTGTACCCATCCGGGTTTTCCTTGTGGAGATTTTTTTGTAGGTTTACAAACTTCAGAAGAATCTAGAAGAAATGTGAATCCCCTTCTGTATACTGTGTGACACTTTGACATACATAAGTACCTAATTAGTCCTGACTGTTCTCATTGCATGAAATAAGAAGTTGCCGACTGTGCAAATATATATCCTGAGTTGATGTGTTGGACTGTTGCATCTTTTGCTTTGATTGGTATATATATTATTGCTCAGGCAGTTGTTAGTTCGACTTCCGGAACCTTTATCTTTGGTGTATATGTTGTTGTTTCTTCAGTACTAGTGATCTGAACCCATTCATTTACTAGAGGGTTTGAATCATAAGTTCGGTCTATTGTGCCTAAAAAAATGTTTTGGTTTTTTGACAAGTTGGATTACCAAGAGCGTAGAAACTTCTGGATTCCCTCTCAAGATTAGTCCAAGATTAGCCATGATAGAGGCTGGGAAGGCTAGATGAGAAGCTTTTCAAGAGGCTGAGGCCTGAGAGGATGGAAAAGCTAAAAAAAGATATAGAGGAGACTATGCGCAGGGCTCAACTCTCATAAAGCTCAAGTGTTGAAAATGTAGAGAGAGGAAGAAGAAGGTCAAAAAAATTGATAGAGAAACAAAGAGGGAACAAACTGATAAGAAGACAGAAATGTTAAAAAAATAAATTTTTTCATAAAAAGGGGTGCTGATTGCATGGGGTTACGCAAGGGGCAGTTGTACGCAGCAGAATTGAAAAAAAAAATCTACTACATCATAAGAAATTTTGTGAAACAGCAAACTAAATTTTCTTTCTTTTCGATTTTACAAACTAAGCTCACCCTCATTCCAACGACTCCATTTCTTCTACAACCTTTTGGTAAGGTAAAATGAAAGCCCCCAACCCTTGCTTAGGGCTCCCAAGCTTATTGTTGGCTTGCCTGTGCTTTGTTTGTGCTTTCGTGGAAAAGCTTATTTTCTTGTGTAAAATGATGGGTAAGGTAAAACGAAGAGAGGCAGAGGATGGAGGTACAGGCATCCCTCCTTTCCATGACAGCTTTGAGTTTGTTTAATAGGAGCTTGCAGTTATCAATCTGAAAGGGAAATAAGGAGAACATTTATAAATTGTAATAGTTAAGAATCAATACTTAGAAGAAGGTCCAAACAGCACATGAAGGTTGTTGGGATGATATGAGTTGCTATAGTGAAGACCAACATGTTATTTCCTTTACGGCCAGCAAATACAGAATCAGTGGATTTTCTTTTTTGGTCAAATTTTTTTTTTAATATATCTCAGCTTTTGGGAATTTGGATTCATTCATTTTTCACCTAAATTCCATAAACAATAAAACTGTTGTTTCTTTCTACAATAAAATCGCATGAAATCTTTCTCTCTCTCTGTTTCTTTCTTCTTTTTTGTTTCTTTCTGGGTTTCTTGCAAGCTTACATTTGCCGCATGCTCAAATACACCATAACCCCTTGTTCTGAAATCATGGAGATCAAATCTAAGAAATAGAAATATATTGGCCTTCAAACAACCCACAGTAATGTCTCCATGGAGATGGAGAGTGATGGATTTAGGGTTACGATATGGAGAGTAAGAGGGAGGAGAGAACAAAATGGAGAGAGAGAGAGAGAGGGAGAGGAAGAGGTCTGATGGACATGGAGATGAAGGGAGGGGAAAATAAAATTTCGAGGGAGAGAGAGGGGGAACGAAATTGAGAGGAGAGGAAGAAGAAAATAAAAAATTTGAAACTCTACTTACAACCGGGTTGAGAAACCCCCGCGTAACCGGCGCTCCTTTTGATATAAACTTTTTTGTTTTCTACATTTCCTCTTCATTTCGTTTCCCTTCTCTCTCTCTATCAATTTTTTTTCTACCATCTTTCTCCTCTCATTCTCCCTGTACATTCTTCTCCTCGGCACATTGCAAACATCCGATTGTTTAGCATTCGTGTACATCGCAAGATCTAATTGCAAGTTGGAAGATCCACTCGATTTGATCCATCTGCAGAAAGTTGGAAGACCCACTCGGTTTGCTCCAAAACAACTGCTACTGGGAGTAAATTTGTGAGCTTTTGAAACCTTTTAGGTTGAACTCTTGCTTTATACCTTTTGGAGCCCCTTTAGACTGATAATGAAAGAATGATGACGAGGAACTCAAGAAGATTGATGATGGGATCCACAGTACCAACCTGCACTTACAATGAATGTAGAGGATGCAAGTGCAGGTAGCAGGTGGCAGGTTCCAGTAGAGGGAGATGACCCAATCAATGTGGGAGAGGCGATATGTAGCTTGCTTTTTCTGGTTTTATATGTTTGGCTTGGATTTTTTATGCAGAAAAAGTATGATTTTTACATGATGAAGAAAAAGTAGGATTTTTACATGATGAAGAAAAAATAGGATTTTTATAAGGAAAGCAATTTCCAGTAGAGAGGGTTTTATATGTTTAGCTTGGATCTTTTTGGTTTAACGAAGATGAAGACGGCTTCTAGTCGATTTTTTTTTTTTAATATATCTCGGTTGACATGGCATAATGCCACATCATCCGATTTCCGGGGGGTTCCCCCCCCCCCCCCCCCCCCCCCCCCCCCCTTCCCCGGGCCCGATTGCCTATAGCAGAACTGGCATAAAATAGATGAAAAACATTGTGTTTTATTAAATGATATGGACACATTGGTTGCACGCCGGTTACATAAAACGGTTGTATCTATCATTTTTCTTAGTCATTAAAACTTCGCCTAATTGATCAAACGGATAGAAAAAAGAGAGAATTGTTCAATTGGCTTTGCGCTCAGCGGCTCAGCCTGCTGGCTGTTGAAACTTGAACGTGCTCATAGCTCCAGTGGAATGAGACGGCGTCGTTTATCATCTTTCCAATTTCATCCAGCCACGTATTGGGTTTCTTTCCGGCGTGTTTGGTATAGCTTTTCAATTTCTAAGTTGTTATGCTCTGTAAAGATTGCAAAAGAACTTGTCTATTTATTTCATTCCATAAAATATTTCAACTAAAATGGAGATGAATCTATTTATACGTTCGACTTTTTGTGCTTTGCGTCTCAATGTGCAGATAATATTTCGCTCTCGATTTGGTTAACAGCATTTGATTACGTATCTCTTAAGGTCTCGTTTAGACAGTAAAATGAGATAAGATAATTTTAGATAAAAGTTAAAAATTAAATAAAATATAATTATAATATTATTTATTTAAAAATATCATTATTATTTTGAGACTTTAAAAAATAAATTATTTATTATATTTTATATAATAATTTTAAAAAATTATAATAATAAAATAAGATAAAATGAGGTAAGATTATATCTAAACGGGCCTCAATCACGTTTTGGGTGCATGTACAAAAGCAATACTGATGATTTTTATTTCTGTCCGAGCCCAAAAGATTCTTCTAAAATTTGAATTTAGAAATAAATTAAGATAATTTTAAATGAATTAAATAAAATATTTTTAAAAAATTATATTTTAATATTATTATTATTTTAAAATTAAAAAAATAAATTTTTATTATATTTTAAATAAAAAATTTAATAAAATTATAATAATAAAATAAAATAAATTTACAATCCAAACCGGGACTTAATGGGTTGGTGCTGGGTATTGATGTGATAGAGTGGGGGGCCGGCCAACACTCGGCTCGTATCCGGTGAAATTGTTCCAATCAAGTTTTTGGCTTTTACCTGGGTTTATTAATTAATCAATTAATTAATTAAGCTTGTTTTGTATTTGAGAGTGCCTCACTTGTTTACCCTTTTTTCTTTTTGGAGATTTCTTTTGCTAATCTTTCAATCAACTTTGATATTTAAATATTTATTTTTTTACCTTATGAAAACCTCCAGTTCACCCAAATTAATACATCATCTAATTATTAGTTTCTAATTTTCTTTATTCTTAGTTTAATTATCCGACGTATTTTAGAAGTTCCTAACTTCTTCATAACTTTATTATTTTTAAAAAAAAAAAATCGTTTAAAATATGAGATACTAACTTATAGGACTGACCATAACAAAATTCTAAATATATATATATAATTTCAAAGTTCCAATTAAAGAGTGGTCCCATTGGCACGCCAAAAAGACGAAAGTGGTAGTTTTTTTTTTTTTTTTTTTTTTTTCTAATAAAAGTCGTACATTATTAACGGGGCAATAAATAAAGGGTAAAATAGTTGTGTGTATATGTATAATATATATATAGAGTGGCGCAGCCACAGCCACAGCTCCCAACTCTGTTGAGAGCTATGGTTAGTTATATTATTATTATTATTATTATTATTATTATTATTATTATTATTATTTTACTTTTTTTATATATTTTTTTTAATATTTTAATTTTTTTAAAAAAAGAATAAAAAATCATAATATTATTCAACAAATATTTTCTTAATCACTAAAAAAATTAAAAAATAAAATAAAAAATCACAACAATAACTCTAAACAGTAAGAATAAGTAGTAAGAGTAGTAACAATTTTCATATATATATATATATATATATTCCATTATTAAAATAAAATAAAACAAAATAAAAATCCAATTTGCTTATAAAGGTTTAAAACATGCGGCGGGGCCCACTGTACCAAATACCCACTTTGGAGGGCCCATACAATGAGAGTCGCCATCAAGAAAGCAAGATGGACCACTTTTTATGCAAGTGGGTCTCAGCCGTATGCACAAATATATAGTGGCCTACTACTACGACTGGGTGGTGGGTTCCATCTACTCTACTACCTCTTCTTTTGGTCCACACCACCAAGTGCAATCCTTGGGTCGGGTCCCACCCGACAAGGCTGAACCCGTCAGATTTACAGCCCGGATTGGTCCCCACGGGCACACAACAGTTACCTTTGCAGCCTGAAAGTGGCTAGAAGATATCTCCTCCATTGCAAGCTAATCCCACGTGTATGCGTCCGCACGTGTAAGAGGTAACACGGTGGATATTTTCTCTCTGTCTAGTGCATATAACATCAACATAAATCCTATCCTCTCTCTCTATAAATTGACGTGGGAATAAGAGTACTCAAATTTTAAATAATGCTGAACTTGGGTCTTTAGTTTTAAATAAGGATTTCATGAACTTGCAGAAGATAAATATTTAGACTCCGTTTAGATATAAAAACACATTCAATCCATCTCATCTCATCATTATAATTTTCTTAAATTTTTACACAAAATATAATAAACAATTTAACTTTTTCAAATTCTAAAATAATAATAATATTCTAACAATAATTTATTCAAATCATCTAAAATCATATCATCTCATTTCACATCAGTATCCAAACTAGACCTTATTTCCTACCCCTGTCAACTATCTCATTAATTCACTCATTAAAGAGAGAGAGAGAGATATTGCACGATATACGGGCAAATTGCATGTTTGTTATAGGCTTTTAGAAACTAAATCTTGTGCATTATGCAGCGTAATGGGGGCAACACCTAAGTAGAACATTAAGGTGCCACTTGAAATGGGTAATCATATCAATAATGCAAATTGCCAATTTGATCATATTTCATTTTCCTTGTATTATGCTGCAATAATTTTCACTGTCTCTCGAATGCGTAGCAATGGGACTAGCTGGTTTCATGGTGATTGTCCTCAGAGGCCCCCATATTCCACGAGCAACCTAGTCAGTCTACTCTTAATTATTATCCATAAAAAGTTAATGAAGTTGGTCGTGGGAAGGTTTGTAAGGAAAATTGCTCGTCATCAATTACTATTTATTACTTCACATTTCATATCTTATAAAAAATACTTTACAGACTATAGATATGAGGTGTGAAAGTCAACATAGAATTACTCTTTTCAATTATAATATATTTTTCTTCGAAGGCAACAACTTTTTGGTGATTAGACAGCACACTATACTTAATTTTCTGATCATTCTTATGCCAAGCATGTGATTCAATGAATAATCGAATTTTTAGAATTGAGATTATTGATTAGAGTGGGGATATTATGCCGGCCCACTCTTATCACTGGATGTACCGCTCAATGATTTTTTTTTTCATATTTTTAAATACATTTAAATATTTTAAAAAAATAAAAAAAAAATACATCAATACACTTAAAATCACTAAATGTAAAAAAAAAAAAAAAATTGACAAGCGGTCAAAGTGGAGAGACATACTAGTTTTATTCTATTGATTATGACCGCATATTGTCTTTCATTTTGACAAGAAAATAGATACTCTTCTCCATTATTGTTTATAGATTATGCTATTGGGCCGTCCAGTTTTTACTGTCAAGCACAAAATTTTAAATAATTAAATTAATTGTTAGTTCACAATCATTAAATTAAAAGAATACATAAGATTGATTAGTAAATAGCCTAATGTATTGGAGCATAAAACTTAATATAAGCAAGCGTCTATAAATTTCTATATTTCTTTACTTTAACAAGAAGAGTTTGTTCCAACTACAGTATCTCCAAATATTTCCTTTGAGTTGATTATATGTATGTAAAAGATCAATCCCAATCACATGTTAAAGCTTTGTATGGAAATTTCAGCTATAAGAAAATATACTCAAATTATAGTAAGAGAAGATAGTTTCCAAAATAATCATTTTATCCAAATGATTATAGTTAATTAAAAATATTATGTGATTTAAATTATATTAAAAACTATAATTATTTATATAGTTTTACTTTATTAAAAATATCTAACAAAATTTCATCATTTATTTAATGACGAAAGATTAGTATTTTATAAGTTAAAGTTCATTTTAAATATATGATATGATATTTATATTTTAATTATCTATTTTAAGTTAGTTTATTTTCAGTGTTTTAATCTTCACCATTAGATTAAGTATGGAGATTCAAGATGAAGGGTTGAGATTTAAAGCCCTAAACCCTAGCTTTTCCCTCTTCCCTCTCTCTCATCCCTCCCTCCTTCTAGTCCCACGCCTCTCTCCCTCTCGATCTCTCTTCTGCTTGGCTCCTCCTTACGCTATTGTTGCCGCACCACCACCAAACTCAGTCACCAGCGACCTGCCCCATGCCAATATCCTCCCCACAGACCCCTCTCTCTCTCTCTCTCTCTCTCTCTCTCTCTCCTTCCCCACAACAGGCCGAAGCCTGTAGCCCTCTTTCTTCCTCTCCCTTTGATTTCCCTCAATCCTATTGCCACCACGCCTCCGTGAGCATCTCTTTCCACAAGTTTCAACAACCACCTCTTCCCCAAGACGCAGCTCCTCAACCTTCCTCCCTCTCTCATGAAGCCTTTCTCTATCTCACCGATTCTTGCCGTCACATGGCCTAGATCCGCCGCCTACAGCTCATGACGCCACCACCAGTCCTCCACGGCACCTCTCCTGCTCCTCCATGCCCAGCCCAGCCTCTACCTCCCCCTTGCTGTATTGTGTATCCTCTGTACATGGTGGGTCTCATGACAGATTTGGGTAATCTTGGTGGTTCTTGTTGGAGATTTGGAGGTTTTATGGTGATGGTTTTGGTGTTTAGGCACAATTGGATTTTGGTGTTAGTATTTGGTGGTTTCTCGACAGGGGATCAACAGAGACAAAATAGAGAGTGAAGGAGGGAAAACAGAAGAGAGAGAGTAAGGGACAGAATAGAAAAGACTTGAAGTAAAAAAAATGACAAAACAGAAGGCAAAATAGTAATATGACTAGACACGAAGGGACATAAGTGAAAGATAGAAGTGTCAAACAAAGATAATGATCATTCATGTTCATTTGCTTATAGCGGCTTTTAAGATATAATAGATATGTATTAATATTAGTTGTAAAAAAAAAAAAAATCTGAAATTCAAAACTCAAATAATAATCTTTAATCATAATCTCAAATAATAAAAAATTTCTGAAATTCCAAACTGCTTGTGAGTACGAGGGACAAAAGAGGGTGGGAGCGAGCTTTAATTGAAGTAGGGATTCAATTAATAACGAGTTGCGAGTATGCGACTAAATTAACTACCCCGAAGAGCAGGAAGGCCACAAATAAGAATATATATTTTTTTAGATATCCCAGCTATTAGTTTAGTTGGAATTTTGCTTGGCCGGCTGAATACGGAACGCTAGTTCTCTCTACTTTAACACTGCAATGACTCACGTTTGAACTCCTCAATACAATGATTCAGAGCCAAAAAAAAGTTATGAATTTACCTTTCTGATTAGCAAACTATATGCATATGAATGGTGCCATGCAAAAGACGAAGCAAATTAGCTACAACACAATAACATAAAATATAAGAAAAATTAGGCTCATTGGCGTCATCACGACCTTTGACCCAAGCCGAACAGACGAACATGTGAAGAGGGAGCCACCACGTGTCGTCGTTGGTGGGTCCAACCACCTGCATGATCTGCAATTGCCCAAGATTGCAGCCACCAGGCCATCTCTCTCTCCGTCTATTCCCATTTCCCCTTTAATATATACAGGGGGTTCTCTAATATTGTTTACAACGTACGTGTTAGCGAGTAGCGAGCAGAATAAGGATTCGTCTCTCGACTCTCTTCCCTCTCTCGCGGTCTCTAGTCTAGTCCCCGTGTTCTCCTTCGTTTTCGACGTACGTAGATAAATAGACATAGGACGATATTCTTTGTACTTCACCGAGAAAGTTCCCGAACCTTTACGCAGAAAACATTTTACTTTCTTGGAATTTCAGTGTTTTTCTTTCTGAATTCTGCTTGTTCTTTTCTGAGTTTTGGTGGTAGGTGTTGGTTCTCTCCGAACTCCAAATATGGCTGCCGTTCGGGAACAAGAGCTTCAAAAAGATAAAGCTACAAGAGCTGTTGGTTTTGAAGTCAACGGTGGGCGAGAAGTGGAACTAAGTAACCACTACGGGAAAGAGGGACCCACCAGCAACACCACATCCACATCGCCGAAAGAAGAGCCGGGAACGGAGGAGACGCCAATTGGGATGCAGGTGATACCGGTGTCCGTGCACGTTCCGGCAGGTGTAACGATGCAGACGGACAGCAAAGCGGTTATGGATCAACCGACTGTGCCGAAGCGACCCTCGACGAAGGACCGTCACACGAAAGTGGAGGGTCGCGGACGGAGGATCCGGATGCCCGCCGTCTGCGCGGCTCGGATCTTTCAGTTGACGCGGGAACTTGGCCACAAGTCAGACGGAGAGACCATCCGGTGGCTCTTAGAACACGCCGAGCCGGCCATAATCGCCGCAACGGGTACCGGAACCATCCCCGCCATCGCTCTCTCCGTCAATGGGACCCTCAAAATCCCCACCGCAGCCGCACCCAACAGCGTCGACCCAGCGGTTGAGAAGAAACGCAAACGACCCTCTAGCAGCGACTACATAGATATAAACGACCGCGTTTCGGTCTCGTCAGGTCTCGCCCCAATAACCACCACGCAACAACAAAAAGTGCAAACGGTCGTCCCCATGTGGGCTATACCCTCCAACGCCGTCGTTCCGGCCACATTCATCATGGTCCCGCCTATGGCCTCCATTACCGGACCTTCGAACCAGCCTCACATATTTACATTCCCAGCCACGGCGACGCCTCTGATAAACATTTCGGCGAGGCCCATATCGTCATTCGTCTCCTCCGAGGCCAATACACCCGCGACAATTCAAATCCAAGCCAACTCAGCAGCTTCGTGTTCAAGCTCGGCCACTGCCATTTCGAGCAACACAGCCGGTACGAGTACAACAATTACTTCAACCACTCGGATGCTGAGGGACTTTTCGCTGGAGATTTACGAAAAACGGGAGCTTCCGTTTCTATCTCGGCCTTCCAAGGACTGAAGGTCACTGCTGCGTCGGAGCTCTTTCCAGCGTTCGTGGAGTCGCCCGTGGGCGCGTGAGGGAATCGCATGTTTGAGTTAGGTGACGGCACGTGTGAAGTGGAGACCACGTGTCCAGTGGGATCAAACCAAGAAGAGGTGCTGTTCCGTGTACTGTGCATGGAGAGTGTGAGCCGGGTCCACCTGACATCATTCATGTGAATGTGAGGGGGTGAGCTCGGGTCCCAAGGGTGCGGGGTTGGGTGGGCCCTACGGGACCGTCTTTCCTTGCTTCTCCCCAATGCGTTCTTTGCGGTCGCTGGGTCCCTACATGTGTTCATGTGTTTACGGGTTTGGCGGTCTGATCGTGACAGGTGGCGTGATGTTTTAGGTCTTAGATTCGACCACGTGTCGATTATTCAGCTTCAAACTGTGGGCCGCAGTTTCATGTGACTGTGGGGTCCATGTGACGTGGCTTTGATGGGGCCGTCTGATGCACCATGGTTCTTTCGTACGGAAATTGGAAATGACAATGTGATGACGTATTTTCGTTGCATTTTTTTATTTTATTTTATTTTATTTTATAAAGGAGGTGGGAGATTCGAACCAGTTTCCATTCGAAGAACGTAGTCATATGCTATCATGTCATGAGATTCTTGACAATCAGTTGCGGAAATTGTATCATTTTCATTTTCTCTCATTCGAAGTCAAATCACCATTTTCCCTCCGTCTTAAAGCCAATATGATCCGAATGAGGGTTGTTAAAAAGAGCTATAATGCTTTAATTTGCTATAATGTGTAGTGTAGAGGTTGTTTAATTTGTTATAATCTGGAGAAGGTCATTTGTTTTTTTTTTTTTTTTTTTTTTTCATACATTCTTTTATACCCTAAAACATTTTTTTTTTAAAAAAATTCATAATATCATTAAAAAATATTTTTTTAATCACTAAATCAAAAAAATTAATCCAAAAATTTTTTTTTTTGGGAATAAACTAAGAGGGTAAATTGTGGTAGTCATGAAAATGAAATTTAGGATAGAAGGACAATTTTAATACGTGAAGAAGAGAGAGAGAGCAACTGTCGTTGGACAAAGGTTTGCCCCTAAACACAAACCTTTTGGTCTTAGTTTATTTTTATAGATGAGATGAGATGAATTTTATTTTCACAAATGAGATTAGATAAATTAAAATTAAAGTTAAAAATTAAATAAAATATTATTAGAAATTTTTTTAATATTTTTTTTATTTTAAGATTTAAAAAAGTTGAATTGTTTATTTTATTTTAAATGAAAATTTAAGAAATATGTAATGATTAGATAAGATAAAATAAATTGAGAGAAATTATAAAAACAAACGTAGACCAGAGTCCTTTATGTATAACTACAAACGGTTTCAAGGTGTTCTGAACACATACAAAAACCTCTCACGTTTTTGTGTTCGTTTTTTTGGGTTGGTTGATATCAGCAGTATCTGTCCGATGTGATTACTTACAATGAAAAATCCAATAACTGTACAGACCAATTATGAAAACTGTACCAAACAGCAAATGGTGCAATAAAATTTACTGTGATTTCAGACAGACATAGGAAAAATACATGTCAGAAGTGTACTCGCTTGTACTGTATATTTGGTAGTAGGAGGAGGCAGTATTCTGCTCAGATCGTCAGATTCTCCTGAATGCCAAGAAATGAACCGACTATATTTCCTCCTACATCTGGGAAAGATTCAGAGCCGGGAAGGGGCCTCACCTTGCCCTTTCGATCAACTTCAACTGGGTACTTCAATAGGTGGCTCCTCATCTCTGTCACCTCATCTGCGGCAAATTGTTTCCAGTTCTTTTCGCCCAGTGTTCTAACTCTTCTCACACATTCGATAGACTCTGGTTGTCTGAAGCAGTCCTCGGTGCCTCCAATATGCTCTGCCCATAATGACATCCTGTATCCATAAATCTACACAACACATATTCACATACGAATCAGCAGGTCAGTTTCTGTGAATATGGTCGAGGTATCTGACATGCGGAAAATAGTGATAGAACAGTAAGCATCCAGCATAGAATAAAGCAGTTGTCTTTGTTTATATCCCTTGAGACTTGTACAAATAGTAGTGGTGCTGGAGTACCTACAAAGATGCTCGTAGCGTTTTCACTATTTTTGTGCCAATACCATCTTTCCTGGCAACGACACTATTCTTCTGTATTCAGTCCAGTCTTGAAAATCTTTCCTTTTTTTTTTTTAATGATGGTGAGGAATCTGAGAGACCATGCAATGTCTTTTACCTGAATCATCTCAGGCCTGTGTAACCTACCAACATCACGTGGATTGGATAAAATATTAAATTTTTACAAATATGGTGTGGCCTATAGAAATTGTTTTTATCCAAGAATTCGAATCCGAGACCGAGAGAGTATACCCCTAAGACCAAGGCCCTTATCACTGAGCCAACCCCAAGGACTTGATCTAGGAAATCTACGAATACCTTTACTAAAACCAAAAAAGTCCATTCCACTGAACTGCCTAATTAGAAATTCTAAAAAACAAGTGAATGTGTACTTTAGGGCATATGTATCACTTGATCATTGTGGCTTAATGAATCTGGAGCGTTTTAATTGAAAGTTCAATATCACAACTGAACCTTTCAATGTGTACCGATGAAGGTTGTCTTAACAAGGAAACATCTGAGACATGTCTTATAGTTTAATATACTATTGCAATATGCACTTCCTTAGAAAATCAGATCACACCGTACAGAATGAAGCTTGCTTGACTGGCATTTTGGATGTAGAACTTTTGGCTTTCCTCTAGATCTTATAACCATGTGAAGATGGGACTTGAAGCAGTACACCAAAATGCTAAACTTTCATTTAACAGGCTAATATCTAAATAATGGGCAAAAACTCACTCCTATTCCCAATAAATTAGAAAATTTGAGTCATTACTGTTTTGTTTTCAGAGAATTTCCAATTCCATTCAACTGCAAATGACATGCCAGAGCAAAACATAACATATTGGGACTAGGATACCACATTAAAAAAAATGATTCAGAGAATTTCCAATTCCATTCCAAAGCCTTGAATAGATCCTTGAGTAAAATTACCTGTCCATGCGGATTAGAAATTTTTCTTGCCCAGGTATGATGAGGTTGATATGCTCCCATCGCGATCTCAGTGTCCCTTGCGCCCTCCATGGAGCGTTGGTTGATGTTTGCAGAACCCAATATTACATATTCATCATCAACTATCATGCCCTTTGAATGAACATATATCATAAATCGTCGGTTTTTTTGACTCAGTGCCTGGGAACATAAAGATAGAACACATATATAGTTACAAACTTACACTTACTTCGTAAAGAGCAAATCTAAGGAACCAGAGGAACTAAATAACGAGTCTTTAAAGTTCAAAAGAATATCTAGAGTTTGAACCTGATCCAGTCAAAAATTTAAGCAAGATAACACACACACACACACAACATCCCACAGAATCTGGCTTAAGAATTAATCACTTCCAGAAGAAAAGAGTCAAGACACCTGAGGAGTGTTAGCTGCAGTATGACTCCCAGATGAAGTGGCGTCATATCCATCTATGGCCTCACGATTTCCAAGACAGAAGAAGTTCAGATAATCTTGTGGTGAAAATGCTCCCTCAAGCCCAACTTCCACCAAAGCATTGTAGATGGTTTCATACATCATTTGCATTGTTTTATGCTACAATGATTAATAATAATAACTCCAGATCAATAAAACGCACTTGTCAGCCATAGAAAAATGCTATAGATGTTAGTATATATTGGGTGATATTGCTGTCCAGATCATTGAGTTTGATATTAAAAATGATGAGTCCATTGGAGTAAAGGTAAGAAGAAATTACTTCAACTTTTGCCACAAAATAATGAAGCTTTTTATATTGGAATTCTACATATTTTAAAACTGAGTCATAGAATCCAGGAATAAAAAATTTGATGCTCAAGAGTGGAACTTACAAATTCTAGAACCTTTTGTTGTGTATAAGTTGAAGCACTCAAGCCACATTTTGTGCCAAAAAAAAAAAAGAAAAGAAAAATATGGTAACAAATCTAAGAATGACTTGCGGGGAGAAAAACTACAGTTTGAAGGCCTATTAGGTATTTTTATTATAAAAAAAGAACCTCTAGTATGGAATTTACAGAAACCAATGAAAAGGCTTCTTTTCACCATGAACTTCTTTTCACATTTACAAAGAGACAAAAAAAAAAAACCTTCGTATTGAAAGAGAACAAGAATTTATTTTCACCATAAAAGTCACTCAAAGTCGATTTTGTAGAATTTCTGCATATGGAGGATCTTCTGGAAAAGGTTTTCACTTCAAGGCACTTCTTTGATAAAAGATGGGATAATGAAATAGAGAAGGAAAAAAATGCAAAAAGGGTTATCTCGAGGCACCTATGACATGCAGAACTTTAAAGCAAACAGCATGGTAAAGCCTTTCCTGACTGAACATACTTTCAGTACCAAATTAACTAATTGGACCCTACCTGCCAAAATAGAATTCTTTGAGTAGCAGAACCAGTTGGAACACCTTCTGGCCACATTGGTATAACAATATATGCAGCAAATCTCTCATTTGCTCTAATTTTATTGGCAATCTTAAGGGCAATTTCCATCGGGATCAAATTATTAGCACCTACAGAGAAAGTGTCACCAAATTTTGCATTCAGCAAACATAACAAGATAATGTAACAATAAGACACTTGTTTATTACCACACTTTTCCTGAGAAATTGATAAAAAAAAATATGTAGTTGCTTGAAGTGGTGGAGCAGCTTTAGAGTATTTTGTCAAAAACAGTACATATTTGCATTTGTAACTAGGTGTTCTCTTTCATATACTCCCCGTGTACTTGGGAAACGCTTGTTTACTTGTTTCAATAAAATTCTATTTTACTTATAAAAAAAAGACTATTGAAGCCCATCCCTAACATTTTGTTTTGTTATATGTCAAGACTTCAATGACTTCATAAAGTAAAAGTTTGCTTGAGTGTTCTTATAAGGTGTATCTATTAAGTGAACCTTGAGACAACAATGGAGATAGTAGGTTACTTTCTCTTAAAATCTATCATATGCGCATCCAACTTTTATATGCAACTGTGAACCCAATTTTCAGTGGGTAAATCGGATAGAAAAAATGCATAAAACTTCAACTTTATGTGTGAAATAAAAAATAAATGATCCTCTAAATATCATGGCTATTGACATGATGTATTGTTAAATTTAAAGTTTCCTTACCTACGTCTTTATTTGAAATCCAATTGTATGACGATCCAATGAAATACTGGTTCTCTATATAAATGAAATGCTGCGCAGCACGAATGGCCTTAACATATGCCGTATGTATGCTCATGTCAATCAGAACATTCTTCCCACACATCAGGTTCTGTTACAATAAAGTAATTAATTAATTTCAGGCACAAAAAATGGAGGGGTCATGTAAACTGAAATCATCTTAAAGATAAAATTATTCACTAAGTTTTTCAGCTCACCAAGCTTGTGGCGTCTTTTGGATCCTTTGGGAAACCTCTAACAGAATTTGAATCAATAGAACGAAAAATCTGGATTTGGAAAACCCCAGAGAATGAATAAGATAATTCCATCAATAAGCTATTACCGAAACCAATTGCAAAATCAATATTTATTTTCCTCCAGAGCCAATGCCCTAGGGCAATTTCGACTATTAATTAAGACTATCTGACCTGAACATGCCAAGTTTCTGGATCATTCTCACTGGTGCAAGGAGCATCAGAGAGTCCAACAATGTCTGGAATTCTTTCTAGCCGAAGCAAGGAATCATCGTATGACATTTTGAGTTTCTTAATCCCATGGGGTTTCGAAGCCTTAAGCCAGCGGTCCTCGAAGTTGATCAGAACATCATATGCCGCTGGACCATCAATTTTAGAGTGCAAGTCATGCCATGGCTCTCGTGGACAACCAGCAATGTTACCCTGTTGTGGTATTAAAAGAATGATACTGATTACTTTCAAAGGCCTCTACATATTATCATGGTAATTACTCGGCCATTTATCTGAAATGCGTTTAATTTGCTCGTACACATGGTTTGATTTCGAGTCATTCTTTTAGGAGTTCTTGCTTTTTTTTTTTGGGGGGGGGGGGGAGGGTGGGAAGCCTAGGTAATCAACTCCACTATGTATTATACTTTTGTGTCTATGGCTGATGTAGGATAAGCTTAAGAAGAAACCATAGGATCTACATTTACTTCCGAAACTTAGCCTCGTTTGTTTTCGTAGATGAGATAAGATTAAAATTAAAAAGTTGAATAAAATATTGTTAGAATATATTTTTTAATATTATTTTTGTTTTGGGATTTGAAAAAGTTGACTTGTTTATTTTATTTTGTATAGGAATTTGGGAAAGTTGTAATAATTAGATAAGATGAGTTGAGATGAACTGTGAAAACAAACGAAGCTTAGTGTACCTCAAAATGTCTCCTCAAGAACTAACAAATATGGACAGCGTTTTTTTTTTTTTTTTATAAGTCAAATATGGACAGCGTTATCGCATCATACAGTCCGAAACACACTACATCTCAACTTCTTGCACAGATTATGGCAGGCCCAAACCATATTGGCCTATACTCCAAAAGGACTAGTCAATGATACAATTAGAGTCTCATTGGAACCTTATAAAGAGTAAGAATTTTTCCTTCCCAAGTAATGTGAGATCTCATTCACTACCTACCCTTATCCTTATCATATGGGGTATTACAATCTCCCCCCTTAAATTCCCAACGACCTCATCGGGCTTGTCCGTTGTAGGTGACATGACTCAAGTCCCACACTTCTAGTTGGGATAGGCTCTAATATCATTTGTAACGCCCAATGGAAGGCCCAAACCATATGACTTATACTCCAAAAGGACAAGTCAATGATACAATTGGAGTTTCATTGAAACTTTATAAAGAGCAAGAACTTTTCATTCCCAACCAATGTAGGATCTCATTCACCACCTACTCTTATCCTTATCATATGGAGTATCATAGACATATATGATCCTCACATCAAAGAGTAGTCCAACTTACCTTTGTGGATAGTATCAGAGAGAGAGAGAGAGAGAGAGAGAGAGAGGGGGGGGGGGGGAAGGGGGGTTATTTGTGCCAAGCAAGCAATATGAATTTTGCTTAACTATGTAATGTAGCTACTATTAGCTATAGATTATTTTTCAATACCTTATTTCTTTAGGCTCTATAGTGCTATAGATTTCAATTGGCTCAATTTCAATGATTTTCTTGTATCGATCTCTAGTTCTTAATTAGGTGCATTCTCTTGTATATGTCCTGTGAGCTTAGTATATGCCTATTTTTTATATTAATAAAATTTGCTTTTACTTTTAAAAAATGTAGCTTCTATTAGTTGTTCAAACACAAGGAAGAATAAGGCTAAGAGATTACCGCATAAGTAGGGTTGTGATAGTCATCCTTATGCATTGTTTGGAGCGTCCGAAATATAGGATGTTGTGGAGTATCATATCGGCCATCACATAAATCAAGTCCTCCAACAAAAGCTATTATTTTCCTCTTATTACTGCCAGCATCAGCATCCACAATTACAGTTTTTTGATGATGTGTATAGATTGTTTCAACTTCCTGATACAAGAAGAAAGAAAAAAAAAATTAAATTTCATAGCGACTGAATATTAATCCAGTTTCAGTCATAGATAAGGACATTTCTATAAGCAACCTCTTTTCTTGTGATCGCATATAAGCTATCTAATGTAATATTTTAAAAATCGATCATGTCGTCCGTTACTAATTATTAATAGCTTAAACAGTACATAAATGGCAATGCAATTGGATTACTCCCTTTTTGATTCTTTGACTCGCCAGAGATGGGTTCAGCTTTAAGCAATCCACCATGCTAAATTCTTATTTAGTTTCTCAACTCACCAAGTCAAACACCTCATAGTGATATTCATTTTTTGGGCACCAATCCTGGGTTAGGGTCATGTAGATACATGGTGGATGCCAAATTTACCAACCATATTAATCACCAATAATGTAGGAGGACAAAATTTTTTCTTTTCCTCCCTTTGGATAGAATGTAGGATGTGGCACTAATTTTTCCAGTAAAACTGAAATCCTCAGGTCCCAACAATATAGGAGTTCTAAACAATGATATAAAAGAACTTTAAAAATGATGCAGAAAATTGTAGAGCATTGCGTCAAGCATGAAAGAGTGCCTAAAAAGGTAAAAAAGACTTTTATATCTTACTCTTTGTTTGATCCAGCTATGTCGCTTTCCAGCAATGCGGGGACAAAGTAGAACTTGCACAGAAGAATTCTTGAAGAAACGGCGAGTTTCCTCATCATGGGTTTGCATGATTCCATCCTGCATATAAACAGGCATACTGAAAAAATATATCTTATAAAGTTTTCTTATTATAATCGAAAACGGCAAGCAATATGTAGAATAGTTTAAGCACATTTTGAGGTGTAATCAAAACATAGAAATCATTGATTATGACAATAAGCTTATCTAGCTCCACCTAAGGACTCAAAACAAAGAAAACAAAAGTATTACGTGAATATAAGCATCAAAATACAACAAAACATGCTATGCTGCCAGCCTGCCATGTAGGATACTTATTTGTAAGACTTAAAATCCAAACTCCAGGTTAGGCCAACATATAGATTGCATTTTAATGATTGCTCTACACTAAAATCTGATAAGAATAACTAAGTTACATGGTTTAATAAGTGAAATCTGGAAACTAGGGTACATGCTACACGGAAATGTCATAAAATGTTTCTGAAGGTAAGTTACTCACTGTTTTGTAACCCAAAATGCTCCTTGATGTAGGGTCATCCCAAATAAGCAGCAGTACCCTTACTCCTTCCCGGGACTTGGCCCTCAAAAGATCCCCTAGTGTGAAATCTGCTTGACCAGCATCCCGTACAAGTCTAACTTTGTGCCACAGGGACCACCCAGTAATGTAAATCAAACGACGGGCTTGACGTATTGAATCAAAAATGTCATGCCAACATTTCCCATGCACATAATACATCCCTTGATCGAGCATCACGTCTGGAAGGGATCCATCTGGAACATGGGCATCTTGATAAAGAGTGACGGTTCCTCCTTTCCTGAGAGGAAAGTATGTTCCAGGAACCCCATCGTAATCAGGGCCTGCCCCCACTCCATGATGGTAACTGCTCAGTTTCTCAATTGGAGTGTACTGAATTGAAAGACTCAAGGTAGCTCCGGGCTTACAAGGCTTCCCACTACCATTCAGGATTGGGTAGGTTCCTTCAACCTTTACCCCTGAATATATCTGTTCCACTGGAATTGCCACAACTCCCATAAGCTGCGACCCCACTACATCGCTGTCTTTAACCGCAAAATGCACCTCAGCTGCGTAATGCGCCACTGGCACATAGAAATGTTGCTTCCAATCAGGATTCTCACTATTGCTAATCACAAAAGTCCTCCCAATTACAGCATTTGATACTGAAATTGAAACATAAGGATCACTGGTGATCTTATTATTCATGTGGCCTTCAATTTTGTTGCTCATGTTCACTGGTAATTTCGCAAACATATCCCCCAAAGTCTTATGGAACAAGTCCATATTCGGAAGGTTTTGTGCACGATAAATCCAAATATCTAAATTCCCATGTAAAAGCAACACCTTCAATGATCCTTTATTCTGCCGAGGCAAAATCTGCAAGGACTGACCGTGCTGCGACCCATTGAATGAGCCCGAGTGACCATACGCAGAATTTCCAGATGAATCAATCTCACTCGAATAAGACACCTCAGAACTACTTGGAAACGAGTGGTTAGGATATGCGTAAAAGTCCCCTGGCCTACTATCGTACCTCGCACCAGGAGGGGCACTCGTCAATGGTGGCACCGAAGCAGCGGGGGGTGATGCAGGGGCAGTAGGGTGATTATCAGACAAACGCACATTAAGGAAAAGATCATCCAAAGGTGGGTAAGCAGGAGTGTGAGAAGCGCTGGAATAATTTGCACTATCAAGATTCGCGGATGACCCAGTTTCTATAGAACTTGAGCTATCCTGTCGGTGATGATTGGAAAAGCTATTGGCCCGGGAAGGGACTTGGGGTGGGCTTTCGATAGACGGGTATAAGCCGGGTTGTTGGTAATGGTAATGTGAGGAGCCATATTGTAAACTGCTATGGTGTTGAAGGGTTGGTTGTGGAGCATTGTGACAAATCGGAGCAACTGGATATGGGTATGGATAGGGAGGAGGATGGTGGTGATAGTCTAAAGGACCTGAATACGAGGCTGAAGGCGATGGTGGTGGGGGTGGGTATGCATAAGGGTAAGAATGTGCGGAATCATACGGGTATGGATAAGGAGGGACATGATATGGATCTGAATTTGGTGGTTGGTATGGAGGAGGAGGAGGGTATGCATAGGGATTGTGGTTTGGATACGAAGATGACGAACCAGAATTATCCATTAACAGACACTAAATTTTGATTCTTAATGATGATAATTGAATGAAGACTTGATCATGAATATTAGTTACGCAACACTGTTATAGAACATATCAGATGGAATTGTTTCAAGGAGAAGTTAATGTGTGTGTAGGACTTGAATTAAAAGATATATTGACAGCATGCAAAGCTGTTTAGCAAGTAAACCAACAAAAAAAGACAGAAATAGACCGGGATCAACTTTTGGGGATTATAGATACATGGAAAAATTTGTATATTTGAGGAAAATAGCAAAGATACAGAGAGGATCAAATGGAATTTGATTCTCAGAAAATAGAAGGCTCGAGGCTCGGTGACAATGATCAACAAAAAAAAAAAGCGCAGAGGAGAGTTTTGATTAGATAAATGTCAAAGGGGGAATTGGAGATAATACCTTTTGAGGTCTGATTATCGAACGATATGGAAAGAAATTTCCTCTGGAACCTTCAAAGAAGTAAGAACAGGAAAACAGAGTTTCAAAGTCAGAGAGAGAAGAGCGGAACCTGTAACCTGCAAATCTTCTTCGTGTTAACAAACGCGTGCAAGCGCCACAATGACAACCGGTATTTCCAGGTTTCAGCTATCGGTCTTCTCTCTGCGAAACGTCCAGCCACAACAACTACCATTTCAGCCGGTTTTTATTATTTTTTCTCCCACGTCGATTTTTTTAATTAAATATATAAATTAATAATTATATTTACATGTCCGTGAAGCTTCACATATATAAATGACCCAATTTAATTTGTAAAATGAATTGCTTACAAACTAAATTTTGACGAGTTAATATCGTGAACAATATGTGCTATTCGCACCGACTTGTAAATAAAATCAGAGATATAATTTATATAGTTATAAAGTATATAAATCTCATTCACTATTTTAAAATAATAATAAACTAAAATAACATATAAAAAATCGAGATTTTAAAGATGAATTTTACTTTATTATTTTAAATAAGGTATGCATAATTTGTATATTTTAAAACCATATGTAGCATTCCTCTAAAAATATATTATATATATAATCAGCTTAGTTAAATCACCCAAGACCTGCAATTTGATTGGCCGTTATGTTCGACGCGGGTGATGCACGTTATTCTAGTAAATAATTCTCATGATACGTACTATATGTATCATTTATGATATATATATATATATATATATATATATATATTTAGGAAAAAAAGTCAAACACCTTCGAGAAGTTTGAGAAATATTGTATACATGATGACGATGATGCATGCTAGAAGCTGTAGCATCAAAATTTCTTTTGCAGTTTCTAGTAATTAGTTGGTCCATTATTGTAGTGAACAGTAGTTCAGCATAGATTATTATGACGAGAAATTGCTATTAAAAGCCCTTCCGGCTTCTTATGTCATTGCGCAGTACTTGCCGTATAAATTATATATGGTGGCCTGATATCCAATCCTTCTCGAATTAGATGATTTTGTTCAAAACATAAAACAAAGTTAGATGACTTTTTGGGGATTTAATCTGCTGTCGTTTTAAAGTTTGATAAAGGATTCTCTAGCTATACTCATTAATGTCTAATATATATCATGACAATGTGACGAGAGGAAAATAAAAATGTAACAATATTAGATATATATATATATATATATATATATATATATATAGTTTAACTTCCATTGAAAGGGCCGGTTTGTTAAGACGAATATAAATATTAAAATCAATCTATTCTTATTAGTCTTTAGTTTTGAGGATGACTTGGTCATTATTTTACTTGGCATCATAATAGATGTGTTAGAATATTACTCTACACTTTAATTATTTAATTAAATATTCAATTTATCTTTTTTTTATGAAGAGGAAAAAATTGAAGATGTAATGTGTCTACATATGTCCATTTTTGAAACTCCTAGCTCATCAATATCGATCGTAGTATGGTACCCTGCGAATTGAACTAGCTAGCTAGCGACATTATCCTTGTTTTGTACTCATTGTTTAATGCATAAGCATTAATTGATCTAATTTAGGTTCATCCTCCAAACCCTTAGCCAGAATCATGACATGCATATATATATATATATATATACACGTGTGTGTGTTAACCAAGATGAAGACGATCCATTAGAAAAGTAACCATATATCATACATATCTGACACGATATATTTCTTTCTACTAACGATACACACAAGACTTTTTATAATACTTTTCACAATATATGATGTAAAAGGAGGGTATTTTTATAAAATGATTTTACTTTTATATGACAGTTTACAATAGTACCCTTCATTTTAAAATATGATTGTGAAATATGTTATGAAAAATATTGTGTTTATCATTTTTTATCTCTTTATCTCAATCGTATGGTTGCATTAATAAAATAAATTTTTCAAAATCTAATTCAGCAAATAAAAAACTAATATATAATTTTTTTAAAAAGAATTTTGATTGAAATATTCCAACAATACATGATTTGTTAATAGAGATGATAAGAAGAACTTCGATAGGTCCTTCCTCCATCTATTCATGCTCGAAGTCTAAAGAAAATGCCAATTTTACATGAGCTGCATTAGCAGCTTGATTTCCTTCTCTAAATTAGCTCCAGCAAACGCTGGAGCATCTTCATCTGTTCATTTAGTCATCAATCGGACTATAAATGACAATAGGGCTCCTTACAACGTGACGGGAGCTTTTCCAAACAAGTGAACCCGGGACCATTTGCCCACTCGGCATTGGCTTTGCCTTCACCACAACCGTGAAGCTCAGCTCCTGCAAGACGCGAGAGAAGTAGAGAGTCGTGGGCCTAACAGTGATTTCAACTCCTGCGGGAGCATTAATGGTGGCGTTATAGATGGACAGAGCAGGACCGACGTTGGTCACTCTTCGCCGGAAAACGCCTGTTATCGGCTCTCGCTTGTTTTTCAGGCTAAGCTGCATGGTGGGATAGTTGAGATCATCATAGCCAAGTCCGGGAAGCAACGTGGAGCAGTTGACACGTTTGGAACCAACTAGGACTGCTAAAGAGGATGCATTATACCCCTCGTGGCATAAGAATTGGATGTAAGGCATTTCATCCATGTCAAAAACTAAGCCGGGGCTCACTGCCCGAGTTGGGCTCACTTGACCGGAACCAAAGGCAAATTCTTCATCGTTGTTATTAACTCTCCGGCTTATGGGTTTTGCTTGAAAGTGTCAGACATGAAGAAGGTAAGAATTAATCAAGAAACAGAATTCTATATTAATGGATGGACCAAATTCAATCTTCCTATAGAATTAAGTTGATCCTTTCTCTTTACCTGTGGTCAAGATGGCGGATTTGATTGCAGCTGGACTCCAGTCTGGGTGGAATGACTTTACATACGCTGCTACCCCGGCAACGTGAGGACATGCCATGGAGGTACCAGACATGACGGTAAACTTAGAATATTGGGTGTCTCCTTTCAAGCCGGTGAGCGATTTCAAGGGGGTGTAAGCTGCCAAGATGTCAATACCAGGTGCTGCAATATCAGGCTGTATAGAAAACAGGTCCACTTTTTTGAGTGCTAGTTTTTTATATGCTACGTCACTAGTCAAGCAGAAAGGAAAAGGTTTTATACTATATATTCGGGATGAAATTAATTAACATATATGTAGTAAAGTCTATACCTTGAGGATGCGTTTTGATCCCGGATTTGGACCCCGAGATGAAAATGAAGCTGCAAATGGAGCAGGCTCTTTTTTTCTTTCTTGGGTCTTGTAAATTACTGCTGATGGTGATCTACAATAATATTGAACAAGAAATATTAATTCATTTCCTTCCTAATATCTGTCGGATAATATAGATCATCCTGAATCTATATCATCAGAGATTAATATCCACCTGTTTTTCATAAAATAATTGTGGGAAGTTGGGCTTTGGACAATTGGTCAGTGATTAGGAAATCATAACAGTAAGGAGTGTGACCATTTATACTTCTCTAATATATTTTGTTTTCCTTGCCGCGCGAAATGTTGTGTTTGGCATGATCGGCAACATGTAGCAAATTAAACATTCGCTAAAAATACAGCGAAGTGGTATTAATTACCTTGTGGAATGTATGTAATCATTGATGCTCGCGCCTACAGTGCCATTAACCAGAGTTGACGGTGCCATGAAAATGAAGGCAACATCAGGAAACTGATCACTTTCAACTATAGTGCCAACCCCACCAATTCCTCTGACAACAGAATCAGCACCCCAAGCTAATACTTTGCAGTGAACAATCCTTCCCTTCACCTTGACAGGGTCCAATGAGTCTTGCATACAGAACCTAGCAGGCCATCACAATATGAAATTAATGGCGCTACATCATTTTTTAGTATTGCTCCAGCTCCGTGCATAAAGAAAACGTACCTTGCATCCTCCACAGTTGTAGAGTTAAGGGCCGCATCAGCCCCACTAATAAGAGGGTATAATTCCTGGGTTGGATTGAATGTGCTCACGCCAAGCCCCTGCACCGCACGACATGCATGCACATTTCACATACTTGCTAGTTAATTTACCCATATACAGTTACAGACCTAGCTGCATGGCTAGCTATTATATGTATCTACCTTTAGGCTAGGATATATACTTGCACATCTCTCGTGGGTGTAGCACGAGAGATGTCACCGAAAAGGTCAAATGAGCTTTTTTATTTTTTTATCTTTTTCGTAGATTTTTTTTATATTCTTAAATATATATATTTTTTAAAAATAAAATATTATTAAAAAAATATTTTTAATCACTGAGAAAAAAAAATTAATCGGTTGTATTAAGATATAAAATAAATAATAAAATCTACCTCTTCCCATTGGCTTAAACTTTTGAGATAAATAGTGATTTCACATCATGAGTGACTTTTGTGGTGGATAAAGTATCATCCTTTCAAGAGTACCAATAATTAACTTCATGTAATATATATATATATATATATATTTATATATATTAATTCTGCCTTCATGCATGCAAAAATCTATGGCGTACGTACCGAGATGTTCTTCCCATTTCCGAAATGAACATTGCTTCTAAACTCCCTATCAATGCCGCTAGCTGCCACGGTTAGAATCCAAGGAGCGTGATTCTCCACACTAGACAGACTTGGTCCCTCATTTCCAGCGGAGGCCACGGTGATAATTCCCTTCTGCATTGCATGAAATGCACCGATTGGTATAGTGTCGATCGTGTAATCTTGATTCCCTCCGCTGCCGATGGAAATCGATATAATGTCCACACCATCATGTATAGCAGCATCAAAAGCAGCAAGTATATCTACAGCCGCGCAACCAGTGGAGGCCCAACACGCCTTGTACATGGCCACCCTCGCCGACGGCACTGCACCACGTGCGGTTCCTCTGGCAAGCCCAAAGAGGCTTGCATTTGTGACTAGGTTGCCAGCTAATGTCGACGATGTGTGCGTCCCGTGTCCATCCACGTCAACCGGAGATAATATGTCGGAGGCATCGGGAGTGCCATCGAGCTTGAAGTACCTGGCGCCTATGATCTTGCTACAAGTTACCACAAGGGGTGGCAAAGGAGAGAACATTAATCAAAGGTAAGCCCATGCATTCGAAGTCTTAAAAAATAATAATAATAGTAATAATCTCCGTATGTAGTCTAAAAATCTTGTCACTACTTTGATCTCGAGAAAGATGAAATCGAGATTGTTTTTTGGGTTTAATAATAATTGTATTTTAAGAATTTTTATACATTAATTCAACATAATTTGATTTAAAATTTAAAATTAAAAAATTCAAAATTAAAAATACAAGATCATAAATACTTAAGAACACATTTTTAGGTAATTTTTATCATATATATATATAATCAGTACTTTTAATTTGTTAGTAAAAGGTGATGATCTATTAATTCGTATCACTCTAAAAAATCATGTTACATCTTGATCACAAGGAAAGAGACCATTTTCGATTAGCGCTATAGAAAGTCATAAGTATTTAGTGAAACGACTAGATCTCTAGCTTTATGGAAAAATTACGACTTTTTCCAAATGGTTCAAAAGACATATATGCATGTACATCAGTAATTAATAGAACGAACGAACGAATCAACTCGAAAATGCTTTTGTTCGTTTTATAATTTATTTTTTTACCTATTTGTTTAATTAGTGCAAAATTAAAATGTTTACGTTGTTTGATAAAAAATCATGCATTTTTGAAGTTGTACAGACATAATTAATTTGATCAATTCTGTTTCGATATTAATTCTATGACGATCTGTAACTATATATATAGTTATTACTTAACCATTAAAATTTCTTGAAAATGAAAGAAAATATATATATAGATATTGAGAAGATTTAATTAATTACTTGTTGCATCCTGAGAAATTAGCATAAGGGCCACAAGTTCCTTTCCACTTAGTGGGTGGAGGACCAAACCCGTCATCCTTAAAGCTTTCAGACTGTGGAGAAATCCCTGCCACAAATATAAATATATATGAAACTAGTTAGTTATGTTTTGAAATGAGCAAAAAATAAAAAATAAAAATAAATAAAAAGAGATGATCAAGATTATTAACCTGTATCTATTAGACCCACAATCACATCGCTCTCCGTTCTCAATTTTCTTCTTGCGGTTACAGGTAAGCCAACAAAGTCCCAGGATTTCGTGGTGTGTAGCTTATAATACTGATTCGGTATCACGGTCAGCACCTCATCCATTCCTATATATATAATTTCACAGCAACGACGTCGTACGTACGTACGCACAACAGCTCATCAGTGATATATAATATCCCATATTTAATTTTTGAACATATTGAAATTAGATCATATATAGTTAATTTTAATTTCATCAGACGTTGTATATATATATATATATATATATATATACCCGATAACTTGTTAGCTTCATCTTCAGATAGCTTTGCTGCAAATGCATTCATGCTCTTTGTATAGCTGTAGACGATGGACTCCTTCGCATCATCAAAGCTGTTCGATCGTGAAAAAAAGAAAAACCATAATTAGAATATATGTTTATAATTACGATATATGAAAATAGGAATTAAAGAGAATATATATATATATATATATATAGAGAGAGAGAGAGAGAGAGAGAGAGAACCTAATTATAAGAACCATACCTTTCTTTTACAGATGAGAGGAGATGAATATGTGTTTCCTCTGGAGAGTTTGAATTAACTAGTGGATGATCTCCCAAAAAAGCTATGTACAATTTCTGCATAATTAATTTCCGATCGATGAAGATTATTAAATTGCATGCATGCATGGAAGTAAACAAGCTAGCCAAACAACGTTAATATAAATTGCAGAAAATAAAGCAAAATGCAGATCAATACACAGTAGTACCTTTTCCTCGTCCTCTGTTGCACAATTGACAAGACTTATCGAGACCAAGATCAGAAGAGGAAGAACAAGCTGCTGCCAAGGAATAGAAAGATCAGAATGGACGCATTTCTTTGATCTCGACATCTTTGCCGGCGTACGTACGTAGTAGCGCTAGCTAGCTTTGTTTATGCAAGGCGCTACAAACAGTAATACATCCCAGTTATATATTTAGTTTAAATCGATCGCAGGAAACAAAAACAACGATAAATTATTAACTAAGCATGCATGCAGCTCCAAGGGTATATATATATATATATAAAAAGAGCAATCTTGAAGTTCTCGATCGATCGACGTCCTTCGGATCCGATTGCTCAGGGTTTTGGTTGGGAAACCTTACAAGGAAGACAACATATAGTTTCTGGATTTCTAATAACTGCCATTGTCTATATATATAAAGCCTATATATATATATATACACGACCAATTTATACAGTTGGCCACATTCTATTTCTAACTAAAAAAATTAGTTTTTAGTTAATTTTAAACGTCTTTAATTTGAGTTGATCATGAAATTACAACCAATTAACTTGTGAGCTAATGTACTAGCTATTTATAAGATCATGACGATCCAGTACTAGTACTGACATTAATGGTACGTGATCTGGACACTAATTTTCTTATTAACACATGCAATCTCGATGTTTTAGAGGAGTGGTGACTAATTAACGTAAAATTATAACAAAGTCAACAAGAGATCCAAACTATACGTTTGGTACAACTTTAATTAATTAAATAAGATCATGATTAAGTGTCGGATTAATCTAAAAATTAATTAGTGATAATCTTTTCTTGTGGAATTAGAAATAGAACAGAACCCCTAATTTTTTCTTGAATTCCAATTCAAGCATATATATATATAATATGCCAACAACGTGGCCATATCGGAGAGAAATATTTATAACCTCATTTATTTTCAAGAAACTTCTCAATTCATTTTATGTAATCATTACAATTTTTTTAAATTATCATACAAAATAAAATAAATAATGCAACTTTTTCAAGTTTCAAAATAAAAATAAAATTAAAAAAATATATTATAATAATATTTTATTTAATTTTTAACTTTTATTTCAAACAAACGAGGCGGATAAGCTAAAATAAAATGGTCTTTAATTTTGAAATGACTTTGCTTGGGTTGGCCTCCGTCGGAAGCTAATTTTCAGCGTGGAAAGAAAATAAGTGAATATCAGTTTTTTGTCTTTATAGTTTTTGATTTACATATCAATTTATAAATATTATAATTAACTAAAAATATAAAATAAATTTTATCGTGTAAAGCTTTCAAATAAAATTAAGTTTTTAATAAGATTATAAAAGCCTACCTCCTGCTATATATATTCATCTTTGCTCTATTTTATTTTTTTAATAGGAAGCATGGTGCTCTCAATTTTATTTATAATCATCATTTTTAACAGAGAAATATAGTTTACATTTTAAAAAGACTTACAAAAACTCAAAAATCAAAGCCTTATAAATGTATAACTGTGCAACCTATGTAAAAGGAAAAGTATATGCATTCATTTAAAACTGTTAACTGTAATCGAGAAAACAAATTAAAAAATAGGTAAACCTAACCTATGCAATGCAAATGATATTGAAATTGTGAAAGACTTTTTTATTTTTTAAAAGGATAATGGTTGGTTTACTGTCTCATACTATCTATTTATTAATTCTTTTAATAATTAAAAAAATAATTATTAGTAAAATTGTATATATATATATATTGTTTAAAAATAAAAAAATGTTAAAAGAATATTTAAAATAAAATAATTATAAAATAAAATTTTTAAATATATTATAAAATAATAAATAAATAGTAGAAGATAATAAGCTTATTATTATATTTTTAAAATAATTTACTAGAAAAATGATTATGGATGTGAATAATTTAAAGGATAAAAAAAAAAAAAAAAGACAAGAAAGAAAGATTTGGAGGTACACGAAATTTTGGTCCAATTTTGCTTTCTCCTCTCCTTTCTCCTCCGTCTCCATCGCTCGCCGCGGCAGAGTCTAGAAACCCCCCTTAAACCCTGATGTCCCTTAACCATCTATCCCGCCGAAAACTACCCTCACCCCCACTCTGCCGCACGCTTCTCACGGGCCTCCTCTCATTCTCCACCACCACCACCACCTCCTCGAAACTCCACCAACATTACTCCTTCAAACCCCCACCTTCCCTCTCCTCGACCCCCCAAAACCCTAATCGCATTCCCAGCGCGAATACGAAGAAAAAGCAGAAACCCAGGTACCGCCCACCTTCTTCGCTTGATCGAACTGGTATAAAGCCAATAAAATCCGATTTGCCCTTCGATTTCCGGTACAGTTACACGGAGAGCAATCCAACGGTGAGACCCATTGGACTACGGGAGCCCAAGTACTCGCCTTTCGGGCCGGGCCGCCTCGACCGCGAATGGACCGGGGTGTGTGCTCCCGCAATGGACCCCAAGGCGAGGTCCGTGGAAGGAGCGGACGACCCGAAGCTGGAGGAGAAGAGGAGGAAGATGAGGGAGAGGGTTCAGGGAGAACCCCTTACTGGGGCTGAGAGGAGAATTCTCGTGGAGAAGTGTCAGAGGTGCAATACCAAGACGCAAGTCAATCTGGGTATGGTGTTTTTGGATTATGCGTATGGTGTTTTTGGATTGCATACAGTGTTTAGTGAATCAGCTATTTCAGTATTGTTCTAGGATGTGTTGGTTTTAGATTTTTTTCGCGTTGTAGAGTGCTTTTTAATGGTTTTCCTTTTCAATTATATGATAAGTATGGTTATGAGGTTTCTACTTTGTGCGAGTTGCATGTTGCATGGGGTGTATGGTTTTTAACTTTGGGTTCTAATTTGCATTTCATCGTTTAGGAAGGTATTTTCTGTTCATCTGGGTCGTTGTTTTTTGAGTTACTAAGTGTGTTCTGCCGCATCTGTGCCTGCTCAATTAGAGGATTTATATCTTTGGGTTGGATTTCACATCATCTCTTTGAATAAAGATTTTCATTTTGCCATTTACCGATAAAAAAAAAGAAAAAAGGGATTTTCATTTCTGAATTGAAGTTAAACTCCATGGTACCCTTTACAAAATTGCTTCTGTATGTTTTTTCATACTATTATACAGTGTGCTCTTTTTCAAATTTTCAGACAGCAATGGTGTCTTCTCTCTTTTTTTTTTTTTTTTTATTATTATTATTATTATTAGCAGTTAACCGAATGAGTACAGACTGCAATATCCACAGCCTAGGAGTGTAATTCTCATTATTTCTATAGTTTTTTTTTTTTTTGGGTCTTCTTACTTTTTTTGATAAGTAGAACGAGGCATAATTAAAAGTCAGCTCATATCAAGATTTTGGGTCTCTTACATATTCAACAGTTATATTCGAACTTTTTTTTTTTTTTTTTTTATTAAGTAAGAAGTAAATTTTATTGATATGAATGAAAATAGACATAGCCCATGTACACAAGGGGTATACAGAAGAACGCCTAAATACATTCTAAAAGCACTAAATTAAAGATAAGAAATCATACAATATTGTTTCCATTAAGCACAATGGCTGAAAACCATAAGATTAATGGGTGCAGAAAAAAATTTTGAAGCTCTGCCATTGTTTGCTCCCTATCTTCAAAGCACCGCGCATTCCTTTCCGACTAAATACACCACATAATGCACAACGAGATCATCTTCCATGCTGCTGCCACCTGGGGATAGCCTTGGATACCCTTCCAGCAAGCAAGCAGATCAGCCACCTTTGACGACATAACCCAAGTAACATCCACTCTACTAAATATCCCATTCCACAACGCTCTTGTCACCTCACAATGCAATAATAGATGGTCCACTAATTATCCATGGTTTTTGCACAGATAGTACCAATCCATCACAATGAGTCCCCACTTTCTTAAGTTTTCTGTGGTTAGAATATTCCCAAGAGTAGCAATCCACACAAAGAAAGCCACTTTGAAAGGTACACAAGACCACCAAATGCTTTTCCACGGGAAAGATACATTACCTTTTGAAGCCAATATTTTATAATATGCCTTGACTGTGAACTTCTTGCTGCCAATGGACCTCTATTGTATACTATCACCTTGTGCCGTCGTCATTTTTTTTTTTTTATAAGTATCACCCTGTGCCATTATACTTCCTGAGGAGTATATCAAGCTGAAAAATTCTAAAACGATAGACAATTCCCAGTCATGGTTATCCCTAGTGAATAGGATATTCCACTGATGAGAACCATGAGCAAATGCAAGCAAATCCGCCACTGAAGCCCCCCGATTAACTGAAATCCTATAGAGAGCTGGGAAGACCCTCCCCAAAGAGCGCTCTCCACACCAAACATCTTGCCAAAACCTGATTGTTGTGCCCTCTCCAACCACAAAACGGATATTGTTTTTGAAACACTGCCAAACCCCCCTAATATATTTTCACAAACCCACACCATACCCCCCCCTCCCCCTCACTACATTGGTACACCAACCTCCCCAAGCACCTCCGTGTCTAGAGTCAATAACTTCCTTCCACAAGGACTCCCCCTCCAAGTGATACCTCTATAGCCATTTCCCTAATAGTGCTTTATTGAAGGTCCTCAAATTGCGCACTCTCAATCCTCCACTCAAGATTGGGGAGCAAACTTTATTCCAATTAACAAGATGGAATTTGGTTTCCTCCCCAGACGACCCCACAAGAAAGCCCGAAATAATTTCTCGATCCTATTCACTACCCTTGCAGGCAACGAAAATAGAGATAAGAAATAGGTCGGAAGATTAGATAAAGTGCTCGTGATCAATGTGAGCCACCCCCCTTCAATAGATACAACCGTTTCCACCCAGCCAACCTTTTCTCCACTTTCTCAATTACCCTGTCCCAAATAGCTCTAGCTCTTGATGTTTTTTGTGATTGATTTGACAGTTTCATATGGAAGCCATCAGGCAAGGAATGGATGCATGGTGGAATCTTTATTGAGTGCCTACCATTGCTGGAATGGGCTGTCCTAGAGGCTGAGGAGTCTTTGTTTATGTTTTGTAGGCGTTTTCTTATTTTTTTAGTCATTTCCTGCTTGTTTTAGTTGTTTTTTCTTTTCATTGATGATTGGCTATTTTGGAATCTGAAATTCTAGTTGGACTGGTCAATGATATCAGGTGATTTAACCAATATGATACTGCCTTGCAGATGCCTCATCCTCTGAGGTCAAGTCAGACCTTTGTTCTTACTCTGCATTTGATGTTGTTGATAAAGTAATGTTTTTCTTGGACTGACATGCATTAGATATTCAAAAGGAAATTCCCTTGCAGGATGCATGGATTATAAAGGCTTCTTATCTGAACTGAGATACTAGATGAAATAAGCAGTATCATTTGCTATCTATCGTTTTCTATAATCATTGCCTCTTACTTAGTGTTGTTTTTTTTTTTTTTTGTAGGGAGGGACGGTTTAACCCACAACATGCTGAATGATATCCACAATAGTTGGAAACATGCTGAAGCAGTGAGGATAAAATGTTTAGGTGTTCCAACTGTGGACATGAGAAATGTGTGCACTCAGCTTGAGGTATTGTGTTTTCTTTTAACATAGCAACTCTCGCATTTCTCTAGTGGAGGTATCTTGCCTAAAAATAGAACGACTTCTTGTTTTAGATGGCTACCAACATCGTGTTCAGCTTTCCATAAATATTGCACTATGGCTTGCAGTTTTTTGTGAAGGTGGTTTCTGTTTACATCAGAATATCTTCTTAAATTTCTTTGAGTGATACAATGAAGTTTGATCTATGTGAATAGCCCTGATAATTTTTATCTTTTCTTGGTAGAAATGTTAAATTGTTCATAAATGGTAAGATTTTCTCTCTTAGAGAGGAAGAAATGTTAGGTTCAAGTTTAAGGTGTTTGTTTCAGGACAAAACGTTTGGAAAGATCATCCACAGACACGGTAGTTTTCTTGTATTATTTAGAGGCAGAAATTATCATCCCAAGAAAAGGCCTATGATTCCATTGATGCTGTGGAGACCCCATGAGCCCGTATATCCCAGGCTAATCAAGACTACAATTGATGGCCTAAGCATTGAGGAAACAAAGGAAATGAGAAAGAGAGGACTGGCTGTTCCTGCTTTAACAAAACTTGGTATGCACTATTTTAAATTTTAATTTAGAAGTTTGTAACAATGAGTGTATCTTTGTTGTTCTCTAACTCCCCAGCTGCAACTGCAGCAAAGAATGGTTATTATGGTAGTCTGGTACCCATGGTCAGAGATGCTTTCCTCTGCAGTGAGCTGGTTCGCATAGACTGCCAGGGTCTTGAGAGGAGTGATTACAAGAAAATAGGCTGCAAACTCAGGGTAAAAGACTTCAGATTCATCATTCTGCATGAGGGTTCATCTATGTACTGATCTGACATGCTAATCTATTCGATTTTTTATTAGTAACTCTCAAATTCGTTTATATGTTGTCAGTAGAAAGATTTCTTATTTGTTTGTTGCTAGAAAAGGAAAGATCATCCTCAAGCTCGTATTATCTGGTAAATTTTATTCTCATGGGGAACTGATGCTAGCGAGCAATCGGCATTTTTTCTCCTTGTGATGAGAAGTAAGCGGAATGGTCTTGATATCCTTTGTGGTGTAAATGGAGCTTGCCCTTCAACATCCTTCTGAGTTTATTTTATATAAGAAAACAACTCCGTTGCTGCAATTACTTTAAAATATAGAAATGGCATACAGTAGCTTTAAACTCTGGGCAAATTTCATATGATGGTTTCCTTTTGTTCGTCTCTTTTAACTTTGTTGGCCTTTTAGGCTATAGAGAGGCGGTGTTATTTACTTATTAATTATTTTCCAATGTCGATGCAGGACTTGGTGCCTTGCATCCTGGTGACGTTTGAGAAGGAGCAGATTGTGGTTTGGAGGGGAAAGACTACGAGCCTGTAGAAGATGGATACTTCCTTCCTGAACGAGAAATATTTGATGATCCAGTTGGCAATTTGGTTTGTAGCGGAGAGGACAGTGACAGCTTGGATGGCACCAGCAGCGGCCAACAGGACTGGTGATGATGAGTAGTTCCTTAGTCGCTGGAAATTACGAGCTCCAATTAAATGTTGTTTTGTCAGAGTCATGCTTGAGTTGTGTTCTCCATTTATTTGAAGATCCGAGTACAAAGGAAAAGCCATAGTTACTAGCAGGATCATACCAACTAGGGTCTTCTTATGCATCCATTAGTTGTGTTGTGGATCTTGTAATGAGCCCTTTTCACGCTCTACTTTTTGGTGCTATTCCTCCTCTCCCTTCCCCTCCTTTCCGGTCCCAATTAGTAAAAGATCGAAGGATGATGATTAGGAGAGAGAGAGAGAGGCCAACTTGTAAATGAATCAGTTGATCATCTCAGTCTATTTGTTGTAAGGACGGTCAAGATTGTTTTGGGGGGGGGGGGGGGTTGTGTTGTTCAGTCAGTGGTCTTTTTTCCAGCTTTCATACAGAACGTAGTCATTAAACATGTTCCGCGCATGTGCACCTTTTCAAACGTGGTGCTTGAAACATGCACTGTCACAGTTGTCATGGGTCCTCTCATATCTTAGCCCTACATGTGTATGCAGATTGATCTCGTGATTCCCCCTCGCATTTGACATGACTTCTGAACCAGTTTTGAGAATTAAAAAAAAAATTATTCTGAACCAGCTCATTAAAAATTGTACGTGCTTGCTCATCTAGCAGAATTCTCTTCTTCTTATACTTAAAAAAATAGTTTTTAGACGTGACACAATTCTCATTTATAATGCTTTTAGATTCCCAAAGCGCAAACAAACAAGCGGAGGGCGGCGCCGGGGGGAGGGGTGGTTTTTGTTTGCACTTGGGGCGTGAAGAATGCCCCCTCGCAAATCACATGCCAGTGAGGTGTAAGATCAACATGCAGACGTCCAATTTTCCTTTTCCTTGTGTAATCCCCGCGAAGAGAGGAAGAAGGCAGAGAAAATCAGGTCCCCTTTCAATGCACGTGGCAATAATATTAAAGTCTATTTGAATATAAAATTCATCTTATCTTATCATTACAATATATTTTTTAATTTTTTTAATAAAATATAGTAAATAATTTAATTTTTAAAATTTTTAAATAATAATAATATTAAAAATTATTTTTTAATAATTTTTATTTAAATTTTTTCTTTCTTCTCAACTCGTTTGTTTTTATAATATTTTAATTAATTTAATTATTACAATTTTTTTAATTTTTTATATAAAATGAAATAAATAATTCAAATTTTTTAAATTTTAAAATAAAAATAATATTAAAAAAATATATTTTATTTATATTTAATTTAATTTTTAATATTAATCTCAACTCTCTCCTAATCTGTAAAAACAGGCACCTCCAAACTGCAAAAAAACAGATAAAATTCCACTGCACAGCAAAAAAACAAAACACGAAAGCCGAAGTAAAATCCAGGCACACCCCACCAAACTTTACCGTTGCCCCCCTCACTCATGCAAACACACGGTGTCGCTCTCTCTCTCTCTCTCTCTCAGAGTCTGAACTTTCGGCCCTCCGACGATCCCTCAGCTATGGCGGACCATGATATCTCCTCCCCTCTCCTCTCTTCCCAGCCATCCGATACACCCCACCTAACCATCATTGTCAACGCCTCCGACTCGGATAATCATCCTAACAACAAAAATATCAACAACGACAACAATGGTAATCATCAAAACGGTCGGGATTCTCACTCCAGAAACCCGTTCGAGTTGATCGGTTCTAAGGGGCTGGAAGTACCCGGTCCGGCGACGGTAGACCCGTTCCGCAACGAGACTCCAACCATCGACGGGCTATACGAGTGGGTGAAGATCGTGGTTTGCTTGCCGATTGCGGCGGTCAGGCTCGTGCTATTCGGCGTTTGCTTGCTGGTGGGATTTTTGGCGACTAAGTTGGCGCTCGAGGGATGGAAGGACAAACAGAACCCCTTGCCCAGGTGGAGGTCTAGGATCATGTGGGTCACTAGGGTTTGCGCTAGGTGTATTCTCTTCTCTTTCGGGTAAGTTGGTTTCCTGGTTTTTCTGTTTTTTTTTTTTTCTCATTTAGTTTTGGGTAATCGTGATGTTTGGTTTTGATCAATACCTGTTTCGTTTGGTCGAGGAGAAAATGGAGGAAAGACTGGAATATCAGGACTGTTCAATTCTAAACCAACCAAATTGATATTTTTTTAAACCAAACCAAGTTAATATTTTGAAGTTTCTAGATTTAGACAAAATACGTATAATAGGTTCTGGCATATGAAGCTTACACTTGTTGTGAATTTCTTCTGTTTTCCGTATTGAAGTTGACCTTTATTTCATTTTGGGTTTCCAAATAGTGGAACTTATTCTTTTTATATTTATATTTTTGTATCCTGCAGCTATCATTGGATAAGACGGAAAGGAAAACCTGCTCCAAGGGAGACCGCTCCAATTGTTGTATCTAATCATGTGTCATTCATTGAACCCATCTTCTATTTTTATGAGTTATTCCCTACCATCGTGGCAGCTGAGTCCCATGATTCCATACCTTTTGTTGGAACTATTATTAGAGCGATGCAGGTAATTGCCGTAATTTCATTTCCACAATCAGTGAAAATTTGTTTTCCGCCCGTTAATGAAAAAAATGACGCTCAATTTCGTTTTAATGATTTGGATTCAATAGGCGTTGTTTCTCTCGTTCTTTTATGTTCTCAGGTGATTTATGTCAATAGATTCTCACCGTCATCGAGGAAGCATGCTGTCAATGAAATAAAGGTAGTAAAGCTTCTATAATTTTTTCAGTCTCATCTTTATTTGGTTTTTGTAATTAATGATTTTCAGTCTTTCTCGAAATTTACTATACAGATTTTCTGTTCTTGCAATCGTACATTCTCTCCTAAGGATCTTGTTTCTTTGTTGACCAAATAATCTCTAATAATAATCTGACTATACACTCATATCTTGGAAAGCACTTTGTGCTGGTGCTGGTGCTTGGAAAGGAGAAGTTCTTGCTCTTTATGAAGTTCCAATGGGGCTCTAATTGTATCATTGACTAGTCCTTTTGGAGTATAGGCCATGTGGTTTGGGCATTCTATTGTGGCGTTTCACCCATGCTTTTTATTATATCTGTATTCTATCCTAGGGGTTGGCTCAAATGGTAAAGGCCTTGAGCTTGGGGTATCCTCCCCCCAAGTCTAAGGTTCAAATCCCCTTGGGTGCAAACAATCTCTAGGGGCCATCGGACTGGAGGATTTTTCCCTTGAATTACTTGATGTGCACTTGCGACCATCTGTGCACCCCCGGGATTAGTCAGGATGCTATTCCTGGACACCCGGTGCCAATAAAAAAAAATTATATCTGTATTCTCCTATCTTATAAAAAACATTTTATTTTCTCATCAAATCAAATGGATAAAAAAAGGTACTGCCTTGACCACAAGAACTTGCTTTTTGCTAGTCTTGAATATGAAAATCAGTATCTGTTTAAGATTTCTATTCTACTACGTTAATACAACTTTTACCGATGTACATTGTGTTGATCATGCTTGCTATTAAGTCCTACCGCAACTGTTATATTCTCTCCGAAGTGAGAATTTGCCACTATTTTTTCCATCTGGTTTTGTGAATGTACCTTTTAGTCTATTTATAGTAGCAACTGTCAAAACATGAGATTGCTGAGTCTGGTTTTCCTTTCTATGTTGTAGATTGTATTGCATTTGACCATTTCATGCATGAGTTCCCTGATTAAATGCTGCAAACTTGTTGGCCATTTTCACTGTCAGTATTGTTGAGTGATGAAACTTTATTCAGGAATCACAATAAACTTAGCAACAAAAACTGTTGCATGCTAAATCTGATTTACTAATCTTTTTAAGGTTACTTTAGAAATAATATGCAAAATATTTTTATCAATTTATAAGCTATTTGATACAGAAATGTGCTTTCAAGGATCTGAATACAGAGAAAGGCTTCTTGCGATGGATTTCCCCGATTACTGTTATTTCCCGAGGGAACCACAACTAATGGAAGCGCTCTTATCTCATTCCAACTTGGTGCGTTCATCCCAGGATACCCAATCCAACCAGTAGTTATCCGCTATCCTTACGTACACTTTGACCAATCATGGTAGGGCACTTATCTTGTCTCGAACTTCATTTTGGTTCTTTCTATATAATGTGGTACGCCATCTCATGCAGGGGGAATATCTCTTTAGCAAAGCTCATGTTTAGAATGTTCACACAGTTTCACAATTTTATGGAGGTATGCTGCACCGCTGGATTTGAACTCTTGGTTACTACATTGCCTTTTTTTGCAAACTCTATATTGATTTGAAATTAATTTGATATATTTATTTTTACATGACAGGTGGAATACCTTCCTGTGGTATCACCCCTCACTAATCGAAAAGAAAGCATCATCCATTTGGCTGAGAGGGTGAGTATCAGCTTGTAATTGATTTTTTTTCCTACCATGTTCTTGAACCGTTATATGCTTGGTAGGTTTTGAATTTGTAAGTACGCACTATTGTGCTATCTTACCAGATTATTACATGTTTGAAATTCTGCACAAGTGAGTCGTTTCAATTGACTCATATGGTTTAATTTTTTTTATACTTAAAGCATATACTTGTCTGCGCTAGTTAAGGGCTTGGGTTATTAAAGCATGTTAAATTCTTCAGATGTGTTTATATGATATTTTTTAAAGTCTGGATGAATTGTTCTTATTAGTTCATTTACCTCAACTGCAAAAAATTATTCTTTCAGTTTTATTGCCCATTGTTCTTTTAGAGAAGGATATTTCCGCTCACTCATTTTTTCAGTATTTTTGTAGCACTGAGCTATTAATTGTAGGCACAGACAGGAATGTGTAAAGTATTTAGGATTTTAAATTGAAGCATGAAAATGAATATACATATTTTTTTTTTTCTTAAGAACGCTGCCAATTATGAATTTATGCAGACTGTGGGATGAGTTCACTTGTATATATTTCTTTTTCTCATCATGGCATTGATTGTAGATTTTTGGTAACAATTAACCATTTGGATTTATGCAGACTAGCCATGCTATTGCAACTGCACTTAATGTTACAGAAACCTCTCATTCCTATGGGGACTTAATGCTTCTTACAAAAGCATTGCAATCAAAGCAGGTTTGCATTTCTTGCCTACTATTTATGCCCATTACAATCATCTTAAATATAGGTGCCTTTATGTTCTTTATATTTGTCCATTGCCCAACAATTGGGAAGTGGTTGATTTCAGTTAAAATGACAGATTTTTTTTTTTTTTTTTAAGAATAGATAGTAGATGTCAGATCTATTATAACAAATGAACTTTAAATTTGAAATGCATGGTTAAATCTGAAATTAATTAGCATATTGAGGGCTACAATAAAGTGCTAGGCTTGACCCTTTCATTGGGATGAAGTGATTCAAGTAATAAATCTATTTAGGAGATCTATTGCATTAGTTCAATTAGATCAATATGTAAGCAATTTGTAGAAATAATCAGTGTATGTTCTATGCTAATAATGCACATTATTTTTTAAGAATCAACAGTCATTAAATTTTCTTTAAAGATTAAGTGTAATATTGGTATACAACTAAGCGGATGTAACGCCCCAATGGAAGGCCCAAACCACATGGTATATACTCCAAAAGAACTAGTCAATGATACAATTGGAGCCTCATTGGAACCTTATAAAGAGTAAAAACTTCTCATTCCCAAACAATGTGAGATCTCATACACCACCTACCCTTATTCTTATCATATAGGGTATCACAATCTACCTCCCTTAAATTTTCGATGTTCTCGTCAGGCCAGTTCGTCATACGTGGCACGGCTCAACTCCCACATTTCTGGTTGGGATAGGCTCTTATACCATTTGTAATATCGCAATGAAATACCCAAATCACATGGCCTATATTCAGAAAGAACTAGTCAATGATACAATTGGAGCCTCATTGAAACTTTATAAAGAGTAAGAACTTCTCATTTCCAAGCAATGCGGGATCCTATACACCACCTACCTTTATCCTTATCATATGGGGTATCACACTGGAAGCCTCGATTCTCCCTATGGTGTTTGGCTGCCCGAATGCTTCTTTCGTTCTGCTCTATCAGAGTCCTATCCTCTAAATCATTGACAATCATGTTGTTCCCAGTGGCGACATAAATTTTTGCCTCTCCACTGCCGTGTCACTTTCTGAATAGTACTATGTTCATTGCGTATTGGTCTTCATTACAATTTTATCATTGACAATCATGTTGTTCCCTGTGGCGACATAAATTTTTGCCTCTCCACTGCTGTGTCACTTTCTGAATTACTCTCTATTCATTGCGTATTGGTCTTCATTACAATTTTGTGAAATGAAACCTGTGCTTGGTAGAGGCCTGTGTAAAACATGTAGTTAAACTTACAGTGATATAGGACAGATTGGATTAATTACAATATTCTCTCCCTAATCCATTAGTGGAATTTGTTTGCTGACTCGCACTGCAGATTAATCTTTCAATGAGTTTTATTGTTTTATGATCTTCTGATTGAATTTGAAGCTTGTATTAGTGAAACTCTAGGATTCGACTGTTTGGCGCTGATATTTCAGTATCATAATATTTGCAGGAAAAGCCTTCAAGTTATATGGTTGAAATGGCTAGGGTGGAATCGGTGAGTCCTTGCACCATAATGCCTCACTGTGAATCATTTCTTGTATTTTAAGGTTTTGGATTCTAGATCTGTATTCGAATATGGTGCTTCCTTTGGAAGGTTAATTATTTATTGAGGTTTCCACTTTGTCTACTTGGTCAAATGGTGCTTTTTCTTTTCCCTTTATAGCTTCCCCAAAAGTGAACTTATGAAGACAAATTTTTGTTTCTGCGAACTCACACAAGTGGGGCCAATAGTGCATATGGCTCTGATCATCCATTACCTTATAGAACTATTCATATGGAGGAGTGAGTTTGCTTAAAACAGTGCTTTCTTTGATCGTTTTCTTCCTGACACAGACCTGCTTATCAGTCTTTTATTAGATAATGTGAATTAAGTATCTTAAACAATTACCTGATAATTATCTACTTCTAGTTTCTGCCAATGTAAGAGCTCACCAAAGGCGAGCCTTTTGTTAGAATATCAATATGCTTTACCGCTTATTCTGGAAATAACAATTCAGTTGTTTGTTTATAGTTTTTTTCAGAAGTACTTGCATGATTTGAAGGAAAGATAAATGATGTTTTTCTCTTGTTTTGCAGTTGTTCCATATAAGCAGCTTGGAAGCTGTGGACTTTTTGGATAAATTTCTGTCAATGAATCCAGACCCAAGGTATTGTTGACGCATTTTCATATAAATAATTGTAAATTTATTAAGTTTGTATTTTTGTGTCAATGGTATTTATATATTGGTTTTTGGTTTTAAGCTATTATATTGAATTTGTGGCATAGTAATTGATGTTGTTGACTTTGCTGTCACTATTGTTATCCGGTTCCGATTCTAATAGTTGGGTGAATGTTACCGGCATGTGTAGGTCATTAACCAGACCTTTCCTTTGGACTGAAGCGAAGCATATTGTTTGTGATTTTTTTTAATTGTCCTTTTAAAAGCCTTTTCATTTCCTGAATCCTGATGCTTTGTTGGGTCCCCCTCCCTATTTTTTTCTTCCTCCCCCGGTTTCCTTTTTTTGGGGGGTGGGGTTGTTTTAAATTTTCTTCCTACATAGAGTGGTTCCCAAGTTACATCTGCATTGCTCACTGCAGGAGATTATGTAGTAATTCTATAATATGCATATAACCTAATAAACCAACAATGTAGTTCATGTTAACTGTCACAAAATTGCATGACTCAGAAATGCATGCTTTCTATGTCGTATTCGTGCCATCAAGACATTTCAAATGCAAGATCATCGTTTAGTTTGACGTGTTCAGATAACCCAATAGATTCTCACTATATAATCCTTTTGCAGTGGCTGTGTTAGATTTTATGACTTCTTAAGTGTTCTAAGACTAAAGGCTTGTGCTCTTTCTGAAGAGGTTAGTTGCCCAAATAACTCTCCTTTCTGTAACATGAAAATGTTTAGATCTAGATCAATGCCTTTCCATGATCATTTTGCTTTCCTTTAATTGGAGCTCCGGAATGAAAGAAGTTCAAAGCATAAATTTATGTTGGAAAATGGATCAGTGAGTTTTTAGGATTGATGCACTTGTCTCATTGTTTATTTCTTTATAAAGCTTGTCTTACATTTTGGCTTCTAATACCAATTAATTCCTTCATTAGGGGGGTGATGAGTCATCTGTGGATTTTCAGTTGTTTTCCTATTGGTGATTACATTGGGTTCTCCTTACACCCTTATATCTTGTCTACACAATTTGAAGATCAATCCTTTTCTGGTTGAAGTTACTGTACTTCGGTATTGTTGGAATTTTCCTTCTTTAGCATGAACCCTTATGTTTCATGGTAAGGTAGAATTTTTTTTTTTTTTTTTTTTTTTTTGATAGGTATGGTAAGGTAGAAATAGGTCTGAACGAAACTAATAGTGGAGCAGATGTCAGTTTCTGCCAAGGACGATAAGGTATTTTACCTTGGGGGAAAACTAACAAATATTGCTGTGTATATTTAATTGTATTACCTGTTTCATTGTAATGGTAAAAGAATAACAAAGATCATGTTGGACTTACTGAACAGTAAATTGTCTATTTGAACAGCACTGATTTTTTTAATGGATTCATGTACAACTCAACATAAGTATTGATCACAAGTGATTGGGGTCAGCTAGAAGAACCCTTTTCAACGAAACTTTTCTTATCTTAATAATTTTTGTTCTTTTTTTTTTAATTACTTTTTTCATCTTTCTTCTATCCTGAAAATCAACTTTGATTTATAGATATTTGCATTCATTGATGTGGAGAAAAATGGAACAATCACATTCAAGCAGGTATTCTCTGCCAACTGTCTGTCTGTCTGTCTCTCTCTCTCTCTCTCTCTCTGCATGATGTATGCTTTTACTTATTTATTGTTTGAAGTCCTATGTAACCAGAGCTATGTCCTGTGCACCCCCGGGATTAGTCGGGACACTGTTCTCGGATACCCGGTGCCAATAAAAAATAATGTAACCAGAGCTATGTACACGACACATAGATCATCCTGATTTCAGGGCTAGATAATTGCATAAGTTACTTTTTTGTGCCAATAGGGCAATATAATAATTCCCAAAGACCAAAATGGGAGCACTATTTCTTTTTGGACGGATTTCAGCCCAATGCCGATGCCAAAACCAACTGACCCCCCACTGGGGTTGATTCGGCAAACATCCACCAGCCCAAGGGGGTGGATAACAACCGAAACCAACTTCCTGTCGGTGCTTTTTTAATGAGGCCCATCCATTCAAACTGATGAAACCACCTGATGTCCCATTTGGCTGTCGAGAAATTGCAGCAAAATGAAATGAAACAGTTCCCTTACGGAAACCAAGTGAACCCTCCATTGCACTTGGAAGAACTGCAAAATTGAAGGACTTCTTAACAGGATGCAATCTTGAATGGCATCGAAATCTTTAAACCATCACGGCCAATTTCACTAGACCCAAAACTGTTCACTTCTGTTGCCTCCAGTGGTTGTGCCACCAATACAATCAATGAAGCCAAAGAAAAATAGAACGAGAATAATTGCCATCGCTACTGGTGGTGGTTGCTGGCATTATCTTTGAGGAAGGAGCAATGAGTGTTGGCATGGGGAGGGGATCGGCGGGGTGGGATGGAAAGTCTCTTAGAATTGGGGGGAGAGAGTAAAAAATTTAATGGATGGGCAGTCTCCAAAACCACCTGCCTGCCCAAATTGGGCGGATTTCTTCTGGTGGGTTGCTGATCAGCCCTAATTCATTTGCTCTTTCTGGGCTGATATAGAAAACTTATGATTATCGTTGTGTTATTTAACTATATATTATTCTATTTTCCCATCTTTGCAGTTCTTATTTGGATCAGCACATGTCATGAAGCAGCCATTATTCAGGCAAGCTTGTGAATTATCCTTCACTGAATGCACGGCTGGGGGAAATGATTACATGCTGGAACATGAAGTATATTGCTCTTTCCTTCCTTTTCTTTTCCTCTCTTATTTTGCCCGCCATACTCAATACTTTATTGAAGTCTGAATTGCATTTGATTTCTAATTGCTGTTTGGATCAGTTGGGAGATTTCCTTGGTCGTGGAATCCCAGACTTGAATGCTGATGAGGTGAGTCGCTGATCTATCCATGCTATTATCCTCTCTTCTGTTTTCTTTTATGGGAATGGCATCATGTGTATTAATTATATTGAAGAGAAAAATGCTTCCACTGTCAACATAAAATATCCAGTTGTCATCCGTAAACTTGGTCGTGTGGGTTACTTGCAGGTCCATGGGCTGTTCAATTTACTTGATTCTGATAATGATGGGAAGATCAGTAAGGATGATTTTGATTCCTGCCTAAGAAAGAATCCTTTGCTGATAGCACTTTTCTTACCTTGTTTGCTGCACAAGGGCTTCTCTTCTCAGAAGCTGGTGTTAGAACGCTGAAGGGCATAGTGCGATGAATGAGTTTTTTCATGCTCTTGTAGGTTTATCTTTTACCCCTGTGATTGTTGAGTTTTGTATTGGGGGGGAATAGAGGGGAGAAAAAAAGGGAGAGGGGGTGATGCTTGTGGTTACGACGAGTGTAGGCGGCGGGGCTTTAATATTTTGAAAACCCCCCGCCCAAATCATTTCTATTTAGTTTGGGTAGTAATCCGTACTCTTTTCTGTTGTTTCAAACCTGATTTTGGGAATTTTATTTGATTTGATTTGTTTAAATTGATCAAGTTGTGTTCTTAATTCTTATAAACGACATGAAATTTTACCGAAAGCAATTTGTAATTGAGGATGGGCTTAATTTGCGGGAGGGGAGGGTGGGGCATTCAGTCAAATCGATGAATTGAACAAGAGCCTATAACATTTTAACACCAGGCTTGAACCAGAGGCAGCTCAACTCCTCCCATATTGGCTTGTACTTAAATGCTTTAGAAGTGGAAAAGAAAAAAGAATCGAAGGCGGAATCCATTGTGCAGGTGGAGTTTGATCGATCAATCTACTTGGATTGGTTGGTGAATGAGGGCAAAGACGTATTTAGAGGTAGTAGCTCAGAATTGCATGCTAAAGACAAGGATTTTCCCATAAAAAGTAAAGACTTTGAATGTAGCACCGAAGTGGATGATGCCAATTATTATTGCAGTCCAGGAGCACCTTTGACCTATTAGATTTATGTTTGTATATCTTTCATTTCAAGTTAAAGTACGTGCCGAGTAGGTCACTCTGTTTTGTGGGCGAAATCCCAAGGCATGGAAACAAACATAAAACGACATTTTTATGGGTGTTTGGAAGAACATACAACAGCTGTCTGTCTCACCGCTACAGCTGTGTTGCCTAGCATTGATTTAGCATTCGTGCGTTGTATGTATGAATGCTAATTTGGTCGTGTCGATATTGGTGAAGACAGCATTTGCTTCTTTATCATTGTTGGGAAAAGACAAAGGTAGCTGGTTCTGTTAAGAGAACAGTTGCGTTTCAGCTACACAGTTAGGATGATGATATGAAGATAGACATTTAAGGTGTCAAGGAGATTCAATGCAAGGACTCCACCAAAGTAACAAAAATAATTTGATTCACGGCCGGTGTGAAAGAGCGACTGGCACCGCATATGAAACCACTCTTAGATATGATCGGCTTTAGTGGTCCGAAGGTGAAATGACGTTAGTCTTTTTGTTTGTGCTGTGTCTCCCTCATCTTCTTTTCTTCACATAAAACCTTTTTTTCCCAATATTAATGTTGGAAACTCTAGTTCTCTTATTGATGAATTATGGAGGGGTTGAGCAAAATGCAACTGAAACTTGGAACTTTTATTTCATTTTCATTTTTTTTTTTCTTCAAATGGTTAGGTGCAATAACGCTTTGTGATAGAAGCCATAGACATTTTTTGAGGCATTTATTCAAACAGCTGGGGGCGGATCCTGGCCTGAAGGAGACTCTTGAGTCTCAGCTATTTACTTTTTTTTTTTTTTTTTGCTTTCGCTTTCCCTTTTTACAACAAATTTTCCACAAGACCATTGGATCTAAACAAACAGAAACAGGGCCAGTACGCTTCTACCGCTTTAGAAGAAGGTATTGGCTTTACGTTAAGCCTAAATTAACTCGAATTATGCATTTATAGAATAGAAAACTGGAGTACTCCTCGTATCAAACAAGCTAGCATACTTTCACGTGCTGTAGGTGTGGAAATTCATCACATGGCAATTCTACAGCTGCTCTGATATTTCTTGTGGTTGATATGCCCTGACAAATTATTAAATGGAAACGTGAATGCCATGTGAAGTAATCCAAATCATTGCATGCTATAGCCACGCCCACATGACTCACACTGCACACAGATGTTCTGATCCTTCTTGATCTGGGCGTGGCTGGCTGCCTGGCTACTTCAAACACCGAATACCGTCATACCCACGTGAATTGCGGCATGATATTGGACATGCCCACATGAACGATAGCCCCCACAATCTCGTAAGGCTGTTGTCGCACAAAAATATCTCATCAAGTATGCAGTCCTAGTCCCTGACTCCCTGTGTATTAAAAAAAAAAAAAAAATTGTAAATATAAGATTTATATGAAAAAAATTATTTTTTTAATAAGAATTAAAGAGTATGCGGAGAGTATTGCACACTTTAAAATTGTATATAACACTATCTATTTATAATTACTTTACAATTTGACATAAAATAGAGGATGATTTTATAATATTAAATTTATTTTTAATGAAATAATATAAATTAAAAGTAAATTATTAAATAATTATAAAAAAATTGTAAGTGGATCATTATTTTTTTATTTAGCACTAAAACAACAAAAATTTTATTTAATATGAAATCGGCTAATTATGAAATCGGGTTAATTATTTAATATTATTTTCCAATTAAAATTTTATTTCTGTCTTATATCTAATGTATTCATGATTAGGTCCCTCCTTGTGTATTCTTTTTATTTAGTAACTAAATTATATATCTTGAAAAAAATGCAAAAAACATGCATGATATCCCTGGGCTCTCATCTTCTCCGTGTACGATAAAGCATGTACGTGAATCATGTGTGCAAGAGAAAATAAATTCGGTCAGAAATGAAATATTATTTGCTTTTAAAAGTGTACATTAATTGATAATTCATATATATATAATTACGCCGAACATGACCCTTTAGTCATCTAGAGGAAAAAGCCAAAGGTTGTAGTCATAACCTCCTACCTTCAAAATCGAGGTCGGGGATTCGAAATTCCCTTCATATAAATAAATTTTTTTTTTAAAAAAAATAGATATATATATATATATTTATATAAAAGGATGAAGGATGGACCGTTTTCTTTCTCATTATATAAGCAGTGAAACCGAGTTAATTAGCTAGTTATTGCAAGAACTACAGATCTAGTAGGCCGGCCGTCAAATACATCCAAATATATATAATTGGCAATCATGATCTTGAGTTTAAAGGAGTTTGCGGTTCAAATGTACGTACTGATCTGGGGTTTGACTTGGCTTATCTGATGATCAGGCAATTAAATTAATTAGTAGTCTCAGAATGTACGACGTTTGTGCTCCTAGCTTCCCCACCATGTGCATGAAGTCCAGAAATGGAAAATAAGCTTGACATGACTACATCGACCTTTAATTACTACGTACGCTAGCGCACAACGCTGCGTGCAGCTCCTTGATCCCCACCATGTGCATCAAGCTGTCTAGAACTGGAGAACTTTATGCACGGGCTGATAATTAAATAAGCTTGTAGTTTTCTTGTTCTACAGTACTACATGATTAATATCCGATCGGATCCGACAAAAAGAAAGCTGGATGCTGTCGAAATAAATACACTAGACGATAATTGGTAGCTAGTCACAAATTAAATATATATAGCATGCATGCTGCATGGCCTTGACATCGACCCCATTACATTGCTCCTATCATCTATTTATAAAGTAATTTACACTAAACATATATATATAGCAAGACGAGTCAAAGTCTTTTTGGGTCTTTAGTTTGGCTTCCTATAGTACGTTGTTTGCGAAAATTGCAAATTAACCAACCGTGGTACTACTTTCATCGCTGCAATATGGTATATATTGATAAAAGATCTAGAACTGGGTTAGGGATTTTTTGTTCTGTTTTCTTAGTTATTGCATGTATATGAATAGATCATTTTCTGAGTCTCGCGTTCCAAGCCGCCACGTCGCATGCATGCATACATCCATGCACCAAGATTCTAATTAAGGCTGAGCTCATAATTATTAAGAAAAAACCTACGCAACCTACTATTATTCATACAACCTCCACACACCACATTTTTTTTAATTATTATTATTTTTTTTTCTTTTATCAAATATTTAATATATGAATAATGAATAGAAAAATTAAATTAGTTTAAAAAAATAAACAAAAAAAATTATTAAAAAGTTTAAAAGTTTTAAAAAATATAGTGTGTAGAGTAGGGGTGAAAACCGAAAGTTCGGTTTCGGTTTCGGTCCAAAACCGAAACCGTACCGATATCTTGAAATGGTGTGAATCTCGACCAAAACTGACCGGTGAAGAGGAAGAAAACCATCTACATCGGTCTCGGCGTAACTCCGGTCAGTTCGTCGGCGTCTTCAATGGCGACGGAGGTGGCTACGATTTGAGAGAGATGATGCCACGAGCCACGAGGTGAAATTTGAGAGAGAGAGAGAGAAAACGAGAGAGAGAGATGGCGACAGAGGTGGCTGCGAATAGGTGCGCCGTTAGACACCGAGAAAGAGACGGCTGCGTGCGCCTCGCACTGTGAGAGAGAGAGATTGAGAGAAAGGTGGGGGCAGCGCTGTGAGAAGTCAAAAAGAAGGAGAAGAAATGAGGAAGAAGAAGGGTGAATGCTGTGTTTAAACCCTAGAGTGAAAAGGCGCCGTTTGGTTTAAGCCAAACGGTACCGTTTCCTCTATATTTTTTTCAAACACTAAGTCCCAAAACGACGTTGTTTTATTCACTTAAGTGAAACGGCGTCGTTTCATATATGTATAATTTTTAAAAAAAAAATTTAAAGTATCGATCGGTTCAGCAATCCAGTCTGGTCCAGGATCAAACTGAGATCGAACCGCTGGACATCGGTTTTGGCCAAATCCAACCGCCGGCCGACCGGTTCTACGCCAATTTCGGCCGGTTCCGAGCTCCGGCAACCGGTCTGAGTCAGTGCTGGTCAATTTTACAATTTCTTATACAGTCTTAATGTAGAGATAAAAAAAGTTGTGTAGCATTCCTCATTTTATTAAAGGCATGCAACGCCGGCGCATACCTGATCTCCTATATATATAATGCATGCAGGTGTCGTTCATTAATCCACCTATCTACCATATATAGTCTAGGGTATACGTACGAACAATTCGAGTACGCACCATGATGAGCTAGGTTCGCCTGTAAATTAACACTTGAGCCAAAGGGTGGTTCTATTATATATTCCTCATATAGTACGTACCTGCAGCCTGCAGGCAGCCTCTCTTTGAAGGGTGGTCCTAATTAATTCATTTCACGAATTGTTCATATAATAATAAATCCATGGATGCATGCATCTTGATCTTTGGCATGTAGTGGGTTAATCTTACGTATCGTGTTAGGGCACTGGTACTATATATTAACTCCATGCATAGTTGCCATGCATGCAAAATGTGTTGACCGGCTAGCTATAATTTAATTAAAACCATATATCTTGTTATTAAGTTAGGTGCAGGATCATCGAATTTCCTGCCAATTTCTTTTACGTTATTTCGATATTTGTCGTTTTTTGAGAAATTTGCAAATTTTCAATATCTATCGCCATCCATGTTCCTAGGCTTTTACGCGTACCATCGAGCGGTCCCCGTCCCTCCTTTCCTACGTCTATACTATAAATCGCACGTGCTAATTTCAACAGCTGTGTATATATATATATATCCCTACAAGAAAAATAAATTTTTGTGATTAATTTATTATAATTAAAAAATTATTCGTAATTAATTTTAATTATAAATAATTATTTTATTAAAATTAACTGATCATAAATAAACAATATATACCTGATCTCGAATATGACCTGCTGCCACACAATTTTGATCTGTATCATGTGCACATGTTAGGTACGTACATTGATCACTTACGTCGCTTTGTCTTCTTTTGTTGCCTTCGCATATTTGCTGAAAAGGAAAAAAAAAATATGGTTTTCCATATTAATTAGCAATATATATATTTTTTCGTTCAGGCCGGAGGCTCTCCTTTTCTTTTCATTTATAATCTCCGATTTAGCGATCTTCGTTTAGGGATCAGTTTGTAATTTCCCATCACTTTTTAATTAACTTGCTGCATCATCTTTTCATAAGAGATGACAAAAAACTTGTCAGGCCTCATGTAAGTTCCACACCTAAGTTGATGTGCTAGCTATCAAGAATATTGTCATAATTGCTGGTGATTCACAAATTGCTATAGATGCAGCTGAGGATCCTGAAAAGGCTATGGACTGGTCCATCCAACCAATAGCAAGAGATACCAATTTTCCTTAATTCCTTCGAAAGTTGGAGCCTAAGGAAAATAGACTATAATCATGTCCGTATTCAATTGTGCAGTGGGCAACATCAACCAAATTGTAGGATGCATCCCTCTTATCTCCTGTTAAACTTTCACAGTGGAAAAGAATTATTGTGCGAGGGTGTTGTACGTTTGTGTTAGAAATATCTCAATTGGTCAAACATATACCAAATAGATCTATAAATTAAACAGTTGGAATTTCTTATTAAGAATATAATACAACCAACTAAATGATCTATATCTTCTTATCAGTTTAAATTTTTAATATAGATAGTGATTTTACATAATATTAAAATAGATCAGTCCTGAGTTCGAATGATAACTTTATATTTTATCTTATTTAATTAAATATTTCACGTGTTGACCTATTTATTAAGGTAATCCCTTCAAAGCAAGTACCGGTAATTTTACATTCCTAATTAACGAGTACTATTACTTTAATATCCTAGCTAGCTGTATACTTCATTTGAAAACTTCCGACAGCAACCTTTTTCTTTTTTACTCTCCCTTTTTTCCAACGTTAGTGAAAAATATGGAATTCTGTTTTGAATTATATAGTACTTCTACTCCAATATCCTCAATAATTTGCTGCATTAATCCATACATGGTTAATTGATTGCACAATTATTGGGTAAATATATATAATCAGCGACATTTTGGCACTCATGAAATTGACTAGGTGGACTGCACATGATGAGTACGTTAATCGGCATGCATGCATGCATGCATCTTGGAGCAGATTTCGCCGGCCGATTGCTTAATTTAAAGCTGGTCATGCAAGTGTCAATATTGGTTGAACCACCAAATTAATCTCTTATTAATGTTAATTACCTTGGTAATAATTAATTATAGTAACCCGTACGTGCGTTAATTACCAAATTAAATTGCATTGTGGGAAAAATTACCATCATGATCAATTATTAATACGACTTGCTCGTAATTACGTACCGTCACCAACCAATTAAATCGAGGACGCAGTAGTACTAGTACTAATATTACTCGGAGAATTAATAGACCGACGTCAATATAAGATAATTTTATGATCGATGTGAGATGGGAATATTAAACATGACATTTTTTGGCGGTGTTTTTTTTTTTTTTAATAAGAAATTTTAAACAAAAACCACATGTTAAAATCCACGAGCTCTAGGAAAATCATTTACTACAAGAGGGATATATCTTATATGAGACCTACAATTAAACATAAATCAATATGATGTGTATATATATATATATATATTGACATACAGTACTGTTGTGAAGAAATGTTATTCATTTCTCGTATATATTAATAAAATACTTACATAAGATAATTTAATTTATAAAACAATAATATAAAAATCGTATCCAGCTTCATCGTTACATATTTTAAAGTCACTCTAGTATTTAAATTAGTAAGATGCCATTTAGGTCACTTTTAATATAAAAATACCATGCAGCTCGTGAACATCCTAGCTAGGCTCCTAGCTACCACATTCATCAAAATATACAAGGAAAGAAATAAATAATAATCGAACTCGGACAAAGATTTCAGCCATTGAGAAAAGAAAAGTTGACTGCAGAGGATTCGAGGGGACTACGTTAATCATAGCCATTGGATTGTAAGACCACAAATGCCGAGGTCGAATCTGGGCTGTCGTTTGGAAATAAAAAATAAAGAATGAGAGTGAGTATTGCACGCCAAGTGTGGTCCCCCCCACAACTTACCTAAACCCTTTTCCCGTGGCGAACATAAGTGTGTCGCATCAGACCCACCACTCAACGAAGTGACGGGTGTCGGCACCACTAACGTTGCAATCTCTCTCGTTTTCAAATGGGACCGCGTAGACGTTAATATCTTCGGAATCTTCTATTATTGTCGTTTTATTAAAAAGATATTTCTTTATAATTACAATATCATAAACATATTAAGTAAATCTCATTATAAGCCCTTTTTTTGTCCCTATTAATAAAAATAATTTTTTTTAAGTGAGATTTATTTTTTAAAAATAATTTATATGAGACTTGTCTATTTAAAATTTATATAAATTATTTTATTTATATTTATCTTAAATTGTAGATAATATTAGAGAAATATTTTTTCTTATTTTAAACTTTATCTCACATCAATTTATATTTTATATGTCATGTTTTAATTAAGTTATTTTTAAATGACCAAAAATCTTAAAAATTACATTAATCTCAAAACTAAGGCTTTAACACGTCCTACGATTAGGCTATTGAACACATCACCAACTTTAATAACCATAACTTTTGGAACCAAAGCACCCGAGGCCACCACCTTGTCGGGCCCCATAAGTAACAAGATCGACCACCACAATCACTACAGATACAGTAAACATCTTTCGAAATGAGTAATCTCGTGCACCAATTTTAAATAGATAAATTTTGTGTAAGTTATTTATAATAAAAAGTAAGTTTTACTAAAAAATAAATAATAAATTTTTTTATACTTTTTAAAAATATAATCTATTTTTTTTATAAATACTTGTATGAGACTGTCTATTTGATAAAAACTTATGCATAATTTATCTACTTGGTACTTATATAATTGTTATAATTTTTTTAAACTTTTAAATATAATATAATAAACAATTCATTTTTCAAATTTTAAAATAAAAATAATATTTAAAAACTATATTATAACAATATTTTATTCAACTTTCAACTCTCATCCCATCTCAACTCAACTCAACTCAATGTCAACTTATTTTTTCAACTTAACTCAAGTCTAAACACATAAATAGCAATGATTGTGTCATGATTCAGGGGCGGCTTATTAAATCACATATACATGCGCATTTCATACCAAAAAAAAAATCATTTTGTGGTTCAGTTATATTTAGAAATTATCTATTACCAAAAAAAAAACCTTTAAATATTAAGCAAAGTAATTAAACTTAGCTTAAGAAAAAACTTTTTTGTATATTGCTTTTTTTTTTCTCTAGATAAAAGTCTTGTTATTTTTTTTTCTTTTTTGTATTATTAAGTTACATTTGAATGTTGAAGTGATTTGAGATGATCTAAAAATAATAAAAAATAATAATAATAAAATAATCTGTATATCTTAAAATCACTTCACTAACATAACTTGAATACTAAGAATGGAAAAAACGAGTGGAGTAGGATGGTCCACTTCCAGTAACACTAACGTAATAACATGTGACAGGTTCAAACAAAAAAAATGCAGCAAATGTAAAGAGGCGAGGCGTCCTTTTTGCGTAACATAGAGTAAAGGGTGCCCCCCGCACGAAGCTTAAAGGAGAGAGAAGGTGGGGAGAGACAAAATAGAGTGGTGCTATTTTGTAGTCTGAGCATGTCTATTTTGTGTGCCATCTAGTGTAATTTATATTTTTTTATTTTTTATTTTAAATGTTTTTTAAATATATTTAAAAATTTTAAAAAAATAAAAATATATAAATATACTAATAATCAATTCTTTAATAATATTAACAAATTTTTAAAAAAAATTAAATATATAAACGATTAAAATGATATAACAAAATGAGAAGACGTATTAACATTATTCGACAAAATAAGCCAATCTGCCACTCACCGTGAATTGGACACACTCAATCTCTCTCTTCCCCCCCCCCGGGCCCCCTGTCTCTATATTTACACACGCAAAGAGAAATGCTAAAGCCACACATGGGAGCTCCGACAGTTTTTTTTTTTTTTTTTTTTCACTTAACAATTAAGGAATTATTTTTTAATAATATTATAATTTTTTTAAATAAATATTTTAAAGCATTAAAAAAATATATAAAAAAGAGAAATAAAAATTACATTGTTGGGATCCTCCATGTATGGTCGTAGAGCCACTTACATATATATATATATATATATATATGAAAAATCAATTTATCATCATCCTCTTGACATCATTTGATGCATTAAATGATAGGTTTAATTGAAACATAATAAATAATCTCAAATTATTTAATATATATCATATCATAAGATGATGAGATAATGATGACAAGATGGATGATGAATAACATTATTCTTATATATATATATTGAGAAATAAAATTTGCATTCATAGAGTGCACAAATCTCGCACAATTCTTTTAAAAAAAATGAATAAATATGAGATCCATATGAATTTTTTTTTTAATTATAGACTCCACTATTTTTCAAAAGGAATGCGTGACCACGCTTGCACAACTCCTAACTGCATCCAACATATTATATATATATATATATATATATATATATATTTACCTTGAATCTACTTTTTATTTCAAAAAACTTACACGAATATTTTTAATCCTAAATGTGTATCTTGAATTATTCACGATTTACATGAATTAATCCGCACGATCATTACTTGTATTCTTATTAAATTGATTTGAGTAAATAGAATGGAACTCGCTTTTTTATTTAGTGTATAACTCTACGGAATGCAAGCCGAGCTAATACCAGAACTAATATCAGGGACCACGGTATAAGAATCTCGACCGGAAAAATCTATCGGTCGGTTTGAACTAGACCGACTGAGGAATCACTTGATCTTAATTCAAGAAAGATTGTCTTGAGATTGGGTTTTTTGTTTTTTTGTTTTTTTTCGAATCGGACCACGGAATTTATTATATAAACTTTTAAATAATTTATTATATGATATTTTAAATAATATATTAAATTATAAATTTATTTTTATTTTTAAAGATTACCTAAAATCATAAATTTATTTTTATAAAATCAGAAAAAATACCGATACTGATTTGACGTTACAAACAAAGGTACGACCGAATGTGGGGACTGATCGAGCCATAATACTTACCAAATTTATGGCATATTAAATAAATAAAGAAAATAGATGTAATGATCGCAGAGCGATGTGTTTTCGGCTTCTGATTGGTCCGTTACGTACGGATTAGTACGGATGAAGTTGACGTGTTTCTAACATTGTACTCACTCACTCTATTTTAAGGCTGCTCGCCCTCCTTTTTTTTCTCTATCCAGCATTGTCTGTGTTTTTTATTTTTATTTTTATTGGTGAGTACTTTTTGATCATGCCAATAAATAAAGAAGAACAGAACAGTACCCGATCGGTTGATAGAAATGCTAATACGCAGTCTCTCTCTCTCTTTCTCTGTCTTCTCTCGTGACTTTTTCCTTCGCCCTATCCTTTTTATTCCATTATTTCTTTTGCCTTTTCTTAAATTAAAAAAAAAAAAAAAATTTGTGATCTTTTTGGATCTCTATTTGGGTCTTACCAAAACAAGCAAAGGATGAGGTTTTCTGTTGCCAACCTTTGGATTTATAGTAACTATTATTACACATATACAAAGTGGGGTTTCAAAGAGAGATGAGCAGATATATGAATAAGGAAAGGCCGGTGTGTGTATGTGTTTCGCCTAGTTGCTAGGAAGAAACTTAGAAAAGACTGGTAAACACAATCAACGGCAAAACACCTACCACTTCTGGGTCTTCTCAGTTCTGTGTTCTTTTTCAAGTTTGTTTGTTTTTTTTTTTTTTTTTTTTTTTTGAGATTTTGTTTCTGATCTCACAGTCCTCCGATTTTCTTGGCTCTTTCTTTTTTTGGTCTCTTCTTTCTCCGAGCTTACTGGGTTTTTTTTTGCCTATTTGGTACGGTTTCCTTCTTCCCACTTTTAACTATTTTTCCTTTTCCTGATTAGTGTCTTCGCTGAGCTTATTTCCTTTGCTTTGTGTTGTCTTCTGGTATTTTAATCAATCAATCACCCAAATTTGCATCTTTCTGGGTGTTTTAAAGATTCACTTCTTTGCTCAGAAATCTCAGATCAGTTTCCTTTATTCTCTTTCCTTTTTTGAACTTCCACCAAAAAGCTTTCTGGGTTTTTCCTTGTTGCAAGACTAAATAATATCCTTTCTTATCGCACCCTTCTTCACCTTGACGTTATTTAATTATTTTTTTATTAATTTGTTGACAGCTATAATCTGATCAGTTGAAGAAGATCTGTTGGTTTCTAACTCCTCTAATCTGTCTGCTTGGTTGTTTTACAAACCTAGGTATTGTTGTTGTCTTCTCTCTCTCTCTCTCTCTCTCTCTCTCTGGAATCTTCTTCCTTGTTTCTCATCAAATAGTTTCTGGGTTTGGCTCTTTTTGCTAGAATTTCTCACTTCCCTTTGAATTGTGTAATTGTAACCTTTTTATAAATAACATTAAAAAGTCAACTCCTATGTGCATTAGAGATTAGTACTTTGTGTGTGTTTACGGTCATAGTACTGAGCTTCATTTTCTTCTCAGGGCTGTAGAAATGGTGAGAGGAAAGACTCAGATGAGGCGCATAGAGAATGCCACAAGCAGACAAGTGACCTTCTCCAAGCGGAGAAATGGGCTGCTAAAGAAAGCGTTTGAGCTATCAGTTCTTTGTGATGCTGAGGTTGGACTCATAATTTTCTCTCCCAGGAGCAAGCTCTATGAATTTGCAAGTTCCAGGTAGGACCATTGCAACATTTTCTTGAATTATTTTGTGTTATTCATACCTTATATATTAATTTCAATATTTCTAGTATATGGGAAGGAGTGAATTCTAACTGTTATTGTGTTTATTTAATTAATAATAGATTTCATGCATATGTTGATATGGGTTTTTTTTTTTTTTTTTTTTTTTTTTTTTTTTTTTTTGCACTTTAGGGTTGTATATATGGCCTTAAGTAAACTTACTCTGTAGACAAGGTGGAATCCTTAATACTCCAGCTACTTGTTTATATCCACGGAGAAAGATAGAAAAGAGCAAAAGAAAAATATAGCTAACTAAACCCAAATATTAACTAGCTTATTGCTATTTACCGCCACACAAAAAAAAAAAAAAAATGAAGAAGAAGAAGAAGAAGAGAGAGAGAGAGAGAGAGAGAGAGAGAGGGAAGAACTTATTGCTGATATATACTCGGTAAGAGCTTAGAGTTTATATCACGAACTTGTATTCTTGGTTTTGGATCATATATATATAATACATTCCGTCCTAATAAGATGCTTATAATGTCTGCTCCTTTTCATCTGTTTGGATCAAATATACATTGTATGTTGGCAACTGATCGGCAATTAATTCAAATGTCACAATTTACAAGAACTTTTTACATTGTATTGATAACTAAGTTTTTTGGGATCATTAATAAAGTAGATAATATAAATTGTACTTCTTTGGTTGATTTGTGGAGCATATATAGTACATAAGATGTTTGCAGCTTGGAAAGTGGGTCGGACTAGTGTACTAGCCAACTTGTTCTAATCACTGACATGTATTCTGAAAGAGAGAGCTGATCGATGTTGAAATTTATATAATATGTTTATAGAGATCAGAGAGAGAGAGAGAGAGAGAAGTTATCCAGCCACAAGAAATTAAGAGATAGATTATATCAAGCATCCTTAATTAATAGTGGTAATTAATATTATTAACGTTAACGTTAATATCGCTTATGTTAAATTGGGTGTGTGTTTAACTTTCTGACAATCTAGTTCTTGCATAATCAAGAGAGGCTAGCTATACAGTTGAAAAAAAAAAAAAAAAAAACTCCTATCTTTCTTAATAGTTGGTACTTAAAAAAAAAAATCACATGGTTAGCTAGAATAATCGGTGGGAATTAACTATCATTAATGATTAGTGATGACAAGGGTCATGCATTTCTTTTTTCATTATCTAGGACGTACGTTTCGTAATTGATATTATAGACAGTTTTATGTTAAATACATGTGCGGCCTTGAAGCTGTGTTTTTAGGTCCATGGTCTGCAACGAGACACTATTATAATTAGAAGGTACAATGGCTTTTTGGAGCATTGAATGAGGGGTGACCTGCTCAAATGCAATTAGTTCATGATGAAAATAACCATCATTTTCTCGGGAACCTTAGTACATTCTTCAAGTGCTTGTTAGCTAGAGACTCTTTTTAAACTGATCTATCGGTTGCATTTATACAACCAGAAAATATATATTGGACTTGTCATTGTAGAAAAAAGAAAGAGACGGAATCAATGCGACCTCACCAAATTTAATGTACGTAGATCATGTAGGCTAGCACATGTAATAAATGCCAAGGAAGCTCCATCCATAAGTTAATCATCCTTTATAAAGATCGATCTCACCAATCCCTGATTTCAAAAATCAACTGCGCCAATCTTGTATTATACTTCTTATTTGTGTTAAATTTCATATAAGATACATTGATGGTAAAATTGATGACCTTTTTGTATTTTGTTTTGAAGTTTATAAAAGTTGTATTGATTTTTATGTTTGAGTATTGATTAGATGAAAAAATGAAAACTCTGAAATAGAAATGTATTTTGTATTTGAATGATGTTTGAAAATAAATTTATTAGAAATTTTGAAAATGTTGAGAATTTTGAAAATTTTCATGTTTGCCAAACATGCATGCTCTAAGACTTGCATGGATTGTATAAATAATTATTTGGGCTAGGTATAAGCGTACGTATGTGTGTGTGGCTATTCTTTTATGAAATCATGACAAATGGAATTATCAAGGCCAACTTTTTAACGATAGGTGGCATTGAGACGTAACAGTGCAATGCGGATTTGGAAAAATGGGGACTGAGTGCATGCATGCTGGGATATTTCAATACCCTGGATTTGTATGTGAGCTGACTGATTGTAAGCTCATGTTGCATGAGTGCTAGCTTGCATTATCTACGAAAATGTTGAAAAAATTAAGTGATTAGCAAAAAAAGAATGATGATTACATAGGCCAGGTATCCGATGGGCATTATTTTTTACCAATAACAGAACTTATATATATCGCCAAAGGTCACGTAGTCTGAAGGATTTTGTCTGAAATCTACAAATTCTACTTCATTTCAAAAAGGGAATCTGGCTCCCATATATGAGGTTAATAACAGCTCTGAACTGTGTGTTTTATGGGAAATATTGTTCCAAAACATTGATTTAGAGTACTGATCAAGACTATGAAAATAGATACTGAGTATGCCACTCATGCACAGAAATGGCCTACGATGTTAGAGAATGATCTTTAGCATGAGAATCAGAGTAGAAGAGCGACATGAAGATCATGATTGGAAACAGATTTTACACTCATGGGAAGTAGCAAATTAACAAAGTTGAGGAGATAATCTTGCCTGCCCTTCTAAATAGGTCAATTGAAAAGATACAATATTACAACCCTGCATGCATGGAAATATTTAGAGAATTTATATCTTAACGGGTTGCACGTTGCATTAACATTATTTCAATCATTGTTGAACTCTTGATTGAAAATCCTTATCTAATTAAACATGCACACATGCAGTTGTTGTCTGCTAATAGTAACCCTTTTTATATGATGCATTTACATGCAATTGCTAGATAATCCAGCTTGTTAAGTATTTGGAAAGAGTAGAATAACTGAATGCAGTCATGTTGGGTTTAACTGTTCAGCATGCAGGAGACAATAGATCGCTACCGGAGGCACACAAAAGACAATCAAACCATCAACAAATCGGTTGAACAAAACATGCAGGTTGTGCCTCATTTTCCTTGGAATATTGTACCAATTTTCTTGATTTTTTTGAGAAAGAAAGAAATGTTCAGAACAGTTTGTTGCAACCTAGCTAATTAACATTGAGACTGATATCCAATGACATCTAAAATGGCATGGTCCGAGTATTCTTGTTGGCACTAATTGGCAGACATGATCGATTAATTCATCTATCTTGTCATGGCTTTCCACCTTCTAAGCAACAATATTATTGACCTGGCCGTACATATATCTTCCATGTATTTATCTTGCTTTTAATTAAAATAATGCTGTTGGAGACCCTAAATAGACAACTATACAGTCTCTTAACTCAGTTGGCAGCCTAAATACCTTCAGGCTGGTTTGGGTGTGTTGCTCCATAAAAGCAAATGGACGTGTGTTACTCTTTGATAATGCTATTAGCTGCAATCTCAGTCTCCTTTAATGCCTATAATTATCTTATTTTATAGAGAACCTGCGTCTCATTGAATGTGAGAAAGTGAGGAAGTACTTGACATTGAACGTGTTAGTGCAACTTGTCTTTTTGTCTCCTTCTTCAAGTTTTATATAACATATTGATACGTATGTATTCGATCCTGTAGTTGTACGATCGAAGAAGATTCCAGATTTTCTTGGTGTTTGTCATCATGCTATTCTTGGTGCTCATGATCACGCTTCTCTTTTTGTTCTTATTGCATGCCTGATATCGATATGTAATGGCAGCACCTGAGGCATGAAGCAGCAAACATGATGAAGAAGATTGAGCTTCTTGAAGTTTCAAAACGGTACTGCGCCAGTGCGAGTTTATTTTATTTATATTTTTTACCTTTGATTTATCGTTTGAATTTAGTCTAACACTACGTACGTACTAATTCAAGAATGATCATTATATGCACCTTCAATTAATATATATGAATGCCTCAGAAAACTCCTTGGAGAAAGTTTGGGAGCATGCTCCCTTGACGAACTACAACAGATAGAACAACAGTTGGAGAGCAGCGTAATCAAAATTAGAGCAAGAAAGGTACATTTTAAAACCATCCTGCTAATTAATATACGAGTTTTCGCAAATTTCATGAAATAAAAATTTAACATGCTTAATTAATTAAATCTTCGTCTATCTATATTTTCAGACTCAAGTTTTCAAGGAACAGATCGACAAACTAAAAGAGAAGGTAAAATGTAATTTGATTGATAATTTGTAAATCATTTATTTAAAAAAAAAAATCATTTGTGCGTATTTTTTTAAAATATTAAAAAATAAACACAATTTTTTTAAAAAAATACGTACTGATTAGTACACTTTACCGGTGTACTAAATATAGTCCATATTTTCTTGATTAAGTAATTATGTGCTATATAATATATGGAAAAATTTTCGTACAAGCAATTTTGTGTACCAAACTGTATACTAATGTAAATATAAGGCATTCTTTTATTTATTTGTTATAATAAAAAAAAAGTTATATAAGTATTGGTATGCAGTTTGGTGCGTCAAACCACTTGTATCTAACAAATCTCATAATATATATATATATATAGAGAGAGAGAGAGAGAGAGATGTTTCATATATAAATTATTTCAATTAGGAGCTCCAGTGATATATTATAACCTCTTGGCCGGATATAATGCATATGCTACAAGTCTCTTTTCTGTTTTCTCCTTAAGATCAGTTCTCTGCAGTACTCAAATTGGACACTATATGCTGATTTTTCTAAGAGAGAATGCTTCATCAGTTGCTTACCTTTGTGCTTTATTTTCTAACTAAAATCCAGGAGAAAGCCCTAGTAGCTGAAAACGCAAGGCTATGTGAGAAGGTATACTTTTGTAATTATTATTTTTAGTTCTGCTTTTTTTTTATTAATGTTATTTAATGTTGTTTTTTTTTTTTTTTAATGAAAGTCATGTTATTATTAATTACTAGGGAAGAGAAACACAAGAAAGGCTGAGAGTCTCAACAAAAATCGACCCTAATAAAATAAATAAAATACATAAATGAGGAAAAATAGATGGGAAAATGAAACCAAATAAAATAGTGCACTATCCATTCTTGCATCCTCAGTGCAAATTCACCTGATAGAACTCAGTACTGCTTGTGGCGCGCGGTGTGTAGCACCCCCTTGCGCCTGTAGAAAACTGTTCTGCTGGTGGTGCATGGTAGATTAGCGTAAGAGCAACAAGAACCCATTTCCTACAAAGAGGAGAAGGTGGGAGAGGAGGGAGGAGGGAGGAGGGACAGTGCAGGTTTTTTTCTTTTGAGAAGAGAGCACTTCCGCCGGCTGTCGGTAGGCGCCGGGGGTGGGGGTGGGGGGAAGACTTCTCATACTTTTTTGGAGTCTATATATGCACCCTGAACCATTCTGTAAGGAAATGACAAACAACAGAAATTGGCAATCCTACAATTTTTTAAGTTGAATATTCTGATCAGAATCCTGCATGTTAACTAGAAATAAATCTCAGCTTGGCTTGTCCAGCTACAGAAATCAATGTAATTCCACCTACAATTAGGGAGCTTGATCGGCAGCCATTGGTTTATATATAAACTTGCATTTTGTTTTTTTTTTTATTCTGTATTATTAACTTAAACTTACCTTTGCAGTGTGGTATTCAATTACAGCAAGGAGCAAACGAGCACAGAGAAATTTCACCTTATGAAGAAAGTAATCCAAGCTCAGATGTGGAGACTGAATTGTTCATCGGACCTCCGGAAAGGAGAGCAAAGCGTTTAACCCTACCAACTTGATGCAGGTCGATCTTTGCAAATATAATCACTCTTTCCAATAATCTGAATCAAATCGTTGCACGACTAAAATATTATTGCAGTACTTCCTCTGCAGGCAAATTGTAAGAACTTGGTACTTGTTTGCTGAAAGTAAAAGCTGTGATTTTTGTTATTTGATCTTGCTGCATTTTATTAGACTCTTCCTCCGGTCTTTTTTAAGCCCATTTATTTTCATTAATTAGATTGTATTGTTCACAATCCGTTGGAAAATTTCTCGTGTGCATGCCACCAACTACTATAGCTAGCTAGAAACCCCACTAGACAGTAGTTGAACATATGTGGAAAGGGTTTGGTACCCACCATGACCTAGCTAGTTTGTTACTGGGCGTTAATAATGCCAAACCCTAGCAATTTCAGAGTCGCAGAAAAATGTGAAGTCTCCATGAACTGATCATATTTATTTCCAGCGAGCAGTACTGGATATGCATGTCCTTGCATTGCCCTGATGCATGATCAAACACCCTTCCATTTTTCTTCCCCATTAAATATTTTTTCAAATCAGAATGTCCATGCAACTGGGCTTTCTAAACTTTCTTAGATTCATGCTTAATTAATTGGGACAGTACGTTGGACTGGGAATTAATGCAATTAATGCATGCAAGCCTATAATCCAAAAACATTTTCTCCCTTCCAGGAGAGAAAAAGTAATATTATGAAGCATGAGACAGCATACGAGCCTATTAGCCAAGCAATTTCTTAAAATTTCTTGTTACAATTTTGTTTTATTTTATTTTTCTAATTTAAAGAGATACATATATATTGTTAATGTCAAAAAAATCACCTAACAGGCCGAAATGGAAGAAAATAGTCATTTTCGACCTATTGAGGTGGTCACCAAGACTAGATGAGACAGTTCGAAACCCACGGTGGCGGTCCGGAATAGTGGTATAGAGCCTGTACATATATTCATAATAGTAAATAGAGAACAAATACAGAAAATATAAATAGAGATTGACATACAAATTTATGTAGTTTGACATAGGGCCTATATCCACAGGTCGTTTGGAGGAAAAATCTAGTATAATATAAGTGTTTTACAGTCTCTTATGATATCTCATTTCTCTATGTACAATGGAGGTCAGAGACCTCTTTTCTAGAGAAGATGATGTTCTAGAGCTCTTCTTCTTATAATAGTCACTTAGCCGTTTGGAATAAGTCTCTCTTTAATCTAATCTGATCTCTATTTATTTTGGCCATTGGGAGTGGTGATGAAGGGCTGCTTTACGTCTCATCTCATGTGTCTAACATGTTTTTTCCCTCCTTTATCTTTTTCCACCATTTTTCCTTGACACGTCCTACCTTCCCCTATTATCTTCTCATCTGACATTTTATTTTCCTTGTCTCTTCCCATTTGCTTCTTAATGATGGTCCTTTAATGAGCGGGGCTTGATATGGGCCTATTATTTTTATCCCCTTCAAACATATCATATGAATACTTATGCGTCAAATAATGATGCCCACAGTCACCATTAAATTCATTGAAATTTGCATATATGTTATGTCTATATTTCTTCAAATTATAATAATAAAAAAATTTTGGATAAAAAAATTAGACAAAAAAAAGGAGAACGTAGGCATCATCCTTGCAAAGTCGAGTCCAATATTATATTAAGGGGAATGATCTAAACCCTGTTGAGAGCATTGGCAATAGCCTAACCAAATGCTAATGCAAGTCCATAATTTAGCTATATGTGAGAAAAAATATTTACATTGGACTAGCTAAACATCCAAAGTTTAAGACTTAAGCTATAGTAAATCTGGACCCCTCTCCAAATATAGCAAGTTACTGTTCAACATTGAAACCTATATTTTATTATTTTATCGACTTTTTCTTGTTCTTTTCTCTTTCTTCATCTAGTTTTCCTCGTTTTTCCTTTCTTCATCCTGAAACGTGCGAACAAACCTTCTCTCTGTCTTGAGTCCCTCGTCTTCTTCAATTGCAAGCACTGAAGAGACCTCTGTTTTCTTTTCCCTTTTTCCTCAACCAGATTTCCTCCATTTTTGTGGGTGTCAATATATGGGTCTCAACCTCGCGCATCTTCTTCGACGAGCTTTGACTCATGGATAGTATGTAGTTCTTCATTTATTTATTTGGTTTCACATGATCTATGCATGTATGTGTTTCATGGTTTCACCAAATCTTGAACGCAGTGGTTCTCTAAATGTGGTTGTCAGCACTCTGTTTCCTCGCGTCGTCGTTTGGCTGAAGTTGTTGCAGCCACACTCGTCGTCTCTCGGTTTCTCATAGTGTCGTAAGTCCTCTGTTCCACTTCTCTCTCCCTCTCTCTTTCCATCACTCAGTTCGAATGTCTCATCCAAAAAATCACGTATTACTCCAACCGCCTAAGAAATCATCTATTACAGATGCATACCCATCGATTGTTTCTTGAATCATCTGAGCGAGTTTCTTTACTGTTTCTCAATTACTTTGGTTAACTAAAATTTTCGCATTATTTTGGAGATATATAATTGTTTTTGAGATGTGTATGTTTCATCTTAATCTGTGAATTGAAGTTTTCGTTACAAGAAATGTTAATATTCCAAGCGGTTCTATAGGACAATGTGATTTCATTTGGGTTCGATGATCATTCGTCTCCGTTTGGGGCTTTCATTTTGAATATATTTATTTATTTATTTATATTTATCTTATTAGTTTCATTTTCATTTTGGATTATGAGAATCTAGTGGGGAAATTCTGTTGGGCCCAAAGAAAAGTTTAGTATGAGATTTTTGTTTTGAGCTAATTGTTCCATTTTTTACCAACAAATTTATTTTGGAAGAAATTTGTGATTTTTATTTGGTATTATGAAAGTTTGAATATGTCAAAAACTGTTACGAAAACCAATGAAAGAAGGAAATATGAAAGTTTGAATCTTATTTTTCATATTGTTTCCTTTATCAACTTATGAAACAACCAGCTGATCTTTGCCAACCAGATTTAGTAAGTGCAGTTGGAATTTTGGATGGAGGTGCCTAATTCAACTTGTATTTTCTTTTTCTTTCTTGTCTTTATTGTTTCTATCCCAGCAAATGGCAATCAAAGTGATTATTTTCCTTTTCGTAAAAATTTCAAATTTGCCTCTAAAATTAATAATTGAGAAAACTTTTAAACTAGAAGTTACTTGCAAAATAAGTTTTTGTTTATTACAATGAATGTTTGATGCTGAAATCTTGTGGGTTGTTGTAGTTTAGGGTACTGCTGAGGCGGTTTTGATTTTGGGATTTCTAATGTTAAAATTAAAAAACTTGAAGATTTTACTGCCCAGGCATGAAAATATTGGAAGGTGGTGCAAGATTCACTAGAATGATAGGCCTGAACAAGAATGACAACAACGACAATAATTTATAGCAAGGATTTTAGTATTTTACCATAAACTTGATGAGGGATCCAACATGTCCATTGATAGTTTTGGAAGCTTGCAAACAAGCAATGGTGGAGGCTCTATTGCATTGTTGTTTCCACACAGTCAGCCAAGTTGTTGTGGGTGCTGTCTTGGGACCCATCTTCTTTATTTTGTGGTTATGGTCTTGGGATGCTTTTGTTCTACAAGCATTTGATTCCAGTTCATGGGTTCGAATAGTTGTTGTTCTAATGTGGATTCACCTAATTAAAAGTTGATGCTATAACTAAATATTGAGATTCTAGCTAAACTTTAGACTTGACATTGCTAACGATATGTTATTATAGCCTTTTCCATCTAAATAATTTAATAGCGTGAGCAAATAATATAGTTTTAGAGGAAATGTTTATTTAACCAATAAATTGGAGTGATGATTTGTACGGATTCTCTCTCTTTTATTATTATTAGTTTTTTAAGGAAGTTAATATTATTTGATTTATGTATTTTTTGAAAAATACTTAAAGATGTTAGAAAAGTATTTTAAAAAAAATATAATTTCAATAATAAGCATCGATTAGAATTCTCGGTTCCAATAAAAGTATCAAAAATTTTATGTGTAATTATTTTTACGTATTTTTTTATATATTTTATTAATGTGATTGATTGCGTTATTTTTTTAATATAAAATAATTATTTTGATTAATTATATTAATAAAATATATAAAGAATATATAAAAGTGATTGAATGTAATAAAATTCTAACAGTAGTATTCATATAGTTAGTTATGGCCCGGAAAGGAGCAAAGGTGGGAATCTCTTTTCGACTCAAATAGAATTTAAAAAGAAAACGAAAAGTGAGAAATTCATGTAGCTATCGTGATCTACTTACTGGCTAGGACTTGTAGAATGCATGCGTCAGTTTATTTATTTATTTATTCTCTGAGACTGTATGACTATGATTATTGGTTTTCTTCTTAATTAGCGGACGAAAAAAAGTTTCTTAGTCGGAAGAAAACTCGGCCCGTAAAATAATACGGCTGGAACAGCCAAGTCCTCATGACAACGACGTCGTCTTCGTGCCGCTATTAAAGGCACATGACACTGGATTTTTTTTTTTATATTTGCCTGGAGCAAGAAAGCTACAAACTCCCCTTCCCCACCGAAACAAATTCTAGAACCATTTGCCTCTGAATTCACTCTCTACTCGCTGCATTTTCCTTCTTCCGCTCTCTTTTTCTATTATCTTACGGGATTGCACCGGCAATAAGCACAAAAAGCCGCCCGATTCCCCAAGATCTTCTCCCAATCCCACTCGTAATACAAACACACGCATTCCCTCCCTCCCTCCCTCTCGTGGTTATTATGTTTTGGTTCACTCGAGTAACTTTTTCTCTCAATGTTCTAGGTTTTGACTCGCAAAAGGCGATGAAGCGGGGACTATCAGGCGCGGGCATCCACAGGAACAAAGGCGGTGGATCTCGGTTCCCTTTAGCAATTATCATTCTCTTCGTAGTGCTCGTGCCCTTGGTTTTCTTCGTCGGCCGAGGACTCCACCCCACTGGTCAGCTCTAAAACCTTTTCTGTATTTCTCACCTCCCAATTCCTACAATGGGAGCTTAGTTTCCGGATCTCACTTAATTAAACTCTATTGCATACCCATTACTGGATCAAGATTTTGGTACTGATTGTGTTTGCGTTCTGCTAGTGCTTTTATTGCTTTGAAGAGCTCTATATTTGTTTCATTCGGGAATCAGGATAACTGCTTCTCAAACTGCAAATTGAATATCGAGAAAATTTCCTCCAACTTGTTAGTGACATGATGAAGTTTTGGATAGTGAGTGTTTGTTTCTGAATATTTTTTTATAAGTATTGTTTCTGAATATTAGACCATGATTGCTCATTGATGGAAATTCAGTGCTGCACATTTCTGAAAAAATGGCCATGACCCAGTGGATGACTGATACGAAGTTGATTGGAGCAATCTACGGTTTTGTGGTTTTGCTTTTGATAGATGATAATTGCTTCCAGTTGGGTTCAAGGTTTAGAGAAGTAATATACCTTGCTCTTTGTGCAATGCTTTTTGTGCTGTAGGTTGACTTTCTCCAATCCTTTAGTCTACTTTGAGTCAAATTTCTTGGGAAAATATCATATCCAGCCGTTCCCCTGATTGCAATGTTTGGTTGGAGATTGTTTGAGTCTGGAAAGTTGATGATTCATTGATTTTGAAAATAGTGCTTCAGTGAAGTTGTGGATAGGGACCTTTTGGAATGCGAATGATGCATGTTCGTTAGTTGCTGATATGAGTGTTAAAAACCTTATGATTAATATTATTCTACTATGAGGTTCAGATGAAGTCCAAAATATTATTCCACAATGACTTAACTTGTACATGAAAATCGGTACACTCGCCAGCAAAGGTACCATAGCATACCACTAGCCTAGCATACCATCTTCCGGATCAGTTCCGGATGCTTGTAGCATGTATTTATATATGTTTGTATTCATCATTTTGTAGTTATAATTATTGTTGTTATTAATTGCACAGATCTGGATGATCTTGCAACTGATCCTGGTAAACAGGTAAACTTTTTAGGCAGTTCATTTCTAGTGCTGATTATATAATTTTTCTATAGTGGCTTCTTTCTGCTTCTTTTTCTTTATCCTAAAAAGAAGAACAAATTTGATGCAATGGTGCAGAATGTGGATTGGAGAGAAAGATTGGCATTGCAGCATTTCAAATCTCTCTTCACAAAAGAGGTAAAGTGCAGGTTGATGAAGATTTAATTGTGTTGTCCACGTCTTATAATACTAGTGGTATTTATTTAATGTCAAGGTTTCCTTACTAGCTGGCACTTTTAAAAATTCTTGTTTTAGGTAATTGATGTTATCACAGCCAGCACAAGTGATATGGGGCCTTTGAGTCTTGATACCTTTAAGAAAAACAACTTGTCTGCCTCATGGAAAGTCGTTGGGACAGACACTTCAGTTGTTGACTCTTCTGAGGTTAGGATGACCATGCATCTGCTTGAATTCACTGTTATCCCTTTCACTTTTTTTATTTTGCAACTGAAAGCTCGTCAATTAATAGCTGCTGATTTATTGATGTGTTTTGGTTGTGTTTTCAAAGCCAAGCCAAGCAGCTGCAGTTGTTGGAAAAGAAACACCCAAGGGCAACAAGGAAAATTCTTCAGGTGATAATATCTTTTGTTTTAGCATCTGCATACGGGATACTCTGTTAGTTGCTTTTCAATCTTGAAGTTTTGATGTTTTTTCATAGTGGCACATCTCCAAATGAATGATGTTTATTATTTACCTTTGATATCGTGTCCTGTGCAGATGATCATGCTCAACTTATTGGCAAACCTGCAGACCTAGTCCGAAGGGTAATCGTCATCCTTGGATGCTTGCATGTTTTTGTCACGATGTTGGTCTTCCACTTCAAAATATTTTTTGACTTGGAGTAGTTAAATATTTTCCACTTATAAAATAAAGGAAGTAAACATTATCACTATAACGTTTGCTCTTCAAGTATTTTCCCAGTGTATTAACTTCATTAGTTCTTGAGTTTTGATATATACTTCTTTAAGCTATTTTGCAGCAATTGCGAGAAAAAAGACGCATAAAGCGTGCTTCTGAGTTGATACAACAGGATGATGAAGCAATTGTAAAACTTGAAAATGCTGCCATTGAACGCTCCAAATCAGTTGACTCTGCTGTTCTGGGAAAATACAGCATATGGAGGAAAGAAAACGAAAACGAGAACTCTGACTCGACAGTACGCTTGATGCGGGATCAAATGATAATGGCAAGGGTATATCTAACCATTGCAAAGATGAAAAACAAGGTTGATTTGTACCAAAAACTACAGGCTCGGCTTAAAGAGAGCCAGCGGGCCCTAGGAGAGGCTGCCACTGATGCCGATCTACATCACAGGTAATAAATGTCAGGCATGTAATGTCATTGAGAATGCCGCTTCTTTTTTGTATATTGGTATTTTGGCACTTTTTACCCTGTTCCATGTTTGATCTGTTTCTAGTGCACCTGAGAGAATGAAAGCTATGGGCCAAATTCTGTCAAAAGCAAGAGAGCAATTGTATGACTGCAATTTGGTTACAGGGAAGCTGAGAGCAATGCTTCAGTCAGCTGATGAACATGTTAGGAGCTTGAAAAAGCAGAGCACATTCTTGAGTCAGTTAGCTGCCAAGACCATTCCAAATGCAATCCACTGTTTATCTATGCGCTTAACCATTGAATACTACCTCCTTCCTCCAGAGAAGCGGAAGTTCCCCAGAAGGGAGAATCTGGAAAATCCAAATCTTTATCATTATGCCCTCTTCTCAGACAATGTATTGGCTGCATCAGTGGTTGTAAACTCAACTGTCACAAATGCTAAGGTGATGTAGAGTATCTTATTCTATTTTGCTGACTTAAATGCGCTCCTGTGTATGTGGATGGCTTGGTGGGTATCCATCCAAAGCATCGAACATGGTCTGTTGATGCTCCTTAATCATTTTTGTCCCTGTTTGACATATTTGGGCTTGCCATCTCTGGTATGATTGGTTGCATTTGATATGAATTGTTATTTCTGCACTTGAGATATATTCATTAACTAATTGTTAGGTTTTTTAGCTGATTTTGCAATTATGGAGCTCTTGTTGAGAAATATGTGGAGAATAAGCCTTTGAATCAGACAAATCAGGGCCATTTAGCGTTGCTTTGAGCTTTGCAGAATCCTTTTATTTTGGTAGGGGAACTTTGCACAAACGGTTTCCCATGGTTGCCTGGTGTAAAATTTATTTGGTTGGAAATGGTGGGATGAGGCATGAGGGAAGGATGTCCCATATAGCTGTGTTTCTAAATGCAGGCAAACACTCTGAAACTGCTTTGAGGCGCAACGTGTGTGTTTGGGATGCTGAAATGCAACATTAAGCAGACGCTTAAATTGTTGATCTTATGAAATTCTTCTAAGTGGGGCCCATATCTTTGTGGACCTGACATCATTGGACATATGCCACATATAATGGAGAATTTGTTCTTCTGAATCGAAGCTTAGATGCAATTTGCTTGTTTTCTCATTCTTGACTAAAATCTGCTTCTTGGCTGCATTGCAGGACTCTTCAAAACATGTATTTCATCTTGTCACTGATAAACTTAACTTTGGAGCCATGAATATGTGGTTTCTGTTGAACCCTCCTGGAAAAGCCACAATCCATGTTGAAAATGTTGATGAATTTAAGTGGCTCAATTCATCTTACTGCCCAGTTCTACGTCAACTCGAATCTGCTGCAATGAAAGAGTACTATTTCAAGGCTGGCCATCCAACCACACTTTCATCTGGTGCTGCTAATCTGAAGTACAGGAACCCAAAGTATTTGTCAATGCTTAACCATCTAAGGTTCTATCTACCACAGGTTTATCCAAAGTTGAATAAGATCCTCTTTCTTGACGATGACATTGTTGTTCAGAAAGACTTGACTGGACTGTGGTCTGTGGATCTCCATGGAAAGGTTAATGGTGCAGTGGAAACCTGTGGTGAGAGCTTTCACCGTTTTGACAAGTACCTTAACTTTACAAATCCTCATATTGCAAGAAACTTTGATCCAAATGCGTGCGGTTGGGCTTATGGGATGAACGTTTTCGATCTAAAGGAATGGAAAAAGAAGGATATTACTGGCATATATCATAAGTGGCAGAACATGGTGAGGCTTTGAAACCTTGCATTAGTTTGCGTCTGTGTTTCATTCATTGTTCCATGTAGAGGCATTTTATGCATCTGACCTAATATTTCACCAAATATGCTTTAATTTCTGTTGGTATAGAAAGCTTCATATAATAATTCATTTAATTATTTTACCTTGTCCTTGTCTGTGTTGGCTTTAGAATGAAGATAGGGTACTTTGGAAGCTAGGGACATTACCTCCAGGATTAATTACATTCTATGGGCTGACACATCCTCTTGAGAAGTCATGGCATGTGCTTGGTTTGGGTTACAATCCAAGCGTGGATCGCACCGAGATTGAGAATGCTGCAGTTATACATTATAATGGCAATATGAAACCCTGGCTGGACTTGGCAATGACAAGATATCGGTCGTACTGGACTAAGTACATCAGGTACGATCATCCCTACCTTCGCACCTGCAACCTAAGTGAATGATCTGGATTACTGGGTGGTAGAAAGTCAATACTGCGAGATCAAGTCTCTTCTAACTAAACCGTCGCTTTTGTTTGCTCAAGCGCATGGGGGATAATATTCACTTTTATGTGCAGTATTTCCCACATTTTCATTCTCTTTTCCACATGATTGCTTATTCTTCTTTGTAATTCATTGATTTCATTCCTCACCCCCATCGAAACGTAGTAACTAATGCCTCATGACCTGTAAAAACACCCCTATTGTATCTCACTTTGGAGGTTAGTCCGATTTGGACAGGAATAGGAGTTGAGTAGCTGTATTCATTGAAATTGCTCGGTTTGAACTAATGGATGTGTATGGATACTGATGTCCTATCTACTCATGAAGTTCGTAAACTAGCAATATTGTGACTGACCTTTCCATGGTAGTGTTTTTTTTCAAGTCATTCTGAACTCGATTGATTTTCAAACGAATTATCAAATACAGATTACAGAATGCATTGTGAAAAAAAGGCATTTCATAATTATTTTGCAATCTATTTTATAATCGGTCAATGTGACAATATCTCTTTTATAAAAAAAATATATATATATTAAAATGTTTTTAAGCTGTTTCCAATTTGATTTGAATTTTAAATTTTGCATAATCTTATCTTATTTTTATTATTTATTATTATTATTTGCACGTGGAGCTCAACATGCTGCTGCTCCAACAACCAAATGTCACACAAGAAAAATCACAATTAATGCACCGCGATATTCAGGGATTAATAAATTGCCAACATGTATGCATACAGACCGTCACGTTCCAATCTAAGTATTTTAATTTTAAACTACTCCAGCCGCTTTCCCCAAAACTCCACAGGGCTCATGCACGTTGCAAGCACAGGAAGTTGAAAGCCCCCTTAACTCATCTCCGATGTAGAAAAATGAAATAGACCCAAGGTTCCTTACACTACAGGATATTTACATAAAAGCCTAACAAACTACGGACATCGTGCGAGGACCAAAATGAGAAACGCTAAGACAAAGATGTGGGGACTTCACACTCTGTTTACTTTACCATAATAATTACATATCCAAGGTAAAGGCAACTCAACCATGAAAGTAGGGTTCAAAGAGCTTCCCACAAGGATTTGGATCATATTGCATGATGTCGGCTGCACGTTCAAACTCCTCCCTCAGAACTTTTATGCTGTACTTGTCCACCACTCGACCCAGGTCGTGAGATACCTGAAAGGGATCCTCTATGCATATCAGATGGCGATCATTCCCAATTCTTCGAGTCCAGTCTTTCCCTTGCTTGCTGAACATGTTAACAGTGAACGTTATTCGGTCAGTAACAGGAACAGTCCCGGCTAAAGTTTTACCTTCAATAAAATTAGACAAGTATTTTAACATGTCATTTCTAAATTCAGCCTCTGATCAACCATCTTTTATACAGATCTCCCCGTCGACAAAATAACTTTTACAGGTTAAACAAAACTGCCTTCAAAACCTGAAGCGAAGTACCTTGACTCATTTTGTAAACACTTTTTCAACTTTCCAATGTTCATGGCATTGCTTGCTAAAGTCAGCACTAGTATATACCATATAAAAGGACGGTAGCATACATATGAACCACACCTTCAACATGTAAAACAGACCTCAAAGGGAGGGATTAAATTCAGGGGCAACGATAGGGCATGAGTTTTTGGGAAAATGGCATGTTAATATATCTTCTTATTCTTGTAAGCACTGAAGCCACAATGAGATTGAAAAACAATTACGACACACAGATTTATTACAGTTCCCACATTCATTTTCAAAATGATAAAGTAGCAAATTTGTATGCATCAGAATTCTAATAAAGCTACCATAGTTTAAATCCAACCTGATTATGTTTCCGGTACGAATGGATATGACAGAACTTGCATAATCATGACGATATGCCCAATAATTGAAAAATGCCCACACCAACTGAGAAATAGTTTCATTGTTACAGGATCCAAAATCCCGTAGCTTTTCAACTTGATCAAAGAAAGCACATTCAACACCCTCTACAGTCACAGAGAAGGTAGTTTCCATTTCCTGAAAGTGAATGAACCGGGAATAAATTAGAGAATAGCCTGACTAAGTCCATGACAGAAGGTATTAAGAATATAGGAAGAGCTATCATGTCTAATACAACATAGTATATGTACAGGCATTTAAGGCCGTATAAGTTCATATCTGAGCAACAAAAGCTGCTCCAAAACCAGTTGTTGAGTACGCTCTTTTGTCATATTAAAGACCTAAAATATACATGTAATACAGAAGTGCAAATAAAAGATGCAAAACTATTGTACTGATGTGGCAACCAGCAGTTGCAAACAGACATGCACAGGAATGGTTCTGTATATTATCTGTGGCATAATATAATAAAGCTTCCATTTTACGTCTAAAGTATTTTTTGCACTTCTTCCAGTTTGGACATAAGAGGCCAAACTATGATATCAATATAATTGATGTAAAACAACAGTTCACTCTACAGAAAAATAATTTATAATTCAATTTTCCCATGGCAATCCCAAACAGAAGCAACATCCCACCAACATAGAGATTTTTTGGATAAGTTAGAGATATGACTGAACAGAACATAGCAGTTTTCAAGTTTCAGCCTTTTCAGATATTCATTTTTATTTATTTTTTTAATTTTATTGAAGTTGAATCCTCAACTGTGATCTTGACCCGGTAGCAGACACATAATAAGGGAAATGATCAAAATCCTCTAGATTTCTTAGAATAACTACTCATGAAAACAAAGGATTTCTTAGAATAACCCACAGTGGAGTTCCTAAAATCCAAAGTCATTTGTTAATTAAATGGTTCAGGTTTTATCATCTCAATACAAACTACATGAGATGCAATAATAATGAACATTTTTAAGGATTCTCAAAAGATATCAAATATTGAGATAGCAAAATCTAAACTATTTAAATGAGAACAATGGTCAGGACTTTAAGAAGTCGACACTGGAGTTATCCTAGAAAATTCAGAGGATGCTAAAGCATTCTAAGTAAAAACCAAACAAGGAGTTCATCAAATGATTGGGGACAATTACAGGTACGCTCTCAATGGGAGTAAAAAAAAAAAAAACTATATATAGAATGATCAAAGTCAACAAATCATCAATTTATGTTGTTATTTTGGTAATTGGTAGGCCATCATAATACATTGCTACAACATAATAGAAACATGTCGGCAAGTAAATGTGGGATGACATGTGCCTTGCATGCTTGCAACTGAATCAAATTATGAATACAGACCTGTAGGCAGGGAAGGATAGCAGGTCTCTGCTGTTGTAAGAAATGTATGCACATTATGACATACCTGAAACAAAAGAAATAGTTTTTTTTTAGTAAGTAAGAAGAATTTATTAATCCACACAACTGGGCAATGCCTAAGTACACACGAAGTTATACAGGAGATGAACCTAATTACAAGCTAAGCGCTGTGAAAAACAGCATAAAAGTCATTAAAACTAGTCTCATTCAATACAATAGCCGAAGCCCAATGTAAAAATGTATGAAAGAAAAAGTCCCTAAACCCTCCCGACAAGCTCCCTATTATCAAAACAACGACCATTTCTCTCATTCCAAGTACACCACATTAAACATAGAGGCACCATCTTCCAAACAGCCGTGATTTGACGATTGCCCCGAATTCCTCTCCAAAAGAAATAGTTGTAAACAATTTTTGATTAACGGAACATAAAGATCTCCAAAACTTGTCATCATAAGGATATTGACTGCGATTTTGAGGGGGAGGGAAGGGAAGAGTTATTGTGTAGACCCCACCTAATAGGTAAGTTCTCATGCTTTTGTTCATACTCAAAAGGGTTAAGCAACCTACAATCATTATTGATAAAGGTTGCTCAGTTTTAAGTGGTAAGTTTCAGAATATATGTGAATCTTAAGAGCTAACTTACGCATAGCTAGACAGGGTTCCTTGGTAAGTTTCATTGACTCCTCTTGACTTGGCCCAATGTTTCACAATAAAAGCCAACTGCCGTAATCTTGCATCTATGTGAGCGTAATCTCGAAGAAGCTTAGTATTTACGACAGCCAAAACGTTGTTAATACATATGTCACAGGAAAGCCCAGTCACTGGATCCATAAGCTTCACTATGGGGACCCTAGCACGTGTCAGCGCCTGTGAACAAAACATGAATCAAGGACCCATAAAGAAATTTACTTTAAAATCAAAACAAATGAGTTAATGATGTATTATGCATGAACAAATGAATGTTCTTTCACAACCGCCCTGTGCACGGGTTTTTTTTTTTTTTTTTTTAACAAGTGCTTGAGGAAAGTATATAAGCCGACAATCTTATAATATTCTTTTCATGAATAGTATTTTGTACTTGCGAACCTCATCAGAGGTATCATCCAAGTTAGAATTTCTCAGGAAAAGCCTTCAAACTCAGATTTAGATGGAAAGAGCCGCAAAGAAGAAGAAGAAGAATCTTTTAGGGAAAATGGCATACAATAGTGAATAAACTTATCACAAATTAATTTTAAGGGCCAGTAATCTGAAACCAGAAAAGGGGAGCATAAATCTTATTCAGGACATGCAACGGCACATACCTGTTAACATCTCAATTAAGTAAAACTTAACGTACCAACCCTTTGATAATCAGAATGATGATATACCTGCACATTCTGTAGATTATCTGACTGGAAAATATCCGCCAGCCTTAGTAAGATCTCAGACTTGTTAACATCCATGTCTTCAATTGCAAGGCAAACATCAATATCACTTTTAGAAACTCCAAACGAGTTTGCGCATGATCCATAAAGATAAAGCCGAGCTTTAGGCCATTCCGTGCAAACTAGTCTCTCCAATAATGTCAATAATTGCTTCTGCTTTGCCTTCTCTTCCTCTGCAGGTATTAGGGACTCATAAATTGCAAGAAAAGGCGCATTTAATCTACCTAAGTCACTTCGACATTGCATCTGTCTTTTTATCATTCTCATCCTTTGGCTAAGTAGCCGTTTTCCTCTGCTATCTGACCTCGCATCCTGATAAATAGCAAAAGGAAAACGTAAATCCCACATTTAAACCGCTTGTTTCTTTTAATTACCTTTCCCCTCCCAATTAATTCTCCAACACTAAGAACTCCAACATCTTTTTATTTATTAGAGATATGACAATACGCAATGATTTACATATTCTCACAAACAGTTGCTAACTAGAATCCGGAAGTTTATAGAAGTTACAATTCAAAACGTAGTGTTTACACATCATGTTTATGGCATTTATCTACATTCAATATAAATTCCAAAAACTTGAGCCCATTTAAGAGCCGTCATTTAAGGATAAAAGGAAATAGAACCCATAAAAAGGTCGACCTTCTCGCGAGAATTACGATGTTGACTTGCGCTATTCTTCCCATCAGACTCATCCTCAAGCAACAACGAATCGACAAGCTGTTCCCCAAAATCATCTAGTTCATGACTTCCCTCCTTCAACCTGTCTCGACCCCGGTACTTATTGCCGTTCTCAAATTCATCAATTTCATTATGCAATTTCGATACGGACTCTTCAGTATCTGAAGCCGATAGTGAATGGAGATTACTTCCCGTTGATGGCCCAGGACGATCAAGCTGTCTACTGAGGCCCAATGTGCCTGGCTTTTCACCGCGAGTCTTACCATCTTCGATTGACAATCTCCTTATCATCTCATCCTCACCTTCCCAGGAAAAGCTGCTATTACCAAATTCAAAATGATTAGCCCTTTCCTTATCCACATTGTTCTCAAATCCTCTCCTCATATTCCGAGAATCCCAATTTCCTTTTCCCCTAGGCTCGCTCGGAAACCCCGGTGGTGGCGTGGGCTTAAAGTTCCCGTTGTGGTGCTGCTTCCCCAATTCGACCCCTCGTCGCTCTTGTTCTTGAGAATCATAATTCCCACGCCTAAAAGCATCTGAATTTGGATCTGTATTAGAATTCACCCGCGGCTGGAACGGCCAATTGATATCCAACCCGTTATAGCTCTTGCTCCCAGGACCTGCTTCCCGCTCCTTCGAAGTGGTGAAATGTATATTGTCCAAAGAACTCCCAGAATTCCAACTCCCAGAATTCCCACTTAATAAACCCTCAGAGCGATGAATTTCGCTAGGAAAAGAGCCGAACTTCAGCTTGTGCTCTTGATGTTTCTGCTGCACAATAAAATTCTCGATTCCAATATTACCTCTAGTATCAAACCCCGGAAGCCCTGATCTTCTCAAGTCGTCACCGAAGAGAGTACTATTTTCTGATATCTGATTTCCGGGAAATTGATTCCGAGGAGGGGGGATGAGGTTTTGCGGAAACCCAAGGAAGTTTGATGGAAAGCCCGGGGGGCCAGGGAGAGAGTGGGGCCAAGGAGGAAGAACGTAAGGAAGATCGAGGCCGCTGGGCGGCCATAGAGGTGGAGCTAGGGGGCGAGTTGGGCCCACGGCTGCGACGGCAGGATCAACGGCCAGGGATTGCAGCTGCTGTTGTGGATGAGTCTGGGGTTGTTGGTGGCAATGGTGCTGCTTTTGTAGGAGAGAGAGTAAGAAATCAGCGCCGTTAGACGCCGGAGGAGGCGTCTGTTCACCTACGCCGCCGGTCATTGAGAGTAGACTTTGGGCGAGGCTCTACGCTCTACTTAACTAGCAAGTTTCAGCAACTCTCTCTCGTCTTGTATCAAACTCCTACTGCCTTATCGTGGCCGTTTTCAGCCATCCAATTTACATCATACGGTAACACAGACGCTTCTCTGTTACATTTTAAATTTTTAATTGAGCAATGCTGCGGTCGTGGAGTGCGTATTGCGTAACTGCTGCATGGTTGTTGTAGAATTGTTTTGAAAAAACATAAAAAAGTGTATTATTAAAAATTATTATTTTATATAAATTTTATATTTATTTATTTTTTTTAAAAAATAGGATATTTTATTCAAATAAAAAATATGCAGCACATACATATTTTACAATTGGATAGAGGTGTGCAACCGATTCTAAATTCGAATATCTGGCGATAACTGGATATTGATTCTTAAAACCAGTCAGTTATCCGTCCGGATTAATTCAGAAATAATTCAGACAAATAATCGGATTCAATATGTAACTGGATATCCGGATATTTTTTCTTTTTTCTACTATAAATCTGAATATCCGGATTGTAACCAAATTTAATCTAAATTATAACTGGATTTAATCTAGATTTATTAGTACTCTTTTTTTAAAAATAGAAAAAACTATTTAAAACTTATAGCACTTTTTTTAAAAAAATTATGAGATCATGTTAAATTGCCCAGATTTTTTAATAAAATCATTTAAACACTTTTAAAAAGTTTTTTTAAACAAAATAAAGGACAAAATAAATAATATTATTGTTACAAAAAATAAATTTGGAATTGGGGAGGATGCAAAATATTAAATTACAAAAAACAAGATAAATAATAATACATTACAACTAATTAAAGTAATACAATCTACTACTCTCCACATCTTAAATTTGGAATTAGGGAGATGTCATTGGAGAGCCAGGAATATGGAAGCAGTGAATATGGAGCCACAAGCGAATATGGGCTCGACCCATCTTCCACGAGCAATAGTGATGATAACTCTTAAGAATTAGGCAGGAAAGCCCGTCGGGAGTAAGGTCCCTAAGCAAAATAACTCAATATTACCTCATCAAAATATGGCTCAACTAGGTAAGAAAAATAAAATGACAAAATCGAATGGGTAAGAGAAGCTAAGAGGATTCGTCGATTCTGGACTCGAGAGACTTGAGAGAGAAGTGAAATGATTCGAGAGAGTATAAGCTAGAAGAAAAAAAAAAGGGATCCAAACGACAACCGCCCAAATGCATTTGGATTCCGAGTTTTGGACCGGATCGGAAAAAAATCCGGCCTGATTCTACAATCCTACGATTGTAAATATGATTTCTCTTATAGTTTATTCCACTTTTATTCACATCTAGCTTGGGCATCTTGATATTTTATTAAAGGAAATAGAATTCCTTTCATTTTATTTGAAACCAATAATATCTATTTAATATAAAATATTTAAGAGTAATAAGATGTATATAATACATTTTATAATAGAAAATTCTATATATCACACTATCATTTCTTTATCATTTAACAGTGATAAATATGTCAAATCTTATTTAATAAGATAAAAATAGGATAATAGCTACAAATAGATTACTAACATTGAGTGGGGACAAAGAAAATTTAGCTATCTACAAACTTATATGAGTAATGATTAGCGTACAATTTTTTTACGGTTTTGTGTTAAAATAAGGTTATTTATATAAAATAATGATACTCTTATAAATTATTTTATAAAAATATATCTCATTTAAAATATAATCATATAAATAATTTTAAAAAATTATAATCATTACTCTTAGAAAGAAGTAGTTAAACAAAAGCTGCTATTATTATATTTATAATATTTTTTAATAGTCCTCAGTCAAAAACAGTCCCTTGCCATTTTCTTGATTAGCCCAGACAGCTTCCTATTTTCTTTCTGTGTGAGCTTAATTTCGGGATTTTTCCGGTCTAGGCAACAAGCTTAAGCTGGCACGTGTTAAATACTTGTGCGTGCGTACGAATTTTTTCTGATATGAAATTGCGATTTATGACTCATTCACTTTTATAAAAAAATTTATTTTATTTTTATTATTTAATCATTATAATTTTTTTAAATTTTAAAAAAAATTAAAATAAATCAATCAATTTTTTTAATTTAAAAATAAAAATAATATTAAAAAAATATATTTTAATAATATTTTATTTAATTTTTAATTTTTATCTCTATTTATTTAATTTTTTCTTATCTTATCTTATCTAAAAAACAAATAACACCTTAAATGATGAATTATTGTGCTAGTCTCTCCTGAATTTAAATTCTATAGCGAGTCATAATGATTCTGTCGTGATGGTTCTGGTCATCAAAATATATATATATATATTTTTTTTGACAGAATTCCTGACAAAGTATTTCGTTTTCAACTGCCATCCAAAAAAAAAACAAAAAAATCGTAAATGAAATCCCCCCACCTTTCGCAACGGAATAGGAGCCCCCGTTGACATTTTCAGGCGACAGAAGCACCACATTTTCATGGGTCCGAGGCTTTTCTTGGAGCTCATTTTCCGCGGTACACGGAAGGTTTGTTCGTGAAGAATGAAGACCATTTTTCGCGTCCAATGAGAGTAAAGGCATAATCTCCAACTTATACGTACGCTAGCTTTCGTTTCGTGGCTTCACGATGAGAATTACGTGAAAGAGAGAACCTGAACCATTACATGATTAAAAACTGCTAATACCGGAACAGTTATGTCGAAGTTTGATCCCTACACTCACCTCAGAATCGCTCTCAACTCCGACGGTTCGATCACCCGTTGTCTCCAGCTCCCGAAGGTCAAGGCAAACCCTGTCGCCGGTCCCGATGACGTTGTGGTCTCCAAGGACGTCACCATCAACGTCGAGACTAAGACATGGGTCCGGATCGTTCTGCCAACGAAATTGCCTTCCAATGATCACAACACCGTCGCCCGGCTTCCGATCATCATTTACTTCCGCCATGGAGGCTGGGTCCTCTTTAGTGTCGACGACGCCTCCATCCACAGGGAATGCTTGCGCTTTTCCAGTCGCCTCCCGGCCATCGTCGTAGCCGTGAACTACCGCCACGCGCCCGAGAATCGTCTCCCGGCACAGTACCACGACGCCATGGACGCAATCTGCTGGGTAAAAAACCAGGCAATAAACCCCGAAGGTGAGCAGTGGCTCAGAGATTACGGAGACTTCTCGAGGTGTTATCTTTACGGTTGTGGATGTGGTGGAAACATCGTCTTCTCCGCAGCTTTAAGGTCTTTTGAGCGGGATTTGGAGCCCCTGAAGATTGTCGGGCTTATAATGAACCAACCCCTGTTTGGTGGTGAAAAAAGAACCAAATCCGAGTTAGACCACGCCGCCGACGAGATCTTGCCTCTGCCTGTGCTCGACCTCATGTGGGAACTCGTTTTGCCAAAAGGGCTCGATCGTGACCATCGGTATTGTAATCCGATGATCATGGGTCCGCACAGGAGTCAGATCTGCCGGCTGCCCAAGTGTTTGGTGGTGGGATATTATACCGACCCAACGATCGACCGGCAGCAGGAGTTTGTGACGATGTTGGCAACGTCCGGGGCGAATGTAAGTGCATGGTTCGATGATGCTGGGTTCCATGCTATTCATCTTCTGGACCCTCAGCGAGCCGCCGAACTAGTAGATACGATCAAAACATTCATTATTGGATGTTAGTTTGTTTCTTTTAATAATGTAGTGGTGTTCGGTTTTACTACCCCAACCACAAATGAATATTGTTCTAATGTTGAGAACCTGTATCTTATTACCCAATGGATTTCCTTCCCAACGTCGAATAAAAAAAACATAGACCAGTCATTTTATGGAATAGCTAGCTTGCTGCATGCACTCTCTCCCCATAATTGATGTCAATGTCATTCATAACCATCATGCAGTTTATGCAATTTCTTTCCCCTAGCTTTCTGAGCCTGCTCATGTAATCATGTAATTTGGACATTAGTCAAGTTTCTATATGAATTTAATTAAGTTCAATGCGGCAAGATTGCTCCTTGAGGGTATTGGAGAATAATGAAAGAGATTATCTGAACTCTGTCATGCCAGCTTTTGTCACCCTGAAGGTTGGTGGGGTTTGGATAACTATTTCACGCATTCCGGTGGAAGTGAGGAAGTACTGTACGTCAATGTCTGTATAGTTTAATGGAGCTCATCTAAAGGAGGACATGATGATATCTGGATGATAATTACTTTCTTTTGCAACTCACAACTAGAATGGAAAAAGACAGATTTTTGGTAACGCCGGAGTCAGTTCACAGACTAATACCAGATGGGATCGAGTACCTATTGTTCACAAAGATTGTTATTTCTTGTTTGCCTCCGGCTATATGCGAAAGCGTGGACGATTCTACTTGGACAGGTGAAAATAAGAAAGCTGATATATCCATTGTAAAAAAGAAGTCTGCTGTTGCGGTCCAATATGTCTATATAATAATGGAATTGCTTAGATCTCAGCCCTGGTGGCAAAATCTATTTCTTAAATGTGATCTTCGTGCACTAAGTGGGTCTATGCCTTCGACTACTATGCAAAACAGAGATGAAGTTCTAATAATGCAGTCTAAAAAACTACGGGGTTTTTCTGTTGAAAAACACCCCACGAATGATCCGGAAAAACCCTTTCAAGGGCAGTTTCATAACTAGAAACTGATCATATATGGGCCAAATAAGATTCAGTTGAGAATTAAAATCTTTTTTTCCCCCTTCCTTTTGGAGTAGTGTTAATGCGCAACATAATTTTAGCTATTGGATGCCAATCATAAGATAGTAAAACTTGCACTTTTGTTGGTGTCGTGTGCCAGCCAAACCAAACAACTGCAGCTGCCACAAAAATGACATTGTATTTTCCATTTCTAGTTGTCATTCGAAAGGCCTGCAGAAGGAGTACAAAGTACAAACACCATTTAAAACCATCATCAAAATATCAAAATCCCTTGCCTCAAGTTCTCTTCCATGGGCTCTAAAATTTTCACCAAGAAATTCTTCTGATCAATATTAATCTCTTCATTTGCCATCATCCAAATGGCAACAGCCGGAGATGCAGGCATCCTCCTCCAGTGGCAGAACCAGCAATTCTGTTGAGGGGGCCAACTTTTATATGGCGTGACATATTTATGTAAAGAGTAATATTAGATAAAGTTTTAGAGTATGCATTCTCTACGCATTCTTTTTGAAAAAAAATAAGATCCATCATTAAAAAATTATTTTTTTCATGTGAGTCTTACTTTACCTACTTTTTTCAAAATGAGTGGGCCAAGCTCGTACATCTTAAGACTTCAAACATCAATTCTCTTATGTGAATTAAAAAGAGATTGAAAAATCATAAAAATATAACTACAAACTATTTTTCATATAGATCATCAACCTTAAATAATTTTTCTTGTATTTCACTTTGGATTCCAAATTAAGAAGCCCTTGTATAATAAAAAAACTTTAGGAGCTATATTAATAAGTTAATTTATTATTTCTGATCCTAAACTTAGTTTTAATTTTAGGTTTTGAGAGACCACATCCTTGAAAATAGATAATATATAAAAATTAAAAAAAAATGGAACTATAAGCAAAAAAAAAAAAAAAAAGTGGAGACAGACATTTCTAAATATATTGAAATTTTAAAAAATTTTAGAGAGGGCATATAGAAATTATAATTCTTTTTTTTGGGGGGGATTGTCTATATTTGTAGAGTTATGTATAAAATTTAGGGGATATTTTATATTTTCAAAAAGTTTTTTTTTTGGGGGGGGGGGTGGGGGTGGGGGGGTGACGACCCCATGGTATAACGTGGGTCCACCACTGATCCTCTCCGGCACCACCAACCCGCCTCACACTCATCCGATCGAGCTCCGCCGAGCTCCTTTTCCTGCTTGATGGTACCCTTTAGGTAGGGTTTGTTGATACAACCAACAAGCTCTTTACTCAGACGCTACAATTGGGTGAAATGTTTGTGTTTCCTAAGGGGCTTGTGTGCGCTTTCATTAATACAACGCTAGTGAAAAAAAAAAAACCAGATCTGGCAATTTCAGCTTTTGGAAGTGCAAATGCGGAACTGTTTCAATTCCCAAAACTTTGCTCACCACCGGCATTGATGACAATGTCTTGGCTAAATCCTTGATCGAGGCCGACGTTGCCACTATTCAAAATCTTAATTATAAGGCTGGCCTTGCTTCTAAACCCTGAAGATCTGACATGATTCTTTACTAGTAGCTAGCTATGATGATATATCATCGATGTTTATTATATTTTTTTTCCACGTCTCTGAGTTAATTCTTTTTAGACTAATTAAACCATTTGTCAGCATTAACTTCTGGACCTTTGGTTCTCTCATGCATCTATCATTGAATAATTAAAATGATCATTCGCTTTTCTATATTTTATGGTATGAGTATATGCATGGTACTAATTCTCTGCAAATAATCTTTAAAGGAACTTCAGTACGTAATCCTAGATTAACTAATTCTACTCGATCGGTGTCTCATAAATACAAGAAGCAAGGAATAAATCGAAATTAGGAGATATTGGATGATGAACACAGTAGAACTAGCTACCAGATGTAGTTACCAAGGTAAAAGCAGAAATTACTTATCTTTCTATATATAAACTCTCTTATATTTTGAACTTACCTTCGATCATTTCTCTTTTATTGTATAGGGAATAAGTGCAAATCCATCCAAGATGGGTAACTCAATTAATGTTGCTGAGATCCAATAGATGCAGCGGATCAACCACTTTGATACATGCAGTGACAAAATAATCGCTTTCCAAAAGATGACCGGGACCAAAGACTTGCCCCTTTTTACTGAAATTGATGTTATTTGAGCGCAAAAAAAATATAAATAAATAAATAAATCAGCTAGCTTTGGAAAGGTAGCAGCAACTTCTCGTGAATGGGGGCCCCGAAGTCATAAGGTGAAGTCAACTGCTGATTCGGCCCGTTTGAGCAGTAAAAATGTTTCGTTTTATTTCATCGTATCATTATAATTTTTTTAAATTTTTATATAATATATAATAAATAATTTAATATTTTTAAATTTTAAATTAATAATAATTTTAAAAAATAATATTCTAATAATATTTTATTCAACTTTAACTTTTATCTAAAATTATCTTATATCATCTCATCATCTAAACCATACCAAAATCTCCCCAGGTGGCCTCAACATTTCAAACGGAAAATACGATTACAAAAATGTTTCCCTACCTCCTTTTAGGTTGTATTTAATTGTTGAATCAAACTCAACTCATCTTAATTAATCTCAAATCAATTATTGATAAGATTTACTATTTTTTTAACTTTTCATAAAAAGTTAAACTTATCATAACTTATTTTTATACATTTTAACCTAAAAATATTAAATTTATCTAAACGAAACTTATAAAATATTATTATTCACCTGAAACTCAAAAATTATTGTATCTTAGGCTTTCCCTAAAAACCATTGGATTTTTTAAACCCAACAACTCCTAGGCACAGGACAAGATTGTATTACAAAGTAATAGCAGCACCTGTATGATAGGTCTCCGAAATTTTAAAATGGTAAGGAATTTGTAGGCGAAATAAGATAAGATAATTCAAATATTCTGAATTCAGTTTTGTTGTAGAAATTATAGTCCGATTTAGATACAAAAGTCATCCAATTCATTTTATCAAATTATTATAATTTTTTAAAATTTTTACATAAAATATAATAAATAATTCAATTTTTTTAAAATAAAATAAAATATTATAATAATATTTTATGTAATTTTTGATTAACTCATATAAGCTCCGCTCACTATTCAAACCTACCATTTGTATTATCAAAAATGCTATATACAACCGCCTTGAGTAATCTTTGAGAAACCGTTGCCCACTTGGATATGAAACGTTCCGTTTCATTTAATGACTCAACACCCCTCCCCTTCTCTTTGTCTTCTCCACCCCCGGTTGTCTCCACGAAGCCACCATCGAAGACCACTTCATCATCTCCACTCAGAGAAATCCATTCTCATCTCCACTCAGATCTGGTCTCTACGAAACCACCATTGAAGCTCCTTTGTCTTCTTCACAAACTCACGAAGTTAACCCCTTTGTCTTCTACACTCAGAGCTGGTCTACTCAAACCCCATTCGTTTCTCCACTCAGATCTAGTCTCCACAAACCCACGATAAAAACCATCACAGCCCTCTTCTATTAATCCACTCAAAGCTGAAATCTACTGGGGTGAAATCCATTGAGGTGAGTCCCAACACCCAAGGAAGTTATAGTCACAGACATTTGTGATTTCTCTCTCCAAAAACTAGATAAAAACTCGTCAAAGCAAACCCAGCAATAAATGCTAGGAAGGAGCAAAAGGGTAGAGAGAAGATAACAAAGAAAAGAAGCCAAAAACGAAGGACGAAAATATTGAACAAGAAATGTTACACAAAGAAGATGAAGATGAGGTAGTTGGGTTAATGAGGTTTTTTTTTCAAGGCCAATTTTCTGCAAAAAGATTATCTGCAGCTAGCATCCATTCTTCACCTCATCTCCAACTTTCTTTTCATTTTATTTAATTTAATAGATGATTTTTATTTTTGTTTTTGTTTTACTCTGCATATCATCTTGCATCCATTGTTTATAATTTGTCTTCATTTGCATATATCTCATCTTCTGCCATAACAGCGACGCGCTCAGACTTTTAACAAAAATAAATATATATATCGGCTGACTGTTTGATTTCTACGTGGGCAAGATTTCCCAAAGGTTACTCCGACGATTGTATATAGCATGATGGTTGTATATAACATTTCTGTTGTATTATTTGAAGCAAAGTGAATCGTGAATCAAAAAAATAAATGGATAACTACAAATCTAAGATAAAAAGAAGGCCTGAAATTCATCAAATATAAACAATTTTTTTCCTTTCTTTTAGGCTTCGATTTATGCAAAACAAGAGATAACCGACAACAGAACATGCACACTCTCTACCTTCAAGGACAATAGGCAACAAGCTGATATCACCGGGCTTTCTTGCGTGTCTTGAAGGGTAAACTCGAAGGCGGCGAGGGTGAAAACTCAATTGGCAGATGTGGCGGCTCAACCTCCCCTGTTAGCATCCCCACAATGTCTTTCATTGTGGGTCGCTTACTAGGCGATTTCTGCAAACATAGTAGTGCAATCGTAATGCAAAGCATAGCCCCTTCCTTATCCAATGAATGTACGGACACATCAACAAGCTCCAAAAGCTTCCCATTCCGAGCAAGTCGTCGTGTCCATGATATTAGATTGGCCCTCTCGAACTCTGACATCGGCGAGGCGGTCACTTGGAGTGGCCTCCGCCCCGAAACAATAACCAAAAGCAGAACACCAAAACTATAAACATCGCATTTCTCGGAGAGCAGCCCCCCACCACCACCGCCATATTCAGGAGCAATGTAACACACGGTTCCTCTCATACTTGGGGTGCTACTGACACCGCCGCTCTTGGGTATCTCGGTTCCATTTCTCCATTCCTGACTATTTCTTCCCCCACTTCTAAGCTCGCCGCTCAATCCGTCCCACCACCTATCGATGCTGCCTCTACTCCTCTTGCTCTTGCTCTTCTTCTTCTCTTGCTCCATCACATCCTCCTCCTCATCCCCATCCCTCTGCCACCACAATTCTCTACCGCTACTCGGTCCAGTCCCTCGTTTCTTCTTCTTCGTCTTCTTCGAGAGCTCCTCGCAAAACTCCTCCTTCCACCACTCCCTCGGCTTCCGATTCTTCTCTTTCCTTCTCGACATCCTTTCCTCATCTGAGGCCCACCACCCCAATCTCTTTCTCTGCTTCTTATTCTGCTTCTGCTCAATCTTTGAACCCAACCTATCGTTCTCCACCGAGCTCGGAGACGCAATCCATTCACTCTTGGTGGGCCTCTCCTTCTTAATCTCACTACCAATCCACTCCATCACGTAGTCCTTCACTCTACCAGACTCAGAGCCACCTCCATTGTCCTGCTTCCACCACCAATCCCTCTTTGAACCCCCTTTCTTTCTACTGTGACCGGCCAAATCTTTGCCGCTATCGACGCTGATTTTATCGAAGCACCCCTCAGATGCGCTCGCTTTATCGATCCCAGCTTCCGATGACACCGCCGCATACTCCGGCGACGCCTCTGAATCCAATATTCCAACCACGCAACTCTCCGGGGACCGATCGACAGCAATCCCACCATCTTCATCGAACCCAGTCGTCACGCTCTCTGTCTCCTCCAAAATCAACCCGTTATCCCCTCCAGCCTCAACCACTCCGCCTTCCCTCTTATCTACAAGATCCTCAGTCTTCAACCTCGCTAAACCGAAATCCCCAATCTTGGCCTTGAAATTAGCATCCAGCAAAATATTACTGGGCTTAATATCGCCGTGGATTACCGGCGGGTGACAGGAATGGTGGAGGTAAGACAGACCAGTGGCAATATCAAGAACAATGTCGAATCTTTTCTTCCAACCCATGAGCTCCGAGCACTTGTTGTCAAGCAGCGCGTTCTGTAAGCTACGATTGGGCATGTACTCGTAGACGAGGATGAGCTTGTGGCGGCGGGGGTCAGAGGAGAAGCCGAGGAGAGAGAGGATGTGAGGGGAGTGGAGAGCGGAGGCAATGGATAGCTCGTTGTGGAACTCGCGCTCGCCTTGGAGGGAGCTGGGGTAGTCCATGAGCTTTAGTGCCAAATACTGGCCCGAAGGTAGAATGGCCTTGTAGACGGAACCAAAACCACCATGGCCGAGGAGGGTGGAGGAGGAAAAGGAGGAAGTGGAGCGGCGGAGGAAGGAATAGGAGAAGTGGCGCTGGTGGTTGTCGGATGGAGTGGTGCGGTTGAGGGAGAGCTTGCGATATAGGAGAAGGAAAAGGAGGAGGGCGAAGAGGAGGATGAGAAAGAGAGATCGGGTGATGGGGAGGAATATAGGGAGGAGCGGAGGATGGTGTCTGTGGTGGTCATGAGGTGGTGGAGATGGACGTGACGGCATGGTTTTTGTAAATACAATGGAAGGGCTATTTCATCTTTAAAGTTTTGTTATCTGTTAACAGCATACACGGGAGAGAGAGAGAGAGAGAGAGTTGAGGAGGAGGAAAGTGGTCGAAGGAGACGCAGCAATTTAATATTTTAAATAATCTTATTAATAAATAAATAGAAAAAATAAAGGTGAAAACTAACCTTCTTGTTATTATTTTTATTTTAATGAAATAAAAGGTGAAAAAAATAAAAATAAAATGGTTGGTTTACAACTCTTTTACTATTTATTTATTATTATTTTTATATTTTATATTTTATTTTATTTAATAATTAAGAAAGTGATTATTAATAAAATTATTTTTTAATTTTTTTAATAATAAGAATGTTAAAAAATATTTAAAATAAAATAATAAAAAAATAACAAATTTGAAATAAAATAATAAATGAGTACTAATAATAATATAGCAAGTCCTCTCACTATCCGAAATAAAAACCCTGGCCCGTTTTGATTGGCACATAGATGATAGAACACCAGGGATGACTTTTTGTAGAAGACTGGTCCGTTGCCTAATAATCTTCGAGTGCCATTTGACGATAAAATATCTTTTGAAATGCCAAGTCTTGTCAACTGAACCCTTTTTGATTGGTTATTTTTTTTTTTTTTTTAGAGCGATTGGTTATTAAACTTAGGAAGACGTGACGGAAATTAAAGTTTAAACACTTTGAATTGGTATGACAAAAGTTTAGGTCGTTTATCTTTATATTTGGATTTTTTTTTTTAAGGATAATGCAATTCATCCCGTTTTTTCTTTTTATTTGACGTGGCCGGTATACGTTGCTCAGCTTTTAAGTTTTTTTAATCCCATGTCACTTCTCAGCCCAAGACATGGTCTCCTTTTCTTTCCATTGAACACTTTATTTAATAATAATAAAATAAATTAAGATAATCTCTCTCCAAATCCGCTGTTATAGATACCTAGTCCATTAGGATATACTTGAATGAATTTAACTTTTATCCAAAATATCTAATTTTAATGCTTTGACTTTGGGTACAGCTAACATTTTAAAGAATCAAAGAGAAAACGTTAGCTAATAGCAGCTTTCTGAATGATAACAAAATACTAAAAAATAGCAGCTTTCTGAGAGGAAGAGGTCAAAGAATAAAACAGGGAGAGAAACTGAGATCGCGTGAGTCCCACTCGTACCCAGCTTTTTCACTCGCTCAACAGAAGAAGTCGAACCCACGCTTGTCGGGGGCTGACTCCTGAGGCTGATGTTTCCGAGGCCTGCTTCGTCGTTTTCTCTGAACAGTATTATATATTTTTCACGAGCATTGTATTCGTAAGTCTATACGTTACATATAATAATTTTTTTATTTTTTTAAAATTGTTTTAAAGATTTTTTAGTTTTATTATTTTTAAAATAATTAAATTATTTTACTTATAATCTATATACCACATATTTGATAAAAAAATAAAATTAAAAAAATCATAAAAATATGATGTGTGGTGTATGAAATTTAGAAATATAATTTTTCATTTTTCACGTATTCATCGTTCCACACATATGATTTTTTATTTTTTATTTTTATTAAATTAAAATAATTTGTTTACTCATTATCTACATATCAAATATTTAATAATATAAAAATAATAAATAAAATTTTTTATAATATATATATATATATAAATGTTATGAAGAATTTTCGCATTAATGGCTGTAATTATTTTTTTTGCCATTAATTATAATAATTATTTTGTAATGAGCAATGATACCCACACAACATATTTCATAACATACGTTTTAAAGTAAGGATATTTTTATAAAATGATGTTACTTTTATAAAATATTTTACTTACCTTTCATTTTAAAATCTGATTGTATAATGTGTTATGAAGAGTAATGTGTTTATCATTTTTCTTCTCCAATTACCTTATGTACGTGCCCACCCATATAAATGAAATATATATATATATATATATATATATATATATGAAAATGCTAATCAAATCTATACATCCTACCAATAAAACTTATATATAATTTTTAAACAAACTTATATATAATTTTTTTTAAAATTAAAGAAGTTATTATTAGTAAATTTATGTATTTTAAAAAAAATGTTTGAAATGTTTAAAAAATATTTAAAAATAAAGAAATTTTTTTACAAATGGTCTGATGGAACCATCTTATATTATGTGTGTGTACATATGATCATATATTGCTTTGGCCTCTTATTTTTGGACTGTAGTATAGATGTTCAGTGTTGGTGACAAAAGCTGGCATGGATTTTTCGGCTCATAAAGCTGAAGGTGCCTGCCACGGGCTGCAGGCCACATTCTTTGCCATAGATAGCTCTCTCTCTCTCTGGAATCCGGATTTTCTGTCCCAATCGTTCAAAGAAAGAAAATATCTGGATCAAAAAATTACAGAGAATGCTATGTTTGAGAGAATGCATATCCTGTTATCCGGAACCCATTTGGGAATCTGGGATGAGACAGCTGAATTTAGAAAATAGCCAATAATTGTGCATCATTTTCCATGCCAGCAGATAGAGTAGAGTTGGAGAAGATACAGTGGTAACAAGAGAAAAAGGAAAATATGTTGTCTATCCAGTCATTAAAGCGCACAAACCAGGTCAGCTCACATACTCCGGCAGCAAGTTTGCAGGAAGACTACAGTGGCTTGGCACCACCATTTTCTTGGACACTGTTCACTGGAGTTGTGGAACCACTCCTCCTGGAGTGGCTCGATTGCCCTGTAATGGTTCTGCCCATGAACTTTCCTGCTTTGCTCATTCCACTGCCCACAGCTCCAAGGCCACTCCCAACAATCCCAACTCCAGTGCCAACGCCCGTTCCCACAAGCCCAACCCCAGCACCAATGCCAGTTCCCACAAGCCCCACCCCAGCACCAATACCAGTACCCACCATTCCCACACCAGACCCAACCAGTGATACTGCTCCATCAAGTGCATCCATCGTACTCCCAATGACTCCCTCTTGTTTCAGTTTCTTTCTTTCCTCTAGGACCCTCTTCTCTTCCTCTAGAGCAATCAACTGCTCTTCTTTGTTAAATTCATGATACAAAACCTGAAAGTCATACATCAAAATTTTCTTAAATACAAATACTCTTAAAAAAATACATGGCAAAAAGGGAATTTACACGTCATGCATACATGATGACACTGCATTGATAGAAATGAGAAGCAGAGTAAAGTTATCACATTTTATCATCAAGCTCACAGTAGAAATTTTAACACTCACGGGGTCATCAATTGATAAAATTTTTTGATCAGATGTCTACCTTCACTGTAATAGTCCCCCTATCTTTCTTATCTTTTATTTTCAGCATGTCCAGTGATGGTAGCAATCTCAAATCAAACTCTTTCATGCTTTCAGCTTCCAGCTCAATCAAAGGTAGCTTTACTATTCCCAGTCTCTTGTCTTGTCCAATGTCCTTATCACAAACCTGTTAGAAGAGTTCATGAACATTTATAAATGTACAGTTGCATGAGATTTACAGGTTAAAGCCAAAAAACATCCTGGGTCAGATACAGGAGAAACGGCGGGAAAGGGCAGGGGATGAATAACAAAAGAAAATGCTATATTTGGAGCCGTGAAAATTTGACTTAGGTGGATCTAAAAAAGACAAACGGTATCTACGATGATTAATGTACGTCCACGAAATAGTGACTCTTCATGCATGTGTCCTGTGACACCTCTCATAGCATCTCTTGAAACTTGATTAAAGTCAAGTTTTTCTGGTCCTCGTGCAATATCCGCAATCCATTCCCAGCCTTCATTAAAAATGCCAAATTTCAGGATCTCAAAAGTCAGAGTTATCAACATACTTTGTTCTTTTTATTTCCACTACCCTTTCACTATGCATTTGCTGCCATTACAAACATACACTAGAAAGTTTTATTACTTTTTTTCTAATAATATTTATATGCTCATAATCCCAAAAAAGGTGAATATACAAACATTTTAATTAATGGGTATATCGATTTTCTTCCATAAAGTGTACACGTGTCATCACTTTGCTTTTTTCCTCCTTTTTTTTTTGGGGGGGGGGCTACGAAGGTTCAATTCCAGTTGCATGCAAGAACTTTTTTTTCTAAACAACATTTATAAATTCAAAGGTCAACAACTCTTAGGAAAATTTCTGAGGAAAAAGATGCATTTTTCACACAATTTATATTGGAAAAAAAAAAATCAACCGCAAAATAGTTTGTTACTAGCACAGAACACTGCACCATAATTATGATACTATCCCGGCAATTTTAGATTCATGCAGAATTAGCACATATAAATCTGGCTGAAGTGAAAAAAAAAAGGAGTGCTAGTGTATCAAGATTCAAAACCTCAAACACAAGGAATTGTGTCTCCTTGTCTTCTGCAATTAACTCGAATGTCTGATTCCAAACAGGATTGAGGTTGTTTTCAACAACATTTGTTTTGACCTTGTATAGAGGTCGAATGTACACAATAACATAGGGATCAGATTTGCCAATCATTTCCATGTTCTTCAAATCATTCGCTTTCACAACCGTCAAGGTAAGCTTTCCCTGTGGTTTAAGCTCTAATTCACTGCATAAAAAACAAAGAGAAACATCACACTTGACTAGAGAGAAAGAGAGAGAATATTATTTAGATGTACTGAACACCAGAGGAAATAACCTCTATTATAGACACTGAATATATTGACCATAATCGAGTGAATAGGAGAAAGAGTATTGACAGGAAAACTTTGTTGACCAAGTTTTGAACTCAATCTCTCTTTTCCTTTCTCTTCCTTCCTGATATAAACGTTTTACACAGTTTTGCTTGCAAGTTGATATACCACGACATGGAGTTTTGAGGTAAGGAAAAATAAATAAATTTATAAGGTACCCTAAGAGTTTGGTGTGGGCTTAGGCCCCACACTTATGAGCCTCTTTCTCCACTACTTTTGTTCTCAAATTTTCTTAACAAACAAAGACCAAAACAATAACATAATTACCTTGTATCAACAGGCATACCACCAATTGGAACAACAATCCTATGGGGCCATTGGAGCATATCCGTGACAATTGAATTCACTGTATCCTACAAGAGAGTGTAACCGCATAATGAGCGAGCCTAAGTGGCAATGCAAAATCAATGAGGAGGATTGAAAGAATAAGTTCGATACAACAACAAAACTTACATCAATCATATCTGAAAGTCCAGGGATAGCTGTTAAGCTTCCACCAACAGCCTTCAGATTATACTCGATTCTAGGCTTTGGCTGATTAAAGTATATGATATTAGTCCATTCTGAATCAACTAATGATAAAAGTGGTAGAAACTCATCATGTCATTTGATGTCATCTCACACCAAATCTCCAATCATACGATATAGTAAATTGAAGCTTAATATCTTGGGAGAAAAAAGGTGGGGGAAAGAGAAAAAAAATCACAATATCTGTTTGTGCGTTGTGTTGAGAAAAAAACAATCAAAACCTAGAATTTTCAGTGCAGAAGCCAGCAAATTGCTATCTTTTGCAAAAACTTTCCTAGTGCAGATCAGTCAATTTTACAACAGGTTAAGAATCAATGAAATTTCTTTTACATATAACAGAAAGTATACTTGATCATTTGTATGGAACAAAAATTAGAGATCACACTCATAAACAAAGATGTCAGACATGGCAACTCCCTGAAAATTGAAAATGGCATTCATAACGTCATGTCATAATCATCATTACAATGAGGAGAAATGGTTCAAAATTTCAATTTAGAAACTGACCACCACCTCAACTTCCAATTCCTACTTAGTCAAACTTGAGTCATTCCCAGTATACTATAGCAATTGATTTTGCCCCTTGGTAACATTGCGATATGCATGGTATACAAGGATATTGTCTACTCTAGAAATATATCAACAAATGCTTTCGGTCAGATAAACAAATAGTAGGTACCTGTACAGGTTCAGCACTAGCGAAAATTATGCACGAACCAGAGTAAAGCACGAATATAGTAAGCCAAGAACAATTTAACAAAACCATGTATATTTGCAAGAATCTTCACCGAAGTACCTCTGAAAGTAGGGCAACAACAACAGCAGAAATACAAGGTATCTCTTCAGCAAGTTGGAAGATAACACGAACAACAGTGAAAACCTGAAGATCCTTCAGCTGTGGCAGGTGGTATCATAACAGTAACTTAATTCAATACTCTCATATTCCATAAATTCATTTGCTATAAACAATTTTTTTATATAAGTAAACATAATGCTGTAAACATAAACCAATATGCAATCAAAAGATACAGTTCAAAGTGCTTGATGTACCAACCTGAATGGGTATTGAAGCAACAAGAGCAGCTTCAGCGCCTAAAATGATGCTTGGATCACCACCCCAACGGAAATCAATATCCATTGTAATTTGGCCTTCCTTAAGACTCTGAACACGAATACCTGCATCAAATTAAGCAATTGTGCAGGCACATAACATGGAAAAAATGTATAATACGGATTGAATTTTTATGTTATATGGACGATAAAAGTCTAACAACTACCTTGAACAATTTAAAGAGATCAGGAAATATATGCTGACAATACTTATTGAAATAAATATATGGGAAAATAGTAGCAATTTAGTTACAATTGGCAAATGTAATATAAAAGCCACTTGGCCGATGAAAATTTAGTACTTCAAGAAAAGAAATTTAGGAGAACTAAAACATAATTGAAAAAAAGCCCGCCATTTATCATAAGAAATAAAAAAACATGCATATCATGAATACCCTAAAAACTGTAAGTGTATCTTAAAAACAATATATTTCAAGGACTATAGATCCTTGAGGCATAATTTCCTACAAAAGATTAAAATGTACCATACAAGATAATGCATTCTTGGGAAATCATGGTCTTTGATCTAACGAATAGATTTTTCTTGTTAAAATTGGCCCATTTAATCAAAAAAGCACTTGCTCTTCATGCAAACATTTTTATCTTACTTGTTCTGGCCTTGCCTAGCAAATAATTCATCATACTCCATAATTCCCCTTACTTTAAAGCCACCTCTGGCTGAGTTCGACAATCGGAGTAAAAACGTTTTAAGCAAATGGAAAACACATGGAAGAAAAGAAATGGGCAACAAGATAGGTGGTGGGAGCAAAAACAAACATGAAAGTGGGTTTTCTACATTGAATTTGTGAGATGAGAAATACCCATCTTAAAGGTTCATTAGTAAATGAAGATTTAATTTTTATTAAACTGAATGAGGGGCAAGCAATTTGCGGCCTGATCTAAAAGCTAATTAACGGTTCATACCTTCAATTTTGGGTGCCACATTACCGAGAGACAATTTGCTGAACTTTAGCGAAGTAATTCCAGGTGGTCGGTATTCCTCCAGAAGTGGCTCAACAGATTCTTTTATCACCATTTCAGCTGCCTGAGAATAAAAAATCCACAATAATTCATAAATAAAGCCTCCACTATAGTTGCTGAATTTTATCTGTTCTCTTTTCCTCAGCAATACATAATATCTCCCTCCCCACTTCATGATGGCCTCCTCCTCTATCCTAGGACCATTGAAAGTGACCTTCTACCAATGGCTTGGCTTTTGTTTACAAGATTTGCATTTTCTTTTCACTTCTACATCTAAATCTTCAAACAAATGGTGGATTTCATTTTATTTATTATGACATGGAACCTCACCAGGCAGGGTCCTATGAACCCAACCCTAGGTAGTAAACCTCGAATACACGACACCAACTGCTAGAGCTGTGTATCAGGTAGTCCAGAGGAATCCCTAGGGCAGAATTGAACCGAAGATGTCTGAGTCTACAGCTCATTCCAAACCTGCCCTTTGACTACTAGGTTGCACCATGACAAGTTAAAAAGAAATGTTGGATTTTATAACTCAAGCTTCTACAAGCATCTTCAAATTTTGAGGTTTTCACAAAACCTTTCCCCAAACATACTTCTATAAAGCCTCATTTGATCCAAGGGATATGTGACTATGGAGCCTAATAAAAAATATTATAATTAGTATAAAACAATACATACTTCATTTTGGAAAACCTAACTTGATCAAACTGAAAATCAAATAATTCCAAGAAAATTTCAGTCAAGACAAATGGAGACTTAAAGATATATTCTGCAATAGCAAATTCACTGCCACCATGCTAACAGCAATGAAGGGAACAAAGTGCAGCAATGGTGCCAAACTTAACATCTGCTTGGTTGTTTTACCTTCTGACCAAGAAAAAGTATCCTAGAAGAACTTGCTACAGTAATATGCATTTTATCTGAGTATATTGGCAAGAAAAGAGGCTTACATCTGCAACAAATGGCCACAATTTGCTCAGTTGCTTGTTCAGCCATTTCACCTGAACATGCCACAAAGTATAGCATAAGTAGACCAATAACACAAAGAAATTTGCATAACATTGAGCCACCCTATAATAAATTCACAAATGAACACACTGCCTAGCATGGTAAGCACCAAATTGCACAGACACGTGCCAAATAAAAGCAAATCATATGATTTCTTGTGTCATCTCTGTTCATTATATAAAAGAAAAAAGAAGTTGAAAAAATATTTCAAGCCTTGGTAGACAATGGAATAATCAAAATGATGAAAAATATACATATAAAAAGAACCGACCTGTTCAAAAACGGGGAAAGATATCCATTCCGGAAAATTTTCACCGCAAATTTTCCTTAAGTCATCTCGATTAAGAGATCCAAGAAGTTTTATATCGACAGCCTACAAAAGAAAAGAATCATATCGAAGATTATTACACCAAGTGAAATGATATCCAATACATCAAAGGCTCAAAGCACAGGTATGAAATGCCAACTCCCACAGGTCTAAATAGTAAATATGCTTATCCAACTGGCTCTCATAAACAGGCCTGAGGTTAGGCTCGGCATGGAGTCAGCAAAGAATTGGCTTCTTGCGTGTATTATCAAGGAATTACACTGACTGCAGGTTAAAATACTTTTACAACCACAAATCAAGCACATGTATCTTTTACATTGAGTAGTAAAATGATAATTACAATGCATACACCTGAAAATGTATCTCAAACCAGAAGTAACAAGGATTGCCCATATTTTGTACTAATTTACGCATCACAAAATAATCATTTCAAGATATATTTGAATTGTTATCCACTGGTCTTTCGCGTAAGCTTTCCGAATATTTGAAAACTTTGAATATTTCCAACTATTGGTAATTAGCATACCTTAGCAACTCGCTTGGTGCTTCTGTACCGCATCATATGTTTCCATCCGGCCATCAATGCAATCCCGAATATCATCCCCATGAAAATCCCCGAAATCAGCCCCATTTTTCTTTTTTTCTTTTTTCCAAATTCCAAACAAACAATTCGCCAATAAATAATTAAATCACTAAAAATCCAAACCCGATATTTCCACAACAAAAACGAGAGAGAGAGAGAGAGAGAGAGAGAGAGACTTACAGAGTAATAAGATAGGGAATAGATAAGGAAAAGAAAGACTTGGAACACGTACGATTGGAAGCGAACCCAGTGCGTGACTTTCTCGCTCTAGATTCTACAAGTTAAAAATGCTCGTATCGTGTGAGTTTCTCTCTGTAGAAAGGGTCGGTTTCATTTTTCCAAGTATTCTGGTCTCGTACGCATTGGGAGCTATCGTCTCGGCAACCGAATATCCTCCCCCAATATTCCAAACAAAATGAATCGAAGCATTGAATTCAAGCTATACGTTACAATCTTTGTTAAAGAATTTTGTTTGATTGCATACCTCCGGCCGTTCACGTTCTGTGGATATTCTTAACGTCCTTGTAGTCGTGAATGAGACGATTACTTCTTAAAGTTTCATAATATTTTAAAGAAAATTCTATCCATTATTGCATTATTTTTTTTTAATGCAAGACTTTATATCATAACTCAAGTTTTTTTATGAACCATTAGAAATTATATAAAAGTTAACGTCTTCCGGATCTCTCTCTCTCTCGACAAGGCAAATTCTCTCTCATAAAAGGAAAATCATTTATACATAATATTTTTCACAATATATTTTACAATAATATATTAAATAAATGATGATTTTATAAAACACTTTATAAAAATAACATTATTTTACAAAAATATTCTTATCTTACAATATTGTTGTGAAATATATTATGTGTATCAATACTCCTCATAAAAAGCCTCCAAATTTTATTTTTGCCGAAGTGCCTCCTCCTCTTTCTCTCTCTCATTTCCTCGTTTCTCCATCTACCTACTTTGTTTATTAAGGTAGTTTTATTTTCTTAATTTATTTTATTTCCTTTAAGGTTGAAAAAGATAAATTTATAATTTTTCGACAACTCTCAAGATACATGTGCAGCACAAAAAAATTATCAGGTTGCAGATCTTTCAGAGGATAGTGGCAATTTTGTAAAAATCATTATGCATAATCCTCACGTGCCATCACTTTCTGCAGCTTTTCTCACCACATGCACTAGATCACTGAAACCGCTATCATGACTTTTGTGGCTAAAAAAAGATAAATGTGTTGCCTTTACACATCGGCACAGATTCTTAAGTCTATCAAAATTAGTTTAATTGTAATTTGTCTATTTTCGCATATTTCTTACCGCTTTTTTTATTGTTTAGTATATAAAAATTTTAAAAAAAATCTTTTGAACGTTTGTCTATAAAGATTGAGTATTTTCTTTCTATAAAGAGTGAGATTGAGTCTCTGTTTAGGCAAAATGCTGTCTCTTGGACGTTTATCTGTAAAGAATATCAACAGTAGTGAAAACTAGACCAGTCACAAAAAGAAAACAGTATACTAGTAGAACTTCAAATGCACTATTTGATTTATAAAGTAATAGTTGATATGAGGATATCTTTGCACGTATTCGGTCATAGAGATAAGTTTTTTTGATAAATAAATGATGATAATTTTTCTTAAAATAAAAAATTTAACGTCTGTCTAAATTTATTTCATTCAATAATATTATTATATTTTAGGCATTTTTTATTTTTTTGTGAAGATGCTCTTTTGTTTTCATTAATTATTATCATTACTATTACTACAAGTACATGGACACGAAAGGAATGAGAAAAAATAGAGCCAAATCGAAAGGCATTGCTCGAACCACACATTTTGCACCTCTCATTCCGAATTCAATGTACAGACTGAAGTGCTCTCTCTGGAGGATACTCTTGAACTGATAATAATTATAATCATGTCTGTTGCCATTTTATCTGCAGTTCTTTTATATATAGTCGATAGATACAATTGACGTGCAATCGTCCATGTCACATCAGATTTAAAATGAATTCTTCCTCTCTCATCAGCTCGATCTCTTTCTCATAAGTTAAGTTTTTCTCTTTTATCAGCTCGGTCTCTCTCTCCTCAGCTATTCTCATCTCTCTCTTATCAAGTATATTCACATTAACCACATTTGCTTTGTACCAGATAGTTGCAACAAGTATTTTTCTTTTATCTAATATCAATTATGCACCAGCTGGTTTGACCCATTACAGATCTGCAATTGATATCCATTTTGCACAAAAAGGCCTTTCTTTCTTTTCTTTTTTTCTAAAAATCTGGGCAGTCAAAAGACTACGAGGCAATCTTAGCCTTGGGTTTCAAGGAATGCTATGCACCACCACTCTCGATTCCTTTCTCATTTTTAACGAAAGGCGATCAAAATGTTAAAAAAAAGAAAAAGAATTTGCAATAGCATACGAAAAGTTTATGTATTAAAGTTTGCAACTTGGAACAAATTTTTTCCAAAAAAATAAAATCAATAATAAACGAAAAATAAAATAGATCAGGTCCAATCATTCTTCCCTCTCAACGCGGGAAGTTTGTTTTATAATCCAGCAAGTATAGGAATATAAAAGGAAAAAGAAAATGTAAGCCGTCCAGAACATGCTCATCCGTGGAAATGTTCTCCTTTACGCCCAAGACCAAGTTACCGAAACCGCCCCGGCCGACGTGATTTTATCGAACTAGCACAAACATGCAAAATACCATCCCTATCCCAACCGGCCCAACCTTCCAGCCGAGTAGGATATTTAGAACAGAACAGACACGGCGAGAAGTGGACATAACACACCGCCCACGTTAGCGCCACCTCTAAAGGCGCCGTTCTGGGAGTCGCTGACCGGTGGCGACTGAACTGAGTCGGGACCAGGAGGCTCTATGTACGGCGGCGGAGGCGGCTGGTTGAGGCTGGACGGTAAGCCGAGGCCGTGTTTCACCTGGATCTCGAAGGCCATGCCCTGCTGGCATTGGACGCCGTCGTTGGCGCCGGAGAAGTAGTAGTTGGGGCCCTCGATGGTCAACGGCACCGCCACGGTCATCTTGTCTCCGAACTGCGTGCTGCCTCCGTTGTACTGGGAGGTATCATCGTCCTCTGCATCATCCACGGAGCAGCTCAAGTAGGTAGTATCGTTGTATGTCTGGATCACCGTCGTGTTCGAATTGGTATTGAAAACTACAGAAAAACAATAAGAAAGCGTAAGAATTAATTGATTGATTGGCAAAAGAGTCAGTGGAAATTGAAGTACAGAAGCATTTGTTTAGTGAGACAATCGAGGAAATTCAATTGTTTTTGAGAATGTAGATTGAACTAAAATGGGACCAGCAGACCTAAACCCTAATCATCGTCGCATCCTCCAAAAAGAGAAACAATGAACCGTGTGAGTCGAGTACGGAGCTTACTGAGAAAGTCTCCGAGATTGAAGGTGAGGGTGGCGGCCCAAGAGGAGTAGTTGGTGGCGGAAGTGTTGGCGGTGCCGTTGAAGAACCATCCGGCGGCGCCGCCCACGGTATGATTGGTGTACCCGGTGCCAGGAGGGGCGTCCGATGCTGCTGTAGCGGCTGTTATTAGAAGCGCAATGATGGCCGTCAGATTCCCCAAGGTCGCCGTCGCCATTGCCGTAAGGCTGTCTGGGTGCCCGGAGGCCTGATGACTTCTACTTTGATTTAAAGGGGTGGGTGGTCCGGTTGTTTGTTTTTGTTTTTGACATGCAACCTTTGAGTTCTTTTGCAAACCACTTTAGTAGTTAAAGACTTCGTAAATATGTTTTTTTTTTTCCTCCTGCACAACTAGTGACAGGCTGACAACAGAATTTTTTATCCTAATATTTCTTGTTAGTCAAACAATAATCGACATACTCCTTTGGAATAACCATGAATTTTATAGGATCAAATAGTTTATAATTCACTAATTATGTCTATTTTTTAATTTCTTTTTATTATTTGGCAACAAATTGTACATAACTCAAGATTTTTTACAATTTCAGATCTAAGTATTTGACATGTATATATATATATATATATATTTGTTTATAATATAATAAAAAATTAAATCTATGATTATAATTATTCTAATTTAATATTGAAAAAATTATATTCTTAAACTAGTATATAGAACACGTCTATTAAAGTGCTTATATGTCATAGTTTGATTTGAAAGATAAATTTTAAAATCTGAATATTACAAATCAAATTTTATTACTTAAGTGATATGAATATTATGTTCTACACACTAGTTTAAGAATTAAATTATATTATCTACAAAATATTTAAAAATGTGGGATCAGTAGATTAAAGTCTTATTCTCTTCGAATCATAAAAAGTACTTAGAATAAGAAAATTCTACGCGATCTTAATCCACATCGTTATAGCAAAGTTATACTTGACACGATGCTACTAACTCAACAAGAAAGCAACGATGAAGACGCTCGTCAGGTGGAGTAGAGGTTGGAACTTTGATTTTATTAATGTTGTCCGGAGGCTCGTGGCCTGTTGTGAATGTTCGAGTAAACGTGTTCACGTATTTAAATGAAGTTTGCAGCTCTTGTGCTCTAATGTCTTCTTCATGACTGTGTTCGAAGCAGAAAATATGGTCATTGGTTTAAATAACCCTTCTTTTATTACCAAAAATGAGGTCCGTCCCCACAATAAACACGTTGGTGTCGCGGAGTTGACCTGCTTGAAATCCGACGATGAATATTTGAACTTATCTCCATCTATTTTCATAATAATACCCCTCGTTTCTCGACAATTATTTTTCCTGCAAAAGTTGTGGAACAAGTTCACAGCAAATTTTGTAATGTTGGATTAAAAAGATAAGAACTACCTATAATTATGTTAAAGATCTTTATAGAACAAGTTCATGATAATTGCTAGGGTTGCAACCCGATCAACCCTCATATATGAGCCCGACCCGACCCGCCTCAAGAACAAACGAATCCGATATGGGCTGACTCGACCCGAGATTGGAAGCATGTAATAGGAACCCAAATCGTGTACAAATATATCCAAAAAAACACCTTATAAATTCCACTATCCGTATACAATCCGATCAAAACCCAGCATCATCCAATACAAACATAGCTCATTTTCTCGAGAATCCATGGATAAATGCAAAATTAGGCAAAAATTACAAATCCCACTATCCCTATACAATTCGATCAAAACCTTACTCCGTATGATCTAGAACATAACAATCATAATGTGAATTTAAAGGAAGAGTAGCAGTGAACCAAGTCAATTGGTTTTGGAATCTGGCATGGGGAAAAGGCCGGAGCTAGCACTGTGTGGTGGTGAAAACCCTAAGACCGAAGAAGACGAAGAGGACAAGGGCGACAACGACGCCGGACTTAAACTTGAAAAGGGAGAGGTCGCGGCTTGACTCCTTGAGACTCTCAGTTTTCATTGTCTCCAGCTTCTTGGTAGCCTTGTCAATTGAAGGCCTCGACTTGTAGGAGTTGATGCGTTAGATGAGGAGCCAGGAGATAGCCTCGTAGACTATGGCAGTGCATAACGAAATGGCCACGACGGTGAGGCTGTCGAAGTACTTGAAAAAAGAGAAGATCTGAAGTAAGGCCATGGGAATAGGTGGCTGTTTGGCAGATAGGAAAGTGTGAGAAAGTGTTTCTGGAGAGTTCTGCGGGATTCAAATGGTTAAATGACTTAAGTTTATTTTGAGATTTCTGATAATATCAGTTTCAGCGGGTTCGACCCGCAACTTACTTCAACCATCTTTTTTGGTCGGGTCGGGTCGGGCTGCACGGACGGGCCGGGTTCTAACGTTTTTTGTAAAGCCCTAATAATTGCTATTATTGCGTTCAAACCCACAACGATTGTATTTACAGAGCTGCTGGGAATAGCTCTGAGGGGCTCTGTCTTGTGTAAGCTTAGTCCAAACGTCTCATTCATGTCCATATCTTCTGGCTTCATATCATCCGCACGCTTCCAATGAAATTGGTGGATAAAAGAGGCCAGCATTAAGGGCACCATCCTGTTAACGAAAGGCAATCCAGGGCACATCCTTCTTCCAGCTCCAAAATGAATGAGCTCGAAATCTTTGCCTTTATAGTTGATGTTGCCCTTCTCTAGAAACCTTTCAGGCAGAAACATAGTTGGATTTGGCCATGTGTTTGGATCTCGTCCCACTGCCCATATATTTACCAGTATATGTGCATTCTTTGGCACAATGAAACCACACATTTCTACATCTGTCTCGGCCTTGTGGGGAATTAGGAAAGGGCCTGGTGGGTGCAAACGAAGGGATTCTTTCACTATCGCTTGTAGATAAGTGAACTTTGACATGTCTAATTCTTGAACAACTCCATCCTTTCCAATGACTTCAGCAATCTCTGCTCGGGCTTTTGCCATTTTTTCAGGATTGTGTAGTAATTCTGCCATTGCCCACTCCACCGTGCTTGATGTTGTGTCGATGCCCCCAACAAATAAATCCTAGTAAAAAGTAGCATGGGAGATGAATTAAGAAGTACACTCCAAAAAGAGAGAGAAGCTATACAATAGAAGTACATAGGGGCAATTTGTTTTGTTTGTTTTTACAACTATTTTCAATTCATCTCATCTAATCATTACAAATTTCTCAAATTCTCACACAAAATTAAATAAACAATTCAATTTTTTCAAATCTCAAAATAAAAATAATATTAAAAATATATATTATAACAATATTTTATTTAACTTTTAACTTTTATTTTAATTCATCTCATCTCATCCGTGAAAACAAACGAGATTGACAATAAATTTCACAAAAAATAAACCGACAAATTGACGTGGTTTTATGAGTTATGTTAGATTTTTAAACTTCTTTAATTATAAAGTAGATATAATGTATCACAACAACCTACGTCAATTTATGAATTTATTTTTATGAAATTTCTTTGTGGCTGTAGTACTTCTCTTATAAAAAAAAAAAAATTTATGTACAATCACTTTTACGTACTCTTTACACATTATACTAATGTGATTGACTGCGTATTATTTTTAATATAAATAACTTCTCTTACTAATTACATTAATGGAGTGTGAAAGAATTATATAAAAATAACTGTATATAACAAAAATAAAAAAAAAATACCAAGTGAGATATTGAATAAATTAACATTCCATAAATACGAATTTAGTTTTATTTTCTTATGGCCAAAACATAATCGGAAGAGATGAGAACTATATATGCATTATGAAGGAAAGATTAAGGAAGGAAGTCAATCACCATAATCAAGTATTTGATATCGTCGCAACTCAATTCTGCCTTGTCTTCGTCTAATAAGACTGAGGAGGGAATCAATGCATCGTTGCCCGCCTTAGAGATTCCCCCGACGAGGCTTTTAATTGCACTAGTCGTCGTTCGTTGATGATGCCATCCAAAATACAAAAAAATTTCCCGAAACGATTTGTCATCCTTCGACGTGCACCTTGTGGATCAAGTAAACGTAGTGCTGGGAGATAGTCTACAATGTTAGTCCTTCCGACTTCTTCCTAAGTTCCGCATACAAGATCCTCGAACTCCTGAGACAAATTTGAACTATAGTACTGGGCCAAGTTGGCGGAGAAAAAAGTGTTTGATATGGCATTAAGCACTGTTGTGAAGGCTGCTCGACCAATATCTACCGCTTGACCATTTCTGCAACTTTCTTCAACATTGTTTAGTATTTCTTGCACCTTTTCCAGTCGAATGGATTCTGTTACATCAAGGCGTTGCGGTACAAACATTTGCATGGCTGAAAATTTCCTGAGCTTCCTCCACTGAGGCGACCCGGGTAGCCACGCCATTGAAAATTTGTCGTGGTTGAATGCTCGGGCTGTGTCCGGGATAGCTCGGCTGGAGAAGGCCTGGTCGTTTTTCTGCAATGCTTCTTTAGCCATGCCTGGAGACAGTCGCGGAACCAGAAACTTTTATAAGGTATTATGTGACATATTTATATAAAATAAAAAGAAACTGAAAAATCATAAAAATCTAATTATATATAAAATTAGATTTCAATAATTTGTTACATATATCCATAAATAAAATTTTAAAAAACACAATTTAATATATGTTTCAAATTCTCACAATAATGTTTCATGGAATAATATTAATCTATTATTATTTTTATAATGAAATATTTAAAATTTATTTTTTTCGTAGAAACTATCAAATGATATTTTAAAATGTCATCTTTCATTTTACTATATAAGCTAGTTTATCAGGTTTCATGCAAAATCTAAATATTTTTGTATCACATTAAGTATATAATGCTATAATTGAGATTTTAAATAATTTTTTTTTACTCAATAAAGTTTAAAGGATAAAACTTCTCAATTATTTTTCATGTAAATCATCAACCAGCTTAAATGATTTTCTTATATTTTCACTTTAGATTCCATACTAAGAAATTTAATATTGTATAACAAAAAAAACTTGGAGATCAATATTAATAAGTTTATTATTTTTTCTAAATTTAGTTTTGGTGAGGCCACATCTTTGAAAATAAATAATATATAGAAATTATAAAAAATTTCAGAACTATAGAAAAAAAAATTGAAGAAAGACATTTTTAGGTATATTTAAATTTTATAAAATTTTAAAGAACATAAGGGAATCGTAAATTTTTTTAGGAGGCCATTTGCAATATTTATAGAATTATAAATAAAACATAGGGTATATTTTGTGTGTCCCTTTTTTTTTTTTGTTTGATGGTTTTGAGTTATTCGAGAGGTTTGAATAGTGAGTTTAGACGAGATAAGATGAAAATTAAAAGATAAATAAAATATTTTTTTTTGATAAGTAAAAGTTGAATAAAATATTGTTAGAATATTTTTTTTATGATTTAAAAAAATAAAATTATTTATTATATTTTATATAAAAATTTAAAAAAATTATAATAATTAAATAAAATAAAATGAGAAAAAATGAAAGCTAATGCAAACAATCCCACAAATCGAAACAACCCCACAGTCATTGTGGTGTTGTTGAGTTTTTTTTTTTTTTTTTGATCAAGATGAGTACTACTATTATATAAAAAACCAAATACACCAGTGGTGTTGTTGAGCTTACTCGCGATGCCATTGTGTCTTGGCTTGCAAGCCAATTGTAAAAAAGAAAAAAAAAGAAGAAAGAAAGAAAAAGACCCTCAGGGTGCAACGGACAAAAACTAATCGTGTCGTGTGAAGTGGTTAAATTACCATTCAGCATGGTTGCCACGGTACTGTATATAATAAAAAATTGACTGGGCAAAGCAAAAGCAACAGTCCTTTGGCCTATTAAGTTCCTGAATCCACCTCCACCGTTCTCATTCTCTCTCGCGCCCAATTCGCCTCTTCTCTCTCTTCTCCTCTCCCCTCCCCTCCCCTCCCCTCCCCGTCCCTCTTCCCCCTTCTCAATCCATCCCTCTCCCTCTCTATCCCCATCCCTCTCCGTTCATTCGTTATTTTAATCACTTTTTCCGATTTCAATAAGATTCTCGTTGCAAAACCAAGACGTACTCGAACCCGACTCAATTCTTTTGGGATCCATTTCTCGAGGTAGTAATTTCATCCACTCTTCTCTCTCCATTCTTTAATTTCAAAAAGCTCGATCCGATCTTATTCATTGTGGAATTGCCCATCGATCAATGTAAGCCGGTCTCATGCGCCAGATCCATTTGCTGCATTGATCTATTCTTTAACGCGATGTGATCTCTTGTGGTTTTGGTAATTGGATATGTATCTCGATGTACACTTGTTTGCCTGTACGCGATTGTTGATCTATGTTTTTTTGTCTTTAATACTCCCTTTCGTTTGGTTCCTGAGAAATCCTTGGCAAGGAGCAGAGTATGATGTGTTGAATAGTCTACTTCTGGGTTATGGGTCTTAGAAAATGGAAAGCCCCACTTAGCTGGGCCATAGATCCTATCTGTTTCTTTTTCTTGCATTCCATTAACGAATGTGGTTTCTTCTAGGGGTTTTTCTTGTAGTTTGTTGGATCAGTTGGTTAATTTTCAATTCCTGAAGGCTTCGTTAAATTTACATGGAGTTGCTTCTGGTGTCGTCTTGGAATTACTGCAGCATTCATCGATCATATTTAGAGGAATTACCCCTTACCTATTAAATACTTTAACTAAAAGACTACTTTCATGATCCATTACCTACATTTTGTGATTAATCACTAGTTTTAAATTGTTACAACGGGCACATTCTGTTTATTTCACTAGTTTGAATTAGTTACGACCATATTTAACTCGGATTGTTCTTTCGAATTGGTGATGACTATATTTATCTAGTGTTTGTTCTAATATTTGTAGGTAACTCGGTATGTAATTGTTTGAGCCAGTATTTGCTAGAGTTTTGAAGCAACACTAATATGGAAGAAGAAGAAGAAACAAAAGAATTTATGGAAATTTCCATGAAGGATTCAGATGGTCATGAAGTTGTCAGCGGCATGCAGGAAAGTATGGGATCGTCTTATCAAGAAAATAGCAATGCCGACCCTGGCATTGACACTGAGATTGGAGATAAAAATGTAGACGTGCATGGAGTTGATTCTGTGACTACAGTTGTAGATGAAGAACAGTTCGAACAAGTATCTTTGAAGGATCATGAGAAGTTTGCTGGTGAATCTCAGGGCGTTGATGTTGATTCAAACTGGTCTTCAAATTCAGATAATGTGAAAAGCTCATCTGATCAATTTGAAGATGCATCTCGATTATCAGGAACATTCGGGGTAGAAACTAATTTTTCTGCAGTTTCTGAGATGAAAGATGATCACACTATATCTGGCCCTGGGCGAGAGAAACAATTAACTCAATCAATAAAGCAATCTTCCTCGTCGACTAGTCTTGATTCTTCTGGATACATGGATGCGGTATATTCTCCCATGAATTCACCGCCAAAGCCCAGACCAAAAGCTGTTATGCCTAACGTCTCTCCTGAGTTGTTGCATTTAGTTGATTCCACAATTATGGGGAAGCCTGAAAGTCTGGAAAAATTAAAGAATATTGTAAGTGGTGAGGAGAATTTTGGAAGTGGGGATGAAATGGACGGAATTGCTTTCCTGGTAGTTGATTCGCTTCTCGCAACAATGGGTGGTGTTGAAAGTTTTGAAGAGGATGAGGACAACAACCCTCCTAGTGTTATGCTAAACTCTCGGGCTGCCATAGTGGCAGGTGATCTCATTCCTTCGCTTCCTTGTGCAGGTGATAGCAAGGTTAGCATGTCACCTAGGACACGGATGGTTAGAGGATTGCTTGCTATATTACAGGCTTGCACTAGAAACAGAGCAATGTGCTCTATGGCTGGTTTGTTAGGAGTTCTTCTAAGCTCGGCAGAGAGTATTTTTGTGAAGGAGGTTGGTTCAACCGAGAAAATGAAATGGGATGGAACTCCTTTATGCTACTGCATCCAATACTTAGCTGGGCATTCTCTTAGTGTTGTTGATTTGCATGGATGGTTGAGAGTCATTACAAGAACACTTACCACTGTATGGGCTACTCACTTAATGCTTTCACTGGAGAAAGCAATGGGTGGAAAGGAGTCAAGGGGGCCAGCGCGTACATTTGAGTTTGATGGTGAAAGCTCTGGTTTGCTTGGACCAGGTGAGAGTCGTTGGCCATTCACCAATGGTTATGCATTTGCAACGTGGATCTATATCGAATCATTTGCAGACACGTTGAATACCGCCACTGCTGCTGCTGCAATCGCTGCTGCCGCAGCAGCCAAGTCTGGAAAATCATCAGCTATGTCAGCTGCTGCTGCTGCTAGTGCACTTGCTGGTGAAGGCACGGCACACATGCCGCGGCTTTTCAGTTTCTTATCTGCTGATAGTCAGGGGGTAGAGGCATACTTTCATGCACAGTTTTTAGTGGTTGAATGTGGTAGTGGAAAGGGAAAGAAGGCTTCTTTGCATTTTACTCATGCGTTTAAGCCGCAGTGCTGGTACTTTATTGGACTGGAGCATACTTGCAGGCATGGGCTACTTGGGAAATCAGAGAGTGAACTGAGACTGTATATTGATGGAGCCCTCTATGAAAGTCGTCCTTTTGATTTCCCTCGGATATCCAAATCACTTGCATTTTGTTGTATTGGTACTAACCCCCCTCCTACTATTGCTGGTTTACAACGTCGGCGTCGTCAGTGCCCTTTATTTGCTGAAATGGGGCCTATTTATATCTTCAAGGAGCCAATTGGTCCAGAAAGGATGGCACGTTTAGCTTCTAGAGGAGGGGATGTGCTGCCTTCTTTTGGTAATGGAGCAGGATTACCATGGTTAGCGACAAATGACCATGTCCAAAGCATGGCAGAGGAAAGTTCCCTTTTGGATGCAGAAATTGGTGGATACATTCACCTTCTCTATCACCCCAGCTTGCTGAGTGGGAGATTCTGTCCAGATGCTTCTCCATCTGGTGCTGCAGGTTAAATAATTTCTATGTTATTTAACAAAATCTTGAATAACACCACGTTAAATATAAACAGTGAAATTTACATCTGCATAGCAAGCCATTGGTACCTTATACAGGGTACTCAAAATAGTAGATTTTTACCTGTACAGATGCATGTGCATTGGGGGCAGCATCAGTAAATTACTATTGGGCCAGGGAGAGAGGTGGGTGGGGGCTGGGAGAAGAAGGGTATATTTGGTTAAGTAAAATTTTTAGAATGTTTGAGGATTCTTGAGAATTTTTTTGAGATATATTGTTTATTGGGTTTTGTGGTAGTAGATAAGAATATTTGAATATTGTTTTTTTGAATATGTTTTGTATTGGGGTTTCTGAAAGTGGATAGGTAGAGTAGAAAAGTTTGAATATAATTTTTTTAGAGTAGTTTTTGTAAAAGTTGTTTTGATTTTTGTGTTTTTTACTTTTTTACTTATCAAAAATTTCTTTTTGTGTTTTTTACTTTTTGTAATTTTTTTTTGAGATTGAAATATGTTTAAAGTTGAAAACTTTTATGAATTTTTTTTGAAAACATTGTTAACCAAACATGGTGTAAGGTTTCATACCATAAGATTGTTTCCCTTTAAATCTTACAGTATTATTTTAACTAGTTCTTACAATGTTGCTCGTGTATATTTTTCATTTTTAGTTGAATGGGGTTTTATTGCTTACCAAAGAAGTTATTATTCTACCATGTTGTTAATCGACCTTATCCAACACAATAGTTGTTTTACTCAATTCTAATGTTTTGTAAATGGCTAAAAATGCTTGGAGAAGAAGTTAGTTTTTTCGTTAGCGTTGATATTATACATGGTTCAGTGCAGAATTCTTTATTTTTTCGGTTTTACGTGTATTTCTATGGTTTTTCAAAGAGTGAGGAAGGTTATTTGTAGTACATTTAGGGAAGGAGGTGCTTCCTAAAGGGGTTGACCAACATTTGCTCTTTAAAGAGCGTGAAAGCTGATCTGATCGAGTTGTAGTAAACCCTAGGGTTTGGCTTAAGTGGTAAGAGCCTTGATCTTGGTAGTATGCTCCCTCCAGGTCTAGGGTTTGAACCCTTGGGTGCAAACAATTTCTAAGGCCATGTCCCATCGGTAGAAAGCCGATGATTTACCGTGTGATGGGGATATGTTATATGGGTCCGGGGTTTTAACCGGGTAAAAGAGGTTGCGTTTGCATGGTCTCCGGGATTCCTTGTCAAAAAAAAAGATGATCAAGTTGTAGTGCATTTAGGGAAAAAGTTGTTTTCTAAAAGGGCTTATCAAAGTTGACATCAAGGAAGATTGGTCTTTGCAAGACATTGAAGAAGATGGGTTCAAATGCTTATTTGGTGGAATTTATGGATGATAGTTGAATTAGTTCTACTTATCAGAAAAATTATTTGAATTAGTTCTATATCATGGATAATGTTTAATCAAGTCGTAGTTCAAATGCTTATTTGATTGGTCCTTGCGAGGATGGTAATCAGATTGGTGTTTAGATTTGGCAAATTTTCAGGAAATAAAGTTATTTTCTTACTTGTTTCTTGCTTTCTAGCATGGAATATCAACCTTTTTGTGGTGATTTTGATGTCTAGTGCTCTTTTTGACCTTACATATCGCTAGCACGAGACGAATATATTTTGCAGAGCAATTACTTTTTGAAGATTATTTTTCAACCCTACATATGCAGAGAGGGGTTTAAGGGAAATATAAAAAAAGGTCTCAAGTTAGGGAATTATCTATTGAGAAGATTGAGAGATAACTATAACCGATAAAAAAAAAAGATTGAGAGATAACTATAGAAGTTATAACAGAATGATCAAGTTTGTGGATGTTATACAGAAGTATACATAGCTTTCAGATATCATTTGGTGCTTGTTAGGGAATTGATGCATGAATCCGTAGAAATACTTTTAATAATGTGTATAAATCAAGTAAACCCTTAGCGTTTATGTATGCACACACAAATATTTGTCATATACTTTTCTTACTTTTAAGGAATATGAAATTTCTTGTGCTGTGCCTTGTGCTAGCCTGCTTGTGAATTCCTTCTAAATTATCCATTAGTGATGATTCAGGCATCCTTCGACGACCAGCCGAGGTTCTTGGGCAAGTCCATGTTGCTACACGAATGCGACCAGTGGAGGCTTTGTGGGCCTTGGCCTACGGTGGCCCCATGTCTTTGCTTCCACTGACGGTAAGTGATGTTGATAAAGATAGCCTAGATCCACGACCGGGGAATCTTCCCTTTTCATTGGCCACTGCTACTCTTGCTGCCCCAATATTCCGTATTATTTCTATGGCTGTCCATCACCCTTGGAACAATGAAGAGCTGTGTCGTACCCGAGGGCCTGAGGTTCTGTCAAGAATCTTGAATTATCTTTTGCAGACTTTATCTTTTCTTGATGCTGGAAAGCCTGATGGTGTTGGAAATGAGGAACTAGTTGCAGCCATTGTCTCCCTTTGCCAATCTCAAAAGATTAATCATGCTCTCAAAGTGCAGCTTTTCAGCATGCTGCTATTGGATCTGAAAATTTGGAGCTTATGTAACTATGGACTGCAAAAGAAGCTTCTATCATCCCTTGCAGACATGGTATTCACAGAGTCATCAGTAATGAGAGATGCAAATGCCATTCAGATGCTTCTAGATAACTGCAGAAGATGCTATTGGACGATTTCTGAAAAGGACTCGGTGAATACTTTTTCTCTAGATGATGCAACGCGTCCAGTTGGTGAAGTGAATGCTTTGGTTGATGAGCTCCTAGTGATTATTGAACTTCTAGTTGGAGCAGCACCTATTTCTATGGCTTCGGATGATGTCCGTTGTTTGCTAGGGTTCTTGGTTGACTGCCCACAACCCAATCAGGTAACATTTGAATTTGGAAGATTATTTTGCTCTAGTAGGATTCATGTTGGGGTGGCCGTTGCTTGATGCTGTTAATCTCTGTTTTTCTTCTCTGTTTTGTTTAAGTATTGTTGACTTTTGCTTTTGCAGGGTCTTTTGTTATTCGTTTTGAAATGCTAATGATATATTTCTTTGCGAGTTTTAGACATAAAAAACTATGTATTGACATGGGTTTGATAATATCATTATAAGGCCTTTCTGATGGTACATGCACATATCAACTCACAATTGTGTATCTATATATATTGTGTGTACATGAGTTCCCTGCCTTATTTATTTTTTTATTTTTTTGCATCAATTGCATTTAGCATTAGTTTTCTTTTTTTCTTTTTTTTTTTTTTTTCTGTAAATGATTGTTGTCTTACGCAATTGCTATTTTCCCGTGTATCTTCTAATTGTGTTAGATTAAGATTTTGCGCAGGAATTTGAAAAAGAGTTCTGAGCCAAAATAGTGAGTTAGTTAATTGAGATAATAAATTATATTGATTGCAAATTTGTTAAATTTTACATATAAAAAAATTACTGATAAAAAAAACATATAAAAAAATTGCTAAATCTTTTATGTGTGAAGTATGTATACATTCTAGTATGAAGAGATAGACATACACGAACCATTCAACATTTAATTTTCAAATTTTTCTTGTATCTTTCAATTGTGTTGTTAGATTATAAGATTTTCCGTGTGAAGTAGAAAGAGTTCTAAGCCAAAGCTGTGATTCAGATAAGAGTTTTGCTATGTACAAGCAAGTTTGCGTACCAATTTGCGTATTAATGTTGTTGCCTTCATATTCTAAATTCAAATTAGCACTGTTTTCAATAAAATCTATTTTCTGACTAATCATATTGAATGGGTGCGCGTATTAGTGCGCATAATCGCTTATAATTAGATTTTTCCTTCAGATAATTGAGATGAAAAAGAATACATCTGATTGCAAGAATTTATTTGACAATTTGATCTTAATTTCATAAATGTACTTCCTTTCTCCTTCTGTGCTGCCTGATTACCTCTTATTTTTCATTTGAAATACAAATTATAGAACAATATGAAGGGGCTTTGTAGTCTTGGTTCAAATAATCTTCTTTCTTAACTGTTGCATGAGTTGTCTCTTTAAAGTTAATGTAGAAGCTCTCGACCAATTGCTTCATATGGTGGCCACCCAGTCATTTTTAACATTGAAAAGCCTCAATGGTCCAAACGTTAAAAGCCGTGCTTCTGATTTGTTGGCCAGAACCTCTGACCATTTAGCAGAATATGCTGTAGATTTTAGTAAAATAAACAGAATGAGTTTAGTGATTGTGGCGAAGTTTTTCGTTGTTGTTAGAGAAAACAGATCAAAGTTATATGCATTTTACAAAGACTGTTATTTTCATTGCTGCTAAAGAAAGGACAACTATTCTGTGTAACACAGTGCTAAACTGACTGTTGAAAACTACGTCAATAGGTTAATCTAGTTACCTTGTCAAAGAACATTTTTTGTTGTTGAGAAAGTAGCACGGAGACTTGCTCTTGTACACTCAGAAAGGAAGGCGAGACTGCCGGCACTTACTCATATCCATCCAAATAGCGTGGACTAGCTTCTTCGGCTAATGATACCTCGATCCCGAGACTGCCGGCACTTACTCATATCCATCCAAATAGCGTGGACTAGCTTCTTCGGCTAATGATACCTCGATCCCGAAGCCTTCGGAGTATCTTTTTGATAGGCGCCTCTATCTGTATGGGGAATTTGCTGCTGATAGACTCTGATTATATTTCTTAGAAAGAGTTCTACTTTTGCATGGTTGGAGTCTCTGTAATCTGTGTTTTGTTGCCTTTTCTTTTTAGAACTAGGCAGTGATGAGTAACAAATTGTCCACTACTTGTCCTCACGAATATGGGTTGTGTTCAGTTCATGATGAAATTCGAAAGGAATCTGTCTGAAGTATCTGTATGATCATGTATAGGTGATGCTTTTGTACATGTCCCGTGCACTTGGGTTATTGCCTATCCTTATTATCAAAAAATTTTTACTCATAAAAAAAGTATCTGTATGAACTATCTTATTTATTCAACTTTGAAGTGACTCCTATATTCCTCATCCAGGTTGCTAGGGTATTGCATCTGATGTATCGGTTGGTAGTACAGCCGAATACATCTCGAGCTCAAACATTTGCAGAGGCCTTCCTTGCATGTGGTGGGATAGAGACACTTCTTGTTCTGCTGCAACGGGAAGCTAAAGCTGGTGACTCTAGTGCATTCGAAAGCATGACTGAGAGTGATGAAAGTCTGCCGGTCCATAGACCTGAACTTGATTGTGGTAGTGGGGTTCTTGAGAGAACTTGGGATGATGTGGAACCCACAGAGGATAAGGAACCTGTTTCAGATGAGAAAGATTATGGCTCTCAACCTCTCAAAAGTGGTATCAGCCCTATTGCTTTTTCCCCTGATATGAAAATCGAAAGGATGACCTCTGCTTCTGAGAATGTTTTTATTAAGGATTTGGGTGGTATAAGTCTATCTATTAGTGCTGACAATGCTAGAAATAATGTTTACAATGTTGACAAAACCGATGGGATTGTTGTTGGGATCATAGGGCTCTTAGGTGCTTTAGTAGCATCCGGGCATCTGAAATTTGGTTCAGGTGCTTCGACGGAGATAACAAACCACCTTTTCGGTAGTGGGCTGCATGATGGAAATACTATGTTTGATGATAAAGTTTCGCTTCTATTTTATGCTTTACAGAAAGCTTTCCAAGCGGCACCAAATAGGCTCATGACCAGCAATGTATACACAGCTTTACTGGGGGCTTCGGTATGGCTTTAACTTGTTTTTTTCCCTCACTGATTATTTTGTATTTGATCATGTTCAATACTGACAATCATGGTTCAAACAAAATCCAAATATGCAATTGTTCCTATGGTTTTTGTTATTTTTGTTATATATATTTATTTGGTAATATGTCATTGACCTAGCATGAGAGATACTCTCTCTCTCTCTTGCTCGCTGTCTCTCTTGTAATCAGGTATCATGTATGTAGGTAGGAATGTGTACGTGATATTCATATTCCTAATGCTGTAGTATTCTTTATATTACAATGAAAGTTCTCATGGTCTTCACTTTCCATTGTTTGGTCCACATGATATTATTTGCATATCCATGTTCTTCCCTGTTTGAAAATTAATGCTTTTGATAAGGTTATGGTGTCATTTACCATGGCTCTAGCTCGAGTCTTTGCTGAACCCTTACGGTGCCATTTATATCAAGATAACTTCTTCTTCTTTTTCTTTTTTTTTTTTTTTTTTTTTTTTTTTTTTTTTTTTTTTTTTGTAATTTCGGGGAACCTCTCCAAGGCAGGGCCCTTCGGACCCACCCCTGCAGAGTAAACCCCGGTCCCGTGCACCGTACCTTTAGCTGTAAATTTAGTATTCAATTGGATGAATTACATCTGGATGATAGTTTGCATTATGGTTAATACAATTGCAGTCCTGAAATTTTGCTTTCCTTATATTTTATTATTGGCTGCAGGAGTTGCCATCATAGTATTCCGCATTTTTCTAAATAAGTTTTTAAGTTGCATTTTGTTTCAAGTTATTGTTATGCTTTCTGTATGGATTGGGTTTTGGATGGATAATTGATTTACAAATGCAATTCTTGCTCTCCATCTTTCTTAAGGACCTTTTAATTTCGAAGGGTTAGTTGTGTTAGTAATGCAATCTTCGGTGTTGAGATTATGTCCACACAATTTCATTGTGCTTGATAGAAGTTCTTTTGAGGGTCTCTTGTAACACCATTGAAAAATCACTTTCGGGTTGGGGGGGGGGGGATTATCTATGCTTTATGAGCTATGCAGGTTTATCTTTGAAAGTAACAATCTGGTTACTTTTTCCTGGTTTATTTTTGTTTCAGATTAATGCTTCTTCAACCGATGATGGGCTGAACTTTTATGATTCTGGTCATCGCTTTGAACATTCACAAATTTTGTTGGTTCTTTTGCGTTCACTTCCATATGCATCTAGGAGCTTGCAAATTCGAGCTCTACAGGTACTTTTTCTTGTTTCTTGCACTTCAACTTATAGATTCTTTTTTTCACCTATCAAAATTGTATTGAAAAGAGAAAAAACTTTACCACTTGCATGAATTATGCTTGCAGATTTTGATGCAATCTATTATTTATGGCCTTGTTTTCGGATGTCTGTCGAGTGAAGTGAGAATCAGAGTACTTTCAGATTTTTGAGGGAGGTCATTAGACTTCAATAATATTGAGATTATAAGATTTTCAATTTGCTTAAATCTTGGAAGCATAGAAAGGATTGCCAGATGGGTTGAACTAACATGAAAATTAGTTAATGGCTGTTCATTGTAAAGGAGATCATTGGAGGTTATATCCTCTATATTAGACTGAGGCTTTTCTTTTTCGTCCAATAGTAGTATGCACACATATTTGCTTCCAGCCAAGTGTTGGAGGTCGTTTATGGTGCACTGTCAATTGCTATAAAGATTAACACTTTCATTATTTTTTTTTATCGGTAAACAAAATCTTATTGATCAAAAGAGTAGGCAAGAGCCCAAGTATACGGGACATATACAAGAGCAACGCCTGAGCGTGCTAGTTTAGTGATACAAGGAATTCATGAAAGGTCATGCCATGAAAATCAATTACAATCGAACAATGGAGTAAAGTATTGAATAATAGGTTTCTAAGCTCATCCGTTGACCGCTCTTAATCTTCAAAACTTCTTTCATTTCTCTCCCTCTCCAAATGCACCACCATAAGCATATTGGAACCATCTTCCATATTGATGCAATTTGAGAGTTGCCCCCAATGCCTCTCCAAGAAGCTAGGAAGTCGCTTACCCTTCTCGGCATCATCCAAGCTAATCCCATCAAGACTTCATTCCACTAAGTCATGGCAATCTCACAATAAAGTAGTAGATGGTCAATAGACTCTCTGCTCTTCTTGCACATACAACACCAATCCATAACTATGATTCGACGTTTCCTCAAGTTATCTAGAGTGAGGATATTCCCCAAAGAAGCTGTCCATACAAAAAATGCTGCCCTTAGAGGTCTAAAACATGACTATGATTCGACGTTTCCTCAACGGACTCTCCGATCTTCTTACCTTTCTCGGCAACACTTTCATGAAATTTAGTTCATGGCTTGCATTTGTGATCCATTTACAACAAGTATTAATTGCTTGAATTTCTTCTTAAGTCACCATTTGTCCCGAGAGTTTAAACTAATAGGAAATATTAATTTAATTGTATAAATTATATTCTCTAACTACTTGTAAAAAAAATTATATTCTCTAACTAGTGGGTCCAACACATGGAAATATTTAATTGAAGTGGCAGGTGAAGTGTGAAGTCAGAGTTCGATCAAATTTATGACTTCTGTTTTGATACCATGTTAAATTCTATTTGTCCCAAAGCTTAAGTTGATGGGAAATGATGAATTTAATAATTTGAATTATATTCTTTAACATTTCTTGCTGCTATCCTCTTATTACTTATAAAAAAAAAATTCTTGCTGTTATTGTTTGCTTTTTTGCTTCTCTGGATTTTGGCTCTTCTTTGATACTTTATTTTAGCTCTAAGCTAGTCGTTTATATGGTTTCAGGATCTTCTGTTTTTGGCTTGCAGTCATCCTGAAAATAGAAGCAGTTTGACAAAAATGGAAGAATGGCCAGAATGGATTCTGGAAATTCTTATCTCTAATTATGAGGTGATACAAGAAGACTTCGGTTTGAACTATCTTCTTTGTTTTTAAGACCTCAAATGTTTTAGTCACACAAATAAAGTGCAAAACATGACATCTAGTTAGGATACGGAAATATTAGTTTTTAGTGGTGATGCCTGATCTTGTTTGTTGAAATATGCCAATATGAACCAATCCTTGTTTTATAGATTCTAACTGTACTGTTTTACAGATGCTTGCAGCCAAAAACTCTAATTCTACAAGCTTAGGAGACATAGAGGACATCATACACAACTTCTTGATTATCATGTTAGAGCATTCAATGCGCCAGAAGGATGGATGGAAGGTTATTTCACTAGTATTTTCTTATCAATTCCGTTGATTTTGAGTGATGCTCATGCTTATCGGTTCTGTTGTTATTATATTAATGACTTCGATATGATGCCGTTTTGTAATATGGTAGATTGAACATGCCATGTTCTTTGCATTTAATTTGGAGTTGGGTTATTATCATCTTCATTAGATTTTGCTTCCTTACTCTCTTAACAGGCCAGTTTCATTTATATGGTTTGGTTATTACTTCCTTTTTACAGGATATTGAAGCTACAATTCATTGTGCAGAATGGCTTTCTATTGTGGGTGGATCTAGCACGGGAGACCAGCGGATCAGGTACTATTATTTATCTCTGGCCCGTTCTGCAAACTTTGTCTAGTATTTTTTCAGTAAATATTTTACTTTTCTGTTTTGTTCCCTTTGTTTTACTCTGCTTTTGTTTCTTGACTCTCTTGACTCCATAGTTAGCGAGATGCTTTTCCACACCAACACGCACACAAGTTTTGTATGGAGATCATAACCATGATTACACTGTTTCTTGACTCCCTTGACTCCATAGTCGACAAGATTTTTGTCTCTTTTTTCCCCTCTTTGTTTTGAAGAGGTATTGGTTGCTGTTTAAGGTTCAACTGGGAAAGTGGAGGGTTTTGGGTGTGGAATAAAAATAAATTTTTTTTTTTGGAACATTTGAAGTCTGTTCATTGTCTGCTGATGTGTTGAAATCACCTGGTTTCACTTGCATTGGCTCATTCTCTATTATTTATAAAAAATACTATTATAATAAATCAAAACAAATACAAACACGTGCATTGGTATCTGACTTTAGGTGCTGGATTGAGACACAGCAAAATGGTGAAAATGGCTTTGCAGAACTGATTGAACAGAAAAATAGGACAATACAGAGCGGCCCTTAGAACTGTAATTTTCTATCATATTTAGGATTTATGGTTAGCTTGATATTTACAGAGTCCTGTGCCTTAACTCGTGGTCTGTCAAAGACTATTGGAATATTTCTCTATCATTCTGATATTAACTTTCATGAGGTTTTTCCAACTTAAATGCTTCTTTTGGTTGGCTTGCTTCAGAATAAAATGATTGATCGTTTTCTAGTTGTCTAGCAAAAAACTATATAAAGCATACAAATGAATTTCACAGAGGCTAATTTATAATATATATTTGAATTAAAAAATTTCAGCAACAGTTAATGTTTTTCTTTCATCTTGGAACTCTAATAATTTGTCAACCAACTTTTGGTTATCTTCTTCAACTTTTAAAGACGCGAAGAATCATTGCCTATATTTAAAAGAAGGCTGTTGAGTGGCTTGCTGGACTTTGCTGCAAGAGAACTACAGGTTCAGGTAACCTTTGTTATGCATATTAAGTTCCCCTCATTTGTTAGCAACATGATGTCAGGTGTTATGCATTTTATTAATTTTTGTAGATCTTTTGTCAGTCTGTCTGATATTAATGTCTTCTCTGTTATTACACTAATTATTGAACATTTCTAGAAAAGGGCTGTGTAGTTCAAATGTACCCCTTATATGCTTAAAATCTTAATCATGAATGGGGCATATTACATCATATCTCATTATTCTCTCCCTACCCCTCTTGTCATTCCGTCACCATATGAGCTACCTTTTTTTATTTTTTATTTTTTTATTATTATTGGCACCGGGTGCTCGAGAACAGCATCTCAACTAACCCCGGGGGTGCACAAGCCCTTGGCAAGGAGTTTCCTGCAAGTGCACATCGGGTAATTTAAGGGGAAATTGGAGCTACTTATGACTAGCAGTCATCTCTCTTAATGTTCTTTGAAAGCTCTTGTGAGCTTTTGTGGTTTCTAGTTTAATTGAAGTGAAATCTGCTATCAATAAAAGTTCTTGCTTACCTATATATAAAAAAAAGAATTGAAAATCTGCTATAATTTCTACATCCAGTTTTTCTTTCACAGCAGACTCAAGTTATTGCAGCTGCTGCTGCTGGTGTTGCAGCTGAGGGATTGTCACCAAAAGATGCTAAAGCAGAAGCAGAGAATGCTGCTCAACTTTCCGTGGCTCTGGTTGAGAATGCAATAGTTATACTAATGCTTGTTGAGGATCATTTACGGTTACAGAGCAAACTCTCCCGCGCTTCACGTGCTTCAGATGGTTCTGCATCTCCACTTTCTCTTGTGTCTCCTTTGAATAACCACTCAAATTCATCAAATACAACTGGCAGAGAATCGTTAGAAGCTACGGGCAATCGCAGATCATCTAGTGATACTGGGGGGCTCCCTCTTGATGTACGTATGCACTTGTCCCAACACCACATCTTACACATACAACCACAACGAGAATAGTTAATTATATCGATGATTCTTATCAATATACCAATGTATATAACATAGTCAGGCATTGGTAGAACTCTTTTATGTACCTTTTATATTTTAGATACTCACGCTCACTCAATTACTACCCAATTTGCAATGATCCCCCTTAAGCTATCAATGTGTTGTTCGCATGTCACCTGGGTCCATGATTCTTAGCTGCTGAAATGTTTTATTCTTATGCTTTACTTCTGAATGTTATTTTGTCATTATTGTCTGAGTTTTATTCTTATTCAGCTTGCTTTTCTTGAGTAGGTTATCATATCAGTTTGAATTTTGTAGTCTAGTTTCTTATCACTCTGTTTTGTTCCTCTATCAGAATAGTAACTTCTTTATTCATAGGGCTGAGGGTTTTTTTTTTTTTTTTTAATATTAATCAGGTCCTTGCTTCAATGGCTGATGCAAATGGGCAAATTTCTGCAGTAGTGATGGAACGCCTTACTGCAGCGGCAGCAGCTGAGCCTTATGAGTCTGTTGCATGTGCTTTTGTGTCGTACGGCAGTTGTGCTACGGATGTAGCTGAGGGTTGGAAATACAGGAGCCGATTATGGTATGGTGTTGGCCTTCCTTCAAATGAAACTGTCTTTGGTGGTGGTGGCAGTGGCTGGGAATTTTGGAAATCTGCTCTGGAAAAAGATGCAAATGGAAGCTGGATTGAACTTCCTCTTGTAAAGAAGTCTGTTGCAATGCTTCAAGCTTTATTGTTAGATGAGTCTGGACTTGGTGGTGGTCTTGGTATTGGTGGGGGATCTGGTACTGGAATGGGAGGAATGACATTGCTTTACCAGTTACTGGACAGTGACCAACCTTTCTTGTGCATGCTCCGGATGGTGCTTCTTTCAATGAGGGAAGAAGATGATGGCGAAGACACTATGCTTATGAGGAATGTAGGCGTAGAGGAAGGCATGCCAGAAGGAAGGAAACCGCGCTCAGCTTTGTTGTGGAGGTAAATTAACCACATTAAGCAGAATATCGTTGTTGATAAAAAATGCTTAGAACCAATGAGTTTCCTGATTTTTGACATCCTAGTAAATCTACCATGGTAAAGATCTAGGCATACCTATACCTTTGTAATATCTTTTTTTTTTTTTTTTTTTTTTAAAGTTATTACAAAAAATAGATAAATGCACTATTGTAATATCTGTAATGTGGAGATTTATTTTTGAAAGCTTTGAGGTTTGGATGATCCTACGTGATGAAGGTGAAGTCTGAAAAATCTACAATAGATAAAAGGTTTGGTTTTTTTTTTTTTTTTTTTTTTACAAGGAAAAATAGAAAATCAGGATGTAAAAGGGATTTTATACCCTCCAACCAAAATCTGTCCCATTAGCTTTTTCATCGTAACTAAAATACACTCACCCACCCACACACAATCAAAACATGTAATTTTTTTTCTAAATTAATGGTGGCTGCCGGCCACCGGATTCCGCCGGAACTCTGGCATCCTCTTGGGGTGGTGGTCACCACCTCGAGTGACAGCCGGAATAGTGACAAATTTTCTTAAGACAATCAACATTAAGGTTTCTAAGAGTTTTTTTTTTGTCTCTTGTATACATTCAGTGTACTTGGTTACTCCTTTTGATATATATATAATATTTTTACTTATAAAAGGTTTCTAAGAGTTTTAAGGCTCATATTTTGGGGTTTTAGAATTTTCCTTTTACAAAAATTTAAGTCAGGGTAGTTTAGTTCATTGTAGGATTGATAGAATCATGATATTGTACTCTTTACTTTTTTAAATTATAGCAGTCTAATTTTCTCCTCTCTCAGTATGACCTTTCATATTCCATTCCTGGTGCTTCTTGCCAGGGATGATCCTTAATCTTTCTGTTATCGTTCTCCTATTTCAATTTCTTTTTTCTTCTTTAATTTTACTAATAGTTAGTTGAAGATGGAGTGTAGTTTTTGGTTGAAGCGAAGAGGTTCGTGATTAGTAGGAAAGGTGGAAACTTTTTTTGTATTATTGAGAGGAGCAGGAAGTTGTCTAAGTTCCTTTTTCTCAATGGAGGAATGGTTGTTTGGATGGCAAAGGTTGTGGAGGATTGGTTGAGGTTATTGGGCAAAAAGGAATCTTTTCAGACAAAAAGGGAGGGTCATAGAATTTTTATGGTCCAAAGACGTCAGAATGAGTTTGAATGAGTTTGGGAGGTTTGTGAAGCTGACTGAGTTTGGTACTGGTATAGGGAAGGGTATCATTGTGATTCCAGAAGGGAGGAAAGGGTGTGGCTGGGCAGGTTTTGTAAGAATAGTGAGAGAGATGATAGATTATAGAAACTCTGTTTCAGCTCCTGGTAACAGAGTTGTTTCTTTGAATGGGGGTGGTGAGAGGGATATCAAAGGGAAGAAGGTGATTTCGGATACATCTTTTAAAGGTGTTAATCATCATCGTGATACTTCTTACCTGTCGGCTTTAATGAATTCTAGGCAGGAGGTTTCTGGTCCTCAATAGTTAATTGGCAATTGCAAAATCAGGAAGGATGAGTAGGTGCTGGATGGTAGCAAAAGAAATGAAGCTTTGTGGTGGAAGCAGATTGATGGAAGAAAGAGTGGTTGGTCTTTAGAGGCGCTGCAAAAATTTGGAGAAGTTGAAGGGATCTATGGCACGTAAGGGCAGAGTTAATAGGTAGGATGGAGTCATTGTTGAAGAAGGTAGATGAAGGGCTGGGTTTGTTTATTGGTTTGGGCCTTTCTGTTGTGGATAAGGAAGAGGGAAAAAGGAAGCTGAAGTAGTGGAGTGGGCCTAAATGTTATAATGATAAGAAGGCTAATGGACTGGATCGAGGCCTAGTTATCAGACAGGATCAATGGAGGGAAAAGCCTTTACATGAGAAATAGAAGCCCAACAGCCCGAGTGGCAAGGAGGCCCAGCCCAAGGGCTCGGTGGCTCTGTCTAGCACTTTGTCATCTAGGTCGACGATGGTAGGCGAGTCGTCGAGTGGTTCCGACGGTGGCTCAACCAACAACGAATCTCCATTTATACAGATCTGAGAATTGAAAATCTGAGAAGGCACAGATCAAACCCTCGATGGCTCAGATGGGGGTGAGTTCAACACAGAAAGGGTCGATGGTGGTTGTCGAATCTTCTGGGGGTTCTCCGGTGGTGAGTCTAACTCCGGCGAAGGGGGGATTGTCGATTTCATCTCAGCTCGAGGTTTTGAAGGGAGTTTATCCTCTCGACAATGGGAGATTTTCTTCTCAGCAGCCTTTGGATTCTATTGAGTTGTGTTCTGGAGGTTCTGAGCAGGTGTCTGAGGGGGTGGAAGTGGAGGATGTAACGGGAGAAGTGGATCTGAGTGGTAATGTCTTTGGGACTATCGTGGAGTATGCTTCTGGGGTCCCTTGTACCCAAATGTTTAATGCTGAGACGCAGATGGTTCTTGGTGGGGAGGAGGAAGCTGAGGCAAGTGAGTCATGGGAGTTGAGGGAGTCTGATGATGACTTGGATCCTGATCCGTTGAGTTCTATCCACCTTGAAATTGTTTGGCCCAATAATTCATCTGATTGGGTGTTGAGGAAAGTGGATGAAATTAAGGAATGTGTGGGAATCTTGTATCGGCTTTGAGGAACAGTTTAGAGCACTTTTAATAGCTATAGAGGCTGGTCAACCTCTTTTGGCTAGATCTGCTGCTAAGAAGGAGAGGGAATTGAAAAGATTATCATGTTCTATAAATTACAACTCAAAGGGTGGAAGTGCCTTTAGAGATAAAGGCAAGGAGAGGGTTGTCTATAGTCAACCATGAAACCAACGATTATATCTTGGAATGTGAGGGGCTGAACAACTATAGAAAACGTCTTCGATTAAAGAATTTGATTCGTAAGTGGAGGACCGATGTTATTTGTTTTTAAGAAACTAAGCTGAAAATGGCTAATCAAACAATCATTAACAGTTTATGGAGTTGTCATAGTGTGGGATGGGTTGATTTAGTCTTGAAAGGGGCTTCGGGTGGTATTATTGTTATGTGGGATAGGAGGGTAGTGGATATGATAGATTATTATGTGGGAGAATTTATGGTGGCATTGAATAGGAGGGTGGTATTATTGTCGATTCAAGAGTGTGGATGATGGATATGAATGGGTTTTTTTTGGGGGGGGGGGTTTACACTTTACAATCCTAATGTGGATAATATTAGAAGGATGTTATGGGAGGAAATGGCGGGGGTTAGCTACTGTTGGGATGTTCCTTGGTGCTTTGGTGGGGATTTCAACATTACAAGGTTTCCTAGTGAGCGAGTGGGGGATAATTATTTCTCTCAGGCCATGAATACTTTTTCAGATCTATTTTTGAGCTGGATTTGATCGATTTACCAATGGTTGGTGGGGGTTTTACATGGTCCAATGGAAGAGCATGGTCTAGGCTGGACATGTTTCTGGTTTCGGCTTCGTGGGAAGTTCACTTTCCTGATTTGAGCCAGAAAAAGTTATCGAGAATATGTTCTGACCATTATCCTATAATGTCGGAATGTGGGGGGCATTGTGAGAGGGCATAGGTACTTTAAATTTGAGAATATGTGGTTGGAGGATGAAGGTTTAGTGGATAGGGTGAGGTCGTGGTGATCTTCGTACTCTTTTTCTGGTACCTCGAGCTTTGTGCTGGCTAGTAAACTTAAAGCTTTAAAAAAAGATTTGAAGAAGTGGAATGTGGAGGAGTTTGGAAATACAGAAAATAAAAGGAAACTTTTGATGCAACAGTTGCTGAGTTTGGAGGAAAGGGAGTTGATGGGGGATATATCCAGTGAGGATTTGGAGAGAAAAAAGCGGTGGTGGATGAATTCGAAAAGATCACTTTAATGGAGGAAATCTCATGGAGGCAAAAATCTTGGGTCCTTTGGCTGAAGGAAGGTGACAAGTGTTCGAAATTTTTTCATCGCATGGCGAACTTTCATCGAAGAATAATGCAATTGAGGCTATTCATGATGGTGATAACATCCTTTCAGATCAAGAGGTCATTAAGGATCACATTGTGAATTTTTATGAGAAGCTGTTTAGGGAAGAATACTCGTGGAGACCAAAGCTTGATGGACTGTTATTTGACTCCATTGACCAAATTAGTGCATATTGGTTAGAGAGAGCTTTTGAAGAGGATGAAGTTCTTGATTTGGTTAGAGGAATGGCAAGGGACAAGGCTCCGGGACTGGATGGTTTCTCAATGGCTTTCTTTCAAGCTTGTTGGGAAATAGTGCGGGATGATATTATGAAGGTTTTTCTTGAATTTTATACATTTACGAAATTTGAGAAAAGCTTCAATGCTACATTTATTGCTCTTATTCCCAAGAAGGTAGGGGCTGTGGAGATGCGGGATTTTTGGCCTCTTAGTTTGGTGAATGGGGTATATAAGATCATTTCTAAGGTGTTAGCTAATCGTATGAGTGTGGTGTTGGGAAAAATTATTTTGAAATCTCAAAATGCTTTTGTAAGGGGGCGACAAATTCTTGATTCGGTCTAAGTTGCTAATGAATTTGTGGATAGCAGAATTAGATTAAATGAATCTGGAATTTTGATCAAATTGGACATGGAAAAGGCATATGACCATGTTTGTTGTGATTTCCTTTTGTACTTACTTGGGAGGTATGGTTTTGGAGAGAAATGGTGTATGTGGATCAAACATTGCATTTCGACGGCGCGATTTTCTATTTTGGTGAATGGTACCCCGGTTGGATTTTTTAATAGCTCTCGTGGTTTAAGACAAGGAAATCCGCTATCTCCCTTTCTTTTTGTTCTTGTTATGGATGTGTCGAGTAGAATGATTGAAGTGGCGGTAGAAGGAAGCTTCTTGTCGGGTTTTGAGGTGGGAAATGAGGATTGGAATAGCATTAAATTATCTCATCTTTTCTTTGCCAATGACACTTTAATTTTCTATGAGCCTAATCAAGAACATCTTCGATGTTTGAGAGTATTGTTGTTATGTTTTGAAGTTGTCTTAGGTCTAAGGATTAATCTTAACAAGTCTGAAATTGTTCCAGTGGATGCAGTAGCCAATATTTCAGATTTGGCTAATATTTTGGAGTGTAAGATTTCTTCGTTGCCACTGAAGTATCTTGGTCTTCGTTGGGTGTCTCTCACAAATTTGTTTCCATATGGGAAAGGGTGATTGAGAAGATCGAGATAAGGTTGGCTGGATGGAAAAAGCTATACTTGTCTAAAGGGGGACGAATTACTTTGATAAAGAGTATGCTGTTTAAGCTTCCCACGTATTTTCTTTCACTTTTCCCTTTGGTAGCAGGGGTTGCGAAAAGAATTGAAAAAATTTATCGCAATTTCTTATGGGGAGGTATAAGAGAGGAGAAAAAGTTTCATTTGGTTAGTTGAAACAAGATTGTCAACCAATTTCTTATGGAGGATTGGGGGTGAGAAATTTGTGAATGTTTAACAAAGCACTTCTTGGAAAATGGCTTTGGAGATATAATTTAGAGAGAGATGCTTTATGGAAGAATGTTGTTGCTGTAAAATATGGGAGAGGGTGGAGGGGGGGGGGGGGGGGGGGGGGATTGGTGTTCTAATGAAGTTAGAGGAGCGTATGGGGTGAGTTTATGGAAGTTTGTTAGGAAAGGTTGTGGGGAGTTTTCGAAACATATTACATTTAAAGTGGGGGAAGGGAAGATGATTCTTTTTTGGCATGATATTTGGTGTGGGGAATCAGCTCTCAAATCTGATTTTCCCTCTCTTTTTAGGATTGCAAGGGATCAAAATGCTGCTGTGGCAGATTATTTCCAACATACGGATAATAATATTCTATGGAATGTTAATTTTATCATAGAGGTAAATGATCGGGAAGTGAATGATGTTTCTGATTTCTTGGGAAGAATTTATAATTCAAAAGTGATGCAGGGAAGAGAGGACAGTTTATTGTGGGACAATGCTGGAAAGTCCAGGTTTTCTGTTAGTTTTTTTTTCTTATTTTAATAAGTAAAAATATTATATATATATCAATAGGAGTAACCTAGTACACTAGACGTATACAAGAAAACACCTAGCCCATACTAGAGAGCTCCTAATGATCTAGAAAGCCTGTGAAAAACTACCCAAAATACACGAAGCCCGAATTGGAATAGAACACCCCCCCAACCCCAACCCCTTGTTTCCCGTAAGACTAATACTTCACCCGAAACTCCCTCTACGAGAACGTCTTCATAATGCCTTCCCTTTAGTCTTCCCTCGACTTGAGCTACAACTCTTAGCGTCGTAGTTGATTGCCCAAGAAAGACGCTTTTAACTCCATGCTTTTCTGAAAACATGATTTGGTTTCAAGCGAGTAGTTAGTCTCAATCGCAGTGAGTAGTGCTTTAAATTGGTTTTCACATCCTCCACGTGAAAGCCCCATGATATGCTGAATCTTGTTTACCTTATGCAGAACCCAATCCGATGGTGAACACGTTATATTGTTTATCGGAGGAAGAGAAACCAGGGGAACAACATTATCCCTAGACACAGTACCCAACTGCACTCTCGACCCTAGACATTCCTCCTCACAAGGCACCAACAACAAACCCATAATTTCCTTCCAGCCATATCTTGCATTCAAATCCTGAACCTCCTCAACAACTATATGGTTGCTGTTCATTGTTGCTTTCACCATTAAAGGTTCCTCCTCTCCATCGATGAGGACATTGCTTGTATGTGCTACAACCCCCAACGATCCTTTTTGTGCCACTTTGTCAAACTCTACTGCTCCCTCAGGAGGCATAGAACAAGTAAGGGAAGCACTACCTTTTGTTATCTCATTTTCATCTTCTAAAAGAGCTCGTCAGTTTCTTCCAAATTACTCAAGACCCTAGAAGGACCCCATCTTCAACTGAAAGTGAACCCTGGAAAAAAGTACCAACCCCATTAGCAACTGGTGACTGAGGGTAGTCAGACGACAAGCTACCGATGTCCTGAGTGACATTGACATGAACAGTGATGTCGGCGTCCAACAACCCTATCTGTGACGGCGTCGAAACGCCCTTTGCCCGCACACGTAAGGCCTTCAAACCCATAGGGTCTACCCCCCACCCCCCCTTGTCCGTTTTCGACCCACCACCCAAACCCACGACTAGGTCCAACCCTTTATCCACTTTAATCATGAGATTACTCACATACTCCATAACTCCCTTCAATTGAGCTTTGACAGCCCACAATACCCCTTCCACTTCTCCCAATGTCACCTGACAGCCTTTGTCTCCTACAAGTGCCTTATCCTTTCCTTCTGCCGCGGAGCTATTCTTGGTTGGACTACTCACTAGTGACCTCAACACTGAAGCGTACGAGGCACCTTTGACCGAGGAAAGCCTTCCCACCGTCTTTCCATCAACAAACTCCCCTCTATTTGCATGCTTCAGAATAACGGCTTTGGACCCAGTAACGCTTCGAATGGACTGCAGAAAACCTTTCCATCCAATGCCATTTGTGCCTTCTAGAATCACCAACAAACCTTTCCTCTTTCTATTCCGGAATTCTGAGAGTTGCAGAAAGTTGCCCCTTGCGTTAATATGATGTTGAATGATGAGAACTTCATTACCCATCCTTAGCTCCCTGAAGAATCCTTTATGACAGTTGAGTTCCAAACAATCCTCTATCCACTTAGCCACCCACAAAGCTGCTGTTGCACCTAGACACATGAACTTAGCCATCCTTTTACTACGTTCATTGATGCAAAAACTATTTCCTCCCTCTTTCGTAAAAACGAAAGTTTTTTATTCCACCTTCAACCAGCTCTCACCTTCCATTTGAGACGAATCCACATCGTGCGTCGTCATTGTCTGATCCGAAATCACAAGATCATCTCCCAGGATCATCTTGCTTTGTCATCTCAAGGAAAAAGATGTTATACGAAAATAAAAAGCAGATCAGAATAGGTACTACACGAAATCTGTGCTGATGAAAATAAAATGCAGATCAAAATCTCGGTCGCCGGAGGGGGATCGACATCGGTGGGCCCTCAATGGAGTCACTAGAGCCCGTCGGTCTTGTCTGTGGCGGTGGTCGTGGTGGAGGCACAGGTTCGATGATTGATGTCGACTTTGAGAGAGACAGAGAGAGAATCTTGCGAATGTCCAGGTTGCCGAAGGGAGGACCTACGCCAGACGGCCCTCAGTGAAGTCGCCCATGCCCGTCGGCCTTGTCTGTGCCAGTGGTGAGGTGTCACTTGCCGGTCTAGGGTGGGTGAAGGGTGGCGGCAGGTTTGGGTGCCATAGGGTTTCTCTCTCCGTAGGCTTATCTTTTTTTTTTATGGGATGGTATTTTTTTGTTAGTTCTTTTTATAAGCTGCTGACTTGTCATTTTGGTTGTGCTTTCCCTTGGAAAACCATTTGGAGCGTGAAGGCTCCTACTAAGATGGCGTTTTTCAGTTGGGTGGTTGCTCTAGGGAAAGTTTTGACCACGGATAACCTTAGAAAACGTGGTATGTGCATTGCTGATTGGTGTGCCATGTGCAAGAAGGATGGTGACTCTGTAAATCATCTCTTTCTTCATTGTGAGGTGGCAAAGTCTTTATGGTATGAGGTTTTGAGGCGGACATGTTTATATTGGGTGATGCCAAAGGAAGTTGTGGATCTTCTTGCATGTTGGAGAGGTTTTGAGGGAAGGAAATGTGTAGCTCCCAGATGGAATATGATTCAATTGTGTTTAATGTGGTGTATTTGGCTGGAAAGGAATGAGAGATGTTTTGAAGACAAAGAACGTACTCTCGGAGAACTTCAGAATTTTTTCTTTTCTACTTTGTGTTTGTGGGCTAGGATTTTTGTAAGGGATGATGATAATGTGCTGAATCTGTTTTAGTCTTTTTCCTGCTTCTAGAGTGTAGTAGGTATTTCCTTTGTATACTTCATGTGAACTTGGATTGTGCCTATTCTTGGTAATAAAATCTCTTATTAATTATATATATATAAAAAAAAAAGAATCATGATATTGTGGCGTGTGATTGGAGTGTGTAAAATCTACTTTTATACCATATCCTGACCAAAGATGTACCTACCCAATTTACAATGGTGCCTTCAAACTTGTGTTACCACTTACCACCCCTAAGTTGTTATTTCTACAGAGCTCTTGAAAGAGCAAGATTTTGGTAACACCCCCAACTTGGTATTTCTATAGAGCTCTTGAAAGAGCAAGATTTTGGTGGGTTTGCAATAGACATTTAGGTTGGCCCTAATGATTCCAATTCCTTTTTGGGTAAGGATTACTTTTTCTCTATTTAGATGGCCATAATGCTTTCAATTCAATTCCAGACAGTTTGATGAGCATTTGGCTACAATTATGCCCTTAAGGTTGTTTTCCTTCTTCCTGAATCTTTTTATTCAATTTGATACCAAAATTATACTTTTGTGAACACCATATATGGCACCAAGTTGGAAAGTAATGTAAGGGTTTAGTTAGGTTCTTAAGACTCAAATAAGCCATCTGGTAATCCACTGATGAAATTGGGTTTTTATCCTCCTGTTCCATTGAGTTTTCACACGAACATATTTTTTTCTTGGCTTCCCACGAACAAAATAAAAATGCGTAGCTGTTATGGTGAATAAAGTCCGTCTATGATTGGCTTTACATGAGTTTTGTATTTATGGTAGCTTCAGTGTAATTTCTTTGGTTATCCTGCTGTTCCAAGCTTTCTTTCATTGCAGTAGACTAATACATATCATTGATGTACAGTGTGCTTTCACCCGTCCTAAACATGCCAATTTCCGATTCCAAGAGACAAAGAGTGTTGGTAGCATCTTGTGTTCTTTATTCTGAGGTTAGTTCAGTGGGGAATTAATTTTGACATGCTATAGTGCCATTTTCATGTTTTCATAGCTCGTTGCATTTTTTTATTTGAGTGATATGTTTTTTTCCCCTCCTGGGATGTTTCAATGAGATCATAATAGAAGGTTTATTGCTTTCCTTCCACTTAAATCAAGAGACATGGGGGCTATTTCTGCCTTGATTCTTGAGCATGTATGTTGCAGGTATGGCATGCTGTTGGTAGGGACGGAAAGCCTCTTCGCAAGTGGTACCTTGAGGCTATTTTACCGCCATTTGTTGGCATTCTGAGGAGGTGGCGGCCACTTTTGGCTGGTATTCATGAACTTGCAACTGCTGATGGTTTGAATCCTCTTATTGTTGATGACCGTGCTTTGGCTGCTGATGCCCTGCCAATAGAGGTTTTCAACGGCTATCCTTCTTATATTTCTGCTTTCTGGCTACACCATTTGTCTGGCCGTAAAAGACTAGTGAATGGTTGCCCTGGCACTCCTTTTCATTTGTCAACATTTGTTCTGTGAAAAGATGCTGTCTGTTCATTGATATTGACATACTCTGCTCATTTCGTACCCGTAGTAGACACAACTCAAAGTTTTGAGTATCATTCTATTTTCCTGGAAAGGTTCCATTCCACGTCTATTGATGTGAATAAGTTTTACCGATCAAGAAAATTGATGCGAATAAGTTTTACTGATAAAAAAATTGATGTGAATAAGTTCCGTTTGGCGGTAGTACAAGCAGGACCCCTTGACTCTTTACCCCCCCCCAAACCGGGTTATTCTGTTCTCAGGTATTATGGACTGCAATGACATGGGTATAAAGATGCATAAATGTCACACTCGTGACTTATACAAGGGTTTCCCCCCTTGCACTTTTTCATAAAAGTGCTTTACTTATTAACAAAAAGATTTTGGCAGTTTCTCATAGCATTTTAGGCAACCCGCTTTTAGATTCCAGAAGACTGCATTTTTCGTATACACTTTCATGCACTCAAAGTTTGGAATTTTAGAAGTTAAAATAGAGGATTGTTTTTCATGCCCTTTTGTTAGTTCTTTTTTGTATTAAATTATTAATAGTATCCTGGTATGCTCTATACTTTTTCTTTATACGCTTTTTAGGTTGCTGCTTCTTGATATGTATGTATTGGCATTGGTCTGTGGATCAAGTGGCGTGTCCTCCCTGCCCTAATAAATATGAGGTCGAGGATGACATTTTGGTTTCAATCCTGGTCTGATTGTTGTTTTTACCTATCAGAAATATCTTTTGAGATGTATAGTTTTTATTCCTTGCAGGCTGCTCTTGCCATGATATCTCCAGCTTGGGCTGCTGCTTTTGCATCACCTCCCGCTGCAATGGCATTGGCAATGATCGCTGCTGGTGCTTCTGGTGGTGAAATTTCAGTTCCTGCAACATCTTCACAGCTTAGGCGTGACTCCTCACTGCTTGAGAGGAAAACAGTTAGGCTACATACATTTTCCAGCTTTCAAAAACCTTTGGAGATGCCTAACAAATCACCTGATCATGCTAAGGACAAAGCTGCTGCAAAAGCGGCTGCCTTGGTTGCTGCACGTGATCTTGAACGCAATGCAAAGATTGGTTCTGGAAGGGGTCTTAGTGCTGTGGCAATGGCCACTTCTGCACAACGAAGGAATGCCAGTGACATGGAACGTGTGAAGAGATGGAATGTCTGTGAAGCCATGGGAGTTGCCTGGATGGAATGTTTGCAACCAGTTGATACAAGATCAGTTTATGGGAAAGATTTTAATGCTCTTTCCTACAAATTTATAGCTGTCCTTGTTGCAAGCTTTGCTCTAGCAAGGAACATGCAACGATCAGAGGTTTGAGTAGTGCTTGTCCTTGTTTTATCTGTATTGATGTGGGAAGCATTACCAGATTTATCATTTTTTTCTGATTCTCCAGATTGATAGGCGTGCACAAGTTGATGTAGTAGCCCGTCATCATTTATCAACTGGAATTCGTGCATGGTGCAAACTTGTCTATTGCTTAATAGATATGAAATGTCTCTTTGGATCTTTTGGGGATCATTTATGCAGCCCTGCGCGTGTATGTTGTGAGATAAACTATTTCTGTTAACTCCATTCTTAAGTGGTTTCTGCATTTGTACTAGTTTCTCATGATTTGATGGCCTTACACCTGGCGTATCATTTATGACCAGTTGGCTGATAATATAGAAAATAATATCTGAAAGGAAATATTGTGAATCTGTAGGTTTTTTGGAAGCTAGACTTAATGGAAACTTCTTCAAGGATGAGACCTTGTTTGAGGAGGAACTATAAAGGGTCTGATCACTTTGGTGTCACTGCCAATTATGAGGATCATATTGCAATGAAACAGGATGAACAGAACGTCCTAAATTCATCAAATGCTCCTATTCTGGCCGCTGAGGCCATTTCAATGGAGCCTGTCAATGAAGAAGATGAACAAGTGGAAATTGATGAGTTGGATGTCAGGAGGGCCCATGAAACAGAACAAAGTGCAGATAATCAGCCAAGACCTTCTGGAACAGCTGAGCAAACCCTGCAGGCATCTCTAGAGAGTAAGAGTCAACTTGCTTTTGACCACCAAGACTTGGTCCAAAGTTCATCAGCAGTTGTACCTGGGTATGTTCCCAGTGAACTTGATGAAAGAATTGTTCTTGAGCTTTCCTCATCAATGGTCCGGCCATTGAGAGTTATACAAGGGACATTTCAAGTAAGTTACATGAGCTTAAGGTTGACATTCCTTTTATTTACATAATATGATTTTTTTTTTTTGTTACATAATATGATATTTTTCCTGTCATATGCGGATAGTACATACTAAATGTTTTTGTGGCTTTTCATATCAATGTCCGAGAAGTATATGCAAGAAGTTAGAACCAAGGAAATTTTTTAGATTGGCAAAAAATCCACCATTCCATTTTTGTGCAAGGGTCAACTTCAAATTGTTTCATTGTCTCTTTTAATTTATTTTTGTATCAAGTCAATGAGCCCTTAGTGCTTTGAACAATGGTGGTGTTTGGTACCTATTTTCTAATGTTCGGTTACGGTCTGGTCCTGTGCTGATATAGAGTTCAAATGCTCATGGTGGCCATTTTTTTAAACTTAAAATTTACTTATAGACCCAAATCTGGTTTGCATTGAAAGATATTAGTTTAAGAACCTCCCTCTCTCATGTCCAACTTGCAAAACCAGAATGCATTATCGGTAACCCTTCTTTATCTGTCCCATTTTAGTGGAGACATTGCACTCTTATTAATTTATTCTTTTATTTTAATATATTTCCTGCTCGGTGATGATTGCCAAACCCTTTTTCTGACTCCAATAGATTGGTATTATGTTATTTCACTTTGTATTGTATTATTGTTGTTTAGAATCATGAGAATGGGAAACTGATATCAATATTTCAGTCCTATAATTGTCCCAATAAATTTGACTGGTCATAATTATTCTTTATAACTTTTACTAAGCACAGACACTAATGTGTCCTGTCAGGTAACAAATAGGAGAATAAATTTTATGGTTGATAATAGTGAGAGCAACACTACAGCAGATGGGTCTGAATGCAGTTCGGCATTGAGAGACCAAGAAAAGGATCATAGCTGGTTGATCTCATCTCTTCATCAAATGTATAGTAGAAGGTGAAGTCACAATATTTTTGTGCTGGTTTTATTTTACTTTCATATTTTTTCTTATTGGCAATGAAGTAAATTGAGCATGATAATTTCTGAACTGTTGAACCCCTTTCACGCTCATGTCACGTCGAGGTACTGCAGAAGAAAAAACTGCAAAATCCGATCCAATTTATCGGGATCGATTAGTTAACATGTTGGTTAACCGTATTCTGAAACACGGAAAAAAATCATTGGCTTATCAAAATATCTATCGAGCTATGAAAAAGATTCAACAAAAGACAAACGAATCCACTATCTGTTTTACATCAAGCAATACGTGGAGTAACTCCCGACATAGCAGCAGTAAAAGCAAGACTTCAATAAGTCGCTTTGTTTGCTGTTTAATATTATAAGTTAAGCATTTGCATTAGCCATGGTTCTTAGAAAATTACAAAAAAGTGGAATAATGCAGCTTATTATTTAGTTTTAGCCATATGTAACACATGATAGATTATGCTTATCATTAGGGAACTAAATAAAAATCTAGGTTACCAAAAATGTTTGTCACTGGGGAACTGGGTATAGAAAAATTTAAAAATTCAGAAGGATTGGCCTTTGGTTCCTGAACATCGAATGCTCTTAATTTTCGGTGAGAATTATCTGAAAAGTATTTATGATTTCATTGTAGTTTCCAAAAAAGCGCATTTCGTTGGCAAAAATTGGAACAATCCACTTTAGTGCCTCCTTTCACTGTGTCTTTCAAATTTTCTAGATGCCATGCTCTAACTTTTTCTTTCTTTTGGGCAGAATGTTCTGAGTTTTGAGAATGGTTAAAACTGATCCTTCTTTCATCTCTGTTTCCAGAAAATATTTTCCACTGTGGACAGTATAATGTGCTAATGAACAGTCTTCACCTAAAACGAGAAAACTAAACTAAAAAATTCTCATGAACTAATACTATAAAAAAATTCATTAACTAAAAGCCCTATGTTTTCATTACTATATTTGCTGTTCTTGAACTTAGTTTTGCTTATAAAAGAACTTTCACAATTTGTCTCTTTCCAAGATTGGATATTTTGAAGGATTGGATGGTTATGTACCAAAACTATCTAAGTTCAATTCTCTTTTACCTGTAGTCCTTAAGCACCAAACAATGGACTAGACTGAGAAATGGTGAGAACTTACTGTTGTGTGATATGTCGTGATAGTTATTCAATACCAAAGGTATTAAGCTGCTTATGCCACAAAAGTTGTTTGCTCACTTATGCCTCAAAAGCTGTCTGTTCTTGTATTATTTTATGTATGGTTGTGTATGATACAATGTAGCCATTGCCTCTCAGCCTGATGTTTTGTTATTTGATATTGGTTTGTTTCATTTTCTGCTCTCCGTCTCTTTTGACTTGGATATTTTTCTCACAGATATCTTCTAAGGAGGAGTGCTTTGGAACTGTTTATGGTTGACCGCTCAAATTTCTTTTTTGATTTCGGGGTATATTTGTCTGAAATATGCATCTTCATTTCGTTTGCTTTGTGCCTATGTAAATTAAAGCATTTTGATGGTTTTGATTCTTTCAAACTGCCTGCTAATCAACCTGTTGTTGATATTTTTTCTTGTTTCTTCCCCGGTTATTCTTTTCTTATTAGAGTGTTGAGGGCCGAAGAAATGCATATCGAGCTATTGTTCAAGCACGTCCTCCTCATTTGAACAATATATATCTGGCGACTCAGGTTTGCACCAACTGTAACTTTGTCTGGGAACCACATCTGGTCAATCAGTGTTGGACTAAATATCCTCTCATGCATGCCAAATTCACCAAACATCAAAATAGTTCAAAATATAGAGCTTTCCCATCCAGATAGTGCTCAAACTAAAGTTTTATGATAATTTCATATGAATCATGAGTTTATGGATCAGCATCCATCAATATACTATTTTATGTACATGACAGGCATTTGGAGTACATTTAATCCGATTGTGAGTTTTACACCTGGTGTGATCTAATGTGTATGAGGAATTTTAATTCTGGATTCATACAACACTTTTTTCCTCTTCATCTGTGTTTTTTTTTACGAGTGCATCGAATTCATCTTCATCTTCATCTGTGTTGTTTAAAGCCAAGGACTAATGCAATTATTTATTTGTTCTAGAGACCTGACCAACTCCTGAAAAGAACTCAGCTCATGGAACGTTGGGCAAGGTGGGAGGTATGAATCTTGTTTGCAGTTATATATTTTCAGTGCCTACATGTTCTCAAGTTTGAGTTTAATATGCACCATATAGAGATGGGAGTTATAATTTGTAGAAGCAAAACTCTTGTGCAGATCGGCAATTTTGAATATCTAATGCAGCTAAATACGTTGGCTGGGCGTAGTTATAATGACATCACACAGGTGGATTTTTCTCCAAACTTTTTTATGTTATATGGAGAAATTCTCTAGATCTATTTCTAATTTTCTTTTGTTTCCTGCAGTATCCAGTTTTCCCTTGGATAATTTCTGACTACAGTTCAAAGAATTTGGATCTTGATGATCCTTCTTCTTATCGAGATCTTTCAAAGGTGGTATCATCTGAATATATTCTTAAATCATTCTCGAATTTCATCTTTTCTGCTGTCATTAAAGCCTCATATTCTTGCAGCCTGTTGGTGCATTGAATCCTGATCGTCTTAGAAAATTCCAAGAGAGATATTCTAGTTTTGAGGATCCCACCATCCCCAAATTCCATTACGGTTCACACTACTCGAGTGCTGGAACAGTAGGTGTTCCCTTATGTTATATTTTTAAAAGTTCATTTACATGTTCTTGTGTATGTTATAATTGTCTCAAGTTGAGAGACTGACAGCTGTGCACCTTCTATCACTGAATTTGTTAATCTCTTTAGTTTATCTGTTTCTCGGACGTTTTTGTAGAACTTTTAATCTCAAAATGTTGCTACTGTATATCATGCGTTAACAATAATTAGAACTTCTCTTATTTATGTATGGGAAATTTGTGCTCTTTGATTTTAGGATCCGAAATATGCTAACCCCTGAGTTGCTGCGACCTAGATAGGTCTTATCTCTTGTATCCTTCTTGTGTACTTGGGGCTATGCTTATCATCAATACAATCGTTTACTTATAAAGAAAAAAAAATTTATGGTAACCCTTGAGTTTGAGAGTATCTTGAGTTTTTCTAGCTAAAAGTTTACATGAAATGAAATAAGGCTGTGACCAAGCTATTTACAACTAGGAAATATTGTCTAAATAAGGAATATAAAATATGTTCTGAATAAGCAAGGTATGACTAAAATATGTACACTGAAAACTACATTCCCGCTGACATTGTACATATGTCGTCTGCATTACATTATATCTAGGAGAAACTATATTTTCCACTCCCTTTATTTTACCTGTAAATACAATTGTCTTTATCCTAGATACAATTCTATCTAGGATAAATTTGCATATGAAATTATCAAATTTTGGCAATTTGACCCTCAGTTTAGATCTAACTGTTAAGCTCGCTGAAAGAGAGGACATGGCACAATCCTAACTAAAGGTGCAAAATTAAATAAATGGTGGTAGTTCAAGGGTGCAAAATTTCATTTTCCCTTATATCAAATGATATTTTTAACCAATTGTACATTGCCATTCTCCCAAAACGCATATCTCAACCTTATTTCAAATTGATCCACCTTTTCTTCTTTTTTTTCGGTAGTTGGGCTATCTACACTGAAAATTCGAAATCTACCCTAGATTTTATTTTGCTAGATTTGTATTAATTGTGTTAAATCTTGAATTTGAAAGTAACTCAAGCTTTTCTTGCTAAAAGTTCAGATGATTTATGCTAGTTTGCTTTCCGGAGTTGCTATTTCCTCGTATTGCAGATGTCAACTTCATTTCAAAGTAGTGCACCTTTTTCTTTTTTGATGGTTTGGATGTCTGGAAAATTGACAATTGCCTGATAAAAAATTGCACTCATGACATTTCTGATAATTATTTATACAATTTTTTTTTTTTTTTTATGTGCCAATCAAATTTAGTAAGTATTGGGTGAATATCTTTATTATTGGTAGACACTGTGATGACACTTCTATGTGACTCTCGTTGTTGGTTTTACAGGTTTTATATTACCTTGTTAGAGTTGAACCATTTACAACTCTCTCGATTCAATTGCAAGGCGGCAAATTTGATCATGCAGATAGGATGTTTTCAGATATTGCTGCTACATGGAATGGAGTTCTTGAGGATATGAGTGATGTGAAGGAATTGGTATGTGTCTGACCATTACTATGAAGCATCACTTTTTTTCCATCAGTTAGAGTCTTCATCTGCTCTCATCTACATTTGCATTGTCAATCACCTATAGTAGCTATGAGTTTTGGACTGATTGTTCTTCTTTTCTTTGTACCTTAGGTTCCTGAGCTGTTCTACCTTCCTGAGATCTTGACCAATGAAAATGCAATTGATTTTGGTACAACACAATTAGGTGGACAGCTTGGTATGCTCCTGAAATTTCTTTGTTTTATGAATTGAGATAAACCTTGATGGGCACCAAACTGAAGTTGAAAGATCTATTGTGATTAATATTTACCTTATCAGATTCTGTTAAACTTCCTCCTTGGGCTGCAAATCCAATTGATTTCATTCATAAGCATCGGATGGCTCTTGAGAGTGAGCATGTATCTGCTCATTTACATGAGTGGATTGATCTTTTATTTGGGTAAGTTTCACCTTTTTATCAAGTAAAATTATAGTTTTCTGCAAAATTGTGCTCTATTCTTTCATTTGTAATGTTTATATGCTTGTGACTAACGGTAGCAATGTTAGAAACAGTTTAGTTCAAGTCAACTGTGAGGCTTTTCTTTTCAGCTGGTTTTTACTTCATTGGATTGGAATGTTCAGGTATAAGCAACGAGGCAAAGAAGCTATATTGGCAAATAATGTGTTTTTTTACATCACCTATGAAGGAACAGTTGATATTGATAAGATTTTGGACCCAGTAAGTCAACTTTGCTGCCTTAATTTGTCTTACATTGGGCAAATTCTTACTTATCTCTTTGTATTTTTGTTCCCTTTGTACCCACAAAAGGTACAACAGCGTGCTACACAAGACCAGATCGCATACTTTGGACAAACCCCATCCCAACTTTTGACTGTCCCCCACTTGAAGAAGTTGCCATTAGCTGATGTTCTTCACTTGCAGGTAATAATCAGTTTCATTTGGCTGAACCTTGATAATCTTAGGTTTGATAGAGTTCTATATCCGTGCTGCATGTTATTGCTTAATTTTCTCAGAGCATTCCACATCATTAAGGGCCCTGCCTTGGTGAGCTTTCAGGTCATCAAAGAATTTTATCAGAGCATTCCATATCTGCCACCTAGGTTTTTACGGCATTACTTGTACTCATTTATTCTTGGTTGAGTTTTATGCATTTCGTGATAGTTCCAAACCCAGGTGGGATTAAGGTTATGAGTGTCCGCACTAAACTTTGTGAGTGATTGACCATGGTTCAAGGCATGAAGCAACAGTTTTAGTTTTTGCCAGGATGGCCTGCAATTTAGAGAAATGAGGAAGATCTTCACATGGTTTTTATTGATGTAGAGCAAGTGTATCATAAGGTACCGAGGGAGATAAAGAGTAGATTTGAAAAGGAGAAGAGCTCCTCTAATGGATTAGTAATTGGTGTAAGAACGGATGTAGGTATCATGAATTTCCTATACCGGTAGGTTTACGTCAAGGATTTGCATGAAGTCATTATCTCATTACGTTGGTCATGGATCAAGATGAGCTTTGGTGGTGGATTTGCAGATGATTTGTGTTAACTGATGGGAAGTTTGAAAAGATGTTTTCTATTAAAGGTTTTAGGCTACATAAGACTAAAACTAAATATTGCAAGTGTAAAAGTAAAGTAGAAATTGAGATGGAGGGAGGGATAGGAGTATTAGTTGATGGTTAATAGATACCAAAGAACAAGATCTGTATTTAGGATCAAAAGTTCAAGGATGGAGAAACTGGGAAGGATGTAGCCCATAGAATAATAATGGAGTGACAAAGCAGAGAAGTGTATCTGGAGGATTATGTGGCTATGGAATACCTATTAAGTTGAAGGAAAAACTATGAAAACCTGTTGTTCTACAGTATAGAATGTTGGGTGTTAAGAAACAATAGAAGATGCGCGTAGCTGAAATGAGAATGTTCACATGGATGTGTTACTGAGCAAAAGATGATGGATGCGTGACAATATTAGAAAGGGTTAGAAATAAAGTAATCTGTTCAAAGGCAGAGGAGGGCCATGTAGGATATTTTGGTCGTGTAACAAGCATCGATTAATGCACGTGTGAGAGAATGATTTAATTTAAGTGGTGTGAAAAGAGGGTGCTGGAAGCTCCTCATCTCAAATAAACAAAAAAAAAAGTTGATGGAAGCTTAAAATAACGTATAGAAATAGCAAAGAATGATCGGTTAAATTGGGAGAAGATAGTGTATGTGATTTTGGATTAGTTAGAATGGCCTCAATTAATTGACAAGGATTCACAGAGTGAATCCCAATGTGAGGGGGTAGAGACAGTTTGATTTAGCTAACAATATAGGGGGGATGTGCCCCCTAAAACTATTTCAGGCTACGTTTGGATGTTGAGCTGAGTTGAGTTTTTTATGAATAGTAGTGAGTTGAGTAGGTAGAGTTATTTGGGGCCTATCTAAAATGTGTTTGGATGTTAAGATGAGTTTAGTACGATTTATGGAAAATTGAAAAGGGTTGTGGGTCCTACATATAAAGATATGTTGAGTTAAAAAAGGTTGTGGGTCCCATGTGTAAGGAGGTTTTGAGTTGAGATGGGTTTAGTAATTTGAGAGTTGGGTGTTTTGATATTAGACTCAACTTAAAATTAGACTGAATTGAGTTGATCTCAGCTGAGTCTTGCAACCAAACGGGGCCTCAAATTTTCTTAAGTTTAGAAGCCAGAGCAAGTGCATGTGATCAGATAAGTCTAGTGTAGATGTACGACAAGGTCAGCCAACAATGGGAGTGCGTGAAACCTGTCTTAGAATGTAGACAAGCAAGAGCTCTCCTGATCAAGGAATGGGAGAAAATATGAAATCTTCTTTTACATTACAAGCAAGAGCTCTATGTGATGCGAGTTCATAAGAAGAAGAGCATTGTGATGAGGATTTTGTAGACATATTCATTTAACAGTGACCATCTAGGAGATGAAGTAAAGAGTTTCTGGTGATCAATTACATGCTGGTTAGCAAAACAATTTACCATCAGAAGCGCTCGCTTTTCACCAATAGCCTACAATTGATGCGAGTTTTGCCTCTGGAAATGGGTAAAGGTCACCAACTTGTCTGCACTGACCAGATTAAAATGGCTTGTATAAGGATAGTAACCATATCCTTAATATCAATGGCACCCTTTCACTTTAACTCGCATAGACTTCAACTAGAGGGAAGTCTAAAGGGAGGGCATTGTGAAGACCCCCGAATCAAGGGGTTGGGATTGGGTGTTCGGGTAGAGTTTTAGTTCTACAGGAAACAAGGGGTTGGGGTCGAGTCTGGTGTATTTTGGGTTGTTTTTCCACAGACTTTTTGGGTCATTAGGGGCTTTTTGGGTCATTTTGGGCAAGGTGTTTTCTTGTTTACATTCAATGTACTTGGTTTCTCCTTTTGATATATATAATTTTTTACTTATAAAAAGAAATATTGACGCTTTTGCTGTCAGGGTGTCCAGTTATCTGATGAAAAATAATATGGATTTTAATTTCGCTTGTCAGACCATCTTTCGCAATCCAAACGAAGTCAAACCATATGTAGTTCCAGCACCCGAACGCTGCAATCTACCTGCGGCTGCCATTCATGCTTCTTCAGATTCTGTTGTAATTGTTGACATCAATGCACCAGCAGCACACATTGCACAGCACAAGTGGCAGCCCAACACCCCTGATGGCCAGGGTACACCATTCCTCTTTCAACATGGAAGGGCCTCAGCAAGCTCCACTGGTGGAACACTTATGCGCATGTTTAAAGGACCAGCTGGATCTGGGGCTGATGAGTGGCAATTTCCCCAAGCTCTAGCATTTGCTACATCTGGGATCAGAAGCTCAGCTATTGTTGCAATTACATGTGACAAAGAAATTATTACTGGTAAGCATCTATAGCTTTCGTGTTTCTTCCTTTAGCTACGTATGTGGGAATTTAACGTATCAAGTATAGTGCTTCCCTTTCCCATGAGAAGTCCCTGACTTGATGAAGATCAATTCATTGCCAAATAGACACTTTCCCAAGGTATTCCTTGAGTATTTGTTGGTACATATTTAATCTAATGGTATGATCTTGCTTTTACAACCTTGCTACTCATTCTGTTCTCGGTTCTCTCTGTTCCTATCTAGAAAAAGCCAATCATGATTTTAATGTTTTCTAACACCTAGGAATATCTGCACCATTTGTGTTGATTTTAGAAGATTGAGTTTCTCTCGTGCACACCTTTCATCTATATAAAAAGGCATTTCTATCGCTCACGGCACCGGGAGTCTGAAGAATATGAAATCCCTATTAGATGATCCAAGGTTGACTAAAACTATTGATACCACAATGTGCTTTGTTGTGTTACCAGAAAGATGGGGAAAACTGATTGGAGCAGTAAGTTATTCATGATTAATAGGTAGTACTTGTTTTATCAATGGAATTTTTCATTGATAATACCCGGTCGGAGCTGGAAAACTTATCTCCTAGAAAAAAAGTAACAGCATATCACATTATCAATCTTTAAGTCACCAGAAGTGCATCATATCATAAAGTCACTAGATGTGCATCATATCATGTTATCAATCTTTCTTTCTACTTCTGTGTAACCAAATTACTTGAGAAGGTGCATTGTCTTTTAGCTGATCCCCCCCCCCCCCCCCCCCCCCCCCGGGTCACCATTGAATGTGATGACTGAGGTAAGTATTTGCCCTTTTACTTCTGGATTAACTGATATCCTGTTCTGTACTTTTTGTTTTGTAACTAGGTGGACACGCGGATAATAGTATTCACCTAATTTCATCAGATGGAGCAAAAACCTTAGAAACAGCACATGGGCACTGTGCTCCAGTCACTTGCCTTGGTCTGTCACCTGATAGCAATTACCTTGTGACTGGATCCAGGGACACGACAGTATTACTTTGGAGAATACATAGAGTATTTACTTCTCATTCAAGCAACATATCGGAGTCTTCCACTGGGACAGGCACACCGACATCAACCGGCAGTACTACTCTATCAAGCACGTTGTCAGACAAAAGCCGGAGGCGTTGTATCGAAGGTCCCCTGCATGTTCTTCGCGGCCACCACAGGGAAATACTCAGTTGTTGTGTCAGCTCAGATCTTGGAGTTGTTGTTTCATGCTCCCCTTCTTCAGATGTTCTTTTGCATTCTATAAGAAGGGGTCGTTTGATGAGAAGGCTGGCAGGCGTGGAGGCCCACGCTGTCTGCCTTTCATCCAAGGGGGTTGTAATGGCTTGGAATAAATCACAAGAAACTCTCAGTACATTCTCTCTTAATGGGGTTTTGATTGCCAAAGCACCCCTTCGTTTCTCTGGCAGTGTCTGTTGCATGGAAATTTCTGTGGACGGGGAGAGTGCTTTAATTGGAATGAACTCATGTTTGGAAAACGATAGCTGGGATTTGAAGTTAAAGAAGCCTGGGACTGAAGACCTTGATCTAGACTCAGATGAAACTGCAAAAAATAACAGATTGTATATTCCATCACCTTCAATTTGCTTCCTGGATCTGCATACTCTTAAGGTATGAGACATAGATAAAATATTTCACTGGTTAGTACATAAGGAACGTTTGAAAATAATCTGAGTAAACAACAATGTCAAATCAGGCTGCCCCTTGCCTTGAAAGAATTCACTTGCGGCCACCAGCTCTCCCAAAATAAGGGGAGATCTGCTTCTTACTGCTCATGGAAACATCCATCCTATATTGCTTCCTTAAAAGGAAAAGTGGACTTGGCTCAACCATAACCCAATTCTTCTGGGGGAATTTGACAGGAGACCTTAGGGGAAGTGCACCAGGATTTGGGTCTAGTATCCATCATTTTGTCCTTCTATATACTACCAGTAGTAACCACATAGGTAGCTCATGTTACTTGAAACCTGGTTGGTACTTTTAGGTGCTGGGTGTTGTTGAGATACAGGAACTCCACTAAATTGTTGAAGTTTTCAATCTTTTTCTTCCATGCAATACGATGGGTTGAGATCTAGTTTGCATAAAACTTAGGTTGCTTCTACATTGGATTTCTGCAAATATTTATAATATTCGTGTGACGAAACAGAACATAATGGCTCGGGATCTTTATCCTCTCTGTTGTGCTCAGTCTTTACCTCTTGTGCATTCTTCTTCTCTGTTCTGCTCTTGGTTTACATCTTGCACGTGTCTTACAGCCAGCATGTCAGAAGCATCACTATGCAAGTTAGTGATATTTAACATGGTGTCATAAGTTGGTTTGCTCCTGCCCCACTAACAGGCAATTACTTGATCCTTCAGGTATCTCATATAATGAAGCTGGGAGAAGGACAAGATATTACTGCCCTGGCTCTAAACAAGGATAACACAAATCTTTTGGTGTCAACTGCAGATAGACAGTTGATAGTATTCACCGATCCAGCTGTAAGTTAAATGTTCCGTTACTCTTTGTATTTGGGGTCTATTCATTGTACATTTGTATGATTTTGTTATTGCTTAAAAAATCACAGAGTACTTACTCAGAAAGAAATTCCCAGAGCAATATGTACTGTTTGAGCTTGTAAATTTCTTTGACACCCCCCCCCCCCCCCCCCCCCCCCCCCCCCCCCCCCCCCCCCCCCCCCCCCCCAATTGCACTAGTTGATGGGATAAACGCATCCTCAATTGTTCTGTTAAATCTTCTTTTATTTGCTTAATTGAGTCTAGTAACAGATCACTCTGTTTGGTTTCTTACTTCTGTTCCATTATAGTCTGATTCTCATAATTGCACATTGATTTACTCTATCAGATAACTTTCCTGTTTCAGGTAAAGTTGTTTAGTTAAAATTAATATTTAGCTTTCTAAAACTAGATTTGAAGAGAAGAATTAACATTTTGCTGGCAAAAGAAAATCTCTCTTTTAATATAAAACAGGTTTTAATCGCTAACAATGGCCAAGGGCTGATGATTATGATTTAAAATGCATATTTCCGATTCCAAACCTTGTGATGACTCTTTTGCTGTTCGCTTGCAGTTGAGTTTGAAAGTGTTGGATCACATGCTCAAGCTTGGTTGGGAAGGCGATGGGCTCAGCCCTCTTATGAAGTCGTAGCTGTAGGCCATTGAATTTTTTGGAGTCACCTCACCGGAAAAAGGAACACAGGAGACAAAAGTGAATACTATTATGCCACCTGGACAGATATTGCAAGGGACATATGTTGGCTGCCTTGCTCAAAATCAAGTCAATTTCATGACCTAGTTTTGAAGCTGTCTATGTGGGTGTAACCTTAAAATTAGAATACCAGAATATGCAGAAGAGAGAGAGTGCCAGGTTATTAGATTTACTGCAGGCTTTGTTTTTAGTTTATTATTCGGTTGAATAAAAAGTACGCTGTCATTGAGATTTGTGAGCTCTAAAGCTTTTGACATCAGAGCTGTTCATTTTTGTCCGTCGACTTTTTTGGTAGAAAATCGGAATGAAAATATCGTGATACAGGTTCTTTGTATTCCTTACCATCGAAGCTTCTTCAAACCCATTAATTCCGTTGACGGAGAATTGAATAGCTTTCACGAATAGACCACCAGTCTTTAACTGTCAAGTGGTGTCTGATCTTTTCCTCTTGAACTTCAGTGGGAGGTGGGTGGTTTTTTCTTTTTTCAGCTATGGACCATATGTTTCCATTTGATTAAAAATGAAAGAAAATAATAATTTGATTAAAATCGTATCTCACACGTGTCTGTGTCTCCATCCTATTCTTATCACACGTGTTGGTGTGGCATTGTCCCATTAGATCAATCATTTCTCATTTTTTTATATAGCAGATTGATGAATAATTTCAGATCAACACAGTAAGATAGGGAGATAATACATTAAAATTTTTTATATAATTACCGAATGAAGCTGAATAATCAATTTGCTTTCCTTTTTTTCCCAAGAGAGAAATGGTAATTGTGGCATAATTCTTTGCAAGGCGTGAGGACTGGTCCGGTAAGTCAGGCCTGAATTGTAAAGTCCAAGCCTACCCAACGAGGATGGGCCTCATGCCTAAACTGGGCCTCAGAACCCAGGTTCAGCTTCCTCCATTTTTCTCTCAGTACCGCTATTTGGTTTCAGCGTAATGCATATCATCCCATCATTGTTCTTCGTGATTATGGTCAGTGGGTCTGTGCCTCTTGATTTTTGTTATCAATGACAGCCAAGACAAAAACTAAATTTGTAGCATCAGTTTCTTAGCCCTAGCCTTCAATAATGCATACACCTATATAACATCATTATTTAAGAAGAAACGAGTAAAACTTATCAATACAACAAGCTCCTACCTAGCATTGTTATTCTTTGCATATACGCTATATTTTCTCTCTTTCAATCGGGCATTTTAGACAGATGATGCTTCTCACATAATTGAAAAGTTTTTATTTCTCTGCTTACCGAGCTAATTTCCATTTCTGTGGAAGGCGCGAACGTCAAGACCTCCATCGATGTGAAGATTGATCATTGTCCTGTAATTGACTGTTTTATTTTCATCACTCATTTTGAACTGGAAACAGCCTAACAAGACAGCCGAGAAGATCTTCATATTCCTGTAGGCAAACTCTTTTCCAAGACAGATTCGTGGGCCTGCCTGTGAACCGGTAGAAATTTTGTTTAGATTCTCTTCACAAGCATAGTAAAGGTTTCTACAGAAAAATGTGGGTTCGCATAAAAAAAGGTCAATATGTTGGCATCTACTGTTACTTCAAAGGCATTTCAACATATTTCCAAAAGGTCAAAAGACATGCCTGTAATGAAGATGAGCTTGAAGCATAAACTTCTCGAAATGGAAAAGCTGTAGAAGATTTTTTTTTTTTTTTTTTTCCCCTTCAAAACTCCAATTTTATTTAAAAACCTCACTGGTCTCATGAAATCATTTTCAATGTCAATTTCATTTCCTTAGGTTTGTGTGCTGATTGAATTATATTTCCTTAGGGAATATAATTCAAATGATTAAATCCACCCACTATTAAGTTTTTGGGAGAATCAGTGGCTTAACAGAATATCCCAACTGAGTTTATGCTAACCTGAAAGGCCGTAAACTTGAAAGGGCTCTCTGGTTGGAAAATTCCATCCTCATTGAGCCATCTCTCTGGTTTGAATTCCAGGGCATCATCACCCCATATGAATTTCATCCTGCCCATTGCATAAGGTTGGTAAGCTACCATATCTCCTTTCTTCACATTGTAGCCATCTGGTAGAGTATCATCAGAAAAGCAAATCTTTGCATCCTGTAAGCAAAAAAAAAAAAGGGGGGGTTAGGCTTGGATAATGCTAAAACCACAGGGAATAGCAGCTCTCAGAAGTTGGGAAACAATTGTAATTAACTTGCTGTTGTAGAAATCCAAAAACTGTTAAGAGGTGGCTTAAATTCAGATTGAACAGTGCCTGTGTCGTAGGTTCGCTCGAGCGGAGGTTCACTCAGCTCGAGCGAAGTCAGACAGAGAGCTTCGCTCGACATTCGCTCGACACTCAGCTCGAGCGAATTCAGACAGAGAGCTTCGCTCAAGCATCGCTCGACATTCAGCTCGAGCAATATCCAAGTCAGAGAGCTTCGCTCGACCCTCGCTCGACACCCAGCTCAAGCGAGTTCAGGCAGAGAGCTTCGCTTGACTCTCACACAACTGTTGGCTTGAGCGAAGTGCAGAAAATCTACGCTCACTCGACACTCGCTCGACGTTCGCTCGAGCCAATGTTCACAAAAGTGAATTCTCACTTTTCCTATAAATATCAAACGGCGCCCACTTCTTTGAGATAGACTTCAGAAATCATTTTGTCTTGTTTTAAGTGTTTTCTTGAGAGAGAAGTCTAGAGTGAGTTTGAGAGATAACTTCCTTGTGAAGTTTTGTTGTATTCATCTGTACTCCATCTCTGTTGATAGTGAAATCTTCGATACCGACCCCACCAGTGGACGTAGGCTCATTTTGAGTCAAACCACTTAATTCTTGGTGTTCTTTCTGTGTGATTGTCATCAATTTCTTTCGTTTAGTTCCGCTACTATACTTCGAGTTAGTCTTAGATCTACAGTTATTCCCAACAAACTGGTATCAGAGCTTGGCTCAGGGTGATCTGGAGGGATGGCTATGGCTAAGTTCGAAGTGGAGAAATTTGACGGTCAGAACAGTTTCAGTTTATGGCGCATCAAGATGAAGGCTTTACTGCGACAATAGGGCTTGTCAAAAGTATTAGAAGTGTCGGTATCTGACGATTCTCCAGCTCCTTCGAAAGAAGAAGAAGAAAAGGTACACAGTACTATTCTTTTGTCACTATCTGATGGAGTTTTAAGAGAGGTTGCTGACGAGGAGACTGCAACTAGTCTCTGGTCGGCACTTGAGAATCTGTACATGAAGAGATCTCTCACTAACCGGTTGTATTTGAAACAACGGTTATACACTCTCAAAATGAAGGAAGGTACTCTTATTTCTGAACACCTAGATGAATTTAATAAAATCATTATGGATCTGAGGAACATAGATATTAAGCTTGAAGAAGAAGATCATGCGTTAATTATTTTATGTTCATTACCCACATCTTTTGAGAACTTTGTGAATTCCATGTTGTATGGTAGAAATACAATTTCCTTGGTAGATGTAAAGTCTGCTTTGAATTCTAAGGAGTTGAGGAATAAATTGAGTGTGAAGAACACTAATGAACAAGCTAGTGGCTTGTTTGTTAAGGGGTCCTCAAGCAGGGGAAGATCGAATGACAGGGGTTTAGAGAAGAATAAGGGGAAATCCAGGGGCAGTTCACAAACAACGGTTAGTAAGAAAAGCATCAAATGTCATTACTGCCATAAGTTTGGCCACTACAAGAACGAGTGTCCAAAACTGAAAAACAGAGAGGACGGCACTAGTTCATCTAATGCCGTTAGTGTTGCTGATGATAGGCCTAACGACCTAGATCTTGTTCTAGCAATTAGCGACTCCAATAGTCGCTTTAGTGACAAGTGGGTCATGGACTCAGCTTGCACTTTCCATATGTGTCCCAAGAGGGACTGGTTCACTAACTATGAATCGGTCATCGGAGGCTCCGTTTTGTTAGAGAATGATATGGGTTGCAAAATTGCTGGAATTGGTTCAGTCAGAATTAAGATGTTTGATGGAATTGTCCGGACATTGTCTAATGTTCGACACATTCTAGAGTTGAAAAAGAATCTTATTTCTTTGGGTACTCTTGGTTCTCTGGACTACAAGTACACTGGTGAAGGTGGAGCTATCAGAGTCAGTAAGGGCTCTATGGTTGTGATGAAAGGAGATAAGACAAATGGTCTTTATTTCCTTCAGGGCTCTACAGTGACAGGTGCAGCTGCAGTGTCAGTTTCAGATGATCCAGATTCAGATGTCACTCGTTTGTGGCATATGCGTTTGGGTCATATGAGTGAAAAGGGAATGTCAATTTTGAGTAAGCAGGGTTTGCTATGTAATCAGAAGATAGGGAAACTGGATTTCTGTGAACACTGTGTGTTTGGCAAACAGTGCAGGGTTCAGTTCTCTACAGGGGTTCACAGAACCAAAAGTTCTGTGGACTATATTCATTCTGATCTTTGGGGCCCATCTTCCGTCCCGTCAAAAGGTAGAGCTCAATATTTGCTTACGTTCATTGATGATTTCTCACGGAAGGTTTGGGTTTACTTTTTGAAGCAGAAAAGTGATGTATTTGTTAACTTCAAACAGTGGAAAGCTTTGATTGAAAATCAGACGGGCAAGAAAATCAAGCGACTTCGCACTGACAATGGTATGGAGTTTTGCGGAGGTGAGTTTGATGAATTCTGCAGAAATGAGGGTATTGCCAGACATCGTACAGTTAGACATACTCCACAGCAAAATGGGATAGCTGAACGGATGAACAGGACTCTCTTGGAGAGAGCTCGCAGCATGCTTTCTAATGCAGGCTTGGCTAAGGATTTCTGGGCTGAAGCAATCAACACAGCCTGTTACTTGGTCAATCGTTCTCCAGCCACAGCGATTGGTTTGAAGACTCCGAATGAGGTATGGTTTGATACTCCTGCTGATTATTCAAATTTGAAAGTTTTTGGTTGTCCTGCATATTTCCATGTTAATGATGGAAAACTTGAGCCAAGGGCAAAGAAGGGCATATTCATTGGGTATGCCAGTGGGGTGAAGGGATTCAGGTTGTGGTGTACTGATCCTAAATCACCCAAGTTTGTGATCAGTAGGGATATCACTTTTGATGAAAAATCCATGCTTAGTCCGAGAAAGGAAATTACTGAGTCTACAGGACAAGAACAGGATGTTAGAAAGCAGGTGGAGTTTCAGGTGGAAGCACCACAAGGGCTGCCCAGTGGCGCCCAAGATCATGCTATTGTAGATGAGCATGATTCTGATTCGAGTAGCGGCGCACAAGGTGAGCAAGACTACAGTATAGCGACTGGTAGACAGAGGAGGCAGATTAGACCACCTCAGAGATATGCTCATGCAGATATGGTGATGTATGCTCTTACTACGGCAGAGAATATTGTTGGTCAGGAGCCTTCCAGTTATTCAGAAGCTGTCAAGAGCGCAGAATCTGCACAGTGGTGCGCAGCTATGACTGAAGAGATTGAGTCTCTTCACAAAAACCAAACATGGGATTTGGTTCTGTTGCCAAAGAAGGTGAAGACTGTTGGCTGCAAATGGGTCTTCAAAAGAAAAGAGGGAATCCAGGGTGATACAGATGCAAGATACAAGGCACGCTTAGTTGCTAAGGGCTTCAGTCAGAGAGAAGGCATCGACTTCACTGAAGTCTTCTCTCCAGTGGTGAAACACAGTTCGATCAGATTACTACTTGCTTTAGTAGCATTGTATGACTTAGAGCTACAACAACTTGATGTTAAAACAGCGTTCCTACATGGTGAACTTGAAGAGACCATTTATATGCATCAACCAGAGGGATTCATTGTTGAAAACAAGGAAGATCATGTGTGCAGATTGAAGAAGTCTTTATATGGTTTGAAGCAGTCGCCAAGGCAATGGTATAAGCAGTTTGATTCCTTCATGATTGATCATGGTTATTTGAGAAGTAACTATGATAGTTGTGTTTATCATAAGGAATTATTTGATAAGTCTTTCATTTATTTGCCATTATATGTTGATGATATGCTTATTGCTGCTAGAAGCATATCTGACATAGGTTTGTTAAAGACCCAACTCAGAAATGAGTTTGAAATGAAAGACTTAGGTGCTGCGAATAAGATTTTGGGAATGGAAATCTTCAAAGATAGGAAAGCTAGAAAGTTGTACTTGTCCCAAGGAAAGTACATTAAGAAAGTGCTTCAGAGATTTGGGATGTTTGATTTCAAACCAGTAAGTACACCACTTGCTACGCACTTTAAGCTTTCAGCTTGCCTATCTCCTCAGACAGATGAAGAGGAACAGTTCATGGCTAGTGTTCCTTATTCAAGTGCAGTTGGCAGCATCATGTATGCAATGGTTTGCACCCGCCCAGACATTTCACAGGCCGTGAGCGTAGTTAGCAGGTATATGGCTAATCCGGGTAAGACTCATTGGCAGGCTGTGAAAAAGATACTCAGGTATCTGAGGGGAACCCTGAACTTTGGGTTAATATTTGATAGAGATGTCGATCTCAGTTCCAAAGTTACTGGTTTTGTTGATTCTGATTATGCTGGAGACTTAGATAAGAGAAGATCATTGACAGGTTATGTTTTCACTCTGTGTGGGTCAGCTATTAGTTGGAAAGCAACACTGCAATCCACTGTTGCTTTATCAACTACCGAGGCAGAGTACATGGTAGCAGCAGAGGCTGTTAAGAAGGCCATTTGGTTGAAAGGCTTGGTCAATGATTTGGGTTTACAACAAGATGGGATCTCAGTATTCTGTGACAGTCAGAGTGCAATACATTTGACCAAAAATCAAATGTATCATGAGAGAACGAAGCACATTGATGTCAGGTACCATTTTCTCAGAGAGATTGTTATAGAGGGTGCTATACAGATTCTGAAGATTGCTACTACAGAGAATCCAGCAGATATGATGACTAAGCCAGTTGCTGCATACAAGTTCAAACTTTGTTTGGATTTGATTGGTGTTCGCATTTTGTTATTCCCTTAAGGGATTTGGTGGTGGGGATTGGTTTTGTGGTCGGAGGTTTTTTTGTGTTTTGGCAGAGTTCAAGCCAAGGTGGAGATTTGTTAAGAGGTGGCTTGAATTCAGATTGAACAGTGCCTGTGTCGTATGTTCGCTCGAGCGGAGGTTCACTCAGCTCGAGCGAAGTCAGACAAAGAGCTTCGCTCGACACTCAGCTCGAGCGAATTCAGACAGAGAGCTTCGCTCAAGCATCGCTCGACATTCAGCTCGAGCAATATCCAAGTCAGAAAGCTTCGCTCGACCCTCGCTCGACACCCAGCTCGAGCGAGTTCAGGCAGAGAGCTTCGCTCGACTCTCGCACAATTGTTGGCTTGAGCGAAGTGCAGAAAATCTACGCTCGCTCGACACTCACTCGACACTCGCTCGACACTCGCTCGACGTTCGCTCGAGCCAATGTTCACAAAAGTGAATTCTCACTTTTCCTATAAATATCAAACGGCGCCCACTTCTTTGAGATAGACTTCAGAAATCATTTTGTCTTGTTTTAAGTGTTTTCTTGAGAGAGAAGTCTAGAGTGAGTTTGAGAGATAACTTCCTTGTGAAGTTTTGTTGTATTCATTTGTACTCCATCTCTGTTGATAGTGAAATCTTCGATACCGACCCCACCAGTGGACGTAGGCTCATTTTGACTCGAACCACTTAATTCTTGGTGTTCTTTCTGTGTGATTGTCATCAATTTCTTTCGTTTAGTTCCGCTACTATACTTCGAGTTAGTCTTAGATCTACAGTTATTCTCAACAAAAACAATGGTAAATCTCACTCTATCACCACTCACATACTGATTTCAAAGAGAAATTATACCAGAAAAGAGCATTTGTGGTAGTATTTATAGACACAACCATTTAGTGGTTATGATTCATATAGTTGATATTCTCATTACCACGGGAACTGCAGGATAGAGTCTGAGAGTTTCAGTAATTGCCGCATGTAGAAAATTCATCTTTTCTAGAGCTTCTTCACTAATAGCGGCAGCAAAATCAGCATAGTTTGAGATATCTTTATTGGTGGTAGCTTCCTTCACTTCTTTTACAATTTTTTCTTGCACGGCAGGATGCTTACAGAGCATGTAAATAAACCAAGCAATGGTGGCTGCAGTCGTGTCTTTGCCAGCTATGATGAAGTTAAGAATTATATCTCTCAAGTATGTCGGATCATTCTCTGTCACTCGTAGAAATCTTGACAAGATGTCTTCTCTCTTTATCTGCATTGCACACGCTATGAGAAATTTAACTCATGGCTGGACAATCAATTAAAGATAGAAACTCTTAGCCATTGTCACTCACGGAAGATTCATCCTTTGAGTTCTTCATTTGCTCAATCTTGTTGTGTATCAGCTTAAACACAAAATCATTAACAATTTTGGTACTTTTCTTTAAGGTGGCCTCTGATCCAATATTTAGAAACTTCTTGATTCTCCAAAAGATATCTACGTAACGAAAAAGGGTCATTGAGCTTGAATCATCAAACGCATTGCTGAAATTCCTTCCTTCTTCATTTGATCCACACATGCTGTCTAACTCGATTCCAAATGCAACTTGGAACAGTGAATCCAGGATTGATTTCATCAATAGATCCTACATGAATAATTAGAACTAGTCAACATGTAACATCATATGGAATTAGTCATTTCGTGAACATTGACATGTCCAAAACTCACTTGAAGATCGATGATCTGGTTGTTAGTTGCTGCTTCAGACACTATTTGAGCCAGTTTTACAGCACTTTTCCTGAAGATCTCACTGCTAAAGTCCCTTAACACCCTTGTGGAGAACTCATGACTTGATATCTTCCTCTGTTGGCGCCACTTGTCACCATCGACTGTGAAAATCCCATCTCCTAGAAGGTCCTTCAGCATGACGTAGTTATAACATCCCTGCACAAGGTTTCAAGGAACAAAACAAACAAGTCTTCAATCCTAATAATTTACTTCATGGTTTGGGCCTTTTCCCAAAAAATTGAAATTCAATCCTCGTAGAAACCATAGTACAAGATACTCAGTGCTCGAGGAAAACGCCTACCAAAAACTAGATTTGACTCGAAACTAAAATAATTTACCAGAAGTGGACCTAGAAGAATTCACACTAATTTGCTTGGAAAATTGATTTTGGTGTAAATTAATTTTCCGAATCATTCTTATTCCTTTCAGATTACATGATCTATAATTTTTTCTAGATATTCTGAGTCATAACTCTCCAAAATAAAAATAAAGACTAAAAAGAAAGAATCTTCATATTAGGATGTTCTGGATTCTGAACTAGCTAGAGATAAGGGATATACCTTGCCATAATTGTCGAAATTAGTTTTGAGTATGTACTCGACATTTGCTGGGTCCGCAGTGTAAATCTCGTTCCTAAAAGGGCTTAGAAGCCTGTATGTCCTGTACTTTCCGGCAAGGTCAGTCATATAGTGGTGCAACCTATGGAAGTTGAGGAGCTGGTTAAATGTGGTTCCAGCAATAGGATGGTACTTCTTCTTTCTCTTATCTTTCTTCATTTTCCTTGCTAGAATCTGGACACCCAGGAAAGAAACGATAATAGCCAAAGCGGCGGAGGACATGGCCATGGGATTCGAGAGGAAATCCATGGATGGAGCCGGAGGGAGGTCGTATCGTGGGAGTACTCGAAGTGTGCCTGAAGAGGGAAGTTGCCGATCAATGATGAAAGGTTTTCGTTTACAAAGCTAATATCCGTACTGTAGAATTAGATTAGTGAACATGTCATGTCATCCTTAGATTACAGAAAAGTGGTTTGCTTCATGCAATGGTGTGTCTCGTAACAGTAACTTCTCTTCAGATTATTTTTTAACGTAGAGATATCACTTAAACGATAATTATTTAAAAAAAATATTAAATCTACTTATTAATATATTGAAAATTATGAAATTTAAAATTTAAAATTTAATTTAAAAAAAACTATTAAAATGAGTATTATAAGAAAAAGTATAGAAAAAATTATAAATATATGTAGTAATATTCTTATTTAAAATATATCATATTAACAATTATATTATTATGTTTGATAAGTAATAAATAAGAAAAAATAATTAGTGCACAATGATTTATTAAAGTTATTTAATTTTGATGAATTTGAAATCTGAAAAATAATAAGAGTTTTAATAAATAATTGTGTAAAAATTATACAATGATTTGGTAAATGTCATTTTCTATAAATCGGGATAGCCTCAAATTGCATTTTATTACCAATGGGCATAACCTATTTTTTTAGAAAAATAATGCTATTATATCTTCTCAATTTATTCTTTTATTTTGATCATTTATATATTTAATTTTTTTAATAATTAAGGAAGTAATTATTAATATATTTATATTTTTTTTATTTTTTTTAAATATTTAAAAATATATAAAAAATATATATATAATTTATACTAGACAGCATAATGAGCAGGCAACTGCAGACCGCAGAGTAGGACCTCTATTCTTAGAAACGTGCCGTTGACGGTTGTGACTGCACTGCACCTTTCATTTCATTAGGATAAAAGATAGAGACTTATAAATATAAATATTTAATAGAATAATCTAGGAGTCAATAATCCCTACCGTCCACTCCAACTCGTTATCTTCTTGTTGAAAGCTGTTAATAACTTAATGGAGACTTGATTTGCTGACAATAATAATGCATTGTACTGTAAATTCTAATATTTTTCATAATCTTTTCACTCTTTTTCACAAATTAATAAAGCCAATAAATAAACACAGATAAAATAGAATAATTCCAACATCTTAGTTCTCCCATATTATTGTAAGAAATAACTATATTTTAAAGTCTCTACACTACCTACCATCTACGTGATATAATTTGATTTGAAAGATAAATTTTAAAATTTAAATCTTATAAATCAAATTATATTACGTAAAATTCAATTATTGTTACGCAGCTAAAGATAAGGGAGTACATAAACAAGAGTTCACTATTCTGTCCTAGAAATTGCACAAACAGGGAGGCCTCCATCAATGTGAAGTGTGAACATCGTCCTGTAGGTAACATTTTTGGTAGCATCAGCTAGTTTGAATCGGAAGAAGCGGAGAAGAGCAATAGAAACTATTTTCATCTGCCTGTAAGCAAAGTCCTTCCCTAGACACATTCGAGGACCGGCCTACACATCAAAAGCATGGGTGAAAAAGCATTAGAGATTGTTGTTGGATAGACAGACATGTTCATCATCTGCAATAACTTATATAAAGATGATACATACATGAAATGCTATGAATTTGAACGGTGATTCGGGTTGAAAGATCCCATTTTCGAGCCATCTTTCAGGTCGGAACTCCTCTGCATCTTCTCCCCAAATATAAGGCATCCTGCCCATTGCATAGGCCATGTAATATACCCCATCCCCTTTTCTTAGTCTATATCCATCAGGAAGTGTGTCATCCATTTTTGTACACCTTCCATCCTTCAAATACACCAAAGAGACCTCGTTACCAACTATACAAAGGTATAACATTCATATCTACTTTAAAGCCTAAATGGAGGAGAAATAGACACATGAAGTAGACCGTACAACATATATTAAGATTTAAAACTGTCTGAGAAATTCACTCAGACAATTATAAAATATTGTGGGTCCTACTTCATTTATCTATATTTCTCTTACTTCAAGTCTAATATTTGGATAAGAATTATAAGGGATTCAAGTCATATAATGACTGACATGAAGTGCAATGTTCAAGCTGATTAGCAGGTGAGGGGAAGAAAACAAGGAAAGGCAAAGGAAATTTGTATAGAAACCTGTAACCAAACTGTATATTAATTAAACAAGTAGTAGCAGGTAGTAAAATTGGTGCCTAACACTAAAAATGAATAAAGTTTTAACTTTTCGGGTTAATTACCACTGGAACTGCAGGGTATAACCTCAAGGTCTCTGTCAATGCGGCATGAAGATAATGCATATGATCCAGTGTTGTATCAGTTATATTCGCCGCGAACTCATCCACATTAGCTCCTTCGCCATGGCTACCAGTGACATCTCTCACTTCTTGTGCAATTTTTTCTTGGATTAGAGGGTTCTTGCAAAGCATAAAGATGAACCATGAGAGAGTATTTGCACTCGTATCTTTGCCGGCTATCATGAAATTCAGAATTATGTCACTTAGATATTGATCATTCATTATCTCTGGTTGCCTTGTGCTCTCCACCAAGAACCTTGAAAGCATGTCCTCCTTTTCATCCTGGAAATCAGCAAACAAGTTTTCAAGATTAAACTAAAATCAACATTCCCTGATTACCAAAAGCACATGATCTTGTTGTACCAAATTGGAAGGTTAATTTCAAACTAATACTTCTCACAGGAACAAATATTTCCAGAAATTGAAAAATGGAAGTGTTGAAACTTTGAAACTCACGCAATCTCGTTGCACTGCCAGCAGTCTCCTCTTGGTCCTAATCACTTCGTGCACAAAATCGTTGATAATTTTGATGTTCTTCTTAAGGACCGCCTCGCACCCAACGTTAAGAAACCTCTTCAACTTCCAGAATGGATCGACATAGCGCCAATAGACCAAAGCATTTGAATCATCAAAAGCCTTCATGAATGCAATTCCCTCCTTGCTCGACCCCTCCAAGCAATTTAGTTCTACCCCAAACCCTACTTTGAATATGGAATCCAAAGTGCATCTCATTAGTATGTCCTACATACAAATTAAAAAGAAACCATATTAGAACAACATGAATTAATCATAGGACTTCGTGTCACATGCGTTTCAGTCGAAAGGCTATTTTCGACATCCTTTGTTCATCCTCCTGCAGTAATATTGCATGCTTTTCAAGTCACTAACCTGCATATCAAAGGAAAGGCCAGCATCCGATAACTTAGAAACAGCTCTGACCAACTTAGAAGCATTTCTTTTGAACACAGAACAGCTAAAATCTCTAAGCACTCTCGTGGAGAACTCAAAGCTCGCAAGCTTCCTCTGCTGCCGCCACTTCTCCCCGTCCACAATGAATATCCCCTGGCCAAAGAGATCAGTGCTAATATCCTGATTATGCTCGCCTTTCGAGTACTTGTCGAAGTTGGTTTTTAGTATATGCTCGATATTTCGTATGTCCGTCGTGTATATCTCGCTTTGTCCAGGAGTGAGGAGCCGGAAGGTCCGCTGTTTTTTGGCAGATTCTGTTTGGTGGTCGTAGAGTTTGTTGAAGTATAAGAGCTGATGGAAGATAGTACCATGCACGGGAGGGTAGTTCTGGTTCGTGACGGATTTTCCGGTGAAGGTTCTGATCAGGAGAACGGATAAGGTTAGGATGACAAAGAGTAGCGAAAAGGCTATGAAAGTCAAGACAGCGGAAAGGATGTCCATCTTTGGTTTTGTGGCTCAGGGGACGTTTGTAGCTATTCACATATATACACAATATGAATCTCTGACACATATATATAGATAAGGAAGTCTCTTTCTAATACTTAAAGGGTAAGCAATTACATGTAGGATTCATTTTGTAAGCAAAGGACTTGATTGGTTAAACTTGTTAATCATCGTTAATTCAATGGCTATAAACCAATCACGGTCATCTGTTATATGTCAGCAGGCAAGGCTAAGGAAAGGAACGAGTCCTTGAGTTCTTCATGAGGATTGAGAAAGTCATGATCAAACCCATTAATTGTTTTATACAGCATTGTCCAATGTATTATTATCATTATAAATATAAATTGTTGCTATCAACTCACCGTAGTGACAAGAGGAAAATGCTCTTATTCATAAATGTGTACAAACAACACTTCACAGAAATATATGTATGCGATAGAGACAACATGATGACTATGTGGTTGGATTAGAATTTTTAAATATAATGACAAAAATGACAAATCACATGTTGGTTTATGGTATAGAAAATGATAAATAGAACTTTTCGATGGGATTAACGTTCACCCATCAGACATCATTTATACCGATATTCAATTCGACCACAACCTAATGTGTTGTATCATAAAGAACTGGAAAATTTCGGGTAACTAACGGCATATCTTTGACGTGCACTAAGAACAAACACTCTCTGCAGAAGTTAAAAACATTGTGCATTCCCGATCTCTCCTCGGTAAGTTTCTCAACTGCACTAAAAGTTTGCCAGGAGGCCGTGTTTGGGTAGAAGGATAATTTGGAGGAATGAAATAGAAATAAAATTGCGCCAATTCCCAATCCAAGTGTTTCCTCTGTCTTCAGGAACACATCCAGTCCATAATCATCAAGGTCTATAAATTTGGAAGGAATAACTTGGTGTCTAGAGACTCTAGACATTTGTTCGAGCAGGCTGTGTGCAAAAATAGAACGCCGTTGCCGGGGATCGAACCCGGGTCACCCGCGTGACAGGCGGGAATACTTACCACTATACTACAACGACTTTGTGTCAAATCTTTTCGACATAAATTATAAAACCAAAAAATTAAAACTAGTCGAACCCATAAAAACCCATTCCGGTCAACATATACGTGGAAATTGCGAGTTCCTGAGTCACCTTCGTAAAGTCTTACAACTTCTGGAGCGTATAAGTTTCATACGAGTTTTAGAAAAAAAGTAAAATCATCCCACTTTTTTCACAGGGTTTGCACAAATTTTTCTAAACTCTTGTCCCTTTTTTTTTTCAACACTGTTTTGCTGATTGTTAATGCCTCGTTTGTTAATAAACAATTTAAATATTAAAATAAAATAATATTAAAAAAATATATTTTTTAATAATATTTTATTTTATTTTTAATTATTTTAATTTATCTCATTTCATCGTAAAAATAAAGCCTAATACTAAGGAGTCTGATTTGGGCTCCTGTTTTTTTTGTCTGATTGAGCATTTTATTTTAATTTTTAGTTTTTTTTTACTTAATAATTACAAAAATATTATTTAATATTATTATGAATTTTCTTATTTTTTTAATAATATTTAAAAGTGTTAAAAAAATAAAGTGAAAGTTTTTTTTTTCCTCACATTATTTTTTTAACACTTTTCAATATTTTTAAAAAAATAAAAAATTCACAATAATATTAAATAATATTTTTTTATCACTAAATAAAAAAAACTAAAAAAAATTGCCCAATCGGGCAAAAAAAAAAAAAAAAAAAAAGAGTCTAAATCAGATTCTCTAGCATTTTTCAAAAATAAACTAGATACGTTGAAAGGTGAGAAAAAGGTCACGAAGACTGATTGGGTTCTCGCAACTCTCGAGGTGATCCGAATAAAATGGGTGAAAGCCCCAGCCAATTGTTGCATCTTGAAGACTAATTTGTTATTCTCTTTAAAGTTGGGCCCAGATTAGATAGAATAGAATATCCAAATACCCAATCATAAATAAATGAATAAATCTTCACACTCTACATTTTACATTTTTTTAAAGTTTTATTATTTTTTTTATTTTATCAAATATTTATTATATAAATAATCAATAAAAAATTTGAAATAATTTAAAAAAATAAACTCAAAAAATATTTAAAAAAAATATTAAAAATTTAAAAATTTTAAATTTTAAAAAAATATAGAATATAGAATGTAGTAGAAGTTGTGCAGTCAAAGTCTAAAAAAATATCTACAACTTAAGAACCCAACTGGAGGAGTCAAATCAAATTAATGAATCCTACAACACGGAAGGTGGACTTAAAGGATCGATAATGGTAGAATGATGATACGGCATGGAAGGTGGACAGCCATCATTTTTTTATTTTATAATTTCTTTTTTATTTTTGGTGGATTTGACCCATGTAAAAGGCAAGACTTACAAGTTCTGATTGAAGTTAAAAGAATGCTTTGGCTATCGAGATTGAGGGCTAGTTTAAGTAGTTAAATATTTTTATAATATTTTATTTTTATTAATTTTTATTATTATTTACTATTATTTAATATTTTATTATTATTTTTTTATTATTATTTACAGAATATTTAAGATCATTTCATTACTTAAATGCAATCTGAATCTCGAGAGTTATATCGATTTTTCTTTTCTTTTCTATTTAAATATTTTTAAATGATATTGTGATTTTTTTTAAATATTTAAAGGCGTAAAAAAATGTATGGAAAAAAAAAAAGTCATTTGACATTCTTGGGAGAATTTATCGGCTTGTGGGTGTAGAACAACTCAAAGTTAAATTACATTTGAAAAAAAAATGTGATCTATTATTAAAAAATTAGTTTATTTCCTGTGAGTATCGTATTTATTCATTTTTTTTTTAAATGATTGCATGACTCATATATTATACGACTGTAAATATCATTTTTCTTTTTTAATTTATATTTTCAAGTTAGTGTATATAACATATATAATAAAGTGTTTACTTAATATAATTTGATTGAAAAGATGAAATTTAAAATCTGAATCTTATAAATACAAATTGAATATTTTTATTTTTAAGTGATATGTGATGGTGTGCTCACCAATTTAAAAAGAAAATCACATTCGACAGTATTGAGGCGGATTGTGTTCCGAGTGCGGCTCCGCACACCTCACATGAAATTTTTTTTATTTTTTTAAACTCAGCACATGGTGTACTATAGGCTGATGTGCATATTTTCTCTCGCGTTCCACGTTTCAATGCACGGATTGTTAAGCTAAATGGGTCGATTTCACAACTTCATCGCCGCTAGAACTAGTTGAGTCGGCCACAAAGCTCGTCTTAATAACTGAATTTGCGTGCAGTCTTTTTTTCTTTTTTAAGAGGATTTGCTAAAGCAGTTCGTAACAAGAGAGATTTGCTAGATAATTTAACACACCAAACTGCAAACCAACATTCATATAATTTTGTTTTAAAAAAAAAAAAAACATTCATATAATTTTTTTATTATAAAAATAATTAAAAAAATACCTTACATTTAATATTGGTAAGGTATGAACGAGCGAGCGCGTTACATGAGTGCGTAGCAAATCCCCCTAGAGAAACACTTTCCCTAAAAGAAATTCATTTTCAAAAAATTGCTTTGGGCAGCACGAATTTGATCGCAGTTACGAAGAGTACGTAACGACTTTCCTTCAAATTGTGTTGTTCAATTCGTGTTTCCAAAGCCGCTTTAACCATTCCGTTCGATGATTTTCCCAGAAAATTGCCACACATGAAAGAATGGTGAGAAATCTCTCTCTCTCTCTCTCTCTCTCTCTCTCTCTCTCTCTCTCTCGCTTTTTCTTTCTGATCCCGTCAATTTTCCTTTGTTCTCAGACATGAGTATCCTCAAGGGACTTATCGACTCTCTTGGCTCAATCTTTAGCTCAACCTATGGTTCTGAACCAAACTCCGGCCCTCCCAATTCTTCTTCCACCATGGATGGTGTAGCTGGATCGTCGGTTTCGAACGAGCGCGTAGCATACAAGCTCAAAGGATACTTCGACTTGGCAAAGGAAGAGATCTCCAAGGCCGTTAGGGCCGAAGAGTGGGGCTTAGTCGACGACGCCATTATTCACTACAAGAACGCCCAGCGGATCCTCGTCGAAGCTAGTTCGACTAGTGCGCCTTCTTATATTAGCTCGAGGTGGGAGAAAAATGCTATTAATTAATGGTCTGCTTCTTTGTTGGTAGTCTTCTAGCGGATGAAGTGGTGGGTGATATTTCGTATTGGTTTGTGAAAGGTGGACCAGCAACTGTTGCTGGTCCTTTGGTTTAGATTCTGTGGATACCGAGAAAATTGAATAATGAAAACAAATTGGAATACTGGTTTGATATGTACCTTATGCTTCTGTGTTTAAGGATAACGAAAGATCCACTCGATAGGGTTATTTTAGTTATAAACTTAACTAATTGGTTTTCCCCATGTATACTCGACGACTGATCAGGTAAATGCTATCTGGATGGGAGTTCTCTGAGCTTCGCTTCTGCTTAGCTGACTATAGGAACAAATGATAAGGGCACTCATATATTGTTTGCAATTTGAGTCTAAGGTGGCAGAACTTATTAGATATTTTGAGGTGGTATTTATGATCTTCTGGCCCCCTTTTTTCCATTGTAGGTCTTGCTGCTGCATATTCTGGAAACTATTTGTTGATAATTAAATGTAGATTGTAGGAAGGTAGAAACTAGAGGTTATCAACAGGTTAGCTGTCGAATGATGCAAAGACCGGGTCTTACATGCAATACAAGCAGTAAAGACAGCATCCGTCTGTTGTGGGGGGGGGGGGGGGGGGGGGGGGGGGGGGGGGGGGGGGGGGGGGATTGGCTTGGGGAGCCAAGTAGATGGAAGTATGCTTATGGAACGTATGGAAAATCATGCTTCATCATAAGCCAACACGTTATTTTTTACATTAACAATTTAAATCTGTCTTTGTGACAGTGAACAAGAGAAGGTGAAATCCTATCGTCAAAAAATATCAAAATGGCAGGGTCAGGTTTCGGAAAGGTTAAAAGCTTTGAGTAGGCGTGCAGGTTCATATCTCATACTGATATGACTAATTGTTGGGATAATAAAAAAACACTGATATGGATTTCTAGACAGTGCTTATACTTTCTTTTCCCTTTTTGTTTCCCCTTCTCATTTCAGGTGGTACATCCACAAGTAAGGTATGTATTTTTATTTCAGCTAGCCTCACTGTTTTTCCTTCTTCAAGAACCCTTTTTAGAACATTTTGAACGGAGGACTGCCGCTTTATATATATTCTGTATGTTTTTTTTCTCTATTTTTCCGATGTTGAATATCACCTATGCGCTTTTTATTTTTTATTTTCTTTCAGAGCACCTTAACTCAAGCTCAAACAGCTGCAGTTATGCCAGCAACAATAAATGCTAGAAATGATATGTTACAAAAGTCCCGTGGCTCTAGAATTGGCAAACCAGTGATGAGAAATCAGACAGATAAAGTTGTAAGCCCAAAAACTATGCAAGAATCTAACACTGGTAGTGAAGCAAAATTGGTTGAAATGATAAATACTACAATAGTGGATAGAAGTCCTTCTGTTAAATGGGAAGATGTTGGTGAGCAATTATTTTATGCTATTTCTCTCATTTTTTGTTGCTTTGCTTGCCATTTAATGCATTAATTAACAGAGTGACTCGTCTAAGTTTGTTTTCAGCTGGCCTTGAGAAGGCAAAGCAAACTTTAATGGAAATGGTTATCTTACCAACGAAAAGAAGAGACTTATTCACTGGTCTTCGGAGGCCAGCCAGAGGTATTGCTTTGGAGTACTTTTTTTCCTACAAATCGGTGATATTCCAGCACTCCAAAAATATGCTTCGTGAAACAAATTTTGATGTTGTTACAGGTTTGCTTCTTTTTGGTCCCCCGGGGAATGGGAAGACCATGCTTGCCAAAGCAGTCGCTTCAGAGTCTGAGGCAACATTTTTTAATGTATCTGCTTCTTCCTTGACATCAAAATGGGTGTGTCTCTGTCCTTGGTATCATTTTGTTTTGAAAGATTGTGCTGGTTATTATTCTTTTTTTTCTTTTTTTTTTTGTTATTTTCATTGTTGAAGAAGATCTTAGAAGTTTTATTTATACTTGAATAGGTTGGTGAAGCTGAGAAACTTGTTCGGGCTCTCTTCATGGTGGCTAAATCCAGACAGCCATCTGTAATTTTCATCGATGAAGTATGTTATTTTCTCTGTTTGCTACATTGTGAGGGTCAAATCTATTAGAAACCATACTTCTTTTTCATATAGCTAATTTGTTGTGAAGTATTCTATATCTTCCACACCCAAAGTAGATTTGTGTATTTGATTAGGGAACTGCACAAACATTGCATTTTGCTGCTGTTTCCAATCACCTTTTAAATTGTTAAATGTTGTAAAAACAATTTGAGGAACTAAGATCTGGTAATATTTGTTTGAAACTCAAGCCGACATTTGATATACCAATCTTAATAAATATATTCTTGAAATAAATGTAATTGATTGTATATTGTACATGCAACCATCACATATGTTTTTGCCCCCGCAACTCCACCATGACCACCACCAGCACTAATGGTGTTGTTGGTCCTTCAACCTTCTTCCTTGTGACTGACATTGTAATGTTTGTTCTTAGTAGGCTAAGATTTCCTATTATTCTTTATTCAACCTCATTTATTCTCTTTTTTTTTTTTCCATTTTTGTTTTCTCCCCTGTGCCCCAGTGGGTGTCTATTTGTCTAAGTTGTAATTGATTAACCTTATTTTTTTTTAATTGTTAACAGATTGATAGTATCCTGTCAGCAAGGCAGGCTAATGAGAATGATGCAAGCCGAAGGTTAAAGTCGGAGTTTCTAATACAGTTTGATGGGGTGACCTCTAATCCTAATGACGCCATAATTGTCATTGGTGAGCTCCATATCTAATGTAGCCGAGTCTTATCCTGACTACTTAGGGTCAGTTTCGTGTATCTTTTTCTACAATGATACTCTTTCTTGATCCACGTCTCTTATTCAATGGTAAACCATCATGCCCACATCGTGGACACTTCTTTTGGCGTCCCTACTTGGTTCTACTTTATGTTGGTGTAATTTGTTGGATCGCATATCTAATGTTCCATTTTCTTGCTGAAATTCTCTCTGCTTTTATGCCCATGCAGGTGCTACAAACAAGCCACAAGAACTGGATGATGCTGTTCTTAGGAGATTGGTTAGTCTATTATCGCATTAATGTCCAGAAATTCAATTTTCTGGGAACTTAAGATTGCGAGATGCTTATAGAATTTACTTTCAAGGAAAAATATCATACAAATGATGGTTAATACTTTACTGTTTTATTTTTCCATATCTATAGTGAAATATTGAAATATTCGTATGTAAAGGAAGCATTGTGATCAGATTTAGCCTTAATGTGACTCGATGTGAAATCTGTTTCATTTTTAACCACGCTTTTCTTCGTGCTACCACTTCCTAGCCCTTTGTTAACTTGGGGCCTCATTGCTATATAATTGTGGGAACAGACTTGCAAGTGAAAAAAGAGTGAAGTGAAGATATGGGTGCTGAGACTAAAAGGAAAGGAAATTTGTACCAAGTGTCTAGGTAAACTGGATGGCTGATGGAGATGCAAGGATGGCAGATGGAGAGCCTTGCATCTATCTGGCATTTTCAGATTTCACCTAGATTCACATCTCAAATGCCATTATCTTCTTTTTTTTGTTTTGCCATGTCAATTAAATGAACATAAGTTCTTCCCAAATTGTGAAACACCAGGTCTGCGCCTTTTGAAATTGCCGAGAGCCCCAGGCACCTTCGTGATGACCATACTTAGTTCCCTGCATGTTCATCAATGTTCATTATTTATGTATTAAATTTCAAAAAGATTATAATTTGAAGAAAGATATGACATGGCAAGTAGCTAGCGTGGTATATTAAAAATAAGTTGTTCTCAATTGCTTCTTGTTGAAAACTTTCACAATGTTTATAGCATTGGGAACTTAGTTAAAATTTTATTTTCAATTTTTTGACTGTGCTTAATGTGAACCCTGAACCAGGTGAAGAGAATATATGTACCTTTACCAGATGAAAATGTGAGGAGACTACTTCTTAAGAACAAACTCAAGGGCCAGGCGTTTTCCTTACCCAGTAAGAATATACTCTTGTAGTAGTATAGTATCTTAAAGCCCCAGTTTGAATTGATTGCTCCCATACTGCTGATCAATATGCTTTAAGTTATAGGGCTACTTATAGTTGCTGTGCTCTTTTTCATGGTTTTTAAATTCATTGGTATCTTTGATTATGGCCAAATATATGTAAGCTTGTTGAGCTTTAAATGCAAAAAGCATTTCATCTCATCTCATCATTACAACTTTCTCAAATTCCCACACAAAATACAATAAACAATTCAATTTTTTCAAATCTCAAACCAATAATAATATTAAAAAATAATATTCTAACAATATTTTATTCAACTTTCATCTTAACTCATCTCATCTCATCTCAACTCACTATCCAAATCTCTCTTAAATGTTTTCAATAATTATGGGTTATGCTAAACTTATAGAAAAAAGGTTGCCCAAATTGCTAAGTAAGTGTAGTAGTAGATGTTTTATGGAAGTTTGAAACGAGTCCCATAAGAAATACTATTGGCCCTATTTTGTCATTTTAGTGGTTAAATAAATCATCATTCGCTACATTCAGCCCGTCCCTTAACTCTGACACGTTGTTATCAGGTTTTATATTTAGCTAGCTAGCAGTTCTTGAATCTTGGCACACAAAGGGATTTACTTAGATGGACAAATGTTTTTTAAGATGATTAGTTATTCTAGTTCTGAGGAGATAATTTGTATGTTATGAACCTCCTTGTATATGTTATTGTAAGGAAGGAGATGAGGAAATGGGATGGCTGCTGCTGTGTAATGGAATGATGTTTGTTGTTGTAATAAGGAATGTGGAGGAGATGAATTGTTACGATTGCAGTAATGAAACAGAGGGCACACAAGCTGTTTGATAAAAAGCTCAGAAGAGCCACTGATTCATAGCTACGGGTTCTTCGAGGGACCCAACCTCCATTACAGAAATGATCAACACAAATATATTCCAGATTCAAGATGCCCTCCCACGAGGACTCCCCACTACATATACTTGAGCCAACACCTCTAATTGACCATAACCAACTAAGCCCATGTGCCACTAAACAGATTAACAACTCAAATACAATAAAAAGTAACAACTAATTTGGACGCCCATCAAGCTCGGCCCAATTTACTTGGGTTCATTACATTGTACCATATGTTCTGCTCTTCAGTTGTTGAGGTTTTGTTGAGGCTCAGTTGTTACATTTATTGACGACTTGATCCTTTTTCTTTGTTTGACCCGTCGTGATTTTGTGTCTTCCACACATTATGATCGTACTGAAACATGTTATCTCATTTAATATTGCACGAAAAGTTGCATTGGGCAAGCATCACTCTTGTGATTGTGAATTGTTGTTAGTAGCCCTTTAACTGTAACGCACTATGAATTGCATGATCATCTGTTTTTCTATGTTTTTGACAGGTGGAGATCTAGAAAGGCTTGCAAGAGAGACAGAAAGTAAGATAACTGTCCAGATCATAGCTTCTGAAGAAGTGCCTTTCGTTCTTTTAATCTTTTCCTTTGTGCATGAATTGGAAAAATGACTTTGGCATACTAATCTGGCTAAAAACTTATCCCTTTGGTGTCTCTTCAAACCTTGGCGGCTCTGTGCTTGGAATGGCTACTGGTTTGCAGCCAATGCACTTATGTCACTAAGAGATGTTGTGGAACTGAATCCAAAACAACGTTTCTAGTCCAATTAAACTTAGGAACTGCTGTTCTTGATGTACAGGATATTCTGGAAGTGATCTACAAGCCTTATGTGAAGAAGCTGCAATGATGCCAATCAGAGAGCTAGGTGCGAACATTCTAACTGTCAAGGAAAATCAGGTAATCTAACTAGAACATGATTGTAACCCTATTTCTACTCTGTTAACCAGCTCTTCTATGACTTGGATCTGTGAAAATTAATTATTGGCAAGTGTTTTGGGGAATCAGAAGGCAGTTTTCAACAGTTACCAATGCAGCTTAGAGATTTTGTCATACTTTTTATGATGCAAGTTTTTATGGATGTTGTGGTTCGTCAGAATCCCTCTTGTTCTAGCTTTCTGAGTTAGAAGCTTTGCAAAGGCGGCATTTGATAAATGAAAATGCGAAATTTTTTGGGTTCCAGAATTCTCTCTATCTTGTGTATGAAAAGATTACTTGTTGGTAAAAGATTCTTGGACCTGCATTGTAAGCAGTCCTTTAGAATACATATCTTTAGAAATCATGTCAAGCATTTTAATGTCAACAAATTTGTTTTATCAGGTAAGACCGCTGAGATATGAAGATTTTCAGAAGGCAATGACTGTCATTAGACCAAGCTTAAACAAAAGCAAGTATGAAGAGCTTGAACAATGGAACCAGGAGTATGGATCTAATTGAATTCGTATTAAGATTCTAACGATTCAAAGCAAGCTGTTTTGCAGTGAACTTCAAACAAAAAAAGAAGAAAAGAAGCAAAATTATAGTGCAACTACACTGTAAAATGTAAATGTCACTCCTCCTCGCAACCTGAACTCTACAAATATAACTCGAATCATTTGTATTCTTCTGCACATAAGTGCTATTTATTGTAATGGTGCTGTTTTCTTTTAATGGACAACACTAGAGGTGGGTGTGCAGGGTAACTACTGAAAGAGCATTAGTCGAATTGCCTGCACTAATATCTTTAATATATTCCGACGCAAGAGGACTCGAGGAACATAACATTTAAATCTAATCCTAATCTGGTCTCAATTTACATTTTCGTGTGATTAATGTCATAATTGGGAGCAAAGAGTTTTTCAAAATCTTTAAAAATATATGTTTAATATACCCACCACATTTTCCAATCTTAATTAAAGCATCTCTCAAAATTTTTCTCGATCCAAATATACTTGTAATGGATTTTTTATCACTTTCACAAATATTAAAAAAGCAATCTTTAGAAACATTCTCATAACCAAACTACAACCAACCTCATCCATATAAATTCTCCAAATCGTTAAGAGGAGGAGGGCTTCCTCTTCCCTCCTCTTTTCATTTCCCCCCTCTTTCCCTCGTATTACTATCCCTCATTCCCTCATTTTCTCCCTCTCCTTCACTCATTTCTCTTCTTTTCTGAATTTATTTTGTTTCTTTCGAGATTGAAAAGACAGATCTACAATTCTCTATAGTACCTTTGCCTTTGATGAAGCACAAGCAGCACAAGATACTTCCTAGGCCAATCGTTGGGAAGATATTGGCGGATCATCGGATCAGATCGTTCAAATCTGACTTTTATGGCTGATTTCAAAGTCTATCAGAGTAGATCTAAACTATAATTCATCATTTTCACATATATCTTTCTATTTTCATTGTTGTTTCCTTTTGTTTAGTTAAAAATAAAAAAAAAAATAAAAAAAAAAAGAAGAAGATAATCTCTTAGATGTTTTGTCCGTAGAGATTAAGTTATCTCCTCTTATGGATGGTGGGGTATGAATCTCTATTATCTCCTCTTATGGATGGTGGGGTATGAATTTCTATTTTAGGCAAAGTGTTATCTCTTAGACGGTTTTTTCTATAGAAAGCTTCATCAGTAGTTAAGACCATATCAGTCACAAAGGAATTTGTGTACTAGTGGAGCTCCAAATGTAGTAATTGATTTGTGATTTGAGAATTTTCCTGTATGTATCCGATTATGGATGTAACTTTTATCTAATAAATTAATGAAGTCAATATTCGTAAAAAAGAAAAAAGAAACATTCTCATAACCAAGTACAAACATTCCTAAATTAGTGTTGAAAAATGAATAAAATTTTTTTAGCCTTATTAGTTACCAGTGGTTTAGCGCCCCAAACCGCGACCTCACTGATATTACCTTCTTTATTAAAAGGAAAAATAAAAGAAAAAAAATTGAGAGAAGAAGAAAGTCTTCTGTCTCACAAAAGTTATTTCCATCTTCAATTTATACCGTTTTATTAAATTGATTCTTTATACATTAACATCAGTATGTGATTTGGTACGCAAACTCGATTGCAAGAAGAATTTTCTATTCTTTTTTATTGACAATTTATTGTCTTAGCAAAATCAGAATGTTGGGCTGTATGAAGAAGGTGGGCCGTGGCCCAGCACTCTGCGTTTCGGCCGAAATTCAAATTTCCGTAAAGCTCGTTAGCCGTTATCTTGTTTAAAAATCCCTCGAGAGCTTTCAAACGCGAAAATTTCCCTCTTGATCTCGCCCCAAATTTCCCTCTTTCTCTCTCTCGTCTGAGTCGTCTCGCACTTTCGATTTCCATCGGAAGGTAAGCCCTCTTTTTTCCAGAATATCAAACGAATGAGTCCTCACAGCACCCAAGCACCAGAAGCGAATCCGAAGAAGCAATGGTCCTTGCAAGACTTCGAGATCGGAAAACCCCTCGGAAAGGGAAAATTCGGCCGGGTCTATCTCGCTAGAGAAGCGAAGGTAAGTAGTTTCAATTTTCAAAACTCGCGACCTAAAGTTATCTTCTTGTATTTGAAATCTCTCTCTGTTTTTTTCCCCCAACGTTATAGAGCAAATACATAGTGGCGTTGAAGGTGATATTCAAGGAACAAATAGAGAAGTATCGAATTCAGCACCAGCTGAGGAGAGAAATGGAGATTCAGACCAGCCTTCGGCACCAAAATATACTGCGACTCTATGGGTGGTTCCACGATGCTGAACGCATTTTCTTGATACTCGAATATGCTCATGGCGGCGAGCTTTATGGGAAGCTCAGGAAAAGTGGCCATCTCAGCGAGAATCAAGCTGCCACCGTAATCCTCCCTCTCTCTCTCTCTCTCTCTCTCTCTCTCTCTCTCTCTCTCTCTCTCTCTCTCTCTCTCTCTCTGTGCAAGTTTTTTTTCCCTGTAAACACTTACACTCTGGTTGGTAGCTGAGAAATTTAGGAAAGAAGAAAATAAAATAAAAGGTAGAATTAACATATGGAGATCTACTTTGTGGAGAGCCCCGATAATGAAGATTCTAGAACCTGTTTTCTTCTATTTAGGACCCCTATAAGTTTCTGAAGTTTGATCGTGATCTATCTGCTGAAGGAAAAGGGAGAAATAGGTTTCGCAGTTTCATTGTAACCTGGTGTTGCTGTGATTTGCTTCAACTAGACATCTGATGCTTTCTGGTTATGCGTACTTGGGTTTGCTCCCGTCACCAGTTCGAGTCCCTTAGGGCCACCGGAGGTTTATCTAGTCGTTAACTTCAGGGTCCCATGAGATTAGTCAAGGTGTGCGCAAGCTGGACCAGACATTCACGGTTATAAAAAATATGTATATATATTTCTGTGTTTTTTATGCTGTTTCTTTCTCTTTTGAAATTTAGTACACAAACTTTTCGGTCTCAACTACTTCATCCCAAAAAAAACATCCTTACGGGTATCCCTTTTCTAATTTTAGTACATTTCAAGCCTCACACAAGCATTGGCGTATTGTCATGAGAAGCATGTGATTCATAGGGACATCAAGCCTGAAAATCTGTTGCTTGATCACGAGGTATGCTAAAACTCCTAGTGACACCTTTCTCTTTGTTTTCTATAATTATGTTGTGTTCTACCTACGAACCTATTATTTTTCCTAGATTTGTGTTGAATATGCAAAAGGGTCTTTTGACTTTTGCTGGTGCGTCATAAACGAAGCTTGGTGTCTTAATAGTTTTTTTTTTTTTTTTTTTTTCAAATCTCTAAGAACTTTGGCTTTTGATAGGTGACCTTCCGCGGAAACTCCTTGCTGGTTTAAATTGTATTAGCCATACTTGACAAGTTTACTCCAAAATCTCGGCAGTTAATTTCAGAGATGTAGGAGTTTTCTATTGCTTTCTTAAAACTTCCTGGATTTTTGGCTCAAAAGATTAGCCAAATTCCAGCGATGCTAAATTCTATTAAAAAAATGTCCATCTGTATGGACCTCAACCCCAATTAGGCATATGAATATTTTAGGTTTATCCTATGCTTTGCCAAAAGCTTCCATTTCAATAAATACAACTGCAGTAGGGACTATCTGGACCTTAACCCTACAGTAGGAGCTATCAAACTCCCGTCGTGCGGTGTGAGCTTGACAACAGATTCCGGAGAATCCACAAGGGCTACTAAATTCTAATTCTAAATAATTTGGCGCTTGCTTGTGGACCAACTTCCATGGACTGTTTTTTCAAAAGTTTCAGATTTATGTAAAAGAAACTTGTCAATGAGTGGTTTCAAAAAATTGAACATAATTTTTGCTATATCTGTGCATGAAACATATTACAGAAAACTTTTTTAACTTAGTTATGTTATAACGTAGGGTCGACTGAAAATTGCAGACTTTGGATGGTCTGTACAGTCAAGAAGCAAGAGACACACCATGTGTGGAACTTTGGATTATTTAGCACCAGAAATGGTGGAGAACAAAGCTCATGACTACGCAGTTGATAACTGGACTCTGGGTATCCTTTGTTATGAGTTCCTTTATGGTGTCCCTCCATTTGAGGCTGAGAGTCAGAGTGATACCTTTAAAAGGTACGGTAGATTTACAATGATTAGTGTGGATGAAAATATCATGAACCGTGTTACATGTAGGTAGTTTCATTGTATTTGGCTTTAACCCAGGATAGTGAAGGTTGATCTGATCTTCCCTTCCACCCCTCATGTTTCTGCCGAAGCCAAGGATCTCATTCTTCGGGTAAGTTTGTTCATGGCTTTTTTCATATTGATATCTGAGTATAAAGTAATGCTGTCAGTGAATAGAGTTAGTTGCCTTCCTGAATTTGTAATCTAAAAATATGTGCAGCTTCTGGTGAAAGACTCCTCAAAAAGGCTCTCTCTTCAGAAGATCATGGAGCATTCTTGGATAATCAAGAATGCAGATCCTGAAGGTATTTGCAATAAGTAGGAATTTAATTCAGATCTGACTCTGCCATGGCTTTGAGGGATTCACATGGTTGAAATATGCTTCTGATGGTGAAATTTTTGGCGAAATGAAGCAACTTTTCTAGAGTTCATCATTGTAACCTCCAATATGCCAACATAGGCCATTTTTATGTGAGAATATGTTCACTGTCTTGTTCATCTTAGGTTGCGACTATGGATTCAAGTATAGAAACTTAATTACAGCATGTTTGAAGGCACTGCCTGCGTGAGTTTCGGATCTATTCAGTAGATTAACTTTTTGTTGGGAGTTAGGGGTAGGGGCCTCAGTGAGAGGGAGGCAAATGCCATCCAGCTGCAAGGCCGCTGGTATCTTGGTATCTATACTAGATTAATGTTGTAATGGCTGTCCCAAACTTTATTTTTCTCTTTGTTGGTTTACAAAATAGTTCCAACTTCTAATGGTTAGTAGGCCTTTGATCGGAGCACTATGAAGTACACGATGTGGTAGCCCTAGCATTTCTTTCTCCCATTTTAAGTAATACTATATGCAATCATAGAGTATGTAAGTACTATGCAATCGCTTTAAAAAAGAGTGAGATTTATTATTAAAAAATTATTATTTTTTGTGGGTCTTGTATTTATTTATTTTTTTCAAAGTTATTATACGGTATTTGCACATTCACGATTATAACTATCATTTTTTAATAATGCAAATATCTAGATTTATTTGCAAAATAAGCAAGATTGGGATTTTGGGCTTAATCGAGAAAAAAAAGACGAAATGCAAAAATAACTTTGGGGCTCATTTTCATGAGAAATTGAGAATAATGCGAAACCAAAACAAAAAAGCCGAAAGCAAGAAAAAACAATGTATATTATAAGCTTGCCGTTTCTCGTCAAAAGGTGTCGTGGTGTAGTTGGTTATCACGTCAGTCTAACACACTGAAGGTCTCCGGTTCGAGTCCGGGCGACGCCATCTTCTTTTCCTGGTTCTTTTTTTCAATGAATTTCCCAAACATTCGCTTCAGAATTGCCATGATCCAAACCTACAACCGAAGTAAGAGTTCATGCAATTCCTGCTCTAATTTCTCATCCAAACCAAAACAGCGAAGTCAAACACAATGCTTCCATTTAACAAAATAGTGAAACGGTGCATCAAAACTGGTCTCTCAGCCGCTCGAAATGTTACAAAAGCGCTTGGAAGTTTACAGGGTTGGTCTTCTAGACAACATTTCATGCCGAAACATAACCGTATTCATTGGCAGTGATGCTGGTGTCCGTAGTAGTAGTGTCACTGCTACTGATGGAGGCACTTTTTTCATCAAGCATCGGCTGAGGGCTTGCTTGGATTGAGATGGAAAGATCTGTGTTCGGAGATGGAAATTTTGCTTTCTTGGGTATGTTTATCCGGAGAGATGGTGAAGCTCTTTGACTTGTAGAACTGGAAGTAGCGGGAACATAAATTGCTTGGGAGGCTGCCAAGCGCATTTTGGCACCCCTGTGCATGTGCTGTACACAATACTTCCGATCAGGAACAACATCCCTGCTGCACCGCCACTTTTTCCCATCTGTTCTTCTACACCGCCCTGGTTCGAGTTCAATGCCATTTTGAACTCCGAAGCATTGGCTGTTGCAAGTTTGAACTGAAAATAATAATACATGAGTTATTAACCCTCATGCCTCCAAACTTAATTGTCTAGGATAAAGCATCAGCATCTAATCCTGGTTTAACTTCAAAAGCACACAATATTTGTTAATATCAAGTGACACAGTTCCAAGACCATTGGGCAAAAATTCTACTCATTAACTATTTCATCATAATTGATTTGATCTTAACTTACCCCTCCGATCACAAAAAGAAGTTGATGAATCAGATGACAAAAGTGCTCTGATCTTACTAATATTACCTTGAAGAACACTCTTCGGTGAGAAGCCCAATCCCGGTGATATAACCCTGTTGCTCTTGCTTTTCATGGTGGTATTGTAAACTGCATCGTTGCCACTTCTGTCTTTGCTTTCAGAAATGTGTTCAATCTTTTGGTTGACATTAGCAGTGAAGGTGGATACAGTGGCAAGGGTAGTGGTGGTTCCCATGGCCACAGTGGCAGGTATGGAGGTCATGGTCACTGCAACGGCAGGGATGGGGTTCTGGTGGTGATAGCGTCGCAACTCGCATATTTTTTGCTTCCAGTAATGCTGCTATGGGTTATGGTAGTCAGATCATGGCTGGATTGGGTCATGAGTTGAAGTCCTATAGTGGCTGAAGTGGCATGATTTGGGTTTGACTCCCCTAATTTGTCATTTGACCAGCCACTGCCAGATGGCACTGAATCTGGAGATGAAATTTCAATAGCTTCCACAGGCTTTCTTGAACGCTGACGGCCTCTGTGCATGTGGCGCTCACAGTATTTCTGATCCGGCACCACATCCTTCCCACATCTCCATTTCTTCCCATCAGTTCTTCTACACCTTCCTGGTTCAGGATCCATCATGGTCCTATAGTCAAACCCCTGAGGACTAAAATAACCTATAACTGAACAAAATCAACCAAAAGAAACAAAAGCCGATCATAATCTTTCAACTGACATTTTCTAGAACAACTTAATACCTAATTGACAAAAACCAATTTAAAAATTTATAGCCCGAGAACTTTCTTCAACAGACAGAAATACATCATTCCAAAGATCAATGTCTCTCAATTAAGTTCAAAGAAACAAAGAGTGATCATTCGATGTCATGCCCATTAAAAAAAGAAGATCATCCTATCTCAAATAAACCCATCCCAAATTTTAAGTTTAGCCACGCTACTGTTCAGATAAACAATATCCATGCAACATGTTCTAAACAAACCTTCCCAGGAAAAATCAGGGTTTATCATAAGGTATAAAAAGTTAAAACTCAACTCAAATACAGCGCACGCACACATGCATTTAAAAAATAATCACAGCTAAAATATACTGAAAAATCTATTGAAAGAAAACGAAATAAGCGAATCCTAATAAATCCATTAATTTCTAGTCTAATAAAATAAAACCCGTCTCATGTGATAGAAACCCGGTTCAACTCCAAGCCTAAAAGTAGTTTTCACCAACTTTTTTGATGAACAAGCCTTATGAATTCTAAACAGATCAGATTACTATCCGTTTAAATGCAGGGGCTTAAAGAAGAAGGAAATGCGTATAAAAATTACCACAAAATAAGCTACGAAGCAATTGAAAGGAAGAAAAATAAGACTTACAGCTAGGGTATAGCTTATAAATAGAGGGCCCGAAACAGCTAGCTACACTCTTCCAAATGGGAACGAGGAGGTGAAGAGGAACAGGAAGACCAGCCTCTAAGTGCTTGTAGATGAAGGACTGTCCTTGAAGCTCATGCAACTGGGCTGGCGTCAACACCACAGGCTTTCCGTGTTCAGTCACGGGGTTCTGTGCAGAAGCGGCAGTAGCAGAGTTTGAACCAATCCCCAGGCCCAGCTTGATCCACGGTGGTTGTGCTTCCTTCACCGCCCGACACTTCCTCTTCTCTTCAACCTCCACCGTCGATTCCTCCTCGTCAATCATCCTCTGGGGTCCAGCACCACCTCCACCTCCTCCTCTCCCTTCACATCACATATTTTTATCCACAGTAGCCATACACCATTCAAATTACCCAACAGAAAAACAAAGTTTATGAACCTCAAAAACAAAAAATTAAATAAAGCCAAGAGAAAATAGACGCAGAGAGAGAGAGAACCAGAATGGGAAGAAGGTACGCATTGAAAAGGTAGAGCTTCCATTTCACATGAGCTTCAAAAGGAAGCAAATCGAGAGCGCGGAGTTGGGGAGAGAGAGACAGAGACAACAGGAAAAAAATTGAAGAGCCAAAAAAGCCCAAAAAAGTTAAGGGCCGGAGAGAAGGAACTGAGGCACGTTGACGTGCCAAGCTCAAATTCAATCATCCAAAAGCAAGAAAACTCTCTCTCACCTGGTCTGATCAGTCTGTGAGAGAGAACGTGAGATTAAAGTGGGTGTCAGAGCGACAGAAACTCTGACGTTCTCAGCCTTCTAGTTCTACCTCTTTTTGTTTTTATATTTTTCTTTCTTTTTTCTCTCTCTCTCTCTCTCTTCAGCCGAAAAGAAAATTTTAAAAAAACAAAAAGGAAATGTTAGGTGCACTCCATATGTACAATAATATAAATAATTTATTTTTTATTTATCTTTTAAATATCTTTCATGAATATAAAATTTAAATTTAAATTTTTTAATAATTAACTTTTTAATTATTAAAAAATAAAACTAATATAAATGAGCGATGATTATATGTCATACTATAATTTTTTTTTTAAATATGTATTATGCTTTTCAGTATCTCACGCCACAATCAATATATATTTTAAATTATTTTTATTTTATTCATGTTAAATTAATTAGGTTGTTCTATCGATCATTCATATAACACATGCTTATTATGATAAAAATAAAAAAAAATCAAAAGAGGGGTAGTCAGGCCTAATTTGTTTTTACAAATTATTTCATCTCATCTAATTATTATAATTTTTTTAAACTTTTATAGAAAATATAATAAATAATTTAACTTTTTAAAATTTTAAAATAATAATTATATTAAATAATTATATTTTAATAATATTTTATTTAACTTTTATCTTATTAATCTTATCTCATCTCTGATTAATAAGATAAAAATTAAAAGTTAAATAAAATATTATTAAAATATAATTATTTGATATAATTTTTATTAATCTTATCTCATCCCTAGAAAAAATAAAAAAATAAAAGAGTATTCCACGATTCTCTTTTTTTTTTTCTCTCATACTTCTCTTTCTCTCTAAAGTTTACAGACCCTTCATTTTTCCTGGGTGGAGGGTTCGAAGCTTAGGCTCCGACCACCTCCTCCCCTAACCAGCCACAGAGGCTTTTCAATGTATATGGTTTGTTGTTTGTATTTTTTTTTCCTAACTTTTCCTCTAGTTTTCTCTCCTTAGCCCTGATCCTCCCCAATTTATTGCCTTTCGGCAACCTCCGACCAACACGCGACACCAATTCAGCCTCTCTAATCGGCAATCTTCAATGCACGAGCATTCGATACACGTGCGGCCATAGCCGTGTGGGTTTCATAATTGCAGTTGCATACCAAAATGGCTTTGGCGGCCATGCGCAGCCCCATTAGCTTCAAATGACTAAGTCCTTCAGATTTGCTCATCCATTCACCTCTTTAGGTGGCCTTACCACCACCTATGTTGGTTTGTTGCCGCCGACTTGGCTTGGATTCTGGCTATTATATGTTACCACTTTCTTTAACTAATGACCTTGTAAGAGGAATCGTGGACCTCTAAAAAAATCAACTCCAGATAATATGTGACAGTGCACCCGCCACCTTCACCTCTTCCAGCGGAGGAACTACCGTCACCAATAGTAGTTCTATTGTTCGCTTTTTTGCGAAGACATTTTCGTCTTTCTATAAAACATCGTCATATTGTAGAACAGGGATAGGGATCAAGAAATTAGTGTCAAATAAATCCCATCCCTTATCATGTATCACCACTTTATACTGTTTTCTATTACTTTTGGGTGATTGTTAGGAAACCCTACCCCTCCCCTTCTCATGTATCACTTTTTCTGTTTAATGAAATTAACTTGATTTAAGAAAAATAAAATAAATAAAATAAAATCTTATCTCATCTCTTAAAAATGAGTGGTACTTTCCCAATGAGACAAGTGTGTTATAAACACACCAACAACTATAGCGGCTAGGGATAACCGAAGATATGTCAGGGTTCTTGTCCGGTAACAGTCTAAGACGGAGGAGTGAGGAGGACACATCAACGGGCTCTCCGCTACGGGCTGAAGTCAGATACTTCACTAGTGAGACCCACTTGTACATGATTCACTGAAAGGAGGGGCCCTATTAGGGCCCGCAGATTGTCCGTACTAAGTACTGCTACGGGATGGCCCTAGATTTTTTCTGGAATTCAAAAATCCGTGCAAGGCCCATCTGTATAATTGCTAATTTGCTAGTCTAAGGCCCATCCCAAACAGTGTGTGATTGGTCACAAGGAGCGATCTTTGCTGCAAGTTTCAAGTGTAACGTCCTTTTTCTTTTTCTTTTTCTTTTTTTTTTTTTTTTTTTTTTGTAGTGGGAGAGGAGTTTCGAATTTTAAATCTCTATTTTAGAGATTGAGAATTATGTCAATCAGGTTACAGCCCTTTAACGTAACATCCATCTTTTAAACTGTATAAGATTAGATTGCAATTGAAATAAATATAATGCTAGTCTTTACTTTAAATTTTGTTATTTTCAGACATTTGTTAATACAATACGTTTTAAATAATTTTATATGTGACCCACATCTCTCTATATGAAAATAGTTTTAAATAATATTTTCAAACCCGCGTATATATATAATTTTATATATACGTTTTATATTTGTTAGGTCTCGTTTGGATACAAGACTCATTTTATCTTATCTAATCATTACAACTTTTTTAAATTCTCATAAAAAATATAATAAACAGCTCAACTTTTTCAAATATCAAAACAACAATAATAATAAATAATAATATTCTAACAATATTTTATTTAGCTTTCAACTTTCAACTTTCAACTTTCATTTTAACTCATCTCATACTATCTCAACTCACTATCAAAACCACACATAAATGAAAACCATACTAGACATGGTATGTTACAACAAAAAATTGCACCACAAAATGGAATGGGAGAAAGAGTCATCCTAGCCTACAGAGGTGTTAGGCCTATTCATCCAGGCCAAATTTTTTTTCAACCCGGTTTGAAACCTCGATAATCGAGTTCCGGTTACGGGTTTTGGGCCAATACCTGCATGGCAAAATCCAGTTACACCTGGTACCCATGTTTTTTAAAAAAACAACTTCCCCAAAACGACGTCGTTTTGACACAGAGATTAAAATCTACATCACGAAATCCCTTCATGACCCCCTCTCTCTCTCTCTCTCTTTGTGTCTTTGAAGAAATCCTAGCCTCCCTCTCTCTGCCGAGTGTCGATCGAAACTCTGTTTCCTCGTCACCATCATTGATGTCAAGAATTCAAAATTTGTTATATGCATTTTATTTCGATGTAAGTATGTTTTATTCTTAAATTTTATGACTGAGCGAGCCGACTTTAAATGCTTGTTTGTGGCATTAATGGAAGGAAGTCTCCGGACTCCGGAGAGATTTAGTGAGATTTACGTGGTATGATTTGTTTTATATATTCCATCAAGTTTTGTCGAGGGTAGATGCTCGTGATGGGTTCAAAGATGATAATACCTAAACTGCAGATATCACTCTTCATTTTTATTAATTCTGTCTCTCTTATTTTTTTTTTTTAATGTTTGTGATGTTAGGTGGTTATTACTTAAGTGATTTTTTGCGTTTCAATATTCTCTATTGATTATTAGTCATTTATTTCCATGGGCTTACAAGTTTATTGTAACTATCTGGCGTAATATTTTTAAAGTTGAGATATAGATAATTTTATTGAGCCTAAATTAGATTTAATGGGTCAATTTTAAATAAGCTGATGGACTATTATTTATTTAGGTTGTATCATATTGAGTCTAAATTAGACCCTATATTTATTTATTTAAATTTTAAAATATTATCAAAAATATTTTTGTTGTTAATATATTACTAATTAAATTCTATCAATAACATTTTGTAAATTTTAACATTATCATTATTGTTATTATTTGTGTGATTAAATTTAATTATTAATAGCATAAATGTATTTAAGTATTTTAATCTCTCTCTCTAGCAATCATTCATCAGCAATCACGTTATGACGATCACATTGTAACCGTCCCACGTCCGATCCACATTGAAACATTATCTATCTATCTCAATTGCAGACCCTCCCTCAATAACTCTATTCCCTTCCAACCATCGACCGATCGACACGCACAACTCTCTCTCTCCCAATCTTTCTTTTTCTCTCTTACTCTCCTTCATTGAGGCAACTCCTCATGCCACTGTGGGGATAATAACCGGTATATGCACGGAAGATCTCTCTCTCCTCCCTCACGCCCAGCTACCTCTTTCCTCCACGAATGTGAAATGTGAACTCACAGTCCCATGTTCAAGCTTCCACCACCAAAACTAGCACATGTGTACCAACATAGCCTCCATTCTTATACAACAAAAAATAGAGCCACGCCACACGACTCCTCCACTATGACACTGAGTTGAAGCCTCAAAACTACCCCATGTCCGAAGGCCTTCACGTGTTTCTTTGCAGCGCCACCATGTGCAACTATCCATCCCTTGACGCCACTGCATCAAGCCGATACCATGCAACCATCATGAGCCATCACAAGCCCTATTGGTTCCTCATGGCAAGTAGAACCTACGGCAACTATCACGCCAAAGAACCATCATGGCAACCAAGATGAGCTCTGTGCTCACACTCTATGTTGTCGAGCTTATCTCTCGCTCATCTCGCCAAGACGAGCTCCGCCCTCGCACTCTATGCGGTTGAGTCTATCTCTTGCTCACCTTTCCAAGACGAGCTACATGTTCACACTCTATGCAGTTGAGCCTATCTCCTGCTCACCTAGCCAAGACTAGCCCCACACTCGCAGTCCACGCAGTCAAGCTTTCTCCCGCGCTAAAAAATCTTTACTGCTTAATGCGATAGGAACAAATAACTAGGAATCTGCGCCTGGAATTTATTTCTCTATGGACTTTGACAGATTATTTCGATTGCATATTTTATCTTTAAAGATTTTCAAAGTTTTTGTTGGAACAAATTGCTCTTAAAAATTGTGGACAACTGTAAAAGATAAAATTTAACAGACCTATGATATTTCCTAGGTTCAACCCAATATAGAGGATTAGTCAGGAGGGAAGAATAAGATGAGAGATTGAATGGACAAAAGGCTTAGAGAGTGAAAAATGTCACGAGGAAGAGGGGGAAAGTGACATAAAGCAATAGGGGACAAAAGATAAAAGGGGGGAACCAAAGGAATTCAAGGACTTTTGGCACAACTTCGACAGGGGCTTCTTCAACCTCACAACATGAGTTCCAGCGATGAGGTCTCCACCAGAGATATATCTTCGATATCCATTGTACAGTGAGGATGAGATACTATGCGAGACTGTAAAACAAGCATATTATAGTAGACTATCCTCTCCTCGAAAGGCCGAACCCCTTTGGTCATAGACATAGTGCCGAACCACCTAAATCTGTGTCTTCCTCTCTTTATTTTTCTAATACTTATTTTACTGTTCACTGACATGGACGTGCACACGAATACCATACAGCCACACCGGATCACTATCGGGGGCTCAACACGACACCAATCAAGGTCCAGATCGTTATAACAAGCTAAGAATAATTATTTCTCCTCTTCTGGTTTGTTGTGCCAATTTTAGGCAATAATTGATTCAAAATTATCACAAAGGTTAGAAGATAGTGAGTAATGGACAATCGTGAAATATACAAATATCGTATAATTATTTTTAAAAAAAGTAAACTATATTATTAAAAAATTAATATTTTTTCCTATAATTCTTATATATTTTTTTCGCAAAAGTTATACGATGATTGTATAGTACACGACTGGAAATTTCTTCGTGTAATCAATAGGCCAATTTGATTATCAATCTCCCACATTTATGCAAGTACGCACGGAGGTAAAAGTTTTGAAAACCACAACTTACTGAGCCCCGGCCCCACCCAACGTTCCTTAAACTCTCGATCTGGGCTTTCTCTATAACCGTTACACAGCACCCGACCATCTTCATCGTAACTCCTCTTTCCTTTTTCATGTCATAAATCAAAAGAAAAAAGAAAGGCCCATTTCCGTAAATTCCACTCAAGAGACAAAGTAGCAGGGTAGCGGCAATGCAATTAGCAAAGAACATATGCCACACAACGCCCTTTTCATTTACAGCTGTGAACAAACTCTGCTGCCTCCTCTCACATGGCCACCTCCTAGCCGCCACCTCACCCTGGTTAACCCTCCCTCAACCATGGTTAACAAACAACTCTTGACCTTAGTTAGCTCTCCCTCTCTTTAATACCTGCTCCTACTCATTCACTGATTCACTCTCTTCTTACTCTACCAGCTCTTTCTTCAGTCCTGCTTCCTAACTTCCAACCATGGCCGCCTTACTGCCTATCTTCCTGTTTCTCGCTCTTACTGCCCTCACCGCCTCCGTTTTGGCCCACAATATCACCGAGATTCTCTCTAGTTTCCCGGAATACTCCGACTACAACAAATTCTTGACCCAAACAAAGCTCGCCGACGACATCAACACCCGCCAAACGATCACCGTCCTTATCCTGAACAATGGGGCCATGTCCGCCCTCACTCCAAACACCCCCTCTCCGTTATCAAGAACACACTCCGCCTCCTTGTCCTCCTTGATTACTATGACCCACCTAAGCTCCATCAAATCTCCAAGGGTTCCACCCTCACTACCACTCTCTACCAAACTACCGGAAATGTCCCAGGGAATTTGGGTTTTGTGAACATTACCGATCTCCGGGGTGGCAAGGTCGGCTTCGATTCCGTTGCTCCGGGCTCCAAGCTCAACTCCATCTACACCAAGTCCATCAAGCAAATCGCCTACAACATCTCCGTCCTTGAGATCAGCTCCTTCATCGACTCGCCGGGGCTCCTGACGGCACCGGCTCCATCGGCTTCGGACGTAAACATCACGGCTGCACTTGAAAAGGCTGGTTGCAAAACTTTTGCATCATTAATTGTTGCCAACGGTGTGATCAAAATGTACGAGGGGGCGCTGAAGACCACCAAGGATCCTAACTACATTAGCAACTAATGGTGCCTTAAAGTATGACCTGACCGTTACATTAGCTGGTGACTCGGTCACGCTTCACACTGGAGTCGACTCGTCCAGAGTTGCTGAAACGGTGCTCGACGCAACGCCTTTGGTGATCTTCAGCGTGGATAGCGTGCTTCTTCCAACCGAATTGTTCGGGAAATCACCTTCTCCAGCACCGGCACCATCACCGACGTCTCCGAGCCCCGTGCCGGTTGTGGCACCTTCTCCGGTGACTGAGGCGCCGTTGCCGTTGTCGGCATCTCCCCCTGCCCCACAGACAGAGACACCGGGAGGTGCTCCGGTAGACGCGCCTTCTCATAAGTCGCAGAACAGCACCTCAAATAACGGAGCTGGTCACGTTAAGGGATCTGCATTGGTGGCAGTACTGATCACTCTATCCATCACTGTACTTTCACCCATTGTCTTGTCCTAAATGGTAAATTCGGAGGGTCTGAAATTTTGTGTTTTTATTTTGCTAGGAGTTTTTTCTTTTTACCGCTTAAATTTATTTGATTAATGGGTGAAGGAAGGTAGGGGTAAAGTGAGCTAGTTGCGTATTTTAGCAGCCACTGGGTGTTGAGGTGTGAATGTTGCATTTGTTCAGCCTTTTTTTCATTTTTGTTGGTGTATTTGATTTGTTTTATTTTAGGAGATTGTGAAATTATCGGGTGCTACGCGTGCTTCCATTTAAAATACCTGTGATTTTGTTGATGTTCTAACAATCAAAGAGCGGAGCTAGATCCGACCATTGGGGGGAGGACCACTGTTTTGATGTTGGTATTTGTAACTTTGTGGCAAGGGAGGGGATGGATGTTTCGAGAACGTTGATGATAATCTAAACAGTACATACAGACAACTTTGGGCACCCCTTGTGCACGCTGCACGTGGCTTGTTTTATATTATTAAAAAAAATGCTACAGGATTTTGGCATTTTGTACATCGTCTCTCCTAAGCTAGTTGTCTCCATTCCCTTTACCAGATATGGGTTGACGTGTTGATGTTGACACTGCCATAACAGTGGTGACTTTGGACTTCGGTGGCGAGCTCAAACATCGTAGGGATTGGATCGTGGAATGACTTTACACGGGCGACTTTGCCAGCACAGCCTTGGTGTCGAAACTGCAATGATATAGACAATCTGAAACCTAATAATCATCACGAGGCGAAGATTCCAGCAGGGAAGGATATCGACGGCCAGGAAAGAAGGGTCACGGATGACGCCATAGCCGTAGAAGGCGAGGATGTTGGAGATTTGGATCTTACTGCGTTCGTTGCGTTATTTTCTTTTTTTTCGACAGGTGTTTTCCTGACATCTCATTCTCTATAGAGTTTCAACTCACGAAAGAAAATATTTTTCTCAATTCACAAATAGATTATCCAACACTCAAAAGATCAATTCGTATTTGTCCAAAACTTACATCAATATGTCTGGAACACTCACCAAAGAGCTAAGCATGATTCCCACTTTAATAAGTTGCAATCAAAATCATCATCATATTGGATGGAAAATCCTGGGAAGCATCAATAGAGAAAAAGAGATACCTAACAATCTATAGAAATGTAGCTTTGGGCAACGGTTGAGGTATCAGCACCGCCTACAAAAGGATTTATCTTCACCCAAACAAGCGAGAAGACTGAGGCCAACAATACCGACCACAGAGCAATGGTTGAAGTCCGGTTTTAACAATCCATGAGATCCTTTAGGAAGGGGTAAAGATTGAGAATGACCGAGAAGGAAAAGAAAACGTTGCAAACCTTGCAAAAAATCTGTAGTTAGGATTTTAAATTCTAGAAAAATCCACCAAATTTCCAAACACCAAAATGCAAATAAAAGAACGTGAAGGGGATGAAGGCTTTTCTCGCATTGTTTCACAAAAATAACGAACGCACGGTTTTGACAAAAATTTTCCTCCCCCCGCAACTTTCTCTTAACTTATGACCTGGAATGTCAAGTACATATTCGTCCGCAAGGCGTACACGAAATCACCTTCCTTTACATTTTTCTTAATCTAAATGTCATTTAGACACGCAGTCATGGTTTCACGTTGTTGGGAAGCCAAAAGCATATGGGTAGTGTCGTGTCATATACAGCTGTGGCCTTCCTTACTTGAGCTGTTTGACCGCATCAGGGCGGTGTTGGCCCTTGGGGTCCTTTCCCGACTTCGTTGCGAGCCAGCGATGGGTCAAGAGAGTCGTAGTTTTGTAGAGCATAATAATTGAAATCATATTTTTAGAGCTTTGGATGATTCTGTAGTGGCTTGCATGACGCACAAAAAATAAAATAAAAAAAGAAATTATCATAAGCCCAACACAAATTATGAATTTATAAAAGTACACTTTTTTATGAATTCTGAAGGCTGAATGAATCTATCTTGGGTGCATGCGGACAAAATACATGTAGGTCGATATATAAAATTACTTCTATCTATTACATTAATCAAGACAATAGAAAAAGATAAGATGAGTTTGGTTTTGCGGGCAGGTTTGGAGGATAGGATGAGACATAAAATTTTAATATGACCTCATCTTATCATTACACTTTTTACAAATTCATATACAAAATATAATAAACAATTCAACTTTTTTAAATCTCAATTCATATTTTTCAAATCTCAATACAATAATAATATTAAAATATAATATTTTAAACTCTCAAATAAAATATAAAATTCTCATCTTACCCTTCAAACTTGTGAAAAATGTGAATGTACTAAGAAAAGAAATAAATAAATAAAATAAAATGTGAATAAAGTAATAGAGTATATGTTACAGACGCAGTCCGCAAATTTCCTCAACAATTGTGGTGTCCGTGCAGGCCTTTCGTGCAACTTTAAGACGTGGCAATAGGGAGAGGGAATATGCCGTTTTGAGTGCTTTAGGGGCCATCACGGTTTCCATACTTTCACATGCCTTCAATCCTTGAAGGAAAATAAAAAGGTTCATCAGAGAGAGTTAAAAGACATAAAGCACCGAAGCACCGTAATTTACCTCAACAACCATTGGACCCGCTATCATTTATGAACTTGGCCATTAGTGTTCAGCAAGCAGTTAGAGAGCTGGGGGGGGGGGGGGGGGGGGGGGGGGGGGGGGGGGGGGGGGGGGGGGGGGGGGGTGGGGGCAGGACAAGTATAATGGGAGCTGGGACCATAAATATGTGGTGGCTTTGGGGCATAGATTTGAATCTTGTCTCCAAATAAAAAACTCCAGAGTTCCTAGGTGAAATAGCCAGCATCTTCCAATTTGAATTTCAAGGGAACCATATCTTCTTGGTGGATTGCTTGCCCCACCCACACTCGTTTCTATTAATTATTATTGTCATACTCAGCAGCCTAGGCCTTATACTGAGAAAAAAACGTAAAAAAGATAAAATTAAATATATAGTGTAAGGACGTTGAGTAGATTATTTTCATTATTATTATGGCCTTTAACATCCTTTAGAGACCTGTCCGTGATAATTGATAATGATAGGCTTATTATTTCCTACCATTTATTTATTATTTTTTTTATTTTTTTTATTTAATGGTTAATAAAGTGACTATTAGTGAATTTGTATATTTTTTTTAATTTTGATTAAGGATGTTAAAAAAATAATAAAAATAAAAATTTTAAATACACTATAAAATAATAATAAAGTAGTAAAATAATAATAAACTCATCATTATCCAAACTGCTTTGTGTTTTGGGAGCCTATAAACGTGACGGCATGCGTATTAAATTATTAATGGGTGGTAAAATGACATGCTCACTGCTTGGCCCAAAACTACTTCCTCATCGACTAGCCCGAAAACTTCCATATGGGCTACTCAAACGACATGGATCAAGGCAACCCAATGATTAGTTATTTATTTTATTTTATTAGTTGCGTATGCTAGTAACTAGTTTCGCAGTCTCTCTCACCCATTGAAAATAGAATGCGCCAATGCGGTGCCTAACCTTCTGAAAGGATCTCGGTCGAACAAAAAGCTCGTCAAATTCTGTAAAGCCCTCGAAATTTAGACGCTGTAAAGACGAATTAGAAAAGCACGCAACTTGCGCGAAACATAATGGTTAGTCTTTCTTTGCGTACTTTCATCGAACACCTTCAGTTTACGAATTAAACCGTGATTATTCACGCTGTTGCCTTTTTTTCTTTGTTCCTTGGGGTTTCCCAGTCGGTCACGCTGCACACGAATCTCGGTGACATCAAGTGTGAGATTTTCTGCGACGAGGTCCCCAAGGCCGCCGAGGTAAGTTCCTCCCACCTCCAGAATTTAGATATTCTCACTCCAGTTACAGGCTTTCTTTTACGCTGTAATTTTCTTCATATTGATTGTTTGCTCTGTATCATGGTGCATTTTCTTATCATCTTCATCCACTTCATTAGTCTCATAGCTCGTTTGACTTAAAAAGGTATTGTTGTAAATACTTTGGTCGTTTGTAAAACAATAATTAAAGGTATGATAAGTTCTTTTCCCTCTCACAGCTCATCAGAAGGATTTCAAATCGGCATACCTTAGCCTTTCAAACAAAACTTAGGCTGATCATTAAAAAGCAGCTGTTTTTAGTAGTGACGTAGCCATGGTTCATTCAAATGCAGAATTTTCTGGCTCTATGTGCAAGCGGTTATTACGATGGGACCATATTTCACCGAAATATCAAAGGTTTTATGATTCAAGGTGGAGACCCAACAGGTACAGGCAAGGGGGAACCAGTATATGGGGGAAGAAGTTCAGCGACGAGATAAGAGAATCTCTCAAGGTAAATTAGTCTAATGTACGAGGTATAGTTAGGTCACGGTAATTTTATTGATATAAAGATAGGCATAGCCCAGGTATACCACATCAGGTTAATGGAAAATTTTATTGGTTTTCTGGGTCCGCCATTTTTGGTTTGTATATTTGCAACGGCTATATTAATGCAAGATCGTTGAATTTATTCACAAAACCAAAACTATAGCTAAAGTACTCCACGATCTTAACCTGGTTAGTAAATGGTATTGTTATTCGTAGAGGACTAGCGACATAATCTTCTCCTTGAATTATGACAACATGATTAGTGGCACGATATGCTTCAGCAAGATCCATAGTCTAGTTTGCTGTGGAGTTGCTCTTTGTGACTATGAATATTGAATAATAACTTTTGGGTCTAGTAATTCTCAATTTTTGCGCCCTTTTTCCGTCTCTTTTCTGGCTGCAAGATTTTAGCTGTACCATAATAAACGTGACCCTAATCCAGAACTTCCAACATTATTTTGCCAACCTTATGGAAGTAGTTTCGTTTGGAACCCAGCCCCTCGTTGTCCGGTACGGATGATTTGTTGGGGATAATAGCACATTTATGCTATTGAGCTGTCTGTAGTCTTAGATTGTTGATTGTAGTATTTGGGTGAACCTTTTGGCTACTTCGGTTGCACAGGTGCATTCTCCACTTTCTTATTAAATCACTACTGGTTGTGTTCTTTACTCTCTACACTTTCCATGTGAACGTGTGTGCCCACAAGCACAGTTCTTATCATCTCCTAATAGCGGATATCCCCACACTGTTGCATGGGATATTCACAATTGAGTTTTTAGTTTTGAAGATACTTTATTCTTGATGTTTAAGCATAAGATGTCCCCTTCTTTCTAACTATTTTCCAGCACAACGCAAGGGGGATACTTTCAATGGCCAATAGTGGCCCCAATACTAATGGAAGCCAGTTCTTCTTAACATATGCGAAGCAGCCTCATCTGAATGGGGTGTACACTGTCTTTGGTAAAGTGATTCATGGGTTTGAAGTCCTTGATCTAATGGAAAAGGTACATTATTGCGCTCCCTAAGCAAATAATACTTTTTTTGCTATTTGGTAGGAAGTAAAGTTTCTGGCAACATAGATATTGGTTAAAGGCTGTACGAACTATCTAGGATCTGTACTGTAATAGCTTGCGTCTCCAAATACGAAAAATGTGGCATTACTGAGTTAAAACTTGGTTTTGCGCAGACTCAAACGGGTCCGGGAGATCGGCCACTAGCAGAGATCAGACTCAATCGCGTCACAATACATGCTAACCCACTTGCTGGCTAGCCTTGGCTTGAAACATTTCTGGCTTTTCTGCATCATGGGAAGGTACTCAGCGTGTTACTACAATTTTTGGATTAGCTGCATCAGTCAACTTGAGCTAACAGAATGGCAGAGAAATTTGTGTTATTATTTAAGAATTATATTGCACTTGTATTAATATAAATGTCCAGCAGCATTTGAATAACTTCAGAAACGTAGAGCACGTTTGTTAAATCACGCCTTTTTCTTTTTCTTTTTTTCCTCAGCTGGAGGTGAAGGAAATAGTTTATTTAAAAACAAACGGTCAATTACCAAAACAGTAGTTATACACGAGCCCATTAGGGCTAATTTAATCAGTTTTCAAGCATAAAACGAAAGTTGTCCCATTTTCAAGAAGCTTGCAACGACTTCGAGCCAGATGACCTTCTAGTTATATATCAGTTCAGACAGAGGCTCGGCACAAAGGTGAAATAATTTCTTCAAACTAACCTTCAGTTCAAATAATAAAGCCAATACCCCTTTTTTTCATTCTCGCTGGTTTGGATTCAGAGATGAGATGAGATGGTTTTAGATGAAAATTATAAAAAAAAATATTATTAAAATATTATTTTTTAATATTATTGTTGTTTTGGGATTTGAAAAAATTGAATTGTTTATTCTATTTTGTGTGGAAGTTTGAGAAAGTTGTAATTATGAGATGAGATGAGATGAAACACTTTTTAAATCCAAACGGTGTTAGTTATCTCCCAGTATAAATTAAAAAAAGAGATAAGTTACTTAAAATTATGCAAAAATTAGAAAAAAATAATATCAGATCCAATGGCAAAATCCCAGTTCTCCCGTTGAACTTGAGTACCCTAATGCAAGTTCGTATAAGCTTTGAAAATTATTATTGTAACGCATAAAAGTGATATGCTGGTTACAGAAGAAGAGAGAATATTGGGAGCTAGGTGGGTTTGTACCAATCGTGAGGGCAATATATTGCAGTAGATAATTGAGTGGCAGAGAGACCATGGGTTTTTATTTGTTTTTTGGATTGTAGACTAGGATTGGATGGTGATGTGGACCACATGGTTGATGGTGAGAGGTGCATGATTATGAACAGTCATAATTCTCTGTGCATGTGAAACTTCTAACACGCTATGTTGCTCTCTAATTCACTAGTTTTGAGCTCTCTGTCTTCCTTGTTTTTGTCGGTTCTCCTCTTTCACATCTTATTCATATTCTGCATATCAAATGGCCTGTCTCGAATCCATTGATCTCTTACTTGAACCTTTCACGGAAATCGATTCTCTATCCCACAATAAAATCCAAATGCAGCCTTCCCTATTCTCTTTTCTAATAATGATTTGGTGTGGGTATTTTAAAAGTTAAAGAAGGTGGGGAGTTGAATGCACACATAGTAGTGAAACCAAGCAAATAACTTGATGATGGGAAACATTATTGAGGATGTGGGGGTGGCACAAGATATAAATATCAATCATTAATAAGAAGATATTCATTTCAAATAAAGAGATTTAGTAAATTCCAAGTGCTATGAACATCATAACCAAAATATATAAGGCAATTAGATCATTTTGATTATGAGAGAGGTCTCATTTCTTAGTTGACTACCACGACCTTCATCCTCATCACATGCCTCGTATGGTAGTGCAAGGCCTTTGGTGTTAGTAATGCAAGAAATGAGTATAGGATCGAGCTAGTGGTCCTTGTTCAAAGAGGCATTATGAAGGGTAGGATCCCTCCCCTATTTTACACCTACATGCAAAAAGAGGTCATGTATATTTTACATAAAATGAAAAGTCAGGATTACTTTATTCCTCTCTCTCTCTCTCTCTCTCTCTCTCTCTCTCTCTCTCCCCTCTAATTTTTATTGGTTTTTTCTTTTCTATCAAAAAATAAAAGATTGTAATTCCATATTGGCCATTTAGTTTTATAATTTCTAGATAAACCTGAGCAATCTGATTTAGCTTCTTCCAAGAAATAAGAACTGTGGTTTATTTTCTCAGGTCAATTGCCAATCAGCAAGTTGAGGGACCATGTGAAGTGGCTCAGCCGATGAAATTGGACAAAAAACACCACCGTCCTCATCATTATGATAATAACCTGCAGTGGATGGATGATAGAGATAGGGGGGGGGGGGGGGGGGGGGGGGGGAGATTGTGGTGAAGATGATGACGGAGGAGAAGAAGATGAAGCCAAAAATGGGGGTGGGGTGGTTCATTTTCCAAATAAAATGAGCATGGCTCAGGTACTCAATCAATTACAGTGAGAAAAAAAGGGACAAAAGGAGAGAACCTAACCACACTGACTACTCATGATCACTCTTCATCCTCATAACCTTTCCGTTCCTTCAAATATCTACTGATCATTCTCCAAATACATGTGTTTTGCAGGTGAAACTCCATTTGCATTATTCTGAAGTTTGGATTAACATGAAGTGATTACCTAGTCTAACAAATCCTTTTATGATATATTTGCATGGCAATTATCTTGCCAGAAAGGACTACAAAAAACCTATTCTTTTTAAATGGATGCAAATGATCACTGAGCATGACGAAAAAAAGTAATAACTTTTTTGATCATTTGCTGTACGTTCATAGCTAATTATACGACATAGATTTAATTTCATGTAGACAAGCATGATCAGGAAACGACAGATCGAGCCATTACCATCGTCATCATCAAGATACACAGAAAGTCATTAATGGGAGCTCATGTAGCCCCAGTAATTTGCAGGCAAGAATTCTGGTAAATTAAACCAATATACCTTAGTGGGTTGCATTAGACTCAGTACTGAGTGCTATTATATGGCTTTGTAATGGCTAAGTTCACGAACGAGATAGAGATAAGCAGACTCGAATCAATGACAGAGACTAATGCCAACCTTAACCCCCCGAAGATCATGTCGACGTCGTCTTCCCATGATAGACATAAGCCTTTACGTCATGTAGAAGAAGGATCCCGACGGTCTTCAAACTGAAGGAGAAATGTTCTAGAATTCAAAAAAGTTACTCAGAAATCATCACTTTGATTCAAAAGATCAAGATAATTAATTTAATTTTTATTTTTATTCCCTCTCTTATGCGTTGGCAAACTCTCTTAATAAGTAGACTTAACTAAGGGTGTAATCGGTCCGATCTGATCCGGTTTTAAACAAAATCTAGGATCGAATCGGTATGTACCGGTTTTGTATTTTTCAAAACCAATTACGCACCGGTTACCCTCCTAAACCGGTACTTCCGGTTTTACCTGTTTCTGGTCCGGTCTGATTTTTCGATTTTTTTAAAATGTAAGTTTCACAATTTGTCGTTAAAAATTTGTTTATAAAAAAAAATGATTTAAAAAAATATGTTTTATACTTTTATTCATATATAATAGTATTAATATTAGACTATTGGTATAGTTATAAGTTATATATTAGTATTAGTTATAAACTATATATTTAATATTAGTATTAGTTATAAACTTTTAGTAAAAACTTATAGTATTAATTATAAGTATAACTATAGTCATTAGTCTATATTAGACTATTAGTATTAGTTATAAATTTTTAGTGACTTAATATTAACATTTTATGTAATAATTTATAAATTATAATAAGAAATTATTTCATATATGAATATATATAATTATATATATTATATATAAAAATTTCACATAAAAATTTATAATTATACATAATATATAAAACTTATATATATATATATAATATTTTGTATAAAATTTATATATACAATAATACCAATATTATTTTATATATATATTTTTTATCAACTGGTCCGGTCCTGTCCAGTCCGGTCTGAAAAATCTTAAAATTAGAACTGGACTGGAACCGGCCGGTTTTCATATTCTAAGAACCGGTTCCGGATCGGACCGGTTCAACTGAACCGGTCAGGACCAGACTGGTTTTCCAGTTTTCTAGTTTAAATTTACACCCCTAGACTTAACGTATATAAAATATTTAATTAAATATACTGAGACTCAGATAAAACTAACCCTACTACTTTGTTCAATGTGATTCAACCCATTGTCCAGTTTAGGAGTCCAATAATTTTCATCTCATCTCATCTAATATAATCTCATTATCCAAATATCGCTCAAACAAAAATATTTTTAAACTAATCATTACGACTTTTTTAAACTTTTAAATAAAAAATAATTCAACTTTTTCAAATAACAAAACAAAAATTATATCATAACAATATTTTAACTTTATAATATATATTTTTATTCAATTTTTTTTCTCTTATTTCTTAAAACTCCATTAAACATCATAATTTAAACTTTTTTACTATTATTCATAATTTTTTTACTATTATTCACAAATTTATTATCTCATCTCATCTCATTTTATGTATCTCCTAAAATAAATGAGGGGAAGCTATTTTTTTTAAGTAAAAAAACTGTATTCATCGAATGAAGCCGATGTATACATAGTGAAGCTATTTTCTTCTTCTTTTTTTCACATGTATTTATGTTATATAATAAACATAATAATCTTTCTTTTTATTAATTTAAATTTTTGAAATAAACGATGATTTCACATCCGCTTACGTAACTATGAGTCCATGCGCCAACATTTAAGTGGAGAGAAGTACTATCTCTACAAAGACATATTACAAATTGATATAAGTTGGTTTACTTTTATAAAATTTATTTGTAAACCAAATATTTTTCTTTTGCCAAACTCTATCTCTCTCTCTCTCATGTGCATTTATAAACGGTGTGACAGGCGGACAGCTACATGGTTCGTAGTCATAAGTGTCCTATTTAAAGTCCAAGAGCTGTCGCTTACAACCCACATTTTTATTCGCTGCCGATCTTTATTCACTTGCCTATAAACAACCCCATCTCTCTGGTTAGCTCCTGTAAGGTACCCTATTTTCTCCAACAAAGAAACAAAATTTTAGGGGGAAAAAAGATGTGCATTTACCCTTCATCCATCCCACGTAGTTCCCTGTGTTCTGGTTTTTGCCTTCCACGGTCGTCAAAGCCACAAAACCTTCGAGTCGGACGGCTTAGCAGGTTATTTCCTCCACAACTCAGCTCTCTCTCTCTCTCTCTCTCTCTCTCAACAGAGTTATATACGTGTAAATTAACAGGAAAAGAAGACTATTGAAAGAAGCAAAAGAGAAGAAAAGGCTGAGGATAGCGAAGGCAGAGATGGAAGTCAAGAACTTGAAATTGTACCTGGAGAACCGAAGCATCATAGAAGAGAACGAGAAGCTGAGACAGCAAGCTGTGCTGCTTCAGCAAGAGAACCAGACCCTGTTATTTCAGCTCCAGAAAAAGCTCCCCCAGGAGAAACAGCAACAACAATCACAAACATGAACACATACCGTGGTATTGCTACGCTGCTATGCAGAAAACAAAAAGATTTACGAAGGAATAGGGAACCTTAGTTCTTTAGTCTGTTGAGGGGCAGTGATCTCAATGAATCCTCTCTCCTCTTTTTTTCTTCTATTTTTTCTTTTGGTTTTCTTAGCTTAAATTAGACTTGGTAACTGAAATGATTATGGCAGGGAAGAAGAAGACGAAGAAATGGGTTAACTAATAATGATATTGGCCTTCCATGAATGGCTTGATTATGTATGTGTTTTTTTATGAGTATTAGAACGTAGTGATGTTACAACTATATGCACCGTTAATGGAATATAATCTTTCGTTACTGAGTTTTTAGAAAGGGTTTTCAGAGCATGTTCAGAATATGATAGTGAGAAATACTTTAGCGACAAAGTAAACTCACAAAGTGACGTGACATGATATGATGTGATACGTTAGATTGTGAAGCTATTGTTATTATAAAATAGATCTAATCGATCATATAAAACCAAGTAAAATAGATCTAATCGATCATGTAAATTTACTTTTGTGTAATCTTCTATAACACTTCTCTTAGTCTAATGTAATCTGAGCATTGTTAGCATAATGAAAGGATGATGGATTACATAAGAAGTCCTGCTTTGGCTCAACAGTAATTTAATTAATCATGATTCATGAATATAACTTCTGATTTGGAAGGTTATTTAAAGGAAAAAAAAAAAAGACTTCGACTTTGGAGAAAGTTATTGTCTGATTATCATTAAAGTCAACCAAAATGTCTATTTTCGTTTAGAGGATTGCAATGTAAAAGTGAATTAAAGTCAACAACAAAATCTCACTGCCTCAGCCAAAACCCTTTAACTAGAAAGCCAAATTAAGAATTGAAAGAGAAATGGAAGAGGAAATTAATGCAGCCTTATAATCCAGGTTTTCGACGTTCAGAGTCCAGGCACGAGCCACTTCAGGCTCAGGAAACAATTCGCTATGCTAAAGTGGGCCTTCTGGCCCAATAGCTAAGCCTCAACAGCATACAACGACCAATCGTCGCGTCCGTACTGCGTTGCCCCCCCGTTAACAGTTTGAACGAGACAACACGCAAAGGTTTTTTTTCTTTTTTTTTTGAGGTACAGCACGCAAAGTTTTTGGTTCCACTATCAGATCCAGCAAGACATTCGAAGAGCTCCATCTTCTTAAGCAAATCAATTACAGTCAGTACTTTGATAGAAGCACCAACAGGCAGCAACCCACTCACTCTAAAAACATTCAGGCCTACCAAATCATCACAGGTTCAGAGCTACATCAGGAATATCAGTCCAAATGCCTCGTACACTTTAGCAGTGATAAAACACTCCAGATTCATTGCCATAACTGCCGATTAAAAGAATACACACACACACACACACACACACACACACACATATATATCCATTGTCATAATAAGTTAAAACTACCAAATGCATCAAGAAACTGCATTATGACTTTATAATGGGTAAAAAATCCAAAAAAAAAAAAAAAAAAACTCCAACTAGCACTTCTAAACCCAAAACAAGGATCTAGAGCAAGAAAAATAGGTTAATACCGACGGACTAGTATAAAGTCATCGTCATCAAGAACCTGAACATCTTTTTCTCCGACAAAATTCTCCCGTCCAATTTCCTCCACCAAATCAACAAATTTTACCCTCTTTGCCAGAGGAAGAGGCACGTATGGGAGCCTGAAAATTGGCCTTACGACTCCAAGTTGAGCAAGAGCTGTGTTTAAGCCAATAGGATTTGGCTCCTGAAAGAGCCACTCAATCAGAGGCATGAGCTTCGCATTCAGTGACGGGTTCTTTCCTCCAAACACGAGTTCCCTCATCAAACCAGGAACCAAGTTGCTAGTAACAGATATCACCCCAGTTGCCCCATGGCTCCATCTAGCATCATGGCATTGATCATCATTCCCACTCCACACCACTATCCTATTCTCTGAATACAGTTCAACCCGATCATTTCCAACACACTCCTTGACACCAGCCAAGTTGGCACTCTGGGCTATAGTTTGAACCACACGTGGGGGAATATCTTGGCCAGTCCGTGAAGGCACATTGTAAATGATGCTGGGGCCATAGATAGTACACTTTCAAAGTGAGAAACCATGCCCTCCAACGAGGTTTTGCCATAGTAAGGATTAATGTGAAGAGCAGCATGCATCCCAACAGCAAAACCCTGTTCAGAGGCATGAATTGCTTCCCTTGTGGAATTGCTTCCGGTGTTTCCAATTACCTTGACTTTTCCTCCAAAACAGTTGACTGTATGGCCAATAAGCATTATATGTTCATCCCAGCTCATCAATTGGCCTTCACCAGTTGTGCCACCGACAATAACACCTTCAGCTCCATTGACAATCTGCATGTTCAACAAATCATCATATGCTTCTAGATCAAATCTACCATCAGGTAGGTATGGAGTTTTGATTGCTGTTATCAATCTAAGAGACTTTATATCCTCTGCCGATGTCCTGCAAACATGGTCAGAGGCCTTAGGGCACAAATAACCATCTATGGCAATAATTCTCTAAAAAAGAGAAGCCGATATCTCAACATCAACAGTTGCACCAACTATGTCAGTAAATAACTCAGGACCTCTGTTTTGATACCATGTGAAATTACCACTTTCTCAAAAGCTTAAGGTGATAGGAAGGGGTAGATTTATATATTTCAATTATATCTTAACATCTATTTAAACAATTCAGGAATAAAGTACAAGCCGATAATTCAAGCTTTAATAAATCTTGGAGGCTTTAAAAACACAAAATACAGGTAACATGCAAATGTTCCTAATCAAAGCAGAAGTGTTTCCTCTTAAAATACAAGTATACCATACACACTTACACCCACACTTAGACATTAAAAAGTTATGCCACAACAGATGGCTACCATTTAGATATCTGATATGACAATTGCACCCACGCAGGAAATATATATTCATAGTGTACCTATTTTTAACCTCCAAACTGCGCATTGGAAGATGGAAATTAGGTATTAGAGCCGCTTGCGGAGACCTCCATTCTGGATTCCTACCTCATAGCAATTGAGAAAATGTGATTAGTAAACTAAACAAAAAAGAGTTTGTGGCAAGAAGAAGTGGCATCTTTCCATCTAACATTAGACCAGCAAAACGATTGTCCATGGTACAAACATATAGAAATTGCGCTTCAGTCGATTATCGATACTGAGGTCTAGCGCTAAATGCAGGAATCTTTCTAGCTTAAAGTCTCGACGGAAAAAAAGCCGGAGGAGGTCAGTAAACAAAATGTTCTCGATTCAAGATGAAATATTGAAGCACCAAAACAAACAAAAAGCTTGTGGATTAAAACAAAGACTTTTCACCAAAAATGTTTTTCGGATACCGTCAATTACAACCAACCGAGCCCAATTTAATTACTAGCAAAGATAAATTCTTCACTGAAAACATCAACAAAACACACATGGACATGATGTACAAGATTTCTCCTGATTCATGGTATGCAACGAAAAAACAGCTGAAAGTAGCACACATCGTAAACAAGACCGAAGAAACCCGTATAGAAGAAATCATCGAAGTTGATTAAACTCTGCCTGTCATTACAATTTCGTGGACTGAACGCCATAACACTAAACAATAATAATTATAACACAAAAAAGTCATTTAGCTGGCGTTAATGGAACGATAAAAACTAATATAGAAAGGAAACGGCTCCGGTTTGTTTAATAAATAACTAAAGCCTCTTCAAAATAAAAATAAAAAACTAAAGCCTAAAAACGGCTAAAATACACGAATATAAATAAGAAAACGTTTATAAGTCAATAAATGAATAGTTAGATAATGGATTAAATTAATCAGATTAACCTCCTATAGTTATCCCCATAATGGGGACGCGGAGACTGGAGAGCAGAGCCCCTCAGAATCGAACACAAGCTATAGCTCTTCAAGTTCAAGGTACCCGATAACCCGATCCGATAAATTGAAGGTCTGTAAAAAGCTCGGTAACGTCGTTCTTAGGGATTCAAAACGCGAATATGAGAAGTGCCGGGGGTGGCAGAAGTGGTATTTTTCAATGAATAGTGACGGGAATAACAACCGTAGTGGAAATGTCGGCGGCGAGGGTCGCGGCGAACGGTGTTTGTTAAAAGAGGTGGGTCATGCCGTCAGATTGGAAGAGCGAGTGGTTGGATTTGCTTCGAGAGAGGAGCAGCCGAGCAGGTGGGGTTAAGGTAACCGAGGGAGGCAGTGTTTTAGGGTTTTGTTGCACCGAGTGGCAGCGTTTTGAGCGTGACAGTGAATGGACAGAGATTAATTAACAAGAAGTGTCCCACTCGCAGTCAGAGCGTACAACTTCATGGACACCACCCTTCGCAGTTTAAGCTGTAGAGTCGTAGACGACATGGTTTTATCTTCAAAAGGAAGTCAAGTAACATGCGTCAACGGGGGATGTCACGTCGTCAGTCAAGGAAGATTTTTTTTTTTTTTTTTATCTGATAAACCCAACCAGAATATAGGGTTTGTTTGATAAAGTGAAGTAGTTTTAGCTTAGAAAAAAAAAAAAAAAAACAAAAGTGAAGTAGTTTTATATTATTATTATTTACAGATTATTGATTATTTTTTATTTTTTAAGCAAGATTCAGAAATATATATTATTGATTATCTTAACATCCAAATGCAACGTTACTCATCTAAATTTTTATTGTATAATATTTGGTAGGGGTTGTTATAGAAATTTTATTTGTAATTTGAAGTCAAATCCCTTGTTTGGCGCCTCACGAGCATTTGAATTACATGTGGGGACTACCTTAAACATTGGCAATCGGAAACTTTTTGTTCTTTTGCTTACCATGCAGGCTTATATTTATTCATTAAAAACTAAGTAAAGTTGCTTTCTGCACTGTCTAATCATTACGCCAAATCTCCGCATTTAATTGATGATTTTCATAATGTATGGATTTCCTAGTTTCTGCAGTTTGTTCATCACTTAGGCAACCGCCATTTATATATTGAGGACGGGTCAGACATAGCGCTAGTTGTTTTTGTAATTTTTTTTTATTTATATATTTTTTAATATATTTAAATATTTTTAAAAATTAAAAAAATATATCAATATACTTAAAATCAATTCTTTAATCATTAAATGAAAAAAAAATTATCAAACAGTTCATTTGGAGGCAAAATAGCTTTTCTCTTATATATGATAAATCTCTCTTAGACATGATAAATATGTGTCTCTTGTTATTTTAATTAATTACTGAAGGAAGCAAATGAATGGACGTGGAAGGCTGTTGCCCTAATGTATATGCCGAGCCATAAGGGATTGTGTCCCAAGGAAAAAATCATTTTATTATTATTCCCTTTTCTTCTGCACTTCTTGCACGCTACAACAAATAAGCACATTTTGCGGCCGATTGGTTATTAAACAAAAATAATATATTTAAATCTCGCGTACTTTTATTTTTAAACAATAAATAAATTTAGATAAAAAACTGTTTTTTCAATAATAAACTTCACTTTTATTAAAATAAGTATGCGCAACTTATATTATTAAAACTATATCTAACACTTCTCAATAACTCTCGTAAACAATAATAATAGGGGTACACAATTTATACACAAAAAATAGCGGCGACAATAATGCCTCGATTTCGGAAGTTCGGAGAGTTAGCTTTTGATACCTAAAATCATCTCTAATAACACAATTTAAAATACTCCATAAAAATATCAACTTATCTGTTCAACACAAATATTCATGTTCCTCCACATAGACGCCAAATAAATACCTCAATAAAATAAATTAAAAACTCCACAAAGACTTAGACGTATCTATGACTCAGAATACCAAAATAACATAGAATAATAAATCTACTAAATAAGACTCTCCAATAAATACTTGTACCATTTGACACTTATTCCTCTACGATCATCAAATTTTACTAACGCTTCATACTCTTTATTTACAACTGAATTATCAAAATTATTTGAAAAATATTGTGGAGATAAGGGATGAGTTATCAACAACTCAGTAAGTAAATAATATATACTAATATGTAAACATGAACATTTACAGAGTTCAGAATACAAAACAATACATTTTTATTTTTAGAATGCAGAATCATAACATGTTGTAAAAAATATCAGCGTTGAAGTTAAAAAAATACTCTTATTCATAATTCCTTTGGCAAAGCAAAACTGAAATATTACATCAGAACAGAATTCCATGTTTAACTCTCGTGATAGGGTTGTGCAAACAACGATAGCCAACTGAGTATAAACAGAATGTGAAATCTTTTCCTTATTATTCTCGGAGCCCCGAGTGTCCACACAGGAAGGACTACGTAGAAAATCATTTTGCTTTCAAAGGTGGGTGAATCGAAAACAGAAAAGTTAGTACCAACCTGAACAAAGGTCACAGTTTTACACATATGGTAAGGTCAGAACAGATCAGAACATAAACAAAATGTCATACCAGAGGTTTTCAGAAATCACACCATTTCATATTAGAGTATGGAATAGATTCGGATCATCTTTATATAATCATGCATAAATCTTCATATTCGCTCTTTTTGCATAGTTAAGAAACATAATGCCAAAAATAGCTCATGTATACACCAGTCATGACCGAAAATATTCTCTCTTCTTAAATGAAATTTCATGCAAATACAGATAAAATGACTGAGGTTGTTTTCAAGTTTTTCTTTTCGTAACAAAACATGCAAATTTTTCATAAAATCAACCATAGTCCAATCGTTTTATGCAAAGTCTAGCATAAAAACTTTGTTTACCTGAATTTTTTAGTTTTCAAAATTTTTTTACAACAATGCTTAACAAATATTAATTATCACATATAAAATAGTCACTTAGCTTCCGTAAATTTTCGATTGAACACGTATTTCGATACTTAAACCTGAAATGAAATGCTAGAATAACATATTTTTCTTAAATGTCTAAAATTCTCTTAACCCTCAAATATCATTACTTCCCAAATTTCAAATATCATTACTTCCCAAATTTCATCGATATCCATTTAATTCTTCCGACTAATATAGTAATTGTAAAATAAAATTTTTGTACCAATATAAAATGAGACTAGGCCTATTAAAAATATTATACTAATTTTCTGCAAACCAACTGAGGCCCATGGTAAAAATCATGCTTAACGTAAAAATACAAGTTCGAACTTTGGCTTGTAACTCGAAGGGTATAAATTTAATTTTATAAAAAATTACTCCACTTTATGCCAAGCTTTACGGGAGACTAAAGAAATATTTCCTATTTTGAAAACAAGGTAGATACTAGAGATGGGTGGTACGTCTGAGGCTTATCGAGAGGGAAGTAGGTGTGCGGCGGAGCAAGTGACTAGGCGGCGGTCGTGGATGGTCAGCGAGGTGGAAGAGCACTTAGAGAAAGAGATAGTGATGAAAGTGGGAGATAGAGAGGAGAGAGAGAGAGAGAGAGAGCATGACGTGAGGGAGAGAGAAAGTTCACCGTGAGATAGCAAGAAGGCTTGGGATGGTTTGGGGTGACAGGAAGCTTTTGGCGACGATTTCTATGCGGTTTCTAACATATTTGGCTCTCAGTGATGATGGTTTGCAGTGGCTCACGATGGAGAAGTAGGTGCTCTATTTTGAGGAGCAAAAACATAGATGCCTTTGATTTTCTATACATGTGGCTGCCGGTTTCGTGTGGGCTATCACATGGTGGTTTTATTTTGGACTGGTTGGTGTTGTGGACGTGTTGGGTTGGCTTCTATGATGAAGAGGATGTGCAAGTTTCCAATAGCGGCCGCTTGATGCTACAGCTTCATTATGGGGAAAAGGGAAAGGGCAGTGCGGTTGTTTCACGGTAGTACTATGTTGGACGCTGGAATATAAGAAAAATAAAATGATAAAAGAAAAAAGTGCAGCCTGAGAGGTGGCGTTGGTTATGAAAAGGTGCTGGTTGGTTATTCACAGTGCAATGACGTGCATGGAAGGGGTGGCTTTAATGGAGATTTGCGGCAACCCTATTCTAGGAGAAAGACAATTGTTTTATCTAACATGTGGTATATATAGCTGCTGTTGAAAACCCTAAGAGAAGGAAAACATGTGTTGGGAATAAGTGTAGCTAGGACTAACACGAAGTATAATAGCGGAACTAAACGAAAGAAATTGATGACAATCACACAGAAAGAACACCAAGAATTAAGTGGTTCGACTCAAAACGAGCCTACGTCCACTGGTGGGGTCGGTATCAAAGATTTCACTATCAACAGAGATGGAGTACAAATCAATACAACAAAACTTCACAAGGAAGTTATCTCTCAAACTCACTCTAGACTTCTCTCTCAAGAAAAACACTAAAACAAATGCCAAATGAATTCTGAAGAAGTAAGTAATGAGAGAGGCGCCGTTTGATATTTATAGGAAAAGTGAGAATTCACTTTTGTGAACATTGGCTCGAGCGAACGTCGAGCGAGTGTCGAGCGAACGTAGATATTCTGCACTTCGCTCAAGCCAACAGTTGTGCGAGAGTCGAGCGAAGCTCTCTGCCTGAACTCGCTCAAGCTGGGTGTCGAGCGAGTGTCGAGCGAAGCTCTCTGACTTGGATATTGCTCGAGCTGAATGTCGAGCGATACTTGAGCGAAGCTCTCTGTCTGAATTCGCTCGAGCTGAATGTCGAGCGAAAGTTGAGCGAAGCTCTCTGTCTGACTTCGCTCGAGCTGAGTGAACCTCCGCTCGAGCGAACCTACGACACTTGCACTGTTCAATCAGAATTCAAGCCACCTCATAACAACATGCATGTGCATGGAAATGGAGTCGTGCGTGTTAGGGAGTTTCTAAAATTTTGGATGTCAGGTCTCTCAATTTAGAGCAACCGGTTATGAGTCTTATTAACTGGGTTGGGTTGGTTATAGCAGTCCACCTCATCTATTTTTTGGCTTGCCCGTATTTTCATGGGTCTCAATACAATTGCTAAAATAGTATTAACTCATCCTGTAAATTTTTTAAGCCAATTTCCAAGTAAATAGGTCTCACTTGATTCATTAAATAATTTAACCTAATATTAAACTCAATAAAATCCATACTCTGTTAAAATAAAATTTGAGCTCATAACATGTTTTAAAATTACTCGTTAAATCTCAAGTAGCTTTTCATACGTATAAAGCCAAATAAAATTTTTTGAATGTGGCGTAGCATTAGACAGGTGTTACAGCAATGCATGTGGTGCTAAAAACATTCTCAATGGATCAGATAAAAGTTAAATCTATTGAGTATTTAGCTATTAGAGAGCAAAATATGCTCACAATGGATTAGTTAAATTCCTACAATGACTTTCAAAAATTTTTCTAAATTTGAAGGTTACTATATATATATCAAATACATATTTTATCAATTATTTATCTTTCTCTTTCTTTCTATCACAAATTTTATCACAATTGATATATTAATTTGAGTTAGTGATATATTAATTTAATTAAAATATGATTATTAATTAATATATAATAGGTAGAATAGTAAAATATGATAAAATAAAATAAATTAATAATTAAAAAATTAAATATTTTTGAAATTATTAGTTACTCATTACTATATAATGAATAAATGAATAATTCAATATAGAGATTTGATGTGAATAACTAAAACCAAATTCATCTTATATTATTTTATTATTATATAATGAAAAAAATAATTATTCTAATGTAAAGATTTGTGTGAATGAAATAGCTAAAAGTCAAATTTCTCTTACATTCAACAAAAATATCTTTTACGTTTAGCTAGTCTATTGAGGATGTTCTATGAAGTAATGAACAGTAAGTATTTGTGAAGACATTTTCGTAATTTCGTCCCCTAATCCAAAACTATAAAAATAGTGGGACCCACCGATCTGAGACGGTGGGACTCCTCCGGGTCCTCCCACCCCTGTCTCTTTCCGGTGTTGCACGTCTTTTTCTTACTTAATATATGTTTGAAAATGTGCTTTGAAACCACCCAAACACCAAATCCGAAGCACCAATCAAACTCCTCTCTCTGCCCGGATTTCTTCATTTTAATGGAGGAGGGACTGTTTTGAGTATCGGAGGAGAATGTACTGATTTTCAGTTTTTTCTTAATTTTCTTTTTCTTATGGCTTCGAGTGCATATAGAAATGGAGCTCACAGGGGAAGTAGTGGCATGAAGGTGGATCGGCCAGTCCAGGTAGCGAACATCAAATCGTCGTCGTTTAAATCCAGGCTTACTCCGTCTCACTCTTCGGGATCCGTCCTCCGCCGCAGTAGCCCCGCCTCTTTCGCTTCCAAGGACGGCGACGGAGGTGAGTTTCATTCCATTCTCCGAAAACGGTCCAATTCGTAACTTCATATTTCTACATTCTTATCTATTGCAATGCAATTTCATTTTTTTTTGTAATCGTTATTTTACGATTTTTGATCGAGGTAATTTGAAGATTATGCTCGTGTTATTATTATCATTTCAAGTGTTTTTTTTTTTAGCTTTTGAGATTGATGCCCTCGCATGTGTTGGAGTATCAATGAACTCTGGAAGATTTCGAAGGATTATTGAGAAACGCTTACCCTGATTGTTACGAACGTATTTCATATCTCTACTTAACGACTTCCAGTTACCTGCAACAAGAAGATGAGAGGGGTTAGATGTGGTAGGGGACACCTCTGATGCCTAAATCAGTGTAGAGTGTGGAGTATATTTTAAATTTTAGAGGGTTCAGAAGTTACCTCAGACGTGTCCTTTGATCTCTATTTATATGGGTTGGGTGTGTGATGAGTCCTTTGACCTCTATTTATATGGGTTGGGTGTGTGATGAGGTGGCTTGTCTCATGGCTTGACCTTCTCTGATCCTTGCTGGATTGCGGATTGTTGGGGCCTCGAATAAGCTGTTATGCTGGAGGGAAATAATACCCTGAGCGAGTGTCACGGGCGGATGTCACGTCGGATGTTATCTTGTTCGTTATGTCATTAATTCGTGATTAATGACAGTTGGGTTTGAATCCCATACTGGTGCATTGGGCCGCTGGCCCTTTGGTCATTGTTGTGCGGGCCTTCATCCTTTGGTCCGTGGGCCTTTATAGTCGTAGGTTCGGCCCGTTCTCTATGAGGGAATATTTGGCCCTCCACTGATTTTACCAAGTTGTGGTAATAGCTTATATTTTATTTGACAGTCCATTTCTAGGTGGTGGATTTAGAGCGTTGATATGTTCTGCAAACGTTCAAAGACGCACTTTGCTATTTTTGTATTAACTTTTCAGAGTTAAGAAGTGTTAACATTTTTTGAGCTTTCCCATTCCCACTCCTTTTGTTGCTCTTAGCCCTTGGCTCAAGTGGCAACTGTCCAAATATGTGTATTATATATTTTTGTATGTATACATGCAACATATGTTTTCTGTATGTATAATGACCTCCACATGAATGAAAAAGTAATGGATTTCGGGATGCCAATTGTTGCTTTTTTTTTCCAAACAGTATCTGGAAGAGTTCGAGTGGCTATAAGACTACGACCTCGAAATGCTGAAGAATTGGCGGCAGATGCAGATTTTGCTGATTGTGTGGAGTTGCAGCCAGAGGTGCTCCTAGTGGGAGTCTAGTTTCAATTTTTAGATTCTGCATGTGCCCTTAGTAGTTGTGTTGTCGCGTCTTCCCTTGCATGTTTTCTCTCTTAATTTTTTAGCTTTCTGGTATTTTATTACTTGGTTGTGGTGTATAATCATTTTGGGATTTGCTCTACCTCAGCTCAAAAGGTTGAAACTTCGGAAAAAACAACTGGGATTCAGACACTTATGAATTTGACGAGGTTCTTACTGAATTTGCATCCCAGAAGCGTGTCTATGAAGTTGTTGCTAAGCCTGTTGTAGAGGTCTGTTATTTGTGTTACATATCTTGATTGTCAGGGGAACTTCCTTAAGATGTTTCTCTTTTAAATAAAAAGTTGGTTTATTATAGATGATTTGGTACCTCTCACCTGCCGGTACTATTATATTAGTTCTGGGAAGTGCTCACTACCTTTCTTCACGTTAAGTTTATATGAATCAAATCTCCTGTCACATGTTCCTATTATCGTGTCATAATTTTGGCAGCAATCTGATAATGTGGCCATGATTTTGTAGAGTGTTTTAGATGGGTACAATGGAACTGTGATGGCTTATGGTCAGACTGGTACCGGTAAAACTTTTACTCTTGGACGACTGGGAGAGCAAGATACAGCTGATCGCGGAATCATGGTTCGCTCTATGGAGGATATTTTAGCAGAAATTTCTCCTGAGACTGATTCTGTCTCCGTCTCATATTTGCAGGTTGTTCTGGTTGCATTTCTTCATAAGGGAATCTTATATTCTCACTTCTTATTCACCATTGGTGTAAACATAAAGATTCTGTTTTCAAAATAAATTCTTTAATCTTGTCCTGTCTACTAAATGACTGTTTTTTTTCTCAACAAACATATGTAGCTTTACATGGAGGCCCTGCAAGACCTGCTCAATCCTGCAAATGATAACATTCCTATTGTGGAAGATCCAAAAATTGGTGATGTTTCACTACCAAGGGCAACTCTTGTAGAAATCAGGGACCAGCAGAGTTTTCTGGAGCTGCTAAGAATAGGGGAAACTCATCGAATCGCTGCTAACACAAAATTGAATACTGAGTCTTCTCGTAGTCATGCTATTCTGATGGTGAAATCATCAGCTATCAATTATACAATAAATTCTCAATTATATACTTTTTTATGCTCTTGCAACAACATTTCATGAATCCAGTTGGTAATTCTTTACTGGTGTGGATTACTCAACGTAGATCTTGATGCATTTTAGTTCCTTTGTACAGGTCCATGTTAAAAGGACTTTCATGGATGGAGCAGATATCATTTCCAGTGAAAATGGTGACATCTCTCACTTGGCCAAACCTTTAAAGCCACTTGTTCGGAAAAGCAAGCTAGTTGTAGTAGATCTAGCAGGGTCAGAGCGTATCCACAAGTCAGGTGTATGCCCCACTCATGACCTCTCTCATAGTTATTCGACATGGTTATTTGTTTTTATAATAATAGTCTACTGGACTACACAATTTGGGGTAGCTTTCCATCCGTGGACACAGCTGGGTTCTTGTGCATTTACATGCCTGTAATGGTACCATGGTTTACAATTTTGTTCTGGAGGCAAACCATATCAATTGTTTTGTTTTGGGATGATTGAAATTTTCATGCATGTAAATGGTGCTGAAGTTGCTATTGGATTTTTAAAAAATATTTCCATAACTTGAAGAGATCAAGGCCCCACGTTTCTCGAGCAGTTGGCACCTTTTATTTTATTTTTTTGCTGTGGAATCAGACATCCTACAATTAAGGCCACATCAATATCTGTAAAAGCTTCACAAGCTGGCATCAGGTTTATGTCTTACTTGGAATTTTGACTTGTGGGAGTGTTGGAGACAAAATGTGCAGGGCCACCAGAGATGGACTATTTTGTGTCCAGTAAAACATGAAGGGAAATGATACATGAAAAAAGTAGTGCGGAGAAAATTTGAACAGTGCTACTTTAGAAAGACTTTTGTTTTAGATGGAAATCTTGCTAGAAAATAGAATGCGTTTTGTTTTTTTGTGAGTGATTGTTATCTACCGCCCAGAATGTTTTGACATCGAATGTCCACATCCTGAATTTTGCACAGCTATGAAATTGCAATGGCTTATGGGCCTTATATGGCTTTTGATGAATCTGCTTTATGTCAACTCTGATGCTTTTGTATATGAGTTAGACTCATTAGTTTTGTTGTGACATTGTCTCTCATCCTTTACCGCAGGAAGTGAGGGACATATGTTAGAGGAAGCTAAGTCTATCAACCTCTCACTTAGTGCATTGGGGAAGTGCATAAATGCTCTAGCAGAGAATAGTGCTCATGTTCCAATTCGTGATTCAAAACTTACGAGGTTGCTTAGAGATTCATTTGGAGGTGATATCTTTCATACTCATGTCAATATGTGATCCTGATTTAATGGTCAAATTAGTGTCTGAGACACTCACATGATTCGGATGTGCACATTGAAGCTAATCAAGGATCTATATATTTTAAGATAGGCTATGCTTCACATTGGTTATTTTCTCACAGGCACAGCGAGGACATCATTAATTGTCACTATTGGTCCATCCCCACGCCATCGGGGAGAGACAACAAGCACCATACTGTTTGGACAAAGGGTTAGTTCTTATATTTAGAAGGCTTCAAAGATTAGCTTCAAAGTGTCCAATACATGTGTACTTCCTGTGTACTTGGGCATTGCCTAGTTTCATTCTATTCAATAAAGCTATCTATTTACTTATAAAAAAAAAAAAAGTGTCCAATATATGTGATGCTCTCAATGTTTTTTGTAACTTACCACAAACCAAGTCACTCTTTTATTTATGCTATTATATTTTAGATGGCCCTTTGCTGGAATGTTGAACCTTTACTTATCTTTTTTAATAGCTTCTTCCTTTACTTATATAAAAAAAAAAATCATTTGGTTTTTATCAATGCCTAGTCTTCACCCTTTATATAACTGGCAACTGTATCGAGAGTTCATATTATGCGTCTGCAAGAATAATTATTGGATGTGCCATCAATCACAGGCTATGAAGGTAGAGAACATGTTGAAAATAAAGGAGGAATTTGATTACAAAAGTTTGTCTAGGAGGCTTGAAGTACAACTGGACAAGCTCATTGCAGAAAATGAAAGGCAGCAGAAAGCTTTTGAGGATGAGGTAGAAAGAATAAATACAGAAGCGGAAAATCGAGTCTCTGAGGTCGAGAGAAGCTTTGCAGATGCATTAGAGGTTTGTTGGGCTATTTATTTGAACAGCACTCTTATCTGTGATAAGTTTGAATTTTTTCTTCAAATATATATGTAGATGTTGGGGTGTTTGTGTGTGTGATCATGAACTATGTTTACTTATAAAAAAAAAAAATGTTAGAATACTGCTGCATCATACTTGGTGGTTGGTGGTTTAAATTCTAATCCATTCGGACGAGCGGAAGAATGTCAAGCGCTAGTCCAAACAAACTAGCTGGGGCTTTGGGGGCCAATTTGCAGTTAATTGTTGTCATGCCCGGCGTAGCCTTCATTTGGATCTCCCAAAGAGCTAGAGAAAAGGGGAGGGGGGGGGGGGGGGGGGGTGAAGCATAAAAATGCTCTAGAAAGGAATCCATGTTAGAGCATTTTCCTCTCCCTTCTTTTCTTTCATGGCCTTCAGTTGCAAAGATTTCTGGAGCATTGAAGTTCTTAGCTTTTTTTCTTCTTCTTATTTGTATTTGTTTGCTGTTAATTTCTGTATCATCTTTTTTTCAGAAGGAGAGGCTAAAATGCCAGATGGATTATATGGAATCAGTCAAGCAGCTGGAGGAGAAGTTGGTGTTGAATCAGCAACAGCGTGATCTTGATGTCTTCGCGGACAGTAATTGCATTGGACAGGTACTTCCTTTTGGAACATTTTGTCTGTTATGTTGTTGTATTCTTGAAAGAGGAATTTGGAATGATTGTTTGTCATAGGATGCTTTTGAGATGATAGACATTCACCTTGTTATTTTCAACATCAAATTGGACCCATTTGTGTGTCTCATGACTGTCTTTTGCATATGTGACTCTCTAGAATCTTTTATCGTGAAATACAGAGGCAATTTTCGTTCTAAGTTGGAGCATAATGTGACCGTTTATTCTGTTGAGGTTATATCCATCAGCACCCTCCTGTGTTTTTTTGGTGGTGGGGTGGCGGTGAATGTCTGGTCCATAAGCTCAGGTCAAAAGTAGTCTCTAATTATGGCATATTAGAGTATAACCTATTCTAGAATGATCATACTATACTTATAAAAAATAAAAGATCATCTTGTATATTTTGTTTACTGTTCAGGGGCCTGGCCTCTCTGCTGCTGAGGAACTTGTTGAGTTAAAAAAGTTGCTTGAAAAGGAAATTAAACTAAGAAAAGTGGCTGAAGAAGAAGTAAAAAATTGTAAATGTCAACAAGGGCAAGATTGGCAGTCAGAGGTATGGTCCTTGGCTTGCTTAAAGAAGTATCTGTAATAAAAGCATCTGGATCTTGTCAACTTCCAAGCATGCAATTTATGGCATATAAGGGTTTGTCTCGGTGTACTAGGCAGGTGGAAGTGTTGAGGTTTTGAAGCTTCACAAAATTCTCGAGGATGAGGCTCATCAGAAGAAGAAACTTGAAGAAGAAATAATAATACTACGAAGTCAGTTGCTGCAACTGACTTTTGAAGCTGATCAGGTATTTGGATTAAATTTCGTTTGTAGTTTATATGTTGATGTTTCCATGATTGATTTTGATTTTATCTCCATTGTGGAGTTATTTGAGATTTTAACTGCCCAAATTGTATGAGAGCATAATGGATCCATGGTTTTTATAATCTTGGAGTTTTATAACAATTTAGACATGAATGGGGAATATCATGAGAGCTTGCTAGATTTTCCCAGATCTACTTCCTTAAATGACAATTCTGAGAGAGAAAAAGATATGTTTTTGAGTGAAATACCTCCTTGTTTAGTAGAGTAAATGTTTTAGGTTACTAGTTATGATGGAAAAGAGGATTCTTGTCCCTTTGAAGTGTTAGCTATATTACATGTGTATCTTAGAGAAATTTAATTCCATTTTCTTTTGTTTTATGTTTGTAGATGAAAAGGTATCTTGACAGAGGTGGGTCTGGAAATGCATACACTGGTCTAGATTCTTCCATGTCTCCATTTAGGCATCCCCAACTTAAAGATGCTGTAAATGGACAGAAGGCATCAATTGCAACACTCTTTGAGCAAGGTAATAGAAGAATTTTGAAAGCTTTATCTCATTTGGGCCTATACGTAATCATTGTTTCTCTTATTTTTTTTTACCAATTAATTTAATAGTTGGATTGCAAAAGATCTTGGCACTACTCGAGTCAGAAGATGCCAATGTACAGATTCATGCTGTAAAAGTAGTGGCCAACCTAGCAGCTGAAGGTAGGTAGCTTTTTTTGGGGTTTGCTTTGTTATTAGATATATGCCCACATGTACTATCTATGTTTGTTGTATAACTAGCATAGATTGAATGTCATGTTTGTTAGGAGAACTTTTATAATCACTATCATTAAAAAAGCGGTAAAATGAGCAAATAGAGTTGGAGCCTCATGCCAATCTTCTTTTTCCATAAATTTTGTGTATTATTTCCAACCTCTGTTTTTGTATGACTTAGAAATGATGCTTGCTTGTTTTGTTCTGATTCTTATATGGGCAACATCCCAGTTCTTGAAGAATAATGAGGGAAGCCAAATTTACATTTCAAGTATGATACATTATATTTAATGTACCTTTCATATATTATGATGATATATGCAAACTAATATGGGATCCCTTGAGAACTCCCCAAATTGATGACGGAAGTGATCTTATAACCCGATTCTCATTTTTATCCATTTTTTATTCTACCCTGCCCAATGAATTGATAGGGTGTATTGCTTTCATCTCATAAGGTTGAGTGAGGGAGATCATTTCAGGATCCCGGAGAATCTTCTTTAATTTTTGAAGTAATTCCATATCCTAGAATGCATATTGGTTTTCTTTAGATGCATTTCCTCTTGTAGCCTGTTTTTAGTTTGATGTTAGAAATGACTTGTGCTCACCATGCAAAAAGCAGAAGTGAACCAGAAAAAGATTGTTGAAGCTGGGGGTCTTACTTCCTTGCTGGTGCTACTTAGAAGCTTTGAGGATGAAACTGTTCGCAGAGTAGCAGCTGGTGCAATTGCCAATCTTGCAATGAATGGTACTTTCTGCTCTCTCTCTCTCTTGCTCTCTCTATGTTTGAGAGGGTTGGATCTCTGTTCTTTCTTTTTGAATTTTGTTACAATTGGGTTGGGATTTGTTCACTTTGGAATATCAGTTTTTTATGTTGCTTCCTTTTTGGCATAGCAGAAGCCAATCAAGAACTTATAATGGCCGAAGGAGGGATTAGTCTTTTATCAATGACAGCAGCTGATGCTGAGGATCCTCAAACCTTACGCATGGTTGCTGGAGCTATTGCTAATCTATGTGGCAACGGTATACTGTATTTTTTGCATTTTCTCGATTTTTTTGTTATGTTTTTGTCCCTATTGGCCCTTTAGCTTATGGGAAGTATGTGTTACAAAAGTGGAAAGAATTTTTTTACATAAATCAGGAAGCACATAAAGTCCTGAACCTTTGCATTGAAGGAAGAGATGCTTTGAAACATTATACGTACCATAATATTCTTTCTGGACCCACTGATTACTCTCTTCTTTGTTTTTAAATTACTTACTAATGATGAAACCTAGTGGATGAAAATAGAAATGTTGCAGTTAGTTTCCATATATTTTAACAAAGAATATAACCTTTAATTTTTTTACCTTTTTCTGTTGTGTTTTAATCAGCAGGTAGAGGCTTAGTTGATCTTGTTGATGCCTGTTGCTCTGTTTCATAACCTTTTGTAGAATATATTTCCCTTTTTCGTTGCTTTACTCATTTGAGTTTTTGGCCTTCCCATGTTCCAGTATGCTTGTGTTTTTAGTCTGAATCATGATTTGTTGATTTTTATTTTTTCTTCTCTCTTTTTTCCACCCCCTTCATCCTGTAGATAAGCTACGAATGAAGCTGAAGTCTGAAGGTGGTATTAAGGCCTTGCTAGGAATTGTGAGATGTGGACATCCTGACGTTCTGTCTCAAGTTGCACGTGGAATTGCTAACTTTGCAAAATGCGAGTCCCGGGCCTCTACTCAAGGTAGGTACCTCAAATGGTCTCACACAAGTCAAATGATGCTTCTGGAGTTGTCTGCCCATCACCTTAGCGGTGGTATGGAATTGGATAAAATATTCAAACTGATTGATGTTAAGTAAATATCCCAACCTATCCGAGTTTTTCTCCACCAACCAATCTGAGAAAAAAGAAGAAAAATTAAATGACAATTCAGTTTTTCTATCCCAATTATATGTGTATGGTTGAGATAATTTTTATAACTCTAGCAAAAGCAATTGTACGTTGCAGTGACAATTTTGATAAATGTACTTGTGCCTCACTTTTGGATTTGTAGCAGCATCTTTTTCTCTTTACCATTGTGATATAGATCATGCATGCATCTGCCATAGCACATCTTATCGACATGAAATGGATGTGGTAACTATTTATTGTTAATGTCAAAGTCTTTCTACTTATGTGTAGTTTAATCGATATGGTGCCTCGTTATAGGGACAAATAGCTGTAGATCTCTTTTGATAGAAGATGGTGCACTTCCATGGATTGTACAAAATGCTAATGATGAAGCTGCACCAATCAGGCGTCATATTGAGCTTGCACTCTGCCACTTGGCACAACACGGTACAACTTCTTTTTACTTATTGAATAGTTTAAATATCCGGGACTTGTTCCTTTAGAAGTCTGGGTTTATAAATTGCAGAAGTAAATGCAAAGGACATGATTAGTGGAGGTGCACTCTGGGAGCTAGTTCGTATCTCACGCGATTGCTCCCGAGAGGACATAAGGAGTCTTGCCCGTAGGACATTGATTTCCAGCCCGACCTTTCGATCTGAATTGCGGCGGTTACGGATAGATTATTGATTCTCAGAATCATGGGAATAGCTTCTCTTAATTGTTGCTCAAATCAAGTTGGTGCGTGTGATAAATGTGAGAAAACTTCCCCTAACGCTTGGTAGAGGAGGGGGATCTCACTCCCCATGCATGCTACATAAAAGCTGTTACACACTACCCACTCCGACTTTGTTCGAAGGTGAGTGGGTCTTGTAATCAATCTTTTTATTCTCTTTGTTGAGCATCCATGACCGTAGCAGCAGCTTAATGTAAAAGAAAATGATAAGGAAAAAGAAAATAAAAAAAGGAAAATTTAATTCATTGAATCCTCAGTTCTTTAAATTGGGACCGACGCATGTCCAACACCCATGTGTCTTTTGTTTTTCGTGTACCTGGAGGAACCCATTTTTGGGTTGAAACCCTTTTGTTCTAGAGGAATCCCCCATCTGAGACTAGCGATTGATCAAATCAATACCCGGTACGTAGGAGGATTTCATGTGTAGAATACAATGAATACCCGATATATTGAGGACCCAGATAAGCTTATCCGTAACGTCAGAATATTGAGGAAGATTAATGATTTACAATTTAAAAAATTATTTTTTATTACAATATATATTATAGTTTGATTTCGGTAGATTTGATTTCAAAGATTCTGGTGTCGTCTGACCAAATTGACGATTTATTTGTACCAGATAAATATCTTATACATATGGTTTGACACTTAAGCAAGGTTCATTAATTAGGACTGAGAACGGGGAAGACTTGTAACCTATGATTAATTACTTCACCGACATAAAGTAGATCCTCGTAAATCATATATATGGAATGACATAATCAAGGGAAATAATTAATGGGGCAAGACCCAAAGGCCCAATTTATGGTCATCGTTTACTTGATCATACGTACGGTTTTTTTTTTTTTTTTAATTTATTTTCTTGATAATTGTGATCATATATAACAATTGCGTTAATAAAAGAGCCATCAGACACAAGGCTTGAAAATTCCATTCCGACAGGAAGTGTTATGGATTCATTGTGTTTTGTTATGAGACGTCTCTCAAATAATAAGAATTGGACCAAAGTCAAATCCCGAAAAATAACCTTACATCTCTAAATAAGAACTTTAATGGTAGCCAAGAAAGAAAAAAATTTATTTTCAAGCCGGGTATGCGAATAGTATATTTAATAAAGTGTTTAATGACATATATAATCTGATTTGATTGGAAGATAAATTTTAAAATTAAATCTTACTATTTAAATTATATGGATGATGTACTTTACACATTGGTTTGAGAATTGAAAACTATTTGTTCATCTACTGGATGGAAAATACCTATCATCTCTAATTTGGGGTGACACCACTCTGCTTCATGAAGTTAAACACTTCCCTATCACTCTTAAACATGGTTGTGATATTGGAGTTTAGAAACATTATCATGATGGTAATTTTTCTTCCAATTCTGCTTGGAACCTTTTTCGGGACCACTCCCCTCCTATCAATGCCTTGAGTTTTATTTGAAATCAAGTCTCCTTACCAAAATTTTGAACTTTGTCTAGAAACTGTGGCATAATGGATCGGAATTCTCCTCGATGATATAGTTCAATAAAGTGGGATTCACATGACTTCTAAATGCTCTTTTTGTTCTAAAGGCTCTATTGAATATGCTAACCATGTCCTTTTGGACTGCTCCCTTGCAAAGAGTATTTGGTATTATTTATGTTCTGTTTTTGGTCATTTTCTTCTAGACTCTAACCGTTGAAAAAACACTGCTATTCATTGGTGGTCTTCTTTCAAGGGTTCTAACCAATTTAATTTACTTGCTCGTTTGTTACCATCTCTTCTCTTTTGAGAATAATGGCTACCTCATAATAGAGCAAGATCTGAAGGTCCTAATACTACTGCCATTACCATTATTGGTAAGATAATTAAGAAGTGACTTTGGACCTAAACCCAATGATGGCTCTGGGACCTGCATGATCACTATTGGTTCATGCAGGTCTTCCTACTATTAAGCACTAAATTTTATAGGTTTTTCTTTATTCTTTTTGTAATCTCTATATAAGGTCTTTATTCCTTTTTAGGAATTTGGGCTTTGGCCTTTACTTTTCTCCTTGTAACCCTCAAGTTTCATTATATGTATAAAGGATATAGTATATATAAGCGAGGATAATTAATAAAATTGAGATGCCGTCATTCTTTTAACCAAAACTTGCTAAGATGTATAACATAAACGTTATTGATGATTTTAAAACAGCTGGCCCTGTTAATTAAGATAACTGCCTAGTCCATATAAGTTCAGATTTCTGAAAAGTTCCAGTACTAGTCACGAACCCAGCCGCCCTATTCGCCTTAATACGAAGGTTTGCAACCGCCACTAAATGTTAAGTTTCAAAAGTGACCACTTAACGTACGGCCTTTATTCGAGCTGCCTCTAGAAAATATAGCGCCTTACCGCAAGATCGACAGAGTGGCGCAATAAGTAAAAATTAACATATATAGGTGAGTATGCATGTAGATCAGACATTTCAACGTGTAGGAAGTTGTGTGGCCTTGTGACCATCGACGTTTGACCTTTTATTATATAATTTTATCATATATGTACTTTACGATTCATTTATTTAAGAGAAAGAATATAGGTACAAAGAGAATTATTAAAAAAAAAACTAATTGTACGTATATAATAAAAAAACACGTAAGAGAAAATACGATGCCATTTTTTTTATTTTATTTAAATCTATAGTTAATTAAGTTTGGGAAAAAAAAAAATCATTGCGTTGATGAGAATTGTATACGGTCCATCCCCAGAGTCAAAATTCTTATCAGCTTACGGCTGTTTCATGCTTTAACCAATGATCATCAATACATGAGCACGGGTAAGTTTAAACTTAAAGCCAACACTTGATCAATCGATCCGTGTTTGGAATCCTAATTTTGATCAAGAGTACCAATAAGAAATCCATCCCAATTATGATATTTACAATTTTAGAAGAGTAATGCTACTCATCATCTCAATTTCCATCATCCTATGATGTGGTATTAGGTGATTGAAAATTATTTATTACATTTTACTTGTGAACCTATCATTTAATGCCACATCATGAAATGGTGGAAGCTGAGATGAGGAATATATTTTTTCATTTTATAATGTGTAGTCTAGGTAGTATTTAAAAAAAAAAAAAAGATCATAAATTTAAGACCCAGTAAGTGTGTGTGTATATATATACACATACATACATATATGATATATATATACATATATGATATATATATATATATATATATATATATATATATATGTGCCCATAATCATTTGACTGTAGTAGTGAAAAGAACCCAATGATGCTCATCATACTAGGAAGGAACGGCAAAAGATTATCTCAAAGTACAGTATGACCCATTTATGCGACATACTACCCACAAATCTGCATTAATTTCTAATATCAAAAGCCGGATTCCAGCTATGTTAAAAGGTACTTCTCGACTATGAGTATGACCACACATGTATTAAGAAATTAACAGAACGCCTGAGGCCATAGACTACGAGGGAAACAAAGTTTGGCAATTTCCTGGCCCACGCACGCATTATATTCCCGCAAAGAGAACATAAAGGGGCTTACTTTCCACTTTCCAGGAGTCACACTCCACGAAGAGCAAGAACATGGCCCTATATCGGCCTCCAAGTCTTAATATATCCAAATGCATGCATGCTTGGAAAGATAATAATCAAGCTGGATCAATATGAATATCTATAAGCATTTGAAGATTTATAATAAAGTGGAAGACGTAACAAAATGATATAACAAAACAAGCGAATATTTGGCTGGCATCATGTTAAAAATACATTTTATTTAGTATTTATGGGGGAGTGGGGAAATCTGTGGGGAAAAAAAAAATTCTCTGGTGATGCTCAGTAAGAAAGATGTCTGCGGGAAACTCTGATGATCAACAGAAGATATGTTCAAGTGCAACAAATGAGAGTCCAGATAAGTTTCTCATAAAATAAGGGGAAAAAAGAAGTAAATGTTGGCATCAGAACTGGGTTACTTCCTGTGCAGAGAACCAGAGGTGGCTAGGGTTTCAAGAGCATCCATTGCATAATCAAGACAAAAACTATATGTATTTATATTTTACTACCTTTGTCGAATCACTACAGCCCTTTAGATCTCTGCTGCCAAAGGGAAGAGAGGGAGAGAGAGAGATCAGTAACTTTAACGCTTGCTTAAGGTCTGTTTGTTCTGGTTGCAGCCTCGGAAAGGAGCTTTCTACAGAGCAGTGCACGTGTGATCCAGTATACAACTTACATCTCTGCCTCCATATAATAAACCCTAATTCGTCAGAGTGACAGAGAACCCTACGCCTATGGCCTCCCGTGACCTTATTTTCTTTAAATTAAGACTTCTGCACCTCCTCCACCAACCTTAAAGCAGCACCAACTTAAATGAACCTGCTATGATTCCAATAATAAGATAACAAGTTTGAAAGTGTACCGTGAAATGAAAAGGGAGGTCTGGTGTAATGATGGGTACTGAGAGAGAGAGAGAGAGAGAGAGAGAAGAGATAAAAGTGTGTGCTTTTACGAGCAAGTGCTAAGAAATATTGAGAATAATATTTTTTTTTTCTAGAAATTGTAGAAACGAAGCATGTAATCCAAGAAATTGTGTTTGTTAAGTTGAATAAGTTGTTCTTCAGGGCCGTTTAGATTATGTAGTGGAATTAATGAGAAATTTAGAGTCTTAAAACAAAAAATAAAGAATAAAACCCCTCGAGGTCTAGATCATGTGTCTGCTTTCCGAGCCTCTGTAGAGTGAACGAACAATTAGGTTATCATGCAAGTTACCAGAAACTGCAATAAATGAAAGAATAGAGAGAAATAATTATGGATTGCCATCCTTCGGTATACTGCTGATTGACCTCTGAGATATATTACTTGGGGTGAACTGGAGGATCGAGCTAGCTCAGATAAAATCAACCCGCCAAAAATTCATAAAATTTGTACATCCTTCAATCAAAGACAGACGAATAGCATAATTAACATCTTAATTGAACATGACTAACTTGTAAAAGAAGAATCAAAGCTGATTGAAAACCAGTCACAAAGAGGTAGAAATCAGAACACAGTTTTCGTATTGTTAATAGGGAGGACGACCCGTGCCACCCCAGTAGGCCTCAGACGGTAACTGGCATGAATTTAGAAGATTTTGGGGCATGCCATGAAAAAGAGATGAATTAGGATCAGGTAGTAGTTGCTGCTGCTGCTGTGGCTGTTGTTGCCCGACAACTCCTGGGGATCCGAGAGATCCACTTCCCGGAATTGGCACCGGTGGCTCTTCCTCGTCTAAAGGAAGCCTCTCATATGCTGCATTACCAAATGATGCTGCCATTATAACAACTGGGCCAGATGCCAGAAGCGGACCAACCACGCTACCGCCAACCACCTGGCCTTGACCGCCGGCTAGATATATGGTCAACCCCGAGGCGGCCGGTGGCGCAGGTGGGGGTAAAAAGGACCCTGACAGAGATAAAATCTCAAATCTTCCATGTAAAGTCACAACTGCACCGGCTGCAGCAGGCTGCCTGAGGGTGACATTAGTGACAGTGCCACTCCCACTCATAATGCAAACCCCCTTTGTCTCCGCCTAGCGAAAGTGGAAACGCTTTCCATGATATCACAACCACTAGCGACTTCAACGACATGGGATCGGAGGGCATTTGCACTATCGCGGGTGATTATGATGGGCGGCTTGGGCTTGTTCTTGGAGCCAGCGGGTCTGCCTCGGGGTCTTCGATTAATTTCTCCCTCTCCGGTGGAGCCTGAGCCAAATTCCTTGCTTTCAGTGGTTGTGGCAGTGACGTTGTTGGTGTTGTTTTCATCGTGATCTCGTTTCAGCCCGCGGTTTAAGCTAACATTACCGCTTTGTTCCTCCTCGGAATTTTGGGGTTGGTGGTTTTGGAATTGATGGTGGGGGTGTAGATGAAGATCTCTGGATAGGAAAGGCGGAGGGAGAGGACGGCCATGTGCTGTGATCGGATCCATTACAGCTTTGTTACCCTCAAACCCAAGCTAATTAGCTCAAGCTTACAAAACCCAAGCAAATAGAGAGAGCAAAGGGGTTGTGTTGTTGGTTTTCACTCTACTTCTAGCTTGGCGACTTTCTTTCTGGAGTTTTTTTTTTTTTTTTTTTTGGAGTTTCGAAGAATAAAATGATACTAACCTTCAACCAGAAAAGAGAACAAGAAAGAAAGGCTTTTCGGCACACCCACCAAAATTTCAGCTGAATCAGCCATCTTTCCTCTCTTTACCCACTTTTGAAGCTTTGTTTCTCATTGCGAGGTCTGTTCTATGATGGTTAAAGTAGTTGGGTAAGGGTTTGGGAGAGAAAATGGAGAACCAGAAAAAGGGTAAGAAGAGAGTTAGAGAAGTGTGTTTGGGTAGGGGTTTGAGGTGGGTCTTTTTTTTTTGTTTTAGCTTTCTGGGTAATAGTGTGGATGTTGGGTTAGGGTTAGGTCTAAGGAATCGGATCGATGATGGGTTTGGTTTTGGTAAGACAGCGTGCGCATGGGCGGTGATGCGGGCCCCTTGCCTTTATCTCTCCCCACCCTCGCTTGGGGGCCCCAACACCCCATGTTCATTGCTCTCTCTCGCCTACAACAACACTCCGCGGTAGCCAGCATTAAAAGCCTGCAGTTTAAGATCATCTTGTCCTTCGTTTGCTTGTTGAAAATCTCTATCTTTTCCTGATCTGCTCCTCACCTTGATCTCTCCCTCTCCCTTATTGCTTCTGGTTCCGAGAAGTAATTAATATTGTTACGGACTTACTTGAAACCAAATTGCTAAAGAACTTTCCGCTTTTATCATCTACAAATAATTTGTCAAATTTAGAGTTGAGTACAAAAATAAGTCCATTAATCTTCTGGAGTACTACCTTAGATCTTTTTCGTGGGTTTGTTCTTGTTTTCAGTACTGTTTCATCGTCCAAGCCATTATATAGAATTGTTTCACCCATTTCAACCGTACTGTAACATGCAAGAAGGAAAAAAAAAAAAAAAGAAAGAGAAAAAGAGATATTTCAGAACTGTTCCAACTCGATCTCTCTGACATTTCTGTAACTAAAAATTAATTTCACCATATACTTACTTTTAGAAACTTTTTCATGCTTCACATATATTGAGGACTTTGCAGTTTAGCAGCTTCAGAAAAGTCAAGCTTAATTTAAAGCCATATTATATATTACGTAACTGAAAAAAATTAAAAATCTCTTTAAACAGCTTCTTCTCTTATATCTTTACTGAAATTTGCAGATCCCCGGGTTACCAAGATTCTCACCTGATTTCATTTATGCGTCGAAAGCAACTCTAGCTAGATAGTCTGAATCCAGCATGCACACAGTTCGCCCAAAGTTTTGGTCATTTGCAACGTCGAAAAGAAAAGGGTCCGTAAATTTTATGTTTTTGTGGAAGATATTATATATACAAGACGATCGAAAATAAGTTAAACTGAAACTGAAACTGAAGCAGGGAAGAACTTGACGTGCTTTTGTTGTCTGCTGCTCTAAATTAGAAGTTGCAGCCTTGCCGGGTCCGTTACTCCATTGCATATATATTTGCAAGTTTCAGTCACAGGAGTGGCATTTCGTAAATGGGTGCATGAATATGGGCATTCATATAGAACAAGCTAATTAAGAGGGAAAGAAGTAGGCGCATATGGGTCATGGGAAATTGCAGTTGGCCCACTCAACAAACATATCGGGTCAGGAGAGTCAGGGCGTGTCTTGGGGGCGTCTCTCTCTCTCTCTCTGTGATGTCGATGTTTAAAGTGAGGGTCAGCTGATTGTGAGAGACGTGGCTCTTCCCCCGTTCATCTTTTTCACGAAGTATTAGGTGGAGGTACCACCACAAGCGCATCTTCCTCTATTCCTCTTTTTTACTATCTACGTACAGAGAGGCCTTACTTTATTGACTCTGAGCAGATGCCAGCCATTTTCAGAGCATTTTTATTACTGTAAGAGTATAAAGATATATGATACTAATAAATTGGTATAACGTACACCCGTTGGTTTCCACTTATGCCCGTTGCAACTAGTATATATGGGGGATAAGGTGGATTTGATCTAGCATGATATAACGACAAACACCCGTTGCAACAAGTATAACGTACAAAAACATGGAGAGTGATGTGGTAAGACACAACAAGTATAGCATGATGTAACCACTAGACACAATTATAAGATGCAACGCCGCATGGTGGCACGGGCGAGCCAAGTTGCACGTGAACTTCACGAATCGGACATATTGTGGCACTTCTACGTACCCTATATATACTAATTGATGAGCGACTGGAGGGTGATGTGGTAAGACACAAGCAGATATTCAATCATCGAAAGACAGTAGATTGTTCGTAGGCAGAGTAGAAAGAGAGCAAAAGAAAAATTTATAAACATCGTGACACAAAAAAATGGCAGAAAAAACAATGGAGATCAGAAAGAATCTCTCCGGCTAAGAAAAGGAGAATGAAAAACACGTTCTTTCTCTCTCTCTCCTCTCTTAGACGAACCTCTACACCACCGAGAACAAACTGAGAATCGCTAGAATTGGTACGGCCGGTATTTCTCCTCCCCATCGGCCGGTCCTCTTCCATGAAAATGACTTTCATTGATCAGCGGCGGTTTTTGCCAAAAATCGAGCCTTTATGGTCGGTTTCCATCCCTATAAATAGTGTATATCTTTCAAATTAACACTAACCTACAATTTCATAGTTTTGACAAATATTATCAATTTTGAAAGTTGTAAGGGCCGAATGTGCCAAATTAAGTTTAGATTGTTTAAAGATGACTTAGGCCTAGTTTGGTTGTTAAACTCATTTGAGTTCAATTCAATTTAGTCTAATTTTAAATTAAGTCTAACATCAAAACATCCAACTCTCAAATTATAAAATTTATCTTAATTCAAAACATCTTTACACGTGAGACCCACAACCTTTTTTAATTCAACATTTCTTTACACATGGGACACACAATCTTTTTTAACTTCTCATACATCTAAACTCATTTTAAGTAGACCCCACAAAACTCATTCTATCATCTTAACTCACTACTATTCATAAAAAATTCAACTCAGCTCAACATCAAATATAGCCTTAGATATATAAAATAGAGTCGATTCACTTGTTGGCCAACTATATATATAATAAAATTTAATATAATATATAATCTAAAAATCCTTACCCTCAAAATGTCATGTTTTTACATATTTTTATAGTTAGAAGGCCGCTAGCTGCTTACAAAGTAGCTACAGAGAGATCAAGATGAGTGTGTATAGATATATATAAGCGGCTCAATATTCAAGCAATTTGATTGGGCCGCATGCATAGATGAAAATTAGTTATATTGTAAACGATTGAGGGAACTTTGGATGTGACACCCACAACCACAAGACATGCGGATATAATGGTCAATTTATAGAGTGGAATTGGAAAGTTTGTTGGAACATGCCTTGGATTTTACCCGAATTCAAATTTGAAATAAATCTTGAATCTGAAATATTTAATTATTAATTTGGAATTAAAAATAAAATAATTCATGGCGTACGTAACAAGCTATGCTTTTGACTTCTGGAGTTGCGCTAATTCTTCTTAGATATCAGAACTAGACTGACGTAGCTATAGCTAAGCTATTGGTGTGTATAGATATATATATATATATATATATATATATATTAATCCACCTTCTAACTATATATAAGCATTGTTCGAAGATGAAGAAGTTTAATTTCTTAGGCGACAAAGACATGCAACGAATTGTTGTTAATTGGAGAACGATTAATGTTTGGCGGATGACCTTGACTTCCTTCTCAATATTATTGGACGTTCACGCTAATTAATTTGAATTGTTTCGTTTTTTCTGTAATGTTATATACAATTACTTTTACATATTTCTTACGTATTTTATTGATATGATTGATCAAAATAATTATTTTATATTAAAAAAAGTGACAACTAATTTAACTAGTGAAGTGCACAAAAAATACCCAAAATAACTATACATTTGATTTTTGTTTTTTCTAATGTTGCCGAAGCTTTTGACGTTTCTTAAGGCCTAGCTCTTTTGTTGGTAATCTGCCATCAAAATTTACAGTCATGCATCTACTACGTGTTTTTTAAAAAATAAAAAAAGCTATTTTTTATCGCTTGATTTGGAAAAAAATGTGCCTTTTAGATGTGATCAATTACCTAAATTTCAAAACTTTCAGTAATTGACCCTGCTCCCCAAGAAATTGTAATCTCACAATGTCCATGGATAACAAAATTTTCTAGCTGGAACGTCTGTGTACTCAAAAGTAAATAAATCGTGCATGTCTTTAATGGTCTTGATGGTCTTCTATTCTAACATTCTCTTTTTGTTCTGATCAGTCTATAGATCATCTTGAAAACAGAAGCGTATATGATTACCCAGACGAATTAGATCCATCCATTAGGGTTTAACAAAATAGAGATGATCTCTACCAAGTCATGTTAATGTAAGCCAAAAGTCAAAGATCATGAAATCTACCAACGACATGAGATTGATTTATATTTTGAAAAGAATAGCCAAACAAACAAACAAGCAATCTTTGTACTTTTCTATGCGCCACTAACCTCATTCATTTATTGGTTACCATTCCAACAATATATATTGGTGAATCCCATTAACGATAATTTTTCTTATCAGTCATTATTTATTACGATACATCTTATAATTTATTAAAAATACTTTTATACTTTAATAAAAAAAAAAGATATAAATATAGAATGTGAAAGTAAATAGTAATTGATGTATAGAATTTTTTATGATAATAAAGAAATTTTGAATAAAAAAAATTGTTATACAGAAGTCAATGTGTTAGTCCATGATTATTTTTTTTAAAAAAAAAGTCAAAATATCAATATTTTTTAATTGATATCAAAAGCTTCAGGCGCTCAAAATATAAAATTTCTGGATAATTTTTTTCTAAATAGAATGGTATGAAATTAGGCTGATCGGATACATCAATCTTTTGCAGATTGCAATGCCAACTGGCAAGCAACATTAATGATATTACCCGATTATAAGCCTTTGAAAGTTATGACATTTATAAGCTTGCATTTATATTATCGGCACAAGTACTGAAAACTAGCTAGTACGTAAACAGCTAGGTGGGTCAATCAGTAACTCCAGAATTACGTAAGCAGATCATAGGCCGGGTGGAAATGGGAGAGCAGTTAAAAATAAATGATATATCACATAATTAGGTTTGACTGCATCGGCCATGGTATTGTACGTTGAATGGCAAACCGGTGCGTGTGGGTATGGATGAATGAATGAATGAATGAATGAGGAGAGAGAGAAACAGAAGAGGTGCTGATGAGTGTGGAAGTGACAGTGACAGAGACAGAGACAGAGACAGATAGACACAGACTAATAGCACGAGCGGCCTTTCTGTGTGCGAAAGAGGAATTGCCATCGAATGAAAGCTTATTGGGGGAGTTGTACTGAGAGAGTCCGAGGGGTGCAGTGTCGCTTTCTTTCGGCACACTCATTCGTATAGACCACACGCAGTAGTACTGCAATCAATCCTCGTGAATGAATACACCCCTTTTGATGCTCCTTGTCGGCGTCACCTTTGATTTGCCCCGTTCCTGATCACCACCTTTTTTCTGGATAATTTTTACCCCTTTTTTCATTTTTTTGTTCCAGTTTTCCTTAATTTTCTGTTAGTGGCCGAGAGGCCGTACTGAAGTTAATTAAAACATGTTTTAAAAAAATGGCAGTGTCCGTATCTTAGAAATTTCAGGAAAATTAACGGAGATCGAAGTTGTATAGTAATGCTGAGTTTAATCCGACAGTGTATGGACATTCAAGTTCAGAAATTCCCATATAATTGTTCTTTTGGGCATGTATGTGATCTCTTTATTGACTTCTTGCACTCATTATATATGTCCTCATTTTCTTGTTCTTTATTAAATATATCATTATAGTTATTAGTTCATGTTTTGTTGAATGTCATTTCTGATCTCTTGTTATTGGTGGTATCAGTATAATTTATTGACATGATTTCATATAATACGTTAGATCTATTTTACAATAAAAATAACTTTACATTTTAATGTATCATATCAAGATATATCAATTTATGAGTTTACTTTTATAAGATCTCTTTATAACTAAAATATTTCTCTTTAATAGGTAGAATTTTAATAACTTTTCAAACCGTCTATTTATTTTATTTGAAAATACAGAAAAATTTTCATTTTGTTTATAATTTGAGATCAATTAATGTTTATGAGGTGGATTCCTTTAAATTAAAAAGTTGTACTTTCTAAAAACAACATAAAGGCCAGTGTAACTACTAGCTAGCTAATTACATGAATGTCGTGTCTACTAATTAAACTGCGATTCTAGAACTGGTTAGAGATCGAAGGTTAACAACGAAATGGAGAGATTAATGATGACTTAAAAATTGCGGAAAATCGTTTAGAATTGGTGAAATAAACGAGAGGGCACTCATGCTAGTACCGAGTATTGAGACTCTAAGGGCAAATTTCACATAATTCATGGCCGTGGCTGCATGTCGTTGATCCTGCATGCCTTCCCATCGAGTGTTACGTCACTGTGCCCAACTCTGCTTCCTTCACCCTTTTGAGAGAGAGAGAGAGAGAGAGAGAGAGTTTTAATAAACAAATGGAGAAACATTGGTGCGATTGGACGAAAGAGAATCAAACTTTGGGGTCCTCTCATTAGCGACCGGCCGGCCTTCTTCTCGCACGTTACTTCCTCTCTCTCTCTCTCTCTGTCTCTCTGTCTCTCTCTCTCTCTCTCAATAAACATGACATAGTGATCATAACACAGCAAAGCAAACCATCCATCCGTCTATCAACGAATAAACAAATTTAGAAAAAAAAAAATGGAGGCAGAGAAAATGCATCATCATATACAAACAAACCATCGTTTTCTTAAGCAGTCAACGTTGCCCGGCCCCAACAACTCTTGTCCAAGGTACAAATTCAAGTCGTCTCGATGGTCATGATCACCAATAACCACAATCTCTAATTAATATCGATCTCATAATTACCCACCATTTTGTTTTGTTTTGCAAAGACTTCACGAATATGGTTAATATATATATATATATAGTCTGTATTGACATTTTCTAAAGTTTGTTAAAGACCAGAATTCTTGGGTTCACCAAAGTACTATTCGGTGCAAACATCAATATTTGTACGTTAAAGTAGCGTAAAGCTAACGGGGTTCATTAAAACCACCCTCCCAAAAATAGGGACATATACGTACGTTTTGAATTATCTTGTGAACATATGAAGTCTTCAAAAAAGACATAGTCTTCCCTTTGGAAAGAAGACGAAATGGACAAAAGCATAGAAAACTGTAGCAACTCTTGTCCTGGTGCAATGACAACGTACATTGCGATGCTTATCTTAATGGAGTCTCTTTTATTAAACAAATCAAAATTACCGGCCCATTATCATGTCCAAATAAACAATGATTTTAGTAAAGCTAATCCAAAGAGAGTATGGACCACACGGCCTCATGAAAGAGAGCAGAATATCACTTCCATCATGTGAAGGGCACCTATTAATTAATTGCTTCGAATCTAACATAACATAATGTTGCATGTTCTTGAGCCCTCAGAAGCCGCTAGCTAGCTAGCTTTTCACTCAAAGTGGCTTGAGATTGTTGCGCTAATTGTTGTCCTCGATGCAAGGCCAATCAATAGAAAGCTAGCTAGCTAATTTTCGAGCTTTAGTTAATCAACCAAAGTAGCATCGAGCAATGGGAATATTTTAATTAGAAACTAAACAGCCGACCAAAACTAAGGTTTCCATGTGATAGATAGTGATTGATTTGGAATCAGTCAGTACTCTAGCTAGCTAGTCATCCCTTCACCTACTTCGATCATGTTCAACATCGATCTTTCAAATGAAGTACCGAACGTCGTCAAAGGTTACTTTTCGTATCGATTTGAATTTGAAGACATGGGTTTCTTTCCAGGCTTCTAAATAACATAACAACCCCATCCAACAACACCCCCCCCCCCCCCCCCCCCCCCCCCCCCCCCAAAGTCCTCTCGCCTTTCTATTAGCATCTTTTGTTAGAACAAAGTGTAAAAGGTTTGGAACATGGCAAACCCCTTTCAAATGGGTTTCTTAAAACAATAGTTTAGAAGGAGGTACGTAACAGAATAATGGAACTTCAGCGCCTTTTTAGTTATATATGTTGCAATGACTTCTTGATTAATTTGATATTCTTCTGATCCTAGTTTTTTTTTGGGGTGGGGGGGGGGGGGGGGGGGGGGGGGAACGTTAATAATTAGTTCGTTTAATAAATGTTTTAAGTGTCCGGACAGTCAGGTTCCAACCTATTTGGAAGTGCCAAAAATATTTTCTTACTAGTAATTAATTGGAAAAAAAGAAGAAGAGAAAAGTGGGTTCCATGCATGGGGGCAGTTTAATACCAGAAAGACTGCTCTGCCTGTACATTGGAAATGATCAACGAGACAATGTGCTAGCTTTTGTTGATAACTTTGAGGCATTACTTATAGGCCATGGTTTATCATGGAACCCAAAAATAGTTTAAAAGGGGGCTGGAGATCAGAATGAAATGATGGCATTCGACAAGTCCTTCGCTGCTGCAATCAAGTGTAGATCTTTAGATAGCTAGCTCATTAAGAAATATGGATAAATCGAGTTGGGATATAAACAATTAATGGCAGTTGAGTGTAGTTATGCATACAAATAAATATTCAACGTACACCACAATCAATTAAAGTACTATCTCTGTTCTCTCTCTCGAGAATGTAGGAAAAAAATATGGACTCAAATGATGTATGCTAGCTATAACCGTATGCGTTATCCTATTAGAAACTTATATAAAATACAGGTGGGGATTGAGGAATGGCTGCTGCCCCTCCGTACAGAAAAAAAAAGGGGGAAGGAATTCAAGGAAATATGAACTGAGGATTCGGTCGAGAGAGAGTTCTGTTCTGTCAAACTAGAGAGTTTGCATTTGAATGGCCCAAGGCCCAACCTAAAATGGGCTAAAAAGATATGGATTGGATCAGGCCTGGTTTTGGTTAGGGGTGTAGAACCAGATGGAGCTCTAATTTAACCTCTTTTCTTTCTAAGAAATAGATACACCATAGGGTCGTAGCCCAAGTCCTATTGGATTCATATATTTTTTGAATTTACGAGTTACCTCAAGCCACTTTCGTTTGTGAAATTATTTTTGTAGCCAAAATATTTCTTTTTCTTTTTTCTTTTTTCATCTTTAATCAAGTGCGGTTCCTATCATCGTGGATCGAAAATCTTCAAAATCCACAAAGCCATCTCCATTTTTATCGACGGCTTTTATCATACGTCTACGTTCTTTCATTGAGACTCCATTTATCACATCCAAGGCTAGCTGATAAGAACCCGCTGCAGTTCTTTAGGAGAGAATGAGATGGGTCCATTCCTATCAACATCAAAGATGAAGAACACATCTCTGAGATGACCTTCCTCGTTCTCATCAACTCCAAGCTTGTTACTAGTGTCATTAATGACATCCGTGAATTCCTCCAAATCAATATGCCTAGTGTCTCCGTTGCAATCCATTTCTCTCAGCTTCCTTGAAGGCCGTAGATTTCTTCTCATGTCGAGGCAGAGAAGGATTTCACGGAGCTCAAAGGTTGATATCTTCTCATCCCCCGTTTGCGTCGAGGGTGGAGATAGTATTTACAACGACAACGAGAATGCAGATGGAGGATGTGCAGGTGCTGGCTCTTTGTAACAACCTCTTTTTGATTTCTTCTTGCAATGATTATCATCAGCCTAGACGGCCCCAAGACCCAAAAACAAAAAACAAACAAACCACAGAAATCCGACCAAATCTTTTTAATCGAGAGATGCTTTCCAGACATTGGGAACGCTCCAATCACAGAGTCACGAGGAAAACAATTAACCAATGCCTACGAGGTCCATACATTTCCAGACATCTCTAATATATTAATCCAAATATGCGACAAATGCGAAAAAGAATTTATCCATCCATCTGTAATGCGCTGCATAGCAACTTCTTTACAAGAATTTATTGTTCTGGAATTCCTTGTCAATAGGAATGTTTCACTAACATACAACATCGGAACTCCTGAAAAAATCTATCAATCTATTAGGAAGAGCCGCTCGCCTGAATAAACTACTACGTACAGAAGGTTCCGAAACACCAGCCAAACCAAAACAAGGCCCAACTCTCATACAATTATCAAAAAATGAAAAATATAAAAAAGAATATAAAATAAGACTTGGGTAACAATATCATACTGCATCTTAAAACAATGGGATACCATCACACTAAAATCAACGAGACCGAAGCAGAATCGGACCCACTGATGAACTAAGCATATCACTGAGTGCTATCTGGACCTCATTTGACCCATGTTCACAACTTATCAAGCTTGATAGTAGGGGGAAGAACCGACCCAAGTTCTTCTCCAATGAACTCTCTTCCTGTCTACAGATGGCCTGGAGAGTGGTGACAATGAGAGGCGCACGTGCAGCCAACTCTCTCCGTTTCCCAGAACCTAAGGGAATTTTCCAATGAAGCTGCCCAATGGATGATGATTCAGATATCTGTCCCGACCGAGCAGTTTCAATATAAAACTGCAAGATCTCCTTGCAAAGGTCAACAAGGCAGGATTCCACCTGGGCCTCATCATAACTTGGAGGCCTATCCAGTATAAGATTCTGTATGAATGTGAAGCAAATTTGGTAAGACTCATTCTCAAGCCGCAATAATGGAGGGTCTTGCATTTGGGTCATAGAACCAAACTCCTGAAGCTTTGATCGTAGCATTGCATTACTATTGATCTTATGAGCATGGGATGCCACATCATGCAATGCGTCGAAGAGTATTAAGGTAGTTTTTGCTGAAAGGTGAGACCTATACATGTTGTAGATTTCCATCACTGCCTGCAAATTTTGATAATGAAAAACAAATGAAAATCATGGTAATCATTCTGAAAGTGTAATCTTTAACATGCTATGTTGTCTAAATAGTTTCTGTAATTTTTATACACCCTTCACAAATGCACAAGGATACGAAAGTAAAAAATTTCTACATACAGCTAATTCAGTTCTCTCAGAATTGTTAGATTATAAATGTTTTCTGACAATCACAACATTGATGGCAATGGCATCAGTACTAGAAGATCGATTCAATGAATCAAATAGAACATGATTACCAGTGGAGAACTCCACCCTGAGGCATATTATAAACTGTCAATGACGTTAGTTTGAGATACATATTCTCACAGAGCAATCATTTGCTTCCAGAGAATTTTGGTTTCTGAGGCAACTTGGAATTTTCAAGTTCAAAAAAATGTTGTTGATATAAAGTTTCATTCACAGTTTCGCATGCATTGATTTACTTATCTGAAAATATATATATATATATATATATATATATTGCATGCACTGATTCAACATTGCTTATTCTTAGAAACATTAAACAATTCTATTAGCTGGATTATGGACCCTGTTGTAGAGACATCAATATCGGGCAAAGCAGATATATTGACAGGCAGATTAACTCATTTCACGACCATATGTTCATCTTCAGTAGTAGGAAGGCATCTGTACTAATTGGCAACATCAGAGCAATATTCTACCTGAATCAATAAAAGTTGAACAGCAGCGCGGCACTTGGCATCAGATAAAGAAGCATAGAGATGGCGTGTCCTTAGGCTCTCTGAATCACCATCAGGAATGTCAGACACGGAAGACTCTATATAATTTTCTCTAGATAAAGAAGGTTCATTGACAATGAACAAGAAATCAGGAACTGTTGCATTAGCTGCTTGTTTCAACGAAAAAGCCACTTCTAGCCACTTGTCCTCGGAAAATAGATCACCAGCATTGCTCATCAAACGGACAAATGCGGCAATACCAATACCAGCAAGACTTTGGTGAGGGCGATTAATAAAGCTAACCAGAAGCATCAAAACTTTTTTCAAAAGTGGATTGACAGTGTTATAAAATTTGACAAAGAGATCTACAACTAGTTGGAGGGCCAATGTGCAAGTCTCATAGAGCCATGCATCTTGATCAAGCTCGCCTGTGTCACTATCAGTTCCCTGACCTGGTGAGTTCCCCCGAGAAGGATCAATAGCATGCCTTACGTAGTCAAATATTGGAAATAGAACTGATTCAAACACTCGTTCCCACAAAGGAAGTGAGAAATGGTGACCATGGTTGCGTAAAGTATCAAACAGCACTTGTAAGGCACTCTTCCTGATTTCAGGCCTAGGGTCAAAGCTGAGTTCTGACAAACCTGCACAGAGGGAAGAGTCAAGACTATTAATTCAAATTTTTACAAATGTTTTTGTTCAAAAAAATTTTCTATACATGAAAGCACGTGTTTGTTTGAAATTAGAGCCATTTCTTTAAAACTTTAGGGTTGAAATCTCAAGAAAATAAAAATGATTAGCAATGTGAGAACTTTTTTTTTTTTTTTTTGGAACGGTGATTGGTAACATGAGAACTAACAGCTAATGCAGCTTCCTTACCAGCCAACAAAGGAAACCAGAAATAAATGTGATCATCCTTATCTTCAGTGTCTCCCTTATCTTGTATACCATCTTTTCTGAATTTAGGTGAAGATGGCGATAACTTTGCAGAAGCTTCCTTGTCCTTATTCCTTGATGAGGAGCCAATATCTTCTTCTACAAGTTTTGTTGCACAAAACCGAAGAAAAGCAATGGCATTAAGGCTAATGTCTTTACTGAATCTGTTATTAGTGAAGGCAATCAGGCAATTGACACAGTCCGTAAAGGTGGTGGTTTCGGTCGCAGTGATGTATGGAAAGTAGTCTCGCACAATCTTCTCAATTATTTCAAAGGCCAATAAGACAATGTTTTTGTGGTCATCAGAAGCTGCAGTTGTGAAGACCTGAATAAAGTTGACACGATAACAAGAAGTATTAAAAATAGCTCAAGAAGAATAATTTATCAAATCAAATCAAATAATAAAAATAACTTCTAAAGAAAATTATCAAGGACTAGATTTTTTCTGAGTAATGCTAGACAGAAACCCATAGTGTGCAAGCCCATTGAAAAAAAGTGGGACCCACCATAAAAAAGTCGGTTTTTCCAGGTGGGTCCTACTTTTCAAAGGGCTTGCACAAGGCTTGCGTGCCCTAGGCTTGCACAAATAATTTTCCTTATTCTTTTTAATAAAATAATATATGTTGGATAGATTCCATACCATGAACATACTCTTCCATCCAGATTTAACATTGCTGACACGAGATAACACCATTTGTGAGACACATCTGATGACTAATTCTCTGATTTCAACGGCACTACTCTTGCGCATTACAGTGACAAAAGGCTTCATAAATTCATTTTGAAAATTATAGTTAGCCAATTCTTCTAGGTCTAAGAACTTCATTGACAACTGGCGTAAAGAATCCATTGCAAATATTGCAACAGAAAGGTTTCCAGAACAGCCAGTGGTTACAAAGAAATCAGAGAGCACAAGCCAGATGCTTGACCACACAAGCCGGATGCGGTTCATGTTATATTGCCTGTTATAAGGAGACAAAGCAGGCCAAGTTATATAATAGATACCAATAAATCACGAGAACAAAAAATGATATGCCCAAGGAGGAACAAGAGAAAATAAGGCAACTCATACGTAATCTCAACAATCTTTGTAAGGCTGAAAACCCGTGGATCAGATGCAGATCTCAATTCCTCCATAGAGACCTTGCAAAGGGCCTTAATAAAGTCTATTATTGCCTCACTGTTTAACTTTTGACTCCGTGTGAATATGAGATTCATTTCAGAGCTCCCAACTTGTTCTAACAGGTTCAAATTTAAGTTGTTCTTCTGTTCAGATGAGACCACCCCTGAGGCATTGCCACCAATACCAGCACTATCATAGGAACCCCTCATTACAGCAGAAGCTGCATTCTGAATTCTCCCAGGTCCCTTTTTCTTCAAAACAGGAAGGATTGTGGACTTAGCTTGTCTAGATTTTTCAGACCCATTCTGAGGAAAAGCAAAAAAGGTTGCATCAGGAGGAGCACCTTCCCCCAAGAGATGTAGATACTCAAACCTAGAAACACAAGTCAATATATGCTCCCAAGCTTCTTGCAAGTAATTCCCATCTTCATCTGCAATTTTAACTATTGCCTATTAACAATAAAGATGCCAAACACACTGTCAGGTCCATAAGCAAAGGCCAGGAGCTTAATTTTATAAAATCTAGTGCCCATGTTATTCGAAAAACTAGATTATGAATGTCATAGGGTACATTTTCATATAAGATGTAGGCATTGTTTTTTTGGGGGGGATAAGTAAAGATGAATCCTATATCATGTAGGGTAGGCAATGTTAAATAACCAATTGTCCCAAAAACTTAAACTAATAGGAAGAGGCAGATTTAATCTTTAACTTGCATTCTGATGCCATCCTCACGTGTGAGTCTAACTCCACCAAATAAGTGGGCTCAGCACATGAGATATTTAATTGAAGTGAGGGAAAAATTTATCTTACTATAAAAAAACTGCATATTCCATCAAATACAAAGTAGATTATGTTAAACAGAATCTCTCAGACATTGTATAACTCGAGTAGGATCATTAGCAATTATCATTTTTTGTTTATTCTAATCCTTTATGGCATCTATAATAGTAAATCGACCACCAACCTTAATAGCATCTATGTTTTTCTGCTTGATATCAGCGGGAGAGTGGAGAGAGGTAAACTTTGCTAGGGAAGTCACAAAAGCATCTCTATGAGTCTTCATGGACATCACAGCAGTAACATGGATAGCATACTGGAAGCCTTCAAGGCACATTGCTATTACTATTTCATCGTCACTTTGGTCAAGTGGAACACTGAAGGCAGCCAACATAGGAGCCCAGCATACTTCAATCATGAATCTAAGGATCACCACGTCGGTTGCCGCATAATAAGCTGACCTACAAATCACCCAGCAAGTGCATATAAAGAAGTAAAGTATCAGGTTGTTTCCTTCAAATTACATGAAGTCACACGTCACAATGAATATAATACAAATTTAGATTCTGGGCAAGTAGAACAACGAAACAGCAAAATAAGAGACTATCTGAAAATGATATACCGATATACATATCCAACAGAGATTTTCCTCATGATTCTAGTCCATCTCAAAATGTTCAACCGAAAATTCAAGCTATACAAATCTTATTTTCCCAAAGTACCCTCATCTCTCACGCTAGCCATTTCTTTCATACCACAAATTCAGATGTTAACAGCAAGTATAAAATTCAAACTCAAATGATGAACAACTAAGTAGAAATCATTAGCTACATGTCTCCTTAGTTGTTTGCTTCTTCAAAATGGAAGTCTTAGTGGGAAAAGGAAAAATAGTATCCTACACGTAGCTCTACTCAGATTATTGAACTTTTAGGACAACACTGCTGAAATGCCAGTAAAAGAGTAGTATGATTCAGTGGTTTAAAGGATATATTCACTAGATAAAGCACAGTAGAAAAACAACATTTATCAAACCAAGATCCTTATATTTGGTATGATATGGTTTTAGTTGTATGCACCGGCAAACATTTGGTTAAAGCAACAAAATGTTGGACATAAGAGAGAAGCAAGTCCATCTTACTCGGATTTGCGAGCTTTTTCTTTAAATTGTTCTTGCATGTGCCTAATAAGATCGTCACTGGTCTCCATATCTCTGTCTTCTTCGCGCTTTCGTATCACTATATTCAGGATACTGTCCAAGCCTAGAAGTCTGTTTGAGTTCATAGACTGTTTTTGTTGAGGAGCCAAATCATCTTTCATTTTTATCTCGTTTCTTGATATTCGTTCAAAGAGTGACCTCAGGTACTCCTCAGGTAAATCTTTTCCATCATCTATGCCACGATTGTTTCTTATAAAATCATCAGCTGACATCTGCAAATTTTAATGACCGGCGAGGGAGAGAGGACTTTATCATCATTCTGTATGAAGCATCTGATTAGATCAAATACGAAATGTGAACGCACCTTGTTCTTCACCATGGGGTTATGAGCATCAGTATTGAGCATTATCACGGAATAAGCAAGGACATAGACCGTGTCAGCACTTGTAAAAACCTTCGGATTACATTTGCAATACCGCTCAGCAAACTTCTCCATGATTCGATCAATCTTCTGTGCCTCACCAGGCAACCTAAAGCCTTGAAGAAAGGCCCTGATTGCCTCATCAAAATCCATGCCTTGAAATTCAAAGGAATCCACATAGGCATGCATTACTTTCAGTGGAAAACCTTCCCTTTCTCCTAGATAATCACCAATCAAAGTCTTATTCAACCCAGATCCATTTTTAAGAAAATATGCTATCTCCTCAGGTGAATTGCCCACCTTGCTTGCATTGATAAGAAATTCAACCCCTTTTGTAGGTTTCCGATTAAAAAGAGATATACCTTCCTGCCACAAAATTTTACATTAGATTGGATAGGAAATAGCCAACTAAATAATGGTCATGAGAGAGATCTGCTTGCATGCCAAACATCACATATTCTCTTGCCTGAAGTTCCAGCTTGTAAGCTCGTCGTTGCTCGATTGTCAAAACATCAGAAGCCTCGCTGGAAGCTTCAGAATGAGAACCTGGCCCGTCAACAGGCTCATCCGCATTACCATTTGCTATGGGAAGACTTACAGGTTCAGGACTGTTATCTGCTGCTTCAAATTTCTTGGTAGAATGAGGATCTGGAATATGCAACTGTTTATTCATCCAATCTCCCATTGATCTCAAAATAGCCACTAAGCACTTCATAGCTTCATGTTTCATGGTCACCTCCTGCGGTGGCAACAATGTGGTGGTTACACCGGGAGAGACACCTTGTGCAGTTTTAAGAAGTCCATTGACCATTCTGGAAAGATCCGCATAACCGAAAAGACGGATACATACACCAAATCAATCATTCTCAAAGCATCAAGGGAAGTGTAACAATACAGCAATGAGATATGTTGTTTAGTGGAAATTCTTGTTCTTGTACATGCTTCTGTAAAATTGTATCAAAAAGCGTAAATTTCGGAGGATGAAAACTAACATACCTCTCAAATATGTTTGATGAATTGACATCACAATCATAATTAATAAAGATGTCCACTAAGATTTGTGAATCAACACAGAGCCTTTCAAGAAACCGAAGCACAATCATCTTCTGCTGAAAATTCGGTTGGGCAACGTTTTCTAAAACTCTAAGAACAATCATAGGAAAAAATACTCCAATTTCTGCTTTCAATCCAGCTCTAAATCTTGACACCAGACTAATGAAAATGGAGCAAGAAAGCTGGAAAACAATTATTAGAGTCGAAGCACTGTTCTTCAACAATGATAGACACAAGTACTGCTTAATGGCTCCTAAAAACCTGTTTTGCCACAAACAAATGAGAACATAAATTTCATATTAGAAACCTCACCAGTTGGGATAAAGAACACTAAAACTATGCATAAGTTGAACCAAGAAAAGTGAATTTTACTTTTCAGAAAGGCAACTAAATAATTAAATGTGGTCACCACTGAATGAAATCAAAGCAGGACGAGCAGGGAAATAAATGCTCAAACATACTAACTAGTCAGTTAAAGAAAAGCAAGAACTAAAATGCGGTCCTACAAGCCATGCAGCTCACTTTTGACAGAATGCATGTACGAATCTGATTCACACACTGGCTGTCAAGTATAGCATAGCTGATAAAAAAAAAAAAAAAAAAAGGTACATTTGCACAGATCTTTTTGTAAAGCAGCCATGCTCCCATCATTTCATAACGCCTAAACACGTATCAAGCCAAGAGATAAGTAAGAAACAAAGTCCAATTTAATTTTTTCATAAATTGATTTATCCCAACAGCGTCAGGGCACTTAGGTGAATGGATCGACCAATATTATTGACTTTTTTATTGCAATGCAAATATTATAATTTAGAAACTTGTAAGCTCTTCTTTTCCTGGGCACATCATTAGCATTCACCATTTACAGGCAAAAGAAAAAGCCTGGGATCATGATATCTAATCAACTCAGAATTCCCCAGCTAAATCAAATATTAAAAAATATAATCCTGTGGGGTGAACCTCAAAAGGGCAAAAAAAAAAAGGGAGAAATTTTTTTATTGGCTTAAGACTAAATTGCCTACATTAAGCGAATCTAGCTTTCATAGAAAAAGCACCAAGCTTCTTCGTTTGACACTTGTCATTTCTCAAGACTGTCCTGAACCAAGAAGGTACCAAAAATATAAGCTCCGAGTACAGCTCCTTGCAGCAAATGAAATGCACTAGAAAGCTTACAACTAGCACCATAAACGCCTACTTTGTTCCAGGACAAAAAATTGCCAAACTAAACCTCCCAGCACCAAGGATATTAAAAAATGTCAGAAGCATGATATTCCTGCCGACCACAACAAATCTAAACTCCGATTGGAGATTCTCCAAAGGGTTTTTAACATGCTATATGGCAAAAAAGACCTGCAATTTTGCCTAAGACTCACTATTGACCACATGCCTTCTACCAATTACAATGATTCGTAGTCACTAACCTATTCCTTGCCAACCCTAAAATAGTCCTTTAACTTTCCCAATCAAAATTCTCGTGCCAAGCATCATTTCCAAACAATTTGAGCGCACATATGAGAAACAAAGTTGACGGTATCTTGATAATGAATTGAATGCCCGTTAAAAATTATAATTTTAGCCTTGATATTATTAATCTTTACCTATCATTAAGACTTTGTTACAGAACTACATACTTATATATTAGTTCACAATATTGCATTCATTGGTGCTTAATTTCTTGTCTTTCCCAAAGTAATTCATATATATCTGTATAGAAGAAAGAAAAATTTAGCCAAATTATTTCACCAAAATAAGCTCACAAACTAACGTGGATATAATACTCAAGTTGTAAAGATATTTTATTGTAAAATAGGATCTAATATATCACATAAAATCACGTTAATTTACAAATTTACTTTTATATAATCTTTTTGTGTTGCAGCAGTTCTATGCAAGAAATGTGGGAAGAGCACCACAGTATTTTTCGTGTGGGTGTGTGAGAGAGAAAGAGATACCTGTCACTAGTCCTAAACACAGCCCCGGCGTTCTCCAACAAAATCTTCAACAACTCCAAAGCCACAATCTTCCCCTTCATCAACTGGGGATCCGCCAGCGCCTCCTTGGGAGGCGTCTTCATTGACAACTTGCAAAGTGCCCGGAACACCAAAAAAGCGTCCCTCCGCAGCTTATTTCCAATCTGAAGCTCCAAATCCTCATCCCTCTCACCCTCCCCATTCGCTAACTCACCCTTCCTTCCCTCCAACGCCGTCTTATACATACTGATCTCCCAATACTTAGCGTCCAACATATCTTTATCCGTTGAATCCAACAAATCAGCAGGGTTCGTCGTCTCAACCGTCCTTGTCTCGAATGCCCCGTCATGACCACCCAACGATACCTTCCTTGGACTAACAGGATTCAGAACCCCGTCAATGTCCTGCATGATCTTCGTTATAAACCCTTGGACGAACATTGTCATAGACCCGTCCGCATCGGATTTCTCCGCCGGTTCCATCAGTTCGGCAACCAAAATTGGTTGAATCGGCACCGTCGACGAGTCCGCCTCCATTCTCGGGAACACGATCACGAGCATTTGAATCAAGGATGCCTTGGCCGTCGTCTGGTTCACCATGCTTTTGCTCCCCAAGTAGATATCATAGCTCGTCCTCACGATCTGAAGCAAGCAATCCCCGTGGATTCGCAGCGGAATGGAGGTCACTGCTGATAAGAGCGTCTTGAGAACGAGCAATTCCATTTGATCGTCGCCCAAATCGTGGCATTTGCAGACGGACTCGATCATCTTGGATAAGAGCTTGGCCTCGTCGTCACCGGTGGAGTCGGCCTCGCCGCGTAGGTAGCCGTAGGCTATTAGTTTTTGGATGCAATCGACAGCGGGTTCAGCGATTTTGAGGACGCCGGAGTTGGCGGCATTGATGAGTGGGCTGAGGATGGACTCGGAGTCGGAGAGGGAATATTCGATGCGTCCGCCGTCGTGGAGAGGGCCTGGGACGGAGGAATCAGGCTCGGGCAGAGTCTCGTTCGTCGAAGGGGAAGAGAGCTTTTCTACGATGGATTTGCACTCGAGAGCGAGCTTGGAGTGCTTGCGCCATGAGGCGTTCTTGATAATCTTCTCGAGGGCTGGGGAGACGACCTGACTTAGCCGGGAATCGGCTTCCGAAGAAGCCATTCCCAAGTTGGGAAGATTTAAGGGGAGGCTCAATGAGTCAGATCTGGGGTCAGTGTGGATGTCGGGTGAGTTTATCCGTCGATGAAATGCAGTTGTTAGGAGCGCTGAGTGATGGCGGCGGGTTGACTCACTGAATCGGCGATGACGCCGACGAGTTCGCTAGATGAGAGTAGTGCTCTGGTTGCATAAAAGTCTCAGAGAAAGGGCGATGAGTTTGGCGGCTTTGGCCTGTGGACTTTGGTGAGGTGGGAGAGAGGGAAGCGTGAGCTTCGGCCTGTCTTTGAACTGATCAGGGGTGGAGATTTTAGAATATTAATTTACATCAAAGTCCATGTTTGAATTCTAAATGTCTTAAATGCCCTCGTTACGTTGAATATGAAACTGAAAGGATCTTCGAGTTTATAAAGAGCTTCGATGAGTTTAAGGATAACAGCATTTGCATTGAATTAGTTAAATATTTTTTTATCTTTAAATTTAATAAATATTATCTATATTTATTTTATATTGAATTAGTTAAATTATTTTTATCTAAACTATAAGTTACAGGAAATTTATTTTTTTTTTAAATATGAAAAGAATTATAACAAGTCTAAAAGTATTTTTTAAGATTATTATATTATAAATATGATATTTTTATTTATATGAAATTTTATCATCTATATACATATGAGATTATTATCTTATAGATTGTTAGATTGTGAAAATGAAAATGAATATGATTGTTGGAGGTTATTGAAGATTATAAAAATAAAATATAAATAATAAAAAATAATAATATTTTATTATTATAAATAGTGTGATGATTAATCCAATATAGACTTCAAGTTTTGAATGATTAGCGAAAGGTGAAAAAGCTACATATTAGTCATAATTTGAAGAATAAGATGGCAAATCCAATACTAATACTCTAATGATGTTACTGACGGTTGTTCTTTCTTTTGTTATAATTATTTAACTAATTATTTTAAAAAGAGATATGCTATGCTCACCGTCGGGGTTCCGCTGGTAATTTTTAGTTTTATTTTTTACTTCATGATTAAGTAGGTGTGTTTTAATAATGTTGTGAAATTTTTTATTTTTAAAAAATATTTAAAAGTGTTAAAAAAATCATGTAAAAAAATATAAAACAAAAAATACAATAGCGGGAGCCCCATCAGTGGGCATAGACCCACCCTTTTAAAAACTCCATCATTGTCTATCTTGAATTTATCATTTCTCTTTTGAAAATACCAATTAACATTGCATAGTTAACGTGATGAAATGTAAATGACTTCACCCATTGACCACTCTATTTGAATTTAGAGATGAGTTGAAATGATTTGTAAATTAAAATTAGTGAATAAGTAGTAAATAATAATGAGATGAGTCTCAATCCAAACCGACCCTAAACTCATTTACATTAACTAGTACCATTGAAATAAAAACATACATGATAAAAAACGTCATCGTCGTTATTATTATTATTAGAGAAATTATATTTACAGTCATAGAATGCATAAATGCCGCACACTATTTTTAAAAAAAATGAATAAATATGAGATTCACATTAAAAAATTCATGTTTTAATGTTGAACTCTACAATTTTTTAAAATGAGTGCGCGGCATTTACATAATTTATAATTAAATTATATCTATTATTATTATTATTATTATTATTATTATTATAAACACAAACACTTTTGTATCGGTTGACATGGCACTACACATGATAACATGTGGCGATGACGGGTCAATATGAAAAATAATCTCTATTTATTTACAAAATAACGATTGTTATTGTCTAGACCTTATATTTCAATTTAAATAAGTATTATTTAATCCAAGTGAATTTAAAATAAAATTAGTTCATTGATTGGAGGGGATATCATGAAAGTGATTTTATTAGCATGCCATAACATGATAGAGTTAGAGAAACAATGCATAATATGATTTTGAAGGTTCATGATTACAATCATTCATTCTTTTTCCATCATAATTTCGCGCAATCTAAGGCTTATAGCTTCTTATCAACTATGACTTATCAATATTAATTTTTTTTTAAAAAAATGAAGGTTGATCATATAGGTCCTAATATAACATATGTTAATGTCATGTTTTGCACAACTTTTGGTCAAGTTCTAACAACTCAAGTCTTCAAAAACGAGCCATGCACAAGGTAAAAAATATTGCGACTTTGGAGTCGAGAAATCTCCGATACCAAAGTTAGTAAATATTATTAGAGTACAGTAAATAAGTAAGAAAGTATTGGGATCATATAGAGTTTTTCGATACTTAAAATTTGCTATTTATACCATGTCTGAAGAGGGTGCAAATAGTTTTTTCTCACAAAATTTAGGCTTCTCAAATTAGTCCTAATCTCTTAATAATAAAATGAATATATATATATATATGCATATCTTAGTTACTAAAACTGCCGTCCTATTAATTAAAATTAAGTTCTCCTTATAGCATTTTATCAACACGAATTTGAGATGCACTTGTTAATTAAAATCAGGTCGTCCAATCTTATTTAAAAAGAAATAATATTAGGAGCAGCCTTTGTTTTGAGTCATCCAGATCAAAACACCCCCACAACAAAATTCACTTTTCTCTCATTTCACACATTTCATTTCTCTCTCTCTATATCCCGTCTCGCTCGAGCCCCCTGTACTTGCCCCTCGCCCATCCTCTCCCCCCACCTCCACCCGCCGCCCGTGGCATCTTCACCCCCACCCGGCGTCGGTATCCTCTCCCCCACCCCTTCTCGGGGTCTGGAATCGTGGGTGCCGGCGTACGATTCTGTAAAGGGCAAAACCCATATGGGTGAAACCCATTTCGAGAAAGAGGGAGAGGATTGTCGTGCTTGACGGTGGGGCTAGAGGCTACTGACGGCGGTGGTAGTAGTGGCAAACCGTGTAGGAGAACTCATTTCGAGTTACGCGTGGAGGCGCTATGCGTGGGGCTTCTGTAGAGGTTTGAAGGTGGTTGGAGGTTGCCGACATGAGGAGGAGCCGATGGTGGTGGGCGATGGCACTGCAAGTGGCACACGGCGGGATTGGGTGAGGTAGTGAGCCGAGAGAAAGAATCGAGTGGGGGAGAGGGAATCGGGTGGGGAGGGGAAAACGGGATTTTTTTTTTTTTTAAATGCACACGTAAGGTGTGCTACGGATTAACCATGAACAAAGACTAATTCGTAGCATTACTCATTTAAAAATAGGGGTGGAAATGGTGAAGCGGCCGAACACGACATGCATTGACCCTTGTAGTGTAGACCCATGTCTATGGACGAGTTCGCGTGTCAATTGTCGGGAGTCAACACCATTAGCAACTCATGAACAACCTCCTCTTGATTGACGTAGATCAATGTGTCGTTGCCCCATGTCCCATGGGATCGAAAATGGACGATAAAGCTAGCGTGCGTACATAAATAACAGGCATGGAGGAGGTGGAAGGGAGGTCAGCGATTGGGGGGGGGGGGGGGGGGGGGGGGGGGGGGGGGGGGGGGGGGGGGGGGGGGGGGGGCGGCGGGGGCCAGTAGCTCAAATGTTGCAAGGTGGGCTTGAAAAGTACGGTAGCTCTGTTTGTAAATTCACTAACAAGGTGGGCCTGCGATAGCTCCAATGTTTGCAAGGTGGGCCTGCAATACACAATATCATTATTGTAAGTGCCCAAATATGAAAGAAACAATAGTGATTAATAACTAAATTCATACCACGTTTCTTTTGATCGATATAGTAGTCCGACATATATTTGCCCAGGGTTGATATTTTAGTTTTTTATAAAGACCCTTCTGTATAAAAAATACTTTTATATTCGGTTATAAATTTTGAGTAATATTATATATAATCATGAAATGCGTAAACGTTATAAAATTATTTTAAGAAAAAGTGAGGTTTACTATTAAAAAAATAATTTTTTTTATGTAGATATTGTATTTACTTATTTTTTAAAAAAAGATTATACGATACTTGTACACTCAATAACTACAAATATCATTTTTTTATAAATTATACTCTCATCTTATATTTGTCTTGGAGTTTAATTAGTAAAATTAGAACAGTACTTGAGAGTAGGAAGATGGAATCAAAGTGCTTCCTAATTAAGTTGGCGAAAGAAGATAAAGTACTACTTGCATTAATTCAAGCGACAAATGATCATGATCAGTTAATCAACCATGCATTCTACGTAGTTGATATAATTATACCAACTTTGGGCTTCTTTTTTTTGTTTATACGAAATTGGTACTGTAAGTGCACCAGATGATCAACATGGCGTTGCGAACAAATTAATTAAGGGTTCTTAATTATCTTATGACATATGGATAGTGACAGACCAAGCCTAGCTTGTCCCTGGCTTTTTCTAATACCTTTTTTATTTGTAACTTTTTCTAATACTTGTGTGTGTGTATATATATATGTGTGTGTGTGTGTAAGGTTTAATTGGTCTGTTGGTAAGTGAAATAGAAAGACTGAAAGCTGAAAAGAGCAAATACAGAGAATCCAAACAAAGCTGAACAAGGGCATCCAACTCTCTCCTTAACATGAACAGCAAAACCATTTGTAAACGCCGATCGGCCCCACGATTTGTTAATTAAATCGAGATCGACCAGCTTGATTTCAGTAGAGAACAGTAAATATTTCTGTTTAGTTTAGTTTCTAGTACTTGCTGGTTGACCAAGAAAATTGTGCTTCATTGCTCTGAATGAAATGATCAATGCGAATATTTTGGTAATTCAGTTGATTACAAATACTCCCTAAACATATACATACATACATACATACACATATATATATATATATATATATAATACGCAGGCCAGGCACCGAAACGGTTACTAAAAATGGAAGTTTTCAAGCGAAAATTGACCCACTTAATTGCCACTTATTTTCAAATATTAACTTACAATTCCAATAATAAAAAAACTTATGAAATTCATAAAAGCAAAGTACAATAAACAAATGTTATATAGACCAAGACACCATCCTTATCAATATAGAATTTAACTACAGATCAACCATTGTTCCTCATCAGAAGTTACACACCTTACGTCGATTTATTTATTATTATTTTTTTAAGCAAAACGTTCGTTTTGCATCGTTGGTTTTACTCTTCCCATAAATTTTGCATGCATCCCGCGTCCCCTTCCCTCTCGTCGCATAGCACCCACGAGCTTTGCCGTCCCAACCGTCGCCCAGCACCAGCGACTCATTGGAAGACCTCTGTCCATTGCCACACACCTGTTTTTCCCATGGACCATTTCGCCACCCACCTATTCACAGGAATCCTTCGTCGCCCAGCACTCGCGTCGCCCTCCCTCCACCAGCACCACCCCGCGATGCACCCTCGACTCGTCGCCCATCACCCACGACTCGTCGGCCTTCCCTCTGCCCATCGCCACCCAACATCCATGACTCCTAGTTCTGTTTCGCCGCCCTTCATGAGGGAACGAGCAAGGCACTATTCATAGGCTTTGGGAGGGAATTGCTAGGGAGATGGGGTCTGAGGGGGTTTCGACTCAAGAGGTAATCTACTCTGCATCTGAGGGCGCTTCGTCGGCTCATGGGATGGGACGTAAAAAAGAATGGGAAGAAAAGAAAACATGAATAAAAGAAAAATAAAAAAATGGAAGAGAAGAAAAAAAAAATAAAACCCCACACGTCAAGTGTGGGGTGTGGGATTAATTGCTAATCCATAGAGTTTTTCATCAATATAATATTGGAACTTGTACCTACCTGATGTTGAAGAGAAAAGATGTGAGCAACACAACCATATATTGGATCTGTAAGACTCTAAGCCTTTGCATTTGCCTTTGCCTTTGCCTCATAACATATTGTAACTACCACATGGAGCCGCTTATGCACCGGAATATGCAAAGGAAGCTTGGAAACATTACTAGCAATCTAGCCCCAAACACCTTGTGGACAGTTGTGAAATAGGATGCCCCTTGCTCTGAGTCGAAGTAAGGTACAAATATACATGCGGGCACCCACTTTCTCTAGAAGAACGTCTTGCGCGCATCGTATGGACCTCCACCACCACCGCTAGCACTGCCTCCACCACCACAACTAGTATACGTAGGGTTTGCAATCATTTTTTTTTTTCTTTTGGGAGAGGATATTCTCTCTCTCTCTAATATGTGATATATGACTCTCAAATAATTAGGATTTTTGGGTTGGTACTTGAGAAACGGAAGAAGAACAAGAACAAGAGGAGGTGGTGATGTTTTAGGGTTTGGTGGGTGGGTTTTTTGCCTAGTTTTTTTTTTTCAATGAAATTTATAAATGATATAAAAAAGGATATAGAAGAAGTCTATAAAGCCATGCGAGAGAGCAAAGGCTTAACTACATTTAGCTACTAATTGCTTTAAGCAAACATGCAATAAACCCTTGCTATTGTTATGATCAACTAATTTCTTTTTCTCTTTTGTATTCCTTCCTCTCATGAATTTATTCAACAAAATTCGTCTCTCTTGCGCTCTCTCTCTCTTCCACTCTTAAACTGTGTCTAGTTGTGTTAAGAATGAGGGCATGTGTATAGAAGCACCAGGCCATGCACGTTGGTTATATCATCTTAATTGCTTTGCAAACGAAAACAATTAATTGGATTTTTAGAAGTTAAATTATCGGCTTATATAATGAGTTGATCTTAACTCATCTCATCTAATCATTACAATATTTTTAAACTTTCAAACAAAATATTATAAATAATTCAAATTTTTTAAATCTCAAAACAAAATAATATTAAAAAAATTTTATTTTAACAATATTTTATTTAATTTTCAACTCTCATCTCATTTTAACTCAACGCAACTTAATATTCAAATCTCCCAATGGGCTAGCATTGCATGTTTTTAAGAAGCGAGGAGGGCAAAAGACACACGCCACCAGCTTCTTTCTGGGTCAAATTTTCCGTCGAAGGAAATGAGCCGAATCTCACATCACAAATAACTCAAAGTCATAAGCCTACCCAGCAGAACCAAGGCCATGGCTGTCAAAATGTAATGATGCGGAATTTGAATCCAACCTTCATTAATAATGATTTAATGATGTAACGGGCCAGTAGTAATATTAATAATATCTAGCGTCATACTCATCTATGATATTCGCCCGATATATTAATTCCTTTCAACACAAGATTTGCCATACAAGCATATTTGAAATCCTAATGGTCTGCAGTCCAGCAAGGATTAGAGAGCGTCGGACCGTAAGACAAAACTTACCAATTGACCACTCGGTCTATATAAAACACACCGAATCCCTCTTATCTCTTTGGTGCAGGTTGCTAGAGGCTATTTGCATGAGTATGAAACACGTCAATAACACTTCTTTTATTCTCTCTCTCGACGTTGAAAATGACACGATTTTTCATTCCCTTTCCTTTTCTTAAATATGGAAACCCAAAGAAAAGCTAATTAACTGGCTTTCAAAAAGACCCCATTGGATTTTCAAATGGTCGACTCTAAGATTATTTGTGTTAACTATATATATATATATATATATATATATATATATATATATATATTGTAGTGGCTAATGTTTCTAATGATCATACATTTCCAAATAATCAATATAAAAGAAAAAAATCTAATTGTAAGTGATTCTGCGTACTAATATGCATACTCATTCGATATGATTGATCAGAAAGTAGATTTTATTGAAAACAATATTAATTTGAATTTAGAATATAAAGACAACAATATTCATACGCAGATTAGTATATAAACTTGCTTGTACATAGCAAAACTTATATAACAGTAGTGTCAATCAAGCTCAAGCAATCACGAGGCCCTAGTAGTGAGTGGGAGGTACATTGCTATGATATGTATACTGGTAATGTGAGGTGTCTAGCAACAGAAGTTGTAGAAGTTGGAAACTCATGAAACCGTGTGATCTAAAGAGTAATTATGTCAAATATATATATGTTCAATCAGCGATTATCTGTCAGGTTATATCCTCAAATAAATAGCAACGTACGATGACAAATATTCTAGTAGATAGCTCTAAGGAGCCAAGCTATGAGCAATGATATATACTACACTTTTATCTTATTTTAATCATACTAAGTAGTATATAGTACATTTATCACCATTAAATGATAAAGAAGCATGCAATAAATGATCATTTAATAGTGATAATTGATCATACTTAGTGAGATGAAAGTATGATGTATAGAATTTTTCTAATGGCATTATACAGATTGTACTAACATTCTTTGAGATAATTTGGAGACCTTTGACAGGTGAGATCGAGCTGGCCTTCTGCTACAACAGATCTCTCCTAAAATATGAGATATCTTAACCACATGATAATTAATCAGTTTTTTTTTTTTTTTTTTGGCTTTCGTTCATATATATACACACCACCTAATTATATATATATATATATATATAATATATATATATATATATAACTGATCAAATTTATTGTAATTTTCATAAGTTTTCTTTGGAAGGGGAAAAAAGAATAGAAGAAGATCAAATCATGATTAACAGGAGACATGAGATCCCTATTTTTTTCATTCCATTCAGTATTGTCTGATAGTTGCATATTCAATTCGTAAATGGGCGATCTGAGTTAATGAAGGTCAAACTCGATCCGAAGATCGGCAATCAAAGCGCCAGGGCAGCATCATGAGCTACTCGAATGTGGGAGCGCCACGTGTGAGTCGGTGACTACGAAAGTACGTAACGGCCCAGCTCATAATCAGGACGTTGGACCCTCTAGCACTTGTGCATGTTGCCTCATCAATGACAACATTTACCATCGAAGTCGTAAATTTCTTTCGTGCGCGCGCGTTGGGCGATTTGTGCACGTACTGTCTAGTATAACTACTTCTCATGGTTAAAACACATTAATCATTTGGTGTCTGAGCTTAGACAAAAAAATAACTCAGTGAGACAAAAACAATCTGTTTAAAGAGAGAGTTTCAAGAATGTTTTGTATTTTCAGACTACAAAGCTTCTTTGATCAATCTGTTTCCCAACACCCACTTGAAATCGAATTCTTCTATCTCTGGCTACAATGTTGAGGGAAAGAAAAAACTACTCTCCCAGATCAGACTCCCTTTCTTGTACGAATAAATTATATCGAATTGATAATGTTATTAAATTTGAGTATTATTCTCTCTTTGCGCAGTCAGTAGTAGCCATGAAGCCAAACAGCCGATGATTAGGAGTTGTCACTTGTCAATGTCCAAATAATTAAGCAAAGAGAGGGATTGGGGAGGGACAGGGAGACTGTTGCATTCTGCCATGTCTATGCTGTTCACCGCGTCTTCCTTCATAGAGACGGTAAGTGGGACCATGCCTTAGACTGACACGCGTCACGATTTGTTGTGTTGTAATTACATCAAGGCATGGTTTTTTGTGCTAGTCAGTGTGGGCTTGACTAGGCTACCTGTCCATCTCCCCCGTTCCCCCCACCCCCATCAGTTTCATTTGGATCCATATTGACCGTACACTTCACTTTCATAGCGTACACGTACAAAATGACAGAACTCCCCGGGGCCCGGAGTTGTGGAAAGGGGTGATGATGAAAACGATTTATAAGGTTTCCCCACCCATCCCCCCTTTTTAACCTTCGTATTATAAAGGTTGATTTTTGCTACTTATAATATTTTTATGTATTTTTTTACATATTTTATTAATATAATTGGTTAAAATAATTATTTTATATTAAAAAATATTACAATTAATCACATTAATAAAATGTATAAAAAAATACACAAAAATAATTATACATAAAATTTAAAAAAAAAGTTTACTTTTACATAAATATATATTTATCGAATAAAAAAGAGATGAGTGATATTGAATGCTATACAAATTGAACAAACGTAGTAGAGTGTTATTCAATTTGTTACAATTGAATGATTATTGGATCCAAAATTTATTTGTAGGCAACTTATCTTGAATTAGGTCTACTCTCACCACTCAATTAACTTGTCGCTCGTTGTTATCGTTTGAATTTTTTATTTTATTTTTTACTTCTTCTTTTTATTTAGTATTGATGAAGGAAGTATTTTTTAATAATATTATATTTTTTTAATATTAAAAAATACATGTAAGAAAAATGGGAAAATGATAGGGATCTTACTGGCGGGGATCCCGTTCCAATTTATTTATCTTTTCTTAGTTTTTTTACATAGTAATTAAGAAAATGTTGTTTAATAATATTGTGATTTTTTTTCTTATTTTAAAAATATTTAAAAGTGTTAAAAATGATGTGAAATAAATATTAAATTTTTTTTCACATCATTTTTTAACATTTTTAAATATATTTTTTTAAAAAATTACAATATTATTAAATAATATTTTCTTAATTACTACATAAAAAAAAAAAAAAAAAAAAACTGAAAAAAAAAACCTCAAATTAGAACTAATGGTGGGAGCTGGGAGCGGTGGGCGTAGACCCACCCGGTGTATCCACAACGTTTGCCATTTTGGCAAAAGGCGCGTCAATTCAAGAGTTGCTATCACGTACAACTCCTATATTTGGGTTAAAGAAAAGGAAAATACTATGCCTACAGAAGATTTTTATTGAATTTGTTTTAGTTTTTTCTAATTAAGTAAGTATTTTTAAATAAATATGTGATTTTTTTATTTTTAAAAAATATTTAAATAGTTTAAAAAAATAGTAAAAGAAAAAGTAAAAAAAAAAAAAGATTGTAAATGATCGGTAGAGAATTTCGGTAGAAATCATCTGTGGACGTAGGAACGTCCTAAAAAAAACCCATGTTTTGAAGTGCTGCAACTTATAACCCAGTACGTTGCAATAGGTAAACCAAAATGTTCTGAAAGATAATAGCATTGAATGTACTATATAATTGACCACAAATATACATGAGGTGAAGCAAAGAACTAAGGGGGCCACATCCATAGCCAGAAAAGTATACCAATAGAAGCTCTGTACTAGTCCCTCTGACTGAGAGCTAGCTGAAATGGAAATGACAAGAGATCAATAGATAGATGGAAAAGATAGGATGTTTGTCCCAAGTGGGGTGGCCGGGTTTAGCACGTGGCATCAACTGCGGCGGTTGGAAGTTGATTTATACTGTCCCCGCACGTATATATGTTTGCTTCACGCAAGCAGCAGCAGCTCCCAATTGCCCTCTCCCTTGCCGTGGCTTTAAAGTTTGAACCAAAATAAAAACCCCCTAATCCCTTAAAAAAAGAAATATAAATATAAATCGAACGAAAGGAAATGGAGCAAAAACTAGAACAGAACAACCAGTCCTTTTCAAATGACCTACCACCAAAACTCGCAAATTATCTAATCAAACACAGCAACAATATAATCCAACTCCTTTTCTCTCTAAATAGCTGGCCCTCTCTCTCTCTCTCTCTCTCTCTCTCTCTCTCTATATATATATATATATATATATACCCCACAAACTTAAACACCGAGAAGAGAAGATATAACTCTGTAAATTAGAAGATCGAAAGGGAGAGAGTGATGAGTGCCAGCAACGGAGGCGGGCCTTGTGGCGCCTGCAAGTTCCTTAGGCGCAAGTGCATAAACGGATGCGTGTTTGCGCCCTATTTTGACTCGGACCAAGGCACAGCTCACTTCGCTGCGGTGCACAAGGTGTTTGGTGCTAGCAATGCTTCCAAACTGCTCTTGCGCATTCCGGCACATAAGCGGCTCGATGCCGTCGTTACGCTTTGCTATGAGGCTGAGTCTAGGGTTAGAGACCCCGTGTATGGCTGCGTTGGTCACATCTTTACTCTCCAACAGCAGGTGAGCTTTGCCTTCTTTGGGCAAGTCTGACGTAGTTCCAAAATTGAAAGAGCGTTTTCCATGTCGGAGATTTTGGTGGTTAGGTTTTCGAGATCAGCCAGCTCTCTTCTTGATCACTTGCTTTATTTTGCCCCCGTTTTTTTAAGTATTTTTAATATAAATTGCATGTGGCATATTCTCCTTGATTTTTTTTAAGCAAGGGAAATTGGTCAAGGATTATGTGCAGACTGGTAGCTCCTGTGGAAGAAGTAACCCGTTAGGGGCTATGCTTCATGTTTTTCTTGCTTTAGAAGATTTTGAAATGTGCGTAGTTTTGCTGGGTTTGTCTAAAATCCAAGTTGAATTGAATGGTCCAGGGCAATATGCTAAAGTGCGGCGGTGCCATCGGTTTCTACAAAAATGCACTAGTTGGTCAAGGTTTTCACATGATCATAAGATTATGCATCTATATGACTGTTAGCTTGACACGTTTTTTCATTCTTAGTTGCATTTTCTAAGATAAACATGATAACGTACGTACGTGAGCCTATATATAATATATATTTGAGTGTGTGTGGGTTAACTTGTTATCTAGGTACTGTTAAGCAGGCCAGTTTCCTTTTGAGGTGTAAGTAGTTTTGGATTACCCATAAAAAGTGCGTGAAACTCATGCTATCTTTCCTTAGGAAGAGAGATCATATTAGGGTTTTTCCTCGTATGATCTCTCGAATAACAGCTTTCGCGCTGAAGTGCGTGCGCGCGTGTGTGAGAGAGAGAGAGAGGTGGCGGCCGCCTGCATGAACTGGGTGGTTGATCGACAGATCGAGTATGGGTTCGCGTTGCTTTCCGAAGCTACCAATTGCAAACTTAGCAGCTCGAGGATTATACAAATACCTGCGTTTTGACTTTCTCTCTCGGTAATCAGTATTGTAGCGCTAGCTAGGGCATATTTTATCTAGTAATCTTTAATAATAGATTCACAATCTTTCAATATCGAGCGACCAAAGAAATAGGAAACTGTATATTATTTATAAGAGAATTCTATATATAAATTACTATTCACTTTCACACTCTACGCTATGAAGTAATGAATAGTGATTGATGAGAATAATTTTTTAATTTATAATAACATTTCATTGCATGATATATAAATATAAACATGTTTTGAACGACACCATTTTCAATTATTGCTGGCACGAAAGGAGTACTACCATAGGTTGGTCTCAATTTGGTAAAATTAATTATTATTCTGTATGAGTTTTCTCGAGGGGAAAACCTTTTTTTTTTTCCCCTTTATCAGATGCTGTGCGAGTTATTACTGCTGCTTGTGAAGATGCATCGAAATCTTTTGTTTGCAGTTGCGGTTATAAGGCAAGCACTACTGGCGATCATTGAGGTAGCATAACTTTTATTGGATTGGAGTTTTACCCACAACTATGTACGGTAGCATGGTTACCCATGCGCGCATGCAGTCAGTAGTGATATCGTGAAATAGAAAATACGTATTGCTTTTACTGTTGATTTGATCTTCCATTACCCTTTTTGTGGTCAATTTAATTGGGAACATAACCACCGTCCATCGTCTTAGCTTTAATTAGGTAGAATTCCATCACCCTCTGATGTCAGATGTTTAGGTGCGTAGAATCGAATATTTTATGAACATTATCTCCCCAATTAAGCACTAACCGAGATCAGAGAAAGGGGTCGTTTTTTCTTCTTCTTCAAGATCACGTGGTTACAAATAAGTGGTAAAAGTCTAAAGTTTTGCCTTTAAATCGATCAGTGTACTTTATGTGTGTATCATATGACGTAAACATGTATATATAGATATCATATATTTTTTAACAATGAACTATTAATGTGGTCTCACCTATCTGTTCTGTTTGTTGGAGTTTTTTTGTTTGTTCTCTCTTAAGCTGTTCTGTATGTTAGTTCTCTCTTAATGTTACGTACCTAGCTAGCAAATAAAAATATGGTATTTTCTTCTGTTTCTTTCGGTTTCTGTTTCTGAAAGAAAAAAGAGCTGGTGATCCCTTAGGATCTTGTACTCCTCGAGATTTTCTTAGTAACATGATGCAGAACGATGCAATGAATATGTTTATAGTCCCATGGAATTACTTGTCTGTTCTTCACTAAACGGAGCATATATATGGTTCTTGATCAGTTAGACCCTATTTAGATATTGAGTTAAGTTGAGATAAGTTAAGTTCTTTATGCATAGTAGTGAGTTTTGTGTAGTCACCTAAGATAAGTTAAGATATGTTTCAATGTTAAGATGAGTTTAGATGTATTTATAGAAAGTTGAAAAAAACTGTAAGTTCCGTGTGTAAAGAGGTGTTGAATTCAAAAAGATAGTGGGTCCCATGTGTAAAGAGGTTTTAAGTTGATATGAATTTAGTAATTTGAAAGTTAAGTGTTTGTATGTTAGACTTAGACTGAACTGAATCAAGTTCCAAACGGGCCTAGCTAACACGAAAAAAAAAATCTGAAAAGACTTTCTGTTTTAGTTTCAATTGCTAGGGCATATATCATCCAGATATTGTCATGGTAAAGCTTAGCTAAAGCTTTAGATCATAGCAGCTAGCTTTGAAGCGAAAACAACTAATTTTTTTTGCAAATTAACATGCTAATATATATATATTATATAGAAAGAACTTAATTATTTCATGTTTGTAGGTAGTGAATTTGCAGGCAGAGTTGGCGTTCGTTCAAGCCCGCCTAGCCACATTGCATCGCCTTCCTCCGCCGCACTCTCAGAGCCCGTCACCTACAAATCACCATTCCTCCTCAGATTTGGGTTCAACTTCAGACCTGCAATCTAACTCTAACTCAGCCATGCATTTTGATCCTGTACAACCACATCCAATTCCCACAGAACTAACAAGTTTTCTCAATTCATTGGATGGAGATCTGGAGGCTGGGAATGCCCAAGTATTGGCTCGGGAAATCATCTCTAGGTACTTGCCCGGAGTAAGATTCCGGCCTTCAAGTCCTAATTAAATTAAATCCTAGCTTCTTGCATGTATGTATTAATGGCAACATGCATTTTGGGCATTTTGGCTGGCAATGTCTCTGGAAAATCGTACCTACTTTTTTTCCACAAGTTTAATTTCAACTTATATCCACTCCCTTTCCCAGCCAAAGTAGCTATCATTGTCAATTTTATGACCAAAATTTGCAACCATTAATTCCGCATTTAGATCTATCCAAAAGAAAACTTGTAACAAAGTGTAAAGTTCAGCCAGAGTGCAAAACTTGAATCATATAGGTAGGCTGAGACCAGTTACAATGCAAGACTGCTTTTCTTTCGTCTCAAAGACTAGAAAAAGGTTAAAAGGTCCTGTTTGTTTCCTATGAAAATGAGTTCTCACTTATCGCTGCATGTATTATAATTAAGAGCACTGCTTTTAACTGCAGTACCTAATTCAATGAAGCAAGCATAATTGAGCTTATGAGCTGTGCTTTCTTCATTATTGGCCTCACTTTACCACGATTTACTTAAATGGTATAATTCCTCGAGCCCCCGAAAATGGACTTTACACGATCCTTCATGGGCTTGCTTCATGCCTGTGACAGTTGTACCTATACTGGGTTTGGATTCTACAACCACTTCCACATTATTGTTCTGTGCCTGGATGATGGCTTGCCAGCCTTTAGCCGTGTGTAGTAGCTCTCAATGGAACGAAAATCGAAATTAATAAATTTTTTTATTTTTATTGGAGTAATGCTCCAAATAGACAAATCTCATACAAATATTTTTTTTTAAAAAGTGAGTCACTAATAAATAATATTTTTTTTTTACATTTTTTTAAGGTGAAATCTACTTTTTTACGAAGGCTTTCATAAGGCTTGTCTATTTAAAATTTGTACAAATCATTTCTCTTCTTATTGATACCAAGAGTTCGGAAACAACGTCCCGACTTTGTTGAGTATTGATACACAACATATTTCACAACAATATTATAAGATAAGGATATTTTGTAAAGTAATGTTAATTTTATAGTGTTTTACAAAATTATCCTTCATTTAACACGTTGTTGTGTTAAATATTGCGTATAAATCATTTTTCATCCAAAAAAAAGTGTTGTGTTCATATACTCACGTGAATAATCACTGCAATTATTGTCATTTCCGGCAGCCATAAATGCATAATAAATGGGCCTCACGTAGAAAGCATGTTCTAAAAAAAGAGGATAATAGGGGGAGACATTCGTATTAGAAACATTAATAAAGTGGTGCACAAATTTCTCTACATAGTTTTCTATTTAGACCTAAATTATTTCGGGTGGGGAGGAAGATACTTGCCAAATGTTGACCTTTGACAATTACATATTTTGAAATGCACTTCACCGAACGGTGAATACAGAGTTGCATTCTGTCAATGTAGAGAACACTCCTTTGTTTCACAGTTCAAGACACAAAAACTTCAGGCTAAAGACCAGTACAATAACATCAAAGCACAGGGCAAAATGAATGCGTTACCTCCCGGTGAAACCGTGAAACACTTCCACAGTTACTTTCTACTCACAATGGCTGTCCGGCAAGAGTTCAATGGCACGCTTTAGCAGGAACATGCCACATTGATAGCAACCAAAAAATCATCCTTGCATCAAAATATAGTTTAATATCATGATGTCATCTTTGAAACATTCGTACACAAACTGAAATGACCGAGTTTGATTGAGGTAATAAAGCAAGTATCGTGATACCTAGGCAACATCATGCAGTTATAAATACCCCACTTCAAAGGCCCCTTGCTGCATGTTAAAACAAAGAAGCTGTTAGGATGGCCGGCTACTGTCAAGCACTGAGGCAGCTGGATCGGAATAGTTTGACACAGCAGAGAAACATATGGTTCCAACTACTTTCGCCTTGCACTTATTCCGCTTACATAACTCTCGGTGACAGGGTCACAGGGCATACTTAATCTTTTCAAATACTTCTTGGTGCATCCAATCCAATCACCCCAATTAATGTTTTGCTATCAACAATTAATACAAAAAGAAGAGACACCTATATGAAATACCCCAGAAAATATAAAAACAAAACCATTAATATAGGCTTCTAGCAGTACCTGATTGCTAAGCTATAATCTTGTGTGGAATAGAGTTCACAACATGAGTCAGGGACTAGTGTTTCCAGAAAGATCTGATCCCCAAGTTTTGGAAGTGAATCAGTCTTGCCTTATTTATGTCTTACAATGATCTAAGATGACTGGATAAAGTAACATCCAAATTTTTTTTTTAAGATAAAATTTTATTAAAAGAAGTAAAAAGGCTCTGCCCAAGTATACAAGTAGTAACAAAAGATAACACCTATTATAAGTTAGGAGCTAGAAAATGATACAAGAAAGTCATGAAGACTAGATCCATTGAGTAAAATGACAGAAGCGCCAGTTACATCCAAATTCTGAGGATTCGGGCAAGACAGGAAGTTATGTCTGACCTTCTTGATGAATTACATAAACGTGCACAACACCACCCCAAGGACGCCGTCCAGTGTCAAACACTTTGTAAAGCAAAGTTCCCCAGCTGCCTGCAGCTCATCACTGGCTGGCTCCCGCCAACTGGTCATCTTTGGTGTCCGAAAATTTGCTCACCCCTAGCCAGACCATAAAGAACCAAAATTTTTGTCTAGAACAAAGGAATGGTAGAAATAGAAGATAAAGAAAAAATATTCATGGATATTAGAAGAGTTCAACAAGACTTGCGGCATAATGATCTAGTTGAAGAATTAACACCAAACATTCTGGAAGTGACCGAGCGTATTAATCGAAGAAAAATAACACAAGATACATGAAGTTGTAGGAGAGAGACTGATATGATATAACATTTGAGATGGATGAAATTGTAGGAGAGAGGATAATTATGCCAATTTTCTTTTTTCTCAGTTCTCATCAAAGATAAGATGCTCAAAAACACGAGGCACTATTACACTAGTGCAGTTATCACCTCCTAACTTGGTACACCCCAGGATTAGTCGGGACGCTGCTCCGGACACCCGATGCCAATAAAAAAAACTTAGTACCATATGCCCAGGTAGATGATCAAAGACCAAAAGTAGACAGATTTCAATGCATGTTAAAGGGTGATACTGACCAGTTGATCAAAGGCAACCTCCACAACAAATTGCACAAGCTTAACCAAGCAGCAATGCATCAAACTGTTTGTTAAGCACTGTAGCCAAGCAGAAAAACTATGAAGTGACAGGCAGCTGAGCTTTCAGAAAAAGAGGCATATGAAGATGCAAATAAAAGAGAGAGGCAAATAAATCCACATAATGCCTGAAGAATTGTGGAAGCAAGACAAGACATGTCATACATACAAGGATTTGAAAGAAGAAAACAGATTGAAACAGTCACCAATGTGCATCATAGACAAAAGCAACCTAAAAAATCTGAAGGCCAAGAAAGTCGTTTAGAAGAGTTAAAACACATATGTGCAGGAAAGCCCATTTGAGATATACTTTACAAAACCACACGCAGCAAAGACACCCAAAAAAAAACATGTGAGCAGCTCCAGTCTTCTGTATACATTAATGTACAACCCTCTTCCGACGGTGTGAAGGGATGAATGGCTACAACAAAAATCCACTACCAAGTTAGAGTAGATTAATTATGCTGCTGACTCTACACAATCTCGCCATGCCTAAATCCACTATCCTCGCAATCTGCACTGGAGTCCAATCCACAAGGAGAATCATACCATTTAGGATTCTCTTGGTAGAAACTATCAACCTGTATACCGACAAGACCTACATCTGTGACTATAGCCTCATCGTGCCTATTGGGCTTGGTTAGTTTAGTATCTTCACAATCAAGAATGCTCTTCTCATCAAAGTCACTGCATTTCAACCACTTTTCAGGCTTGCAAGGCTCGCTCATCAGATCCTTCTGACTCCTACAATCTTCCCTCAACTGGTCCCAAGGAACAACATCACCAAGAGTTCGCCCAAAACTGTCTTCATCATCATCAATCAAATCTGTATCCTTGCCATCCACATATATACGCTCATGGTGATGATCACTCCAATGCACCAGATCATTCTCACCAACCAGCACATCATCTGCATGCGGCTTGTGCGGGATCATTCCAATTGTCTTCAAACTCTCTTCCCCCACAGTTCTGACTTTATTCACAATCTCACACAATTCTTGAGATACCGAACCCAATAATTCATGTGGGAGTTTTGCAATTTTCCCTTCTAGCAACCCAACCTCAGTTCTCAATTCCTGCACCTGGTGCAAAACTGAAAACTGCAAATCCCCATCATCCTTCCCCATCAACCCAAACCCCTCATTCTCCATTTCCTCACTCACCCCGTACACCGTCTCTTGGTCCATCAAAAAAGCACCTTTATGCCCACAACCCTATGCATAATCCTCGCATTCCCATCCAACGGCCCTGGCTCATGCCCTGTATGCACCGCATATAGCTTAAACACCGCCATCCCCTCTTCCTGATACACAAAGGTTTTATCCTTCTCATTATAATTCGCAATTGGCACAATAGCCCTGATCCGAAATCCACACCCACACCGCTTGGACGCGTAAGGTTCCCTCTTCAGAATCTTTGACTTCTTCGCGGCAGGCTCACCTGCCCTATGACAAGCATAATCCTTCACCTCCGCCATAAACGGCTTATACCTAATATACTTCTGCCTGATGCACAGCACAACCTTATGCTTGGCAGCCAGTTGCTGAAGCTTATTAGGCACTTCCTTCGCCGGCACATCAAAGGACTCCGTGTACTCAAACCTACGACGCTTAGTTCGCGCAGCAGCGGAGGAACCCCCTGACGACGCTGCAGAGCACACGGGGCAGGCGGCGACACAAACCCTGATGTAGCTCTCAGGTATGCCGTAAAATTTGGCACCTACAGTCCAAGCCTGCTTAATTCTCTCAATAGTTTCTTTAAGCCCTAGGTGTTTGATATCGGTGTCGGAGTGGAAAGTCATAACGATATCTTGCCACTGGTTAATATGGGAAACGAATTGCTGGGAATTGTTTTTGAAGCAGAGGAATTGGTTACCGGTGGTGGGGTCGACGTGGGCGGCGAGCTTGTCCTGGATGCGCTTCCAGGCGGTGAGGTAGGCGGTGTCCTCGTTGCGGTCCTTCCAGACGGCGCGCCAGGACTTGAGGACGGCCCGGGTGTGGCAGAGCGGATCTCAGCCGGGGTGGCGAGTCGGTGCTCCAGGAGGCAGCGGATCATCAGGGAGTGGGACTCCGAATTGAAGGTGTAGAACTGGGACGAGATGTGGGGCTCGGGGCTGATATGGAGTTTGGGGACAGCGGCCAGGGCGGGTTGGATCGTCGAGTTGGAGGAGCAGTGGCTAGGCGAGGACGAAGAGGACGAGGAAGGAGAGGAGGAGGGGGAGGAGCGGAAAAGGGCGATTTCGGGGAGGGAGAAAGCGGGGTCGTCCTGGGATTCATGCTGAATGGACGGCTGGGATTGGAGGATCCGAGAGGATTGTTGTGGTGGGTCCAGATGATGGGGGTTGAGGTGGTGGTGAGAGAAGAGGAGGTCTTCGGTTTCGTCGGGATTCATGGAAAGATGGAAAAGAGGGAGAGGTAGAGAGAGAGAGAGAGAGAGAGAGAGGAAAAGTGATGACTGAGGAGTGTGAGTGAGATAGATAGAATGTGAAGTTTTATGTTTCTGATGTTTGTGTCTGCGTGTGTTCCGGTTCGTTCAGTTTGTCTCTGACATTTTTTTCGAAGAGTTATTTAAAACCTTTTGAAACTGAAAAAATAAAATAAAACACTTTTAAAAATTCATAGGCTGACAACAAATGTTTTGGATTACTAGGATGAGTTGACCGTTATGATGATTGCGGATGAATATTTGCAAGGGTGATGCCTGTGTTTTCGGTGGAAATGATATTTGTAATTACAATCCCATAAATATTGTCTACTAATATAAAATTTATGTGAAAATTTTATATTTTTAATAATAAAATTTGATTTTTATAAAAAAAATACGTAATACTTATATAATTTATAATTATATCTAATATTACTCGTTTTTAAAAGTAATAATTAAAAAATTATACACAAATTTATAAGTGATAATTTTTTAAAATATTTTAAAAAAATAAAAAAATAAAATGTACTAAGAGCACTTTTGAGGACCAAGTTAAATGGCAACCAAGCATTTTTCTTGATTGTAATGGCCCTCAACTTTCTTGGCCCAAAATTTTTGTATCCATTCAACTACTTTTCTTTCTTTTTCGTTCTTATTGCCCATGAAACTCTTAATAGATAATACCCAAGTATATCATTTGTATGGTTCAAAAAAAAAAAAAGGTATATCATTTCTCGTTATTTTAAATCGACAATTGCATGGTAGATAATACCAATTATGCATAAAATATGTTATTTGTTTATTTTTAATTATTATCATGTAATAATTTTTTAATATAATATAAAAAAAATATGTACAATCTGTATACTTTAAGACTGTAAATATTATATTTTTATTAATATATCTGATTTTACCGTTCTCAAACTCAGTCCACAATATAATTACATTAACATGAAAATTGATATACATTTTTGTCCATAATCACAATGAAAGTTATTGTCATGTGTTTGCATGTATATTGAGAAATAATGCCCCTTAAATTAGGCAGGCTTGAAGGTGGGATAAGAATTTTATGTTTTGTTTGAGAGTTTAAAATATTGTATTTTAGGTTACGTTTAGATGTTGAATTGAGTTAAGTTGAGTTGAGATAATAAAATATTGTTAAAATATTATTTTTTAATATTATTATTATTTTGAGATTTAAAAAAAATTGAATTGTTTATATTATATTTTATGTTAGAATTTAAAAAAAAATGTAATGATGAGTTGAGATGAGTTTGACTTCTAAACGAAACTTTAATATTATTATTATTTTGAGATTTAAAAAATATGAATTGAGATTTGAAAAAATTAAATTATTTATTATATTTTATATAAAAATTTAAAAAAATATATAATAATAAAATAAAATTATATAAAAATTTTATGTCTTAACCCACTCCAAAACTGCCATAATCATGGTAATTGTTTCAAATTGAGACTGTAACAAGTCATATCTTATTTTACCAAATTGTACAGGGATGTTGAAAAGTTAGAAGCCCAGAAAAAAGGTCTTAGAAGTTGGACTTATTTCCAAGGTTGAATTTATTGCTTTAGTGTAAAAAGTCAGAGAGTAGTTCGTCTCTAAACTTATTACTCTCTACGTAGGATGGATCTGTCTCGGAGCCGAAGTTATACATAAGACTCTAGATCTCTCAATTCGGTAGCATATAAAAATCTGCTGAAATTGGGGGAAGACCGGAAAGTGTAGGATGTTGAATGACTACGATTGTTTGTCTTCCTATTTGTCTGCCTAGGTGTTACTGCCTTTTTACTTTTGGTGGTTTTAGGACGACACCTTTTTCAAATTCGAACCAACTGAGCTTTGAATTATACGGAATCAATCAATAGCAAAGACAACCCTTAAAAAAACAAAAAAAATCCATAGCAAAGACCCCAAACTTTCACCTTTCGGCTACAGGTGTACCCTATCTTTGGACATATTTTAGAATGGTATAAACCCATTTTGAAATTTAATGAAACGATATTGTATTGGTTACATCCTTAAATTAATACTTTCGATTTTATCCATTTTAGTCTGATTTTTTAATATATTATATATATAGCATATTATATATTATAATATATAGTGATATTATATTAGTATAACTACAAATACTATAAATTATAGTGATAATATATAGTTATTTATATAGGATTTTAAATTTTAATGTCATTTTAATTAGTAATTTAGCATATAATACAAGAGTATTTTATATATAATTATATATATTATATATCAAAATTATATATAATATAAAAAATCAAATATAAAATATAAAATATAATATAAAAAATAAAAAAATATATATTTATATGAACAGATGTGGTTTGATGTTAGAAAAATATGTATGCTATGCATATTGCCAACTTGGCTTCGCCAAGGCTGCATGATCACCCGTGGTCAAAAAAGAAGCCTATGCTCCATGATTTATGGAGTTCTAGGCCTAGTTTATTTTTATAAATTATCTCATCTAATAATTACAATATTTTCAAGCTCACACACAAAATATAATAAATAATTCAATTTTTCAAATATCAAAACAAAAATTATATTAAAAAATTATATTCTAACAAAATTTTATTTAGTTTTTAACTTTTATCCCATTTACACAAACGAGACCTAATTGCACACATTGCGGAGTGGATTACTAGTGGAGCCTATTGTGCGCTCTCTCTCTCTAGAAATCTTAGCCCTGGTTTGGATATAGGTTTCATCTCATCTCACTCTGTATAGAGAAACCAACTCTCATCCAAACGATCAAATCCCGAGATTTCAAAAATGATTTCTAATGTCTTTGCAACATGACAAACTTTCAAATTAGCAACTTTTAAGAACACCAGTGAAAAAGAAGAAAACATTCAGTTTTTTTCAAATTAGCAACACGACAAGCTCTGTCTTCAACTCTTCCAGCGGGTGAATTGGAGAAAACATGATTTTCATAATAATAAAATGGTAAAATAAAATGATTTTATAAATATCAGAATAATTATTTAAGAATATTGTAAATAAAAAATATATTTTTTTGACATATTTTTATATAATTTGATTTTATAAAAATATTGTCATCTTATAATATTATTATGAAATATATTATAAAAAATAAAATTGGATAGGTAATTTATAAATTTAAAACAAAATTATTACAAATACTATGCAATTATTTGTGGGACCCACATCTATCTCCTCTCAAACAACTTAAAACCATCTCATCTCACTTCCAATCCAAACATACAAAATTTTTAAAAATCATCTCATCTCACTTCCAATCCAAACACACAAAATTTTTAAAAACCATCTCAACTCACAAATCTCACTACTATTCACAAACTATTTCAACTCATCTCACTATTTAAATAGTTCCTTATTTTTTCCGCCAACAGAGACGAAGGGAGGTCTATTCTAGGAGGGAGCCCTTGTTTATATTGTTTTTCTTTTCTTTTTTTTTTTTTTTGTTGGTTACTCATTTTTATCTCTATTAGATCAATAAATAGTTGATTTATCATTTTTCGACCACAAAATGAGTAACGTGCCACGCTACCGTATTTCTCATGTGTCGATTTATAAAATGAGTTAATAATTGCCATAATCTAGCAAGTGTGTGCGGCTCATGTTAGGGCTGAAAATTGAAGGTATCGATGCGATTTTGGTCCAAAATTAAAACCGCATCGAGAAGGAGAAAATGCCTAAATCTCGACCGAAAACAGTCGGTGAAAAGGGAGAAAACCGTCAACATTGATCTCGGTGTAAATCCGATCGATTTGCCGATGTTGTCGGTGGCACTGCGAGACAAAGAATGGAGAGAATGTCAACAACTGCGCCTATTGTTTGCCATGAAATCGTTCTGGGTTACCTACTCCAACTTAGCACTCGAATGCAATCATCACCAATTCACAAACACCATTGATTGACAGAGGTCGAAGAGGAACTTATGAAGAGGAAACAAAGGAACTTATGAAGGAAATCTTTCTGTCCGCCAAGATTCACAAACACCTGCTATTCGCCATGAAATATTTCTTTGGAGTGTACAAGGAGGATCTTACAGAGGAAACATTGGTCACACGCTCGCAGCCGTGTTGCGTGAGAGAGAGAGAGAGGAATGATAAACAAAGAAGGTGATGAGTAAGAAAGTGAAAGAGAGAAATGAGATCGGGAGAATAATAGGGAGGGGTGGGGAATTCAAACTCTAATTCCAAACGACGTCGTTTGGTTTAAACGGTGTCGTTTCATTTTAAATTTGTTTTAAAATGGTATGTAAGGGTGATAAACAGTCGGTCCAGACCAGAGAAACCGACTGGACCGAACCGAGACTGAGATCGGTCAGTCTCAGTCCATGTTTTAGAGGATTAAAAAGTTTTAGTCCAGTCTCGATCCAAGGTTTTTCCACCCCAGACTGGACCGAATGAAAAATAAAAATAAAAAATATTTTATATTTATTATTTGTATAATAATTGTACAATTTATTATGTAATTTTCGTCTAACCTATCACTATTAATAATATAAAATTTTAAATATGTTATTAACACTTGCTAATATTCTATCAATTAACTAATATATCATATCAATTAGCTAATTATGTAGTAATTATATAAATTAATAATATAATTCTCATCTAATTTATTATCATTAACCATATTAAATATTTTTTTTTATTGAGTTAGTTACATAATCCACATTAATAAATCATTTAATTTTAATTTAGTATTTTCAATCATTTTTTTTTATTGATTGATTTTTTTTTTTTAAAAGTAGGCCGGATCGAACTGGTCCAGTCTGGTCCTTATGGGTGTTCCATCAGGAAAAATGATGGGTCTATCATTGGACCAACCGATTTGCACCCTTAACGATATGTGTAAAACGACAACGCATTTCACGTGAGTGAAACAGAGTACTTAAAAATATATATATATATATATATATATATAAATTATATTGGTCGACTCGCCTGTTTGAACCTAGTTTAAATCGGGACTGAACTGGCCAATGTTGATTTTATCAAATTCTCACTACCTGCCAGCTGATTCCTGAATCCAGCGACTTGTTCTTATACATCCATAGCTCATGTACCGCTTAGGTTTTGCATGAACTTCATATATCTCTGTTATTTTTATAGAGTAATTTTACATATAATTTTAAAATATGTAAATGTTAACGGACAATTCACAGTTATAAATATTTTTTCTGTAAGTCCAACTAAGACATATGACATGAGCAGATTTCCCGCCCTTAGATCTTTAAAACATGATCCCCTCCACTCCTTTCTCAGCGGCTGGTGACGCGTCAATAGTCAATACAATGGGCATTATTCTTCGCATGTCGCCAAAGATTTTGAATATTTTCATCTTTAGTTCTCAACATGTTTTTGTCTTTTCCAAATGATAACGTGAAGATAGTCAGAGTAGAGTTAAGCTGCATTTAGATGTTAAACTGAGTTGATTTGAGTTGAGTTGAAATTATAAAATATTATTTTTTAATATTATTATTATTTTAAAATTTTAAAAAATTAAATTGTTTATTATATTTTATGTTAAAATTTAAAAAAATTATAATGATGAGTTGAAATAAGTTAAAATGAGTTTAGAATCCAAACTCACCCTTATTCTACGAAAAGTATTAGAATCAATGATATTAACGTCTTCTTATGATCGTATTTTGCAGCCAGAACCAATTAATTCACTCGATGAATCAAACATTTGATAGTTCTCATCTTGATTTTGATGAGTAATATAGGTTCCAACTTTCATTTTCTTTTTCTAATTTAATCTTAATACATATTGGTTTTAAAATATTGCATAATGATACAGTTGCTGTTAATCATTCTCACACACTATAGTTATTTTAATTTTTTTGTATTACTATTTCTAAACCAATTGATTTCTTCTACTCATCATCTATATACCACACATTTAGGTTTCGTTTGGATCTTTAAATGAGCATTGGGTTTTCTTTTAGATCTATCCCAACATCCAAATATAAAACTTTCAAATTACTAAATATCACTCAACTCAAAACTTCTTTACACGTGGAATCCATAATTTTTTTCAACTCAACACTTCTTTACCACATAGGATCCACAATTTTTTTCAACTTATCATAAATACATCTAAACTCATATTAACATCCAAATATATATAAACTCATTAGTTGAGCTCTACAAAATTCACTAAATTATCTCAACTCACAACTATTCATAAATAATTGAATTCATCTCAATATCTAAACGTAGTCTTAGTAAGAGAAAAAATAAAGAAATAAAAAAGTATGTATGTTGTATATGTATGTTGTGTGGTGTGAGGATGATGATTAAAACTTTTTATTTTATAATACATGTTATAAAATATAGATATTTTTATAAATAATGTTAGTTTTATAAAAAATTATCTTTAATTTTAAAATATTATTATGTAAAACATAATGAAAAGTGAGGTGTGTTTATATTTTTTAATTGAAAGGAGGGGTATGTGCAGGCCCAGATGGGTGATTTTGGAGTCATTGGTCGGAGAGAGAGGCAACCTCGGACAAGTGTGTTAACGCTGCCGGTCTAACGGCTCACCTACCCAGTATCGTTACGACCACGTGGCTTTACACGCGGAGGAGCTTAGCCTAATCTCACCTGCCAATAAGATTTTATGAAGTAAAAGGTCAAAAAAAAAGAAAAAAAAGAAACCTTGAATACCGGAGAGTCTGTAAAAAGGTGTATTGGTTTGTGCACCACTTGACCAGAGTTATACGCACGGCACGTTCCCATTTATTTGTGCCGAATAAAATGCCTCAACGGGAAAATAATTCCATCTCCAGAAGTGCTTTTCGTTGGGTCATTCCTGCCGTGTGATTCAATTAACAAAAAAATAAGTTTTATTTAAAAAATCATAAAAATTGTGAGAAAGAAAGACGTATCCATAATCAAAGTTATTTTGATGCAAATATATTTAATTTGAAAAAAAGAAAAAGCAGCTCAACTCTTTACTTTTAAGCTGCGTTTGGATATTGAACTGAATTAAATTATGATGATAAAATATTATTAAAATATTATTTTTTAATATTATTATTATTTTAAAATTTAAAAAAATTAAATTATTTATTATATTTTATATTGAGATTTAAAAAAATTGTAATGATGAGTTGAGATGAGTTAAAATAAGTTTGAAATCCAAACTCACCTTAGTGTCGTCTTTCGTAATTCTTGTCATTTTCGAGGGCATAACATTTAAAATATAAGACTCCTTCAATTTCATAAATTTTTTTTATTCCTTTACTATCGTCTAATTTAATCATTATAATTTTTTTAAAATTTCATATAAAATAAAATAAAAAATTTAAAAATTTAAAATAAAAATAATATTAAAAAAATATATATTTTAATAATATTTTATTTAATTTTTAACTTTTATCTTAACTAATCTCATTTACGAAAACAAATCAAATCAAACCAAACCAAACCAAATCATAATCTCTAATTTCCAATAATAATAATAAAAAAAAAAAAAATTCAGGTGAGCGGCAAACAAAAGAGTTTGGCCCCCCAACACAACCTTTGCAGCTTTAAGAAATTAAAAAAATATAAATTAAATGCAAAACATACCAATTTTGAAAAAGAAAAGCTATTTACTCTTTTTCCTTTTATCTATCATATTTTTTTCTCGAATTTACCATACTAGACATTTTGCCCATTTTCAAACCACATTTCCCTCACGGACGCCAAAGTTTCCTAAACTATATTTCATTTTATCGGGTTCAGCAATTACTACTTTTTTGCTGTTGTTTTTTTTTTTATTCTCACAATAAAATAGCATTTTTTTTTTTCCAACTCTTATTGGTCTCATTTCTCGGTTAATTATTTTCACTTTATTTTTTGCTGGCTTAAATTACGTCTGCTTTCAGACAACCTGTAGAATACCGCCTTGCCGTTTTTTTCGACGCCTGAAATTCAGAGGCGGCCAGTTTCATTTTCTCAGTAAACAAACACTTATATTTTTTTCTCTCCATATGTTATTGTGATTTTTCTTGAACTTTTTTTTGGGTGTTCAAGGGCACTATCTGAGCTCAAATGTGAAAAGGGTCTGACACAGAACAGTTTAAGTTGTTGTGTTGAAAGGATTATTTGGAGCGTGGGAGTTACAGTCAGAGGTCATGATCTTTGTATTCTGTAGTTTTTAAGTTCGAACTTCTATGTATATAGCTTAAAATAATTTGGGGCTAAAGATTTGATTTTGTTCGCCAATTTTTTTTATTTTTTATTTTTTTTTGGGTAGGACAAGGTTTTTTTCTTCGTGCTGTTGATTTCTGGCTAGAACCAGTTTTCTATTTTTAAAAAATATAATGATAGTTTTTGTTTCCTATGGGTTCTTATCTCGCTCCCAAGGAGTTATTGTTGAAGTTCTGATCTTTGAAGATTTTTGAAAATAATAATTTGTATGTCTTTTCTGTTTTTAGTTTCTGATATTTTTTTCCCTCTCTCGTTTGGGTTGAACTTTTGGTTTCCAGAAGGAAAAAATGAGTGCATTTTTATTTTCTTTCTGGGTTTTTGTTTAACAGTCTGAAGTGTAATTTTGCTTTTTTAATTTAATTATTTTTAAACCTCGAGGAAAGTGATAAGCTTGAGGTTATTTCCACTTACTTTAATGAACCTCTGGCTGTTGACATCGTTCTTTTCTTCTTTTATCACTTGTTCGATTTCTGGTTTTAGCTGCTGGTTTAGGTCTTGGAAGGCTGAACAAATTGTTGAGAGGATATTTCGTTAGCATTTTCCGAAAAGAGGGACAAAGGGTTTTAATTTGAAAGCACAATTATGTTTATCCAGGATTATCTGATTCTTGATGGATTCCTTTGTTGCAGATGCTCGTGTGAGTGTCTGACTTGTAGAATATCAAACTCGTTAACGCCAGTGGTGGTTTTATGAAACTGTTGGTTTATGAATGGAAGCAAGAGACGGCATGAGCACCGGAGTTACTGTGATAGGAGCAGAAGCTCCATCGGCTTATCATGTAGCGCCGAGGACCGAAAACCTGAGTCAGAATCCGGCTGCCGGTTCCCCAGCAGTGGCTGCGGATTCACCTGTTAGCGTGGGATTGGCCGGAACAACGGGAAAGAAGAAGCGAGGTAGACCAAGAAAGTATGGACCGGATGGGTCGGTCACTGCGGCATTATCACCAATGCCAATTTCATCTTCGGCTCCACCTGGAGGCAACTTCTCGGCCACGAAGCGTGGGAAAGTGCGGCCTAGTGGTTTGGAGTACAAACAGCATAAAAAAATGGGAATGGAAAATTTTGGTAATGGGTCCTTTTATAGCCATCTTTCTTATTCAACTTGTGGCGTGTTGTTATAGATCTGAAAGTGTTGCTTTACTAATAATGGCAAAATGGTTGTCACTAATATCTTATCATTCATGTGAAAAGCTGCCGGTTTTTGCTTCGCTTTTGACGAGTTTTATGCTTCGTTTCTGATTTTGCTAGTAGAACTGCTGTTTAGAGTAGGATTTGAGTCTCCCCACTGAAGTTTGGAACTATTCTCTTGAATATTTAGAAGAATTCCAAGTTTTCCTTTGTAACATTCCTTACATGAAATCATCCTTTGATTATAGTGGGCAAAGCTTTATGTGGGACCTTAGAGATGCTCTTGTTGAAATCTGGAAGTATATTTCTGGAATAAAAGGTGGGCTTTTTTGGGTTGCTGTATGGGTGAGGGAATATTCCTTGAGGCTAAGATTCGTTATTGGATTTTTTCTTGGGATATAACAAGATGCCCTGGTTTGACTTGGAAAATTGCAGAAATATGCTGTTACCTCCTCAGATAATGAAGTTCCGATTCGCTTGGAAACTGTCAACTTATGGGGTTTTAACAAATTTATCAAAGGGTCTGTTGCGTTTCAGCATGGCTTAAAGGAATATGATACTGTTGTAGATGCATTTTAAACTAGAAAACTCAAAATCAGTTTTAGTATGAGAACGTATTTCCTTAGAACTATTATCTGAAAATGCATAGAAGAGGCACTACCTGTCCTTGGGAAGTTATGATCCAAGTTTGTTCCTTATTTACTACACAATCAACTTCATTAAACTTCCCCCCTTCCCTTTCCTTCAAAAAATAAAAAAGGAAGAATTTTCTTATTGGTTAATAATTCTTCTAAAAAAGGGTTGATGATTATTGAGCCTTGGGCATTGTTTTGCATGATGAGGCCATTTTTTTTTCTGTATACAGTTAGATTTTGTATGGAAGTTGATTAGGATATCAGAGAATGTTGAAACCTTGCTTTATTTCGCCCCAATTTTTTCATATGTATAATCTAACATAAATATATAATTCAATCATTTTGTTTTGTAGGAGAGTTGAATGCATGTTCCATTGGTACAGGTTTCCTGCCCCATATCATCACTGTCAATGCTGGCGAGGTACGTTTAATCAGTGAGAAAAAAAAAAAAAACTTAGCTTTCATTTACTAAATGTAATTTTGTTTTTGATTCATCATTGTTTAAATGTATGCCAACATCTTTGGAATGCATGAGAGTCGTGTGACTTATCAAAATTGAAGAAAGTTGTTTTATACTATGGGGGATTTTTAACTTTTTCTTCGTTTACAGTGGAACATGTGACTATGCAATGTTCTTTAAGCATTTTTTATATATAATGTTTTGTTTTTGTTCTTTTTACTATTTGGGAATAGCGCCATGCATTTTTCGATGGTCCTTTTCCTCTAGGACAGGAGAATCTCAATTAAATTTACTATTGTTTTCATCCTTTTGGGAACATTCATTTCTATACATACCTAAGATTGATTGCGATCTAAAGTCCCATTCTGAGATTATGCATTGTATTAATTATAATTAAGCTTTTATAGTAACTTAAGGAAGTCAAAGTGAAGTACCAATGAGAAAAAGCCGGCAGGATTTAGAGTTGTTAGTCTCCCAAGTAGCTTATGCCAAGTATTTCTCTTAATTTCTTATAGATTCCAAATCTGTTAATACATTTATAAAGATCCCAAATCTGTTACATAAATTGATAATCAGTCTTAGCATTTCTTAGTCTTTTTTCTTGAAATTCAAGTAGTCTCTCCTTTAAAAGTTCCTACAAAATTAGCTTTCTCTATCACGTAGATGCAATAGCTTTAATAAAAACAAATTTAACTACACTTTCTTCCGTTTATTACTCTAATTAATGTTTCTTTTTGTATTGTTAACTATACTGCTTTCATCATCATGTACTGGCCAAAGTGCAACACTAATTTTCAAATTTCCCTCAAAATTCGTAATTGCTGGCTATTGCTTCATATCCCCAAAAATTATTGAAGACTCTTATATTGGATTTTTACCTTCACTTTTCTTGGGCATTCTTTTGTGTTAACAGGACATTACAATGAAGGTTATATCATTTTCTCAACAAGGACCTCGAGCTATTTGCATCTTATCTGCTAATGGAGTAATTTCAAATGTTACACTTCGACAGCCTGATTCTTCTGGGGGTACTTTAACATATGAGGTGTGGCACTTAATCATTCCATTTTTAAACTTATGAAAAGAAAAACTTTATCTGGAAATTCATGCATATTATTTTCATCTCGTTTAGAGTTAATTCTAAATAGTTGAATGGCTATACTCTTTCCTGTCAATTCTTCATGTTACACTTGTATGACTTTTTGGAACCTCTGGAAACGAATGTTCAACCTCTAGGCATAATTTTTATGCAAGTGATAATTTTTGTTCAAGCACGTAAAGTGGGAGCAAGAGGGGTGCAAAACTACCTCTTTAATCTGTTATCATATAACCAATATGCTAGCGCAGATTTTCTCTCTCCACATCATGCTTATAGCCAAGCCTGGTCCAAGCTCTTTGCTTTTCAATGTAAATATCCCTTAGTTTGTTATGTACATGTATTGAAACTTTATCAGAGTTGAAAACACAATCTTATGAAATAAGGCCTCACATAAAGAAACTGATTATACTCCCGTTACCTAGTTTTATTATGCGAGGCCTGCACACAATGGAACCACTTAATATGACTAGGGACACTTTACAACCACCTTTCATCCTGCATCTTCCTTGACCTTCTTGAAGAGAGAGGTGCCAACTATCATCTTGTACACCGATGTTATCTTAGGTTTTATATATTCCCTCCATATTTACGTAGAAGAGCCCAAGGAGTTTGTATTAGGCGTGTAGAATTGATGGGAGTATTAACTTATCAAAAAAAAAAAAAAATTTGATGGGAGTATTAACAAATTGAAGCAGAAAGAGGTTGGGGACATATATACATCAACACAAGTTTTTGGTTGAGCTTACTTATCAAAAAAGAAAGTTTTGGGTTGAGCTTAGTTCACAGTAAACAGCAGAAGCAGATGTTTAGAAATTTATAAAAAAAAAAAAAAAAAAAACTGTAGACAGATTAAATCAGTTTTTGTAGTAGTTTATGGTTATGATTACTGGGGCAAATATATATGGTTGGAAAAGCAAAATAAAGAAAGAAGAAATCTTCATGGCTGCATTAAAATCTAAGGGTCCGTTTGGCAACACAATTGTTCTCAAGTTTTCTTACCAAACATCACTCAAACACAAAACACTTTCAATTTCAAATCTTCAACTTTTTCATCTAATCATTACCTAATCATTACAACTTTTCCAAACTCCCAAACATAACACAAAAAATGAAAAAACAGTACCACTTTTTCAAATTTCAAAACAAATATAATATTAAAAAATCATATTCAAACAATTTTTGAACTTTATAATATTTTTATTCAATTTTTTTCTCTCCTTTCCCTAAATCCAATAAAACATCTTTACTCAAATTATTTTACTACTATTCTAAGTATCCAAACAGGCCCTAATTCTCTTCCACGTTTGGTTACGCCTATTGATGTTAATATATTTTTACTTATAAAAAAAAAATCAACTTGTTTATAGCTCAATGGTTATCTCAATCTGTTTACTTATCAAAAAAAATATTTTTACTTGTAAAAAAAAAAAAAAAATCTCTTCCACATATCTAAGATATCTTCCTGTTCTTGTTGTAGGGACGTTTTGAGATACTTTCCTTGTCTGGATCTTTTATTCCTACAGAGACTCAAGGAACAAGGAGCAGGTCAGGTGGGATGAGTGTCTCTTTGGCAAGCCCTGATGGTCGTGTTGTCGGGGGAGGAGTTGCTGGACTTCTGGTAGCTGCTAGTCCAGTGCAGGTAAGACTTTTCTGAAGTTCTCTTTATAATTTTTTCAGGGGATAATTAATCTGTACTTCATGCCAGCCCTTTATTCAGAGCAAGTGCATTATCTGGATCTTTTATTTGATTGTCGACTTGCCTTCATTATCTATCAATCTTGGCATAACATCTAGAGAAAATGACTGAAGAAGGCATGTTTGAGTGTATGCACAAGTAATCATTGTGGATATGGTCAACATGCCTGAACGAAACAGAAGCTCTAGTTTTTGATTGGATGATGACTAGTTACATGTGTAACTTGTAATGATTCATGGCTTGGAATACCTACCTAAAACGCTAGTTACATGCATAGCTTGAAATGATTCGTGGCTTGGAATACTTACCTAGTCTTTCTATCGGAGCACATCAGGTCGTGGTGGGTAGTTTTCTACCAAGCAACCAGCATGAGCAGAAACCAAAGAAGCTGAAGAATGAGAACATCCCTTCTATTGTTACACCAGCTACCACCATAGCGGCTATGGTACCTGATTTCAATGCTGAAAATGAGGAGGGCCTGGGAGGAAATGGACAGCAAAATTCTAGCACCCCAATACCAAACCTTGCTTCTTCTTCCTTCCGACGAGACAGCTGGCCTATCATGCACACTATGCAGGAATCTAGAAACTCTACAACTGATATCAATATATCCTTACCTGGAAATTAACGTGATTAGCTGCAATCAAGGATTATTCTGGAAGTCAATTGCTGACTATATTGTTTCCTGATCTTGATCTTTTACAATGCATCAACGAGTCTTGCTTCAAATATCTAGATCTGTCTTTGAAAGTTATTGATTGTTGTAATAGGAGGAAGTAGAGTAACCGTTTCTGAACTTCCAAATAGGTTGATACGTTTCTGATCAGGTAGGATATCTGATTTGTAGGCTAATTATGAAGGTTTCTGCAGGTGCTATGAGTAAGATCTTTGGATTCAATTGCAACTGGTTTGCCTGTTTAGGACTAGATTTGTCAGACAGATTTTTCTACTTCTTGAAGTCCTTAACTAAGCAATTCATGCAGAAAGTAAAATTGCCACAGTTTTCTAAATCAATGGCCAAGGCCCTCAAAAAATCGTGCATCATTGACCTTAATAAAGGTAAGGCTCAAATTCAGATGTAAGACAAGATTCAGGAACCGACGTAGAGATCATATGGCCTCAGTTGATTGAACATCTCATGAGACCTGTAACGTGATCTCTATGCAGGCCTTGTAGTAGCCTGCACCTACTTGTCTCTCACTGGAGCCTAGTGAAGGCCTTGTTTCTTCAAATTTTTATTCAATTTTGAGCCAAATTCTCTCCCAACCAAAATGATTACAATTCAACTTCACGAAGTTTGGTCATTAGAATATATCAGTATTTATTATTTATTGTTACACTTTCAAGTAGAAACCGTAGATCACCATTCCATTATATATAAAAATGATCAAGTATCTGCTGCTCATAGGCTATAGAGCAAATAATAAAACCACAAGTTTCTGCTGCGCCATGCCCCTCTGCAAAATGGTCATTATATGGTTGTGCCAATTGCCGACAACTCTGGTTTCGAGTTCATTTCCGGGAACAACTTAACAATGACTTTTAGACAACAAGTTTAATATTTCATTAAATAATCATATCTTTTAGTTCAAATCATTCTATTTACTTTCTTATCTTGATTCTCTTTCGTGTCACGAACTCTATCCCGTATATTTTATGCGTCACCAAGCATCCTCCAGCTGCGAAAGAAAGGAAAGAAGAAAAAAATATCATTTTGTATTTCTCTGGCATATTCTTTTATTGTTCTTTTCTCAGCGTCGTTTTCTGTTTGATAGGAAGAGAGTGCTGGGAAATTTCATCCTACTCTACAACGAAGGTTTCCTTGTGCACAAGACAATATAGACAATATATAAGTCAAAAGAATGACAAGAAGTAGGCGATAAAGTCTACTTGTATATATGGCAAAAATTAAGGATTATTATTATTATTGGTCTCTCAATAATGTTTTTAACGACTTTGTAGTACTAAACTATTTTACACAATTAAATAATACTTCTTACTTTTCAGAAGCCTTCTAGTAAGTTTCTGGGAAAATTTCCCTCTATTATTGTTTTTTTTTTTAATGAAAAAACTCTCCAACTGGCTCTATATATAAACTGAAAAGACAGTTTTCCTTTTCATCAATGAGAATCAACAGAAACCAACTTGGGTATTGAAAGGGCATGAAGATAGCTTCCTTGCCTGTACTTCTTTTGTGTCTTTTGTTCCTTCTCATCCTCTTGATCTTCTTATCTTTATCACTCTCGGTTTCCAAACAACATAACATGTTTCTTTCTACATACGAGTTTATCGTTGTGAAAAAGTCTATTCGGGTGGTTGTGTTCTTCATGTTTAACGTCATCATTATCACAATCTTTCGCGGGAATCTTAAGCCATCAGCAGAAGATACCGATAACTGGTTACTTTCTTTTTCCCATTTATTAGTATATGAAGCCGATGAAGCAACAAAAGATCAAACGACATGGGAAGAAGAATATTACGACGAAGATAGCGACGTCGACCATGAATATAATCATGGTTATGATGGGTATGAAGAAGACAATGATGATGATGATGATGATGGCGGCGAAGATGGCTTTGAAAGCAAAGATGATCAGCAAGATAAGGATGATCTGGAGAGGAGAATTAAGGAATTCATAGCCAAGAACTATAGGCAACGCAGAGAGGAGTTGATGTATGAGGCTGGTTTGCATGGCAGCTACAGAGTTCAAAAGTATCCAGCTCTAGCCAATTACTAGATCACAATTAGGTTCACATATATACAAAAAGAATACAAGTTTGGATTTGTATTTGCTGTAAATTTCTTGTTTGTTTGTTTGTTTGATTTCTCCTCCCCTGTAGTGTTTTTGTTTTTCTACTAGGATGGGGGTTGGTGCATGTTTGATTCAAGTCCTGATAGTTCTGTGTTCTTTCTAATTAGGAACTGTTATGACGATGCGGATGTGCATGTATATAGTAAATGAATGGATCCGTGAATAATTGTTGTATTATGATTTAAAAGAGTATAAAACCCCAAACACTTCACTGGGGTTTATCTTTAATTGAGTCTTAATTGGGAGTTCAATTTATCGACAATTATAATTAGTCTCAGATGCCTAATTAGTGTGTGTGTATATATATATATATATATATATATATATATATATATATATATATATATATATATTAGTTTTAATGTGTGTAAGTCTTGCTCTCTTTGAAAAAAGTATATTTTATCATGAAAAAATTAATTTTTTACCTGGATCCCAAATTTTTCCTATTTTTTAAATGGAGTGTGCGGATTTGCATAATTTAAGATTATATGAATCATTTTTCTTTTATTATATGAAGAAAGTGATTATTGTTAATCTATTATGAAGATTTACGAGATTCTACACATTATAATATCTACCAAATAATATATAAAAAAAAAAAGAAAATCTTGATCGAGGTTTATCAATTGGAATTCAATATCTTGATGAAGTGAGAAAATTCATTACAGGGTAACAAAAAAAAAAAAAAAATTTAATCCAAAAGAAAATGTAAAAAGACGGGGAAAAAGGAAATATTTTCCAAAAGCAAAAAAAACCCGTAGAGTTTACTTCTGTTTCCCCCCATTTTTGTGGGGAGGATTATATTATAAGCTGCCATGATTATACAATGTTAAGATTTTGTTTGGTTCGTAAACTCATTTCAACTTATTATTATAATTTTTTTAAATTTTAATATAAAATATAATAAATAATTTAACTTTTTCAAATCTTAAAATAATAATAATATTAAAAAATAATATTTTATTATCTCAACTCAACTCAACTCAATTTAACATCCAAAGGGAGTGAAAGAAAAAAGCACTGTACAATCAGAATGCCCTATAAGAATAATTATTTATTTTAAAAAGTCTACTGTCCGAGCTAAGTTTAAGGTTTATTTAATGAATACATATACATATATATATATATATAGTTCACAAACAAAAATACATGAGTGGGTTAGAGATAGAGTAACCACAAAGGTGGTAGTTTTATATTAAATTGATGTTACAGGAACTTTGAACAAATTAACTCCTAAGTCCTAATTCCTTCGCAATCAAGCCAATGTCCAAGGTCAATGACAAATGACCAGCCAGCTGCCCTGGTCAGTAATGTTCTATTCTGTATTTTTTTATAACAAAATGGATATATCTTGGTGACTTTTCTAGTACTATGACGTACCCATGTCAACGTAACCTAAATCTTAGGGTTACCTGTATCTTTTGATGTACACATGTTATTAATTTGGGTATATATTTTTTTTAAAAAAAATTATTCTCATCTACCACTACTCGTCACTCTATATTTTATGAAAAAATTATAGAGATAGAATATGAGAATAAAAAATGACTGATACATAACATTCTTTTTTTTTTTTTTTAAGAGAAATGTTACGTACATATGATTTTACACGAAAATGTCGAAATTATTTTATTGTTTATGTAGGTATATTTCATCTTTTCCTTTCAAGAGAATATACATATTACACGTTCCTATGCGGAGATAATTAACGCAGTATATGTAACAAGTTTAATTTATTCATGTGTTTTTATTAATTTTCAAAATGTTTTTAGAAATATATGTTGTATAAACTTTGGTGGCCAGGCAGAAAAAATAAGTAGGATGTTTGTATTGGCTCTGCCAATTGGAGTAACACAAAGAATTTTGTTATATACAAATAAATTTATGTATAAATTTATATATTAGTATTAATATTTTTATATTTTAAATTTAAATTAATATTATTTGTAATAAAATTTATTTTTTAACTAATTATATTAAATAAATATATATATTAATATGTAAAACCATTTACCATTAGATTTTTCCTAACACAAATTTCAAACTTGTTAAACAATATTGGTCATCGATATCTAGAAGAGCAAGTTGGTTGAAGCCTCTACGGAGATGACGTGGCATGGACAGCATGCTTGACTTTTAAAAAACGGAAAGAGTATAGTATAAACGCATGCTGATGGATGATGGACGGTTGAAATTTTGGTCGAGTCTTGTTTATTTGTCCCTTTGTACTTCAAAATACCGATTTAAGTATACACTTAGGTTTCCCATCTCCGCTTTGACTAGTCAGTAGTCATACATCTGCTTTTTCCCGGCCGACCATATCCTAACATCGTTATCCATAATCAATGTTCATGAGCCTGCCCTTTTTCCAGTCATTTGCTAAACCAAAAAAAAAAAAAAAGAAATTTCGTTCCTCTCTCCCTTGTGTCCCCAATGATACCTTTTTTCTAGAACAAGGCTTAAAAAGATGAACAACTTTCCAGAGCGAGGTTTTTGTTTTGTTTCTTAAAGTTGACATTTGAGTACAGGAGAAATGATATATACAAGTTTTAAATATATAAATTTCGTATAAAATTTTTATAAAAAGTAGACATCATTATGAAAAATGTGAAAAAACTCAATTTTTTTTGATGGGATCTATATTTTTACAAAAAATTTATACAAAACTATTATATTTGGAGTTTATACAAGACTGTTACATTTGAAACTGTATATAATATTACTCATTATTTAGATGGTTTGGTGGGACCTAATCATATGTTTGTATACATGTACCCACTCATGTTTGTTATGTTGGCTTGAAAGTATCCACAGACGTATAATTTATGAGAAATGATGGGCATTCATTCTTTATTTGTATCTTTCTACTCTTTCATGTTACACCTTGTATGCTTTTTTAGTCCATCTGTAAATGCATGTTGACAATATCGGCCGTAATTTTAATTTTATAGCTGGGAGTGATAATTTATGTTCAAATGTTTAGCGATCTGTGTAATCGAAGTAGTTGAAGAGTGGGTGAGATGGGTACAAAACACCTGGAGATTGACTCATTCAGTACTTATCAGTTTTGTTTCCTTTTCATTTGGTAATATTCTGTAAGGAAAGGAAAGATAATACTTTTGCCATCAGAATATGTTTGTTAGAGAACTGAGATTGCGTTTGGATAGTGAGATATTTTTAAATATTCTATAAATAATAGTAAAAAATTAATAATAAAATATTAAATAATAATAAAAATAATAATAAAATAATAAATAGTAATGAGCTATTCTGAAAATACTATTCTCAATATCCAAACTAGAAGTCTGGGATTATCTGGTTCACCAAAAACCTCAAGAGATGAATGGAAGCATGAAAAATATTATTTGGTGGATTATAGTCATAGCAAACCTAAAAGTTGTTTAATTCTTTGGCATGGAAGCATGAAGTTAATTGTTAACCAAAGTTACTGCGATAGAAGCAGTTCTATGCAAAAGCGAAAGTTATACCATGAAATGCAAAGCTTCATCATGTCAATTTTATTACAACTTCCAGCTCAGCATAAGATTCTAGAACTTTCTCATTTGTAAATAGTTCAAGATTTGTAAAATACTTTTTAAGTCGGTTCCGCCTTATTCACATTGTATATATACTGTAAGATTGATTCAAGAATATACAAGAAGTCAATTTTACTCCCAATCCAATTTGACATGGTATCAGAGCAAAATCTCTAAAGTTTCTCGCTTCTGTTTCTCCAATGGCTACTCCTTCCTCTTCTTTATCCTTTTTAATTGATGATCCTCAAAATCCTTATTTTCTCCATCATGGAGAAAATCCTGGTTCACTGCTTGAATCCCAGCCACTTCTTGGAGAGAATTACCAGACTTGGAGTAGGTCAATACTAATGGCACTAACAGCCAAGAACAAGGTTGGCTTCATCGACGGTACTTACGTAAAACCCTCTGATGTGAATGCTTCTCTATTTTCTGCTTGGCAACGATGCAATACTATGGTTTTATATTACATATGAAGAATCTCAAACCATATGCCACTCAGAACCAAGTGTCTTTACTCTTCCTGAGGTAGCAATATTCATAATATACATTCAACTCTCTGAAAATATAACAGACAGGAAACTGGAAAAGCACGATGCGGCAGTACCATATGCAAATTACCGCTATAGCTTTTGTTTCTTCGCACCTATTAGTGTTGTTTCTAAAGAATAAGTAAAAGGCCAAGCCATTAAATGGAAAACTGAAGAAAGGAAGACTGCTTGCATGGAAAAAATGGTGCATCAATGACGCTGCCAACAAAATATTACAACCACCAATGAGGTGTCTAAATCCTGGTCAAATCTACTTTAATCCCGAGAATGATCCCCAAAAATCTGTCTCAGGTCCTCCATCAAGATGTCTGGCAGTTGCCAATGGGTGATCAATTATTGATACCTATCATTTGTCACATAATTATATCTCGCATTATAATCATAGAGTAAAATTCTAGAGAACAGTTCATCCATACTTCAAAACAAACGTATCAGCCACAAAATAAATGATGTGATATGATGAGGAAATACTTTTCCATTTCCCTTTCCTAATGACTCCAAGAATTGACTCTCTTACTTACATCTGTATGTCATATAGGCAAGCACTTTGTGAAACAACAATCAAGAAATGCTATAAACTTACATCAGCCAGCCCGTCAGGAGCAGCACTCCTTGATTATTCATCTTCCACTGAAATACTTGAAAGCAACCTAAGAGAGATTTTACATGAATGGGAGGGAACACACAATTTCACCAAAATTGCTCTATAAGAGACAATAGCAACCAAGGGTACCAGAACCTAGATTAGCAAAATACCAGAATAGAGAAAGGAAGAATAGGAGAATGACATAGCCAATCTTTAAAAACCGCTGCTTTTTCTCCCATCTCAGTTGGTTATAGATCTCAGTTACGTCAACCAAGTGCCGCCGCTCCATGTACCTGATCAACATGTTATAAATCATCTCAGATGCAATGTTTAATCTGGGGCCTCACATCAACGAAGACTTACCTCATGTCAAATCTGAAATTGCCCACGTCAAAGAAATTAAATGGGTCTTGGGAGTTGGAAAGACTACTGACTGGTATTCTTTGCATGAATGAATGCTTGAATCATGAGTTTGGGGGGGGGGAGGAATTGAGAACAATTATCATTATATTAAAAGTCATCATTACTTTGTTTAAATTGTAAGTCAAAAGAAATAAATGAAGCAAAGTGTGCCAGGGCACTAATAGACCGAACTAGTGCAAGATTCAAAGTTTTAATTTCAATACCCATATTAGAATGATGTATGGCAGAAGGGTAAACGCTGTTAATTGCTAATGTTATTTTCTGATAACACGATGTTTTTTTAAAGAAGTTATACCTTTCTGAAGAAAGCTTTCAAATTAAAAGTCGGAAGTGCAATTTGTTTCAAATTCTATTGCACAAAACAAAAGGATTTCCAAGTCCTTTCATATTCTAGTCGACAAGAATAATGGCATACTAGAGATATGAAACAGGTACTTTTAACATGAAATTATCAGAGAGGATAGTGTCAGGGACAAGCACTTAAAAGGCGGGACATCTTCATTGTTAATTAAACCCAAGGCCAGGTACTTGTAGATAATTCTGTTTTACAAGTAAGATAACATATCACAAACGAAAATGCACAACCGTAGATAATTGACTGTTGCAATGAAGGATGATACTCATCTTATATCACAAAAGAAAATGTATAGAACAAGTTATCGATCTTCAGTGAAATGCCAGTAGCTGATAACTCGTAAGGATAAATGACTGTGACTTGAACCCTTATCCTTGTCTAATTTGTTTCTTTTCATTTTCTTACAGATGAAAAATTTTCACTTATCGGCCTCAAAGTACAGAGCAAAACATGTACTGCTAAAAAAAGGTTCAAAATCCTTAACTAAGTTCGCTCGATGCAAAGTAGAAGGATTTTCAATTCAGCTGAATGTGATAAGCAGTCTCCCATAATGCATCCGTAATTATAAGATAAAATCCCCAATCTAAATACCAAATATGCGTGCTACTCCCAGTTGCAATTAGCTAACACCAGGATGTATTGCCCATATACTCGACTTTATCAAAGTATAACTTACATCAAAATCTTAACTGACATGAAGGCAAGTTTTAAAGCGCATAATCCAGTCATGTCGGGTGCCTTTCCAACCGGAGCAATTTAACTTGACTCACGATGTTGTTATAGGAGTGGGTGAGAAGAAGACTTACAATCTCACGTTGTAACATAGGTATGGGAGAGAGAACACAAACGTAAGCCAATTTCCAGTAAGAAGAAAGAAGAAGCACAAGACCCCCTGAGCTATAAACTCAGGCAAAACAACCCTGTTTATCCGAGATGCTGAATCATATGGATTGATATAGTCATACTCAAGGTCCACCAAGCACATAAGCTGCAATAAACATCTTCAAAACTCAGTTTCTTGGAGTTTTCAAACACCAGTAAAGAAAGCAAAGCATAATTGTCAGCCTAGTATTTGACTTAAAATGCTCAGCGCTCGTGCTATTTTTTAATTTAACAATTAACATTCCACTCCAAAATTTACTTTCACTTCATCTCAATATCACAAATCCTCTAACACAATAATAGATGGTATAATGATATCCTTATAAGCGGATCCAAAATTATCCATCTGTAGTAATGAATCACGATCCCTATGGTACTATGGTTCTACTGCATAAAAATTGCAATTCCTTAAAGCATTTGTTTTGTGTTTTCCCACAACAATCTAATGAAATACCCAAAATTGTGAATCCAGCATTGTCAACGATGAGCATAGGGACAGAATTGTGTTGGTATAACGAACAAAATAAAAAACTGAAGAAAGATTAAGAATAGAAAAGGAAAAGGTAAGTTGGTGGAGGAAGCAAAACTACCTGGAAAGCGAGGGTGCATAGCAGACCTAGAAGGAAGAAGAATGAAAATAGCCATAACCAAAGAGTCACCATGGCCCTTGTCTTCTTCTCTTGCTCCCAGTGTTTTCACTGCTTCTTTCTTGTTCTTTTTTTATTTTTTTTTCCTGAGCTTCGCGGCTCCTGTCTATGCTCGCGTTGTGATTTCACCACTACACTATTTCTGTTTCTGATAGTCGGCTCGAACTTTTCAATCCAGTGTATACTCTGTGAATTTCGTTACAGTCAAGACCACTGCCTCTCTCTCTCTCTCTCTCTCCGTTCCTTTTTTAGTGAATTTCGTTACAGTCAAGACCACTGTCTCTCTCTGGTCTCTCCTTCTCTCTCTCTCTCTCTCTCTCTCTCTCCGTTCTTTTTTTTTTTTTTCCTGAGTTTATTTTTCTTTTAAAGGAGAGCGAGAAAAAAAACAAAATTTAAGGCCTTTAAAGGATATGATCGGGCCATAATAAAGTTACTCGTAGTTGTATCACTAATTGGGCCAATTAGACGGTTCCTAGCCCAACTTCACAACGGCCCACTTAGATGCCACGGCGTCGTTTTAAGTGATGGACTACCAGACTGACTGGTTTGTTTTCTTGAAGGAGACGAAAGAGAGACGCTTTGAGATGTAAAGCCGGTCTGGTCATTATTCTCTCTCTCTCTCTCTCTCTGGCCCTAGCTCTCTAGTTCTCTCGTCCTCTCTCAGCTCTCCAATTAGCAACAAGCGATGACGAAGCAGCACTCCAACTGGTCTCCATACGACAACAATGGCGGGTAACTCTCTCTCTCTCTCTCTCTCTCTCCACACGTACGACACTGTTGATTTTTGTTTGGCGCTATTGATCTTTGATACGTGCAACAGATCCTGTGTTGCAATCGCCGGAGCCGATTACTGTGTCGTCGCTGCAGATACTCGCATGTCCAGCGGTTACAATATTCTCACCCGCGATTACTCCAAAATCTGCAAATTGTAGGTTCCTTTATCCCTATAGTTTCTTGTTTTTTGTTTTTGCACTTTTTAGTTTTTTTGAGATTTTTTTTTTCTTTTTCTTTTGTGATACATTAAAAATATTGGGATTGGTGTGTAAAGTTGATTTTCAGCTATGACATTTGGAGCTCATATTGGTTTCCACGTGTGTGATTGTATCGTTTCACTGTCATTAAAAGTAAGAAAATTTCGGATTGAGTTGGCACGATATTTTGGGAAAAATAGTGTTTTAGAGTTTCATCCTCTGTAATTATCGAGTTTACTCAATATGGTACTTGGGTTGCCCCTTTTGCGCTTTTTAATAAATTTCTCACTTGTCAAAAAATGGATTCATTTAATAATTGGAAAAGCAATTGGAAGTGTGGGATTCTTGTGATTTTTTAAGGACGCAAATGTTTAGGAATTTTAATGAAGTTGGGTTGGGTGAGAAGTGAAGGATAAAAGGGAAAAGCTTTGCACAATTCGTGGACTAGGGAATTTTTCTAGTCTTCACTTTTGGAAATATGGCTTATGAATAAATTTCTTGATTACCTATATAAAAAAATTAAAAATAAAAAAAGCTCTTGGAAACATGGTGTATGTTTTGTGAAATATCGATCAGTGTTTCAGTGGGCGCAGGTGACTGAAATCAATTTTGTTGCTCAACTGTGAATTAGAACTTTTTATTCATTTTTCTCGTTTTTTGTGGATTCTTTGCACCTGATAGGAAGGTGCTAATGTTATGGAGGTGGAGAGAGGCTTTAGATCAATTGTCTCAGTTCCTGTACAATGAGTTCATCTCTTAAAAGTTTTCTTTCCCTTGACCTTGCAGAGCGGACAAATCTGTAATGGCATCTTCTGGTTTTCAAGCCGATGTGAAAGCTTTACAAAAGCTCTTGGCAGCCAGGCATTTGGTAAGGTTCAAAAGTATTTAACTATATACTGACTGTGCTGTAATATATTCTGTAAGAAGTGAAAGGCGGAAGCATACCATTTTGAGTAGAGTTATATCCATATATTTGAGCCAGACTCTAAGCATGGCCAAATTTGTTCAACTTTCTAAATATCTCATAACTTACATTTGTTTGTAGTTTTGGCTTCTGTTTTGGTTTGTGTCGGATGCCTTCTTTTTGCTTCTTTGTAAATTTTAAGGGATGCTTGCAATAGGATTGCTATGTGGAAAGACGTGGGGTGAAAGGTTTCTCTGTATTTCTGATAAGAGTCAATTTCTGCAGATTTTTCCCATGGGTAGTAGTGAGAACTGAAAAATAATTTAGTTTATTTTAGACCTATAGTTATATGAAATAAGAAGCTTTTTATAGCAGATGGCTCATAATAAAGTCTTAGTGAGACTGCTTTCCACTCACAGGAACTACTGACTTTTGGTGATGGTGTCACTCATGGATAATTGGATGGGGGCGCTAACCATCTACAAGTTAATCAGAAAGTTTAAGATGAGATTTTGATAACTATCACTAGTCTTATTGCTGAGAACGAAGTATTGTTAGGGGTGGGTGGGTAATAGCAAAGATCATATATTGAAGTTCCTCTGGATTAATTTCTGAAGAGCTTGTATATGCCATATACCCATAGAAAGATAAGCATTCAGCTTCATGAAGCATGAGCACTTATTTGTATTCTGACTAAAAGTGAATCATTGATTTAATGTTGTAGGTCTGTATGCTTTGACGTTTGTGATTCTGGTTTCTGATGCCTAATCACATTGATATCCTTACTTGAATGCAGATCTATCAGCACCAACACAACAAGCAGATGAGCTGCCCTGCAATGGCTCAATTGCTCTCTAATACCCTTTACTATAAACGTTTCTTTCCTTACTATTCTTTCAATGTTCTAGGTGGCCTTGACAGCGAAGGTAAAACACTACTAGCTTGAATGTCATTTTCATGCCCTCTGTTTTTATTAACAAAAACCTTTTTAAAATTACAGGAAAGGGTTGTGTCTTCACATACGATGCTGTTGGATCCTATGAGAAAGTTGGATATAGTTCCCAAGGTTCTGGTTCCACACTCATCATGCCCTTTCTGGATAACCAGCTGAAGTCTCCCAGCCCTCTCTTATTGCCTGCCCAGGTTTGTTTTCGGCTTAAATTATGCGTTTACATCAGCATCTATATGTTATATAGGCCTGAATTTTAAAACTATGATCTTCAGGATGCTGTTACGCCACTTTCTGAATCAGAAGCAGTGGATTTGGTCAAAACTGTTTTTGCATCTGCAACTGAAAGAGATATCTACACTGTAAGTTTATGTTTCTCAACAATTCCACCCTTTTTTGTGAGGATTGTCTATTTCTCTTTTCTAACAATCCTGGATGTTTAACAGGGAGACAATCTTGAAATTGTCATCCTAAATTCTGAAGGAATTCGTCGTGAATACATGGAACTTAGGAAAGACTGATTTCTGTCAAGTGTTCAGCTGGTTTCTTTTATGTTAATGTCATGATGGTTCTTTTGGCGCTCTCATTATTCATCCAAGTTTTATTAGCTTTTCAACGATTCCCAATTTGAACACAACGCATTTCCGGGGTGGAAATTGTTGCAGCCTTGTTGCCCGTTTGGGATACCAAGTTTCGTGTATTAGACTATTTGGATAAAAATTATATTCAGTAAATTAACTTTTACCCCAGTTTTTAAGCCTTAAACGCTATGGAATGTTAGATGTGATTACGATTTAATATTTGCTATTTGCTTCCCGGTTCTACTGGCAAACTCCAGCAATGACTGTCATGGAGGCCCATAGATCAGTTCAATTAGAACGAGCTCTCTCAGATCACATCCGAGAACGAAATTATGTAAGTGAGCTATTCACACTGAGAAATATTTACCATCCGAAAAGAGGAAAACCCGCATGGCCCAATGATCTTTTATATATTTTTCCAGTAGTAATTCTAGGTACTATTGCATGTAACGTAGGTTTAGCGGTTCTAGAACCATCAATAATTGGTGAACCCGCAGATCCATTTGCAACTCCTTTAGAAATATTGCCTGAATGGCTAACACGATATGAACTGTTTCGAAAATGGGCTTGATCGTTCTCGCTAGCATCTGGCCATTAGAATGGGGTTGTCACATATTTATACCTATTGCCCAACAATTTAGATTAGCAATAGATTTTAGAAGAACCTTGGACTATGTTTGGGTGGGGTGCGCCAGGCCTATGCAGTAGTGCAACGCACAGGCGACGCTCGAAGACCCCAGCAGCAAGCTACTGTGATGGGCCTTCCCCCTCAAAAAATTAATTTAATATCGTGTGACCCGATGGGCCACGTATCAGATATTAAACTGATAAGAACAGATACTACACTTGATCTTAGCCAAAAGGCCGAGAAAGGTATGCTATGCTTCTGCCTTCCGTTTCGTTTTTATAACTCAGCCTTCACTTCGTATGCTCTTATTCTCTCGGTGTGGGATTATTCGAGCTTGCGGGAACAGATCACACGTGGCCGTGTCTTCCGCACACTGAAGCGAACAATTCAAGCGATTACAGGGGGTGCGCGTGTTTGTACATGAACCTTTGTTTTTTTTTTTTGGGGGATAATGCTAGGCTGCCGCAGCCAATAATGACAGCTGGGTTAGGCAAAAGAGAAAAGTTTCAAACCGGTTATGGCGTAAATGAGAAGTTTACACAATCTAATAAAAAGAAAACACATAAAAAATTCATTTTATTTACTGTGAGTGCGATTGTAGAATATTACCCATTCTTCACAATCTTCTCTTGAGTCGTTCGTTTTTCTTTAACTTGGGTTTCCTTTTCCTTTCAGTCTCTCTCATTTCCAGCTCTAGTAAATCTTCCCTCCAGTCAAATGGGTTAATTTTGTCTCTCTCCAGTGCAAGGAATCGATTTTGAGCTTGGTTAATTTCGCCTCTCTCTCCAGTGCAAGGAATCAATTTCTTCTCCCTCCTACCCATCTATTCTTTGTCTCTCTCTAGTACAAGAAATCAATTTTGTTGGTTAATTCCTATAAGTGGTTAATCTTTTTCTCCTTCCAGCCCATTTGGTCTTCGTCTCTTCCTCCCTAATATTTGTCAGATTATGGAAGTGTTACAATTATCTTCTTTCAATCAAAGGGGCGCCCAGGTTAACCTCAATAATGATAAGGAAAATAGCAATATCCATGCAATACACTTGTAAAATCATTGTAGAGAAGACAAATCACGGTAAAAAAATATTTGTTTCTTTTCCTCATGTATTGTGTTTGATTTGGCCAACAATTAATAGTGAATACTTTTTTGTCATATATGAAAAAAATTTACATATTACCCATCATGATTGGAGGGGGGAGAGAGAGAGAGAGAGAGAGAGAGAGAGAGGGAGGAGAAACACAGGAATTGGGGAGGGGAGAAACCCTACACATTCTTCACGTTTTTATCCTACAACCAATTCTATTTTACATTCTCTAAAGTTCATACCTGTCAAACTATGATTGAATGGTGTAAAACTCTCTTTTATACCTAAACCGGCTCCCAGGCGCTCCCTAGGCAAAATTCATACTTTTTATTTTTTTATTTATCCCTATCATAATTTTTTGATATTTTTAAAAATAAAAAAATATCAATACAGTAATAGTTACTTTTTTAATTAATAAGTAAAAAAAAAAAAAAAAATGAATAGTCAAAATGAGAAGGTAAAGTAACATTATTTTTTCCAAGGTGAGAGAGAGAGAGGGGATCTTTTTCGTTTACCATTTTGATACATATGATACTATAGTTTTTTAAAAAAATTGTTAATAATCTAAGTACGTTGATAAAGTACTTGATAATGAACTTCGTAAAGTTGGAGATCTATTGCTCAGTTTAAATTCTGTGAAGCTTATTTTTCCTTGAGTTTTCAGTGGAAGTAAGTGATGTTCAATCCTGGTGGCCTTGGCGGGCGGGGGTGGGTGTGGTGCCAGTAAAACATTAGTCGGCGAAATACAATTCAAACATTACCTCCAAAGTCTTTCATAGAACTTTGTTACCAAAATTTGAGCACAATTAAACAATACAACTGAAAAAAGAAAATTATGGTTTCTCAAGTTTATGCTCCTAAAAGTGAATGCCTTGTATTTTACCTAGCACCTAGAGCGTGTGTAGCTTGTATAGATGATGTAAATTTCAGCTCTTGAAAGAAATAAGGTTGATAACTACTAACTAGACAAGCTAGCTAATGCTATGTTATGTATGATCCAACGCTTCTTCTTCTGACGCTTCATACAATTCCCGATTCCTTTAGGATCAGTGGGTTGATGGAGCCGCCCACAACTTCACTTTCTTGTCAACACTGGCCGTTGCTAAAATCAAAACTTGTCCATCTCCTGTAGAAGATATGGAAGTGGTATGTCGTTTACATCCATACATCTCTTTTAAGGAATGAACAAAAAAGGTACATAAATTAAAGAGACTTCATCAACGAATTCGGGCAAGTTAATTTATCCAATCAAGACTTGCTATTCAACAGGATTCTTCCATTGAATTTTCTTCTGTATTATTATATTGAAATCCATCACTATATAAATCATCTATGAAGTTTTTTTTTTTTTTTTTTGCATTACTGCACTTAAATCGAAAGAGATCAACAAATCATATTTTGAATTTAAATGATGACAGTGAGCATTAGTGGACAAAGATTATTTAGACTAGTCAGACTTCAAAAATGAGTAGTTTTTTTTTTTTTTTTTTTTTATAGGTAAAAAATGAGGAGAAATTTTTCATAGAGGGGTTCTTATCCAGAATTTTCAAGCCTTCATCTGGCATAAACTGCCCTTATTGGAGAGGCAATCCATCTTGTTGAATGGGGCCAAACTGATTTCAGATCTTCTAAGAAAAGAAGAGAGGCTTCCACAGAACTTTCTGGGATGTGTATGCTAATGCCTGAAGTCGTATTGGTTTCAATAACAGAAAAGTAGAAAAACGAGTAGGCAATTCACATATGGTATGGAAGGAAGGTGATTTACCCATAGGAATGGTAATAGGTGCCCATGAGATGCATGTGATGTCACCTGCATGATAGAGTGATGTCAATATAAGATTCATAAGCAAATGACTTCACTATTATTTGAAACAAAGTTATCCCAAGTGCAAATCCGTAGAAATCTTAGAGAGCTACAGGAGAAAAATCAATTGCTATTCCATAGAAGGACAAAGATGGGCTACATGTTTGAGTCGAACAACAATGTCTATGACCATTATTAAGTAACAAATTCCAGATGCAGAATATTCATCAGCAAATATAGATAAAAGACATTCATTTTTTACTGATGAACACAAAAATTGATAAAGTGCATATAGGACACCAACTACAACTTTCACCACTAGTACATCACTGAAGATCAATTCACACAAATATATTAATCAAAATGCAAGCATTAAGTTCATGAAATAAGATAACATCACTGGTATGAACCTAACTAGAACTGAAACCACAGCAGTTACATATGAGGATAGTTGGCTAAAGGAAACATAAGAATTAATGTGCGACCGTCTTATCAAAATTCACATGCTAGCCACAAATTTATATATTATCCAGTATAGGAGATTTTTTTTTTTTTTGGTGTAATATAGGAGAAAAATAACTTCCTTCATTACCTAGATTTATAATTAAAAAATAGTAGGCAAAAGTTAATAAAAAATAAGAAGAAAAACATCCAACTAATTAATTACCATCATGTGCTTTGTCAGCTGTGTCCAAAACCTTCCCAGAATCTACACATAACCACTGCAATGTCGAACCATGGGTTGCTGCCAATATCCTTCCATCAGGGGATATACAGATACGATCATAGTGTAAAGTAGCACCACTTGAATCATGAAGTGGAATCGGAAACACCTTCAGAGTCTTTGGATCCTCCTCGAGATGATACCGAACTTCAAGAGGACAGATAAATAATGGTCAGCACAGAAAATATCAAAGAACTACAAGTACAGAAACAAAGAAGTAATACCCAAAGTTTGATAACTTAAGGCATAATGTGAAATTGTTCTAACTGTTATGCTAATATTCTATTTTACATTGAGAATTTCGTATTTGAAAAATGTAGTTGCTCATTTGATGAAATGTTCTCTCTCTATCCAGGCATATGCATCAATCTCTGGTGCAACTTCAATTAACACCCATCATTTGATTTACCATCATACATGTGTTTACTAAAAGGCTATTACAGTGCACTCAGTGGATTAAAGATCAATATTTTGTCCCCGCGGGTGCGTGTGTGTGAGACAGCAAGAGAGAGATGATTGTCTTGGCTCGAGTACATGAAAAACTTGGTAAAAATACACAGGTCAAGCACGTAATTTTAATGGCTATTTTGCTTCAATCTCCCTCATACAAATCATAACTAAAGATTTAGAAACAGTTATAAATGCCTCTTCATGTCTTTATCCATGGGTCCTTCCTTTACTTCTCCCATTGGGAGTATAGATTCAATACAAGCAATTTAGAAGGGGCGGGGTAACCCAATTCCTTCAATCTCTAACTCATTCTTAGATCAAGTTGAGAAGGACTAAGTTTTTCCTGAACAAGTACAGAGCTTAGGAGAAATATGCATGAAATATATACACACCATTGATATTCCAAATTCTAACAGAACCATCTTTGGAAGCTGTGATGATTTGCTCTGAGTTAGGAGAGAAGCATAACCAAGTTACTGCACTCTGAACATCAGAAGGAAAAAATAAGAAAGGAATTTCGGACATAAGAAGCAATTTAATTATTAGGTCATCAAGCTATAATTAGAACAAATCTCTGGAAAGCCGATATTTTTGAAATTGCACTCAACATTAGCTGGATTTTCTTATGCCATTTAAAACATATGTAACCTAAAGTTAAACAAACTTCATGAATATAAGTTTGGAAAATGGGAAAAATGAAAAAGGATGAAAAGACAAGGGCAGACAAGCTCTCTGAAGACATTGGGAAGTACTTATCACTATACAACCTTATGCCCTTTAAGCTGCATAGCCTTTAAAACCTCCTTGACTGAACCATCCTTTGAGTATACAATTTCCCAGACCTGCGAAAGAAAGTTATGAGTGAAAAGAGCGGTCCAGTAGTTGACATGAGCTATCAGATAAAGTCTTCCTTTTCTAGATTCCATGTCTGGGACACTCAAATCTTCATGCAGTGTATACATACCAAACACTTTGGACAGGACATTCCTTTTGTCTTAGAAACAGGATAAAATTGCATTGCAGAAGGAATTACGTGCATTTTCTCCCGCATAGTAGTGCATTGTATGAAAGGTCCACACAAAGTTTTTGTGTAAACCAAACGATTACTGGTAAACATCTTCCTGTTCTCTCCACTTATTGAACCTTTCCTAATGGCTAATTCCAGCAAGACTTTCTTTAAACAAAAAAATGGAGGAATTAATAGATATACCCAAGCACAACATTCCCAATTCATTGACAGTACATGTCTTGCTATGTAAATTTTGTATAGGCATGTATGTACATCATTCAAGCCATTGTATTAATAAAACTCTTCGTAGACATAGTGACTAAATTATTCTGGCATGTTAGCATTGTGATGGTAACATGGTATATGCCAGACGCTATTAAAAACCATTGCAACTGTTGTGCATGACTTTCCTGCAAGTGAAACACATGATACACTATTGTACAACTGTTTCGATCGCATGAAAATGATGATGCAATCTTGAAATGATACAAAATATTTTAAAACCCCTATTTTTCATATTCAATATGAGAACCTATAAAAATCACAGATTGATCAACATAAATTAGAGACACAGACACTCACCTTCACGTCTGCAGTAAAAGCTGCAGCAGCAATAAAACGCCCATTTGGTGATATGGCAGCCATGTTATTTTTCAACTGATTTGTATCAACATTTCCCAAAATCTTCCCAGTTCTTCCATGCCAAAGCATGATATCAGTGCCTGTTTTAAAAAGTAGAACCGTTACAACTTGACCACCCACAGCCAATGGCTAGTTTTTTTATCATCAAAAGCAAACAGAAATACATTTTTTCCTGGATAAAAGACAAGATAATACCTTCTGAACAAGAAACAAGAATTGTACTTCCATCAGCACTTCCAAAGCTTGCAGTGGTTCCAACAAGAGTCAGAATAGCTCTTTTCTCATGAACTTTGTGGTGTTCCCATTTAATTTCTGGCAGAGGAAGCTTGGGTTGTTGTTTAGTTTCATTAGAAGCTTTGGGCTTTTCCTCTCCATACAAGTATAAAGAAGAACCGGTAAGCGTCTGAGAAGCAACAACTATAGATGACACCTCATCGGAGAATGCAACTGCTGTTGGATGGCCCCCAGCAGGCAAATTTATTCTCAGAAACCTGGAAAAATGACGAAGAATATGAGAAGTAAAAAAGCAAGAAAAATAACCACCTGCATCTTTGATATTGAGGTGAATCTGTTATTGCATCAAGCTTATTTGCAATTCATACTTGAAGCCTCTACTTGAAGCATCCTCCAACTTGAACACCCTGACCACTCCATCAGCGCAAGCTACATGGATATAAAAGTTATGAGTATAAAAAAAAAATATACCTTTTATACGATAGAAATTAAATGATTCAAATAAAACTCAGCCCTTACCATATAAAAAGTATAAACACGTACCGGCATATAAATACAAGTGATGGCTACTGGGTGACTAGTCAAATGAGAAGGTCATATTATAACAATTCAAGTGAGAATAAACATAATCTAGTACAAGCAATCTCCTATTTCCCAATAAACATTATTTCAGTTGAACTCTTTTCATCCACCAGATACCTAGACTCATATTCTGGGGTTCTCCAACCAATATCTTGAGTTCTTTTATGAACATCAGCAGCCGAAAATCGAAGGAATAACTAACCTGTTGCCAAACTTCGCCCATCAAAGGAAAAACATATCCCAGTGACCGAATCGCCATGACCCTTCAAAGTATTCAAATCCAATGGATGATGCCGTTTGTTTTGATCCTTCAATTAACATCCAAAGGAAAACGTTAAATTGAAGCACACTGATCGTAAAACATATAAGCGTAATATTCCACATTTGCTTTTCTTTTACTTGTCCTGATTTTCCTCTTCCTTTTCACTCCTTTGCTTTCTCGGGAATCAGACAGAGAATTCAAGGTCGAATTTACCTTGTCAGCGGCAGAATGGGAGTGAGCTTTGGAGTGAGACTTCTTGGGTTGAGGAGGCCTCTGGTGCTTCTTCGGATCCGACTGGGACTCCGCTTTCGCGATAGACTGGACCTCTGATCTTCGCTTGCCAAAGTAGCTCGTGAAGAAGGAGAGGGCGATTACAGCGCCGAGCAGAATCGACATGACCATAACTGTAAGAACCTGATCCATATCGTGACCCGGTTTGTGATTCGGGGAAATGGGAAATGGAAAGGGGAATTTGTGGGGTTTATGGTTTGTATGCGCTTGGAGGAGCGACAGAGCGAGCATGCGATCACGTTGGATGGATTAAGGGAGAAAAAATAAGTGCCCACCTCACACCTTACACGTGTACTTAAAAATATTTTAGTTTATACTTTTATCTTATTTTATTTATAATTATGTGTGAAATTATTTTAATTACGTGGATAAAAAAATATAAGACTTATGTTTAAAATTTTTAAAAAAGATAAGAGCAATTCTTATTGCAGTCCACGGGCATGGACTGCTTTGGAGGCCTAAATGAAAAATAGATGAAACGGAGCGCTTCACGTAGCAGAACCAAGGAAGTGAAATTCCATAGGGAAATCCAGAGCAGAGCAAAGGAACGTCGCCCTCGCAGCTCCCTTGGCCCATTGACGTCGCCTTCCCCTTCCTCAAGAGAGGACCCAGTCTGCCCATGCGTGTCTCTCTCTCTCGCCGTAGACTGTAAGGTGTAGATGTAAGCTTCTATTTTCTTTTCTAATCGATGCCTGGTCATTGTGAGAAGATGTAAGATTTGTTGGGGGCGATCAATTTGATATTCTAAGGGGGCGATTACAGTTTAAACTGTTTTGTAACCTTACACAATCAAAAGAAAGTTTACACAATATTGTTGATGTAATCTTACATCTCCACAATTCGTCGATCAATTTGTTGGGTTATTACAAATCTGTGAATGGGTTCCCTGGTGTTGTTTTAAATTTGTTGGGTTATTACTCTTCTATTTTCATTCGTTGTTTTAAAGGGCAGTGTGCACTCTACTTGTTTGTAAAAATCTGTGAATGGGTTTCATGGTGTTTTTCTAGCTTTCCTGCCTATGTCTTGAGAGTGCTTGCTGATGGGCCCGCCCAATGGAGAAGAAAAGATACCATGGCTTCTCATTAATTGTTCAACAATTTATATATTTTTTCCAAGACAATAATCCAAATTTAAAAGTAAGTTTTCTCAACAATTTATTTATAACTTTTCTCAATCTAAAGAACTGCAAATATGTATAATGATGCCTGGATTAAGAAATAAAAAGCTACACAAATCTTCAGGAATAGATGACCAATATGTTAAGATGTCAAATACCAGTCTAAGTAGACAGAATAACCATGCATGAATGCATGTCAAGAAAAGATTACTCATAAATACTTAAAAAAAAAAAAAAAAAAAAAAAAAAACAGATAGTCTTTGTAAAATATAGCAGAATCAACATGTCCATATTAGTAGAATGGGTGATTGTTGATGTGAATGAGTCATTTACAATTAAAAAAAGGATAGGTAATTCATTAGCTTACAGTAGAGGAGATTGATGCTTAGCAAAATATACACTCATCCCGTGTTTTGGACATGACGAACATTTGCTGGAAAATAAAGAAAAACAATTTAAGCTTTGTATATGGCAGTGGAGGACCCAGAGGCCAGATGCACGGCACAGAGAGGGAGAGGGAAAGTTCAGATTTCTGACTTTTTCTTTATTTAGAAATAAGGTTGTTTTGGTCAATTTCATGATAAAAATGAGGGCCTTTTAGTCTATTCCTATATTTGGACTGCAAGGGAGTCCTATTATGTACGTAGCACCACTCTTGCAAATATTCGTATTGGCAAGAAGATGAAATTAAAATTGTGAACAATAATAAAATAATTTGAAAATGATATTAAAATGATTTGATTTAAAATATTTTATTGAATTTTGAAAAATGAGAAAGAATTAATTGAATAAAAATATTATAAAATTAAAATATTGTTAGAATATTACTTTTAATATTATTTTTATTTTAAAATTTAAAAAATGTGAATTATTTTTCGTATTTTGCTTAGAAGTTTTAAAAAATTGTAATGATTGTAATAATTAAATAAAAAAAGTTACAGATTTGAAATTAAAAAGTATTTATATTTTAGTGATATTTAAGTCGAATGAAGTGAAATGAGATAAAATGGATTCCCAAATGAGACCTAAAAGCCACGTGAAATAAGAAAATTGTTCTAGTAAGTAAATGAGGTCATTTTTATTTTTTTAGCGCTCGTGTAGGTACTTAAAATATTTCAGTATATCTATGGATAATAGCAAAATAGTTTGAGTTAAAATTTTTTATTAGATTTTGGAAAAGGAGAAAAAAAATTAAATAAAAAAAATTATTTGAATATAATTTTTTAATATAAATTTTGTTTTGAAATTTGAAAAATGTAATATTAGTTTTTGTGCTTTGTTTGGGAGTTTGAAAATGTTGTAATGATTAGATAAAAAAATTAAAAATTTGAAATTGAAAAGTGTTTTGTATTTGAATTAATTTGATAAGGAAATATTTGAAAATATCTATGAATATTTAATGACAGTTGTGTTGCCAAACAAATCTTAAGACTGCATTTGGATGCTGAGGTAATCTCTGATGATATGTGAATAATAATATTTTATGGATCCCGTTGAGATGTATTTGTAAATATGTTGAGATATGTGTTCGAATGAATGGAATAGATTGAGATAGATTTGACTTTTTATGAAAATTTGCAAAATAGTGAGTTTCATTAATAATTGATTTAAGATAAATTGTGGTGATCTTGACATCCAAATATAATCATCAAAAAATAATAATGGAATAGATGTTAATTATATATATAAAAAAATACAATTAGCATAATTAGTTCTACTTTTAAAGTTGGAAAACGATGCTTTAGATTAATCCAATTTTTATGCCTTCATCCCGTTTCAACTTACCGACTATTGAAGCATTGTGGGCTCATTTTAAAAAAATTGAATAAATTCAAGATTTTTATTGAAAGATAATTTATATAGTGGTGATTTTCAATTTTTTTGAGAGGGAATACCCGATATTTGTACATCTTAAAACCACGTATATCATTACTCTAAATAATAAATATACGAACAAAGGAGGAATGGTCATTGGCAAAATCCAGTTGTTTGCAAGATATTTCTTTTGATTATTGGAAAATAATATTGTAGTTCTTCAAATTATAATCTCTCTACAATGTGGTCCTCCAATTGTTGGGTTTGTGGAGCCTGATTTTTGTTAGTGTGTCGGCTCGATTTAATGACCCGATTCGATAAAGACGCGTTATATTTTTTGGCAGATTTTCAAGGAAGCTTGGGCCGATACTTGTTGGGGTACGAGGGCTTCACCCCCCCCCCCTCCCCCCGCCTCCCTAAAAAATGGAAAATTGTTGGCACTCTTTGCAATTAGAAAAGGCATAAAACAAAAAATTCGTTTGACATTCGCGCAATAGGTGGCTTGAGCGAAACATAGGCAGAGAGTTCGTTTAAGTGTCACTTAAGCAAACATCACATAAAGATCTCGCTCGAGCCGCGCTCAACACTTAGAGCGAATAACGCATAAAAGTGAACATTACAATTTTTGCCTTATAACGTTATAAATCTTTTTTGATAAGTCCTTATAACATTATAAATATGTACTTAATGAATGATTTAGTGCACCGGCCTGAGTGTTTTGAACGTGAGATTTTGCCATAAAGTGTATTTTGCGAGACATCAGTACAATAAAATCTTCTGTAGCTTTGTGGACGTAGATACATTGCTGAACCACGTTAATTTTGTATCGTATGATTGACATGCTTGTGTTTTCGTTTGTTTGTCTGTCATTGTTTTTCACAACAGCAATTATAAAAATCATTACTTAAATTTTGATTTAAATGTAACACATTATACTGAGATCTAAGAAATTATATTTAGGGCTGGTTTAGATAATGAGATGATTTTAGATGAGTTGAATAAAATATTATTTTTTTAGTATTATTATTGTTTTGGTATTTGAAAAAGTTAAATTATTTATTATATTTTGTATAAGAATTTAAAAAAGTTATAATGATGAGATGAGATGAAAGGGATTGAGATTGTTTTTGTATCCGCCTTAAAAACAACGGAAAAAGTTAAAACACAAGGACATACAACAACAATGGCACAGAACTTGCTGAAACAGTGTTGGGGGGTTACTTCTCCAGAACCCTCTCACTTTTTGGAACGCATTGCTGGGACGGGCATATCATCATTAGTGAAAAGGAGAGTTAGGGCGAGAAAAAAATTCCTAGGACTATGATTTCCAATGACGTGTGTCAAAATGGAAAGAGGCGACGTGCATTAATCGGGCCGATGAGGGAAGTATTGGCTGGTAGCCATTACAACCTGCAGTTTTTTAGATGAGCGACTGTCATTTACATGAGTATATACTATAAACGACTACAGTTTATATAAGTTAGCAAACCATGTAATCGTCCTCTTGGAAATGACTACAAAATATATCAAGTTACATTCATTTATAATTCAAGCATTTATATCTGACAGGGAAAATAAATAAATTACAATTTCATGACTCACGATTGATTGACAAACTCAATAGACGATAAAGCCAACATTCAAATGCATAGACACAAACTACTGGTATAATCTATAACTCATTAGCCATTGAACTGAAGATAACCCTTTTCTCGACAGTATTGAATTGCCCCGTCGAACATTTCCTTGACACCATATTTATATCTGAACCCAGAATCTAAAAGCTTCTTTGATGAAAGCCCTCGTGTTTTAGAACCTCCAAATTTCTTCAATGAACTGCACAAAAGAAAAAGAACAAAAAAAAAAAAAAAAAAAAAAAAAAACAAGCCGATAACTTTGAGGTCAATGGAAAGTAGCATTTGAGTTACTAAATGATACAGAGAAAGATAATGACACTCACTCTGGTGTTGGTATTTGAAATTCTGGGTAACCGGCAGCAAGAAATTCACACATCTGTTGAATTGTGATTCCATCTGACGAACAAATGTACCTTCCTTTCGCATTAGGATATTCAAGAAGAAAAATATGTGCGCTGGCCAAGTCATCTACATGCACCATTGAAGATGCAGTAATGGCAATAAAACTATATGCATCCTCGTTACCTGCAGAGATATGAAATTGAAATTAGTTCGTTTTGGTGGAATTGGAGAACAACAATTTTGTACAAATACAAGGATTTGAGTGTATGTAAGTCTTTAAATTATCCCAAATCCCTTTTTATTGCAGTGATGTGGTATTATAAAATTTAGAAAAACGTTTTAGCCACAGAGATATCACACAAAAAAAAAAAAAAAAAAAAAGTCAACTTGTAAAATTTGATCATGTGGTAAAGAATAATGATAATTTTATTATCTTAAATCATGTATTGCATGGTGTTTTGCAGCTAAATAAAAAATACATACCAAGGATCATAGCCAATGCTACGCTAACGGAGCTGGGCAACTTGGGGCAAATGAAGGGTCCAATAACAAGGGAAGGGATTATTGTTACGACATCCAACTCCAACCCATGTTTTTCTCCAAATTCAAGAACTGCCCTTTCAGTTGATGTCTTGGAAACCGCATACGAAGCTCCGTATGGCTTTAGCGCTTTGATGAAATCTGTGTCACTCCAAACACTCTCATCTGCTTCATCATCAACGTCCTCGCCACTGTACAAAACAGTTGCTGTACTTGAAGTATATACGACTCGTTTCACAGTCTGAGAATTCAGGCATGCATTTAAGATGCCTAATGCTCCCTCGATCGATCTTTTGGTGATAATCTCTTCAGCCTCTTTGTCTTCGAAATCGACCGGAGTAGCAACGTGGAAGACGCCGATGCATCCTTCAATGGCTGCACTGAAACTCTCTGGAATGCTGAGATCTGCATTGAAGATCTGGAGCTTTTCCGATGCTCCTGGTAGACCAGTGAGGAAGCCAATGTCTCTCGTGTGCCCTGGTCCACGTATTCAAGCGATGAAATTGTAATATCAAATTTGTCTGTGATAAACTAAGGGGCCAAGGGCACGCTTGGATTTAGCTAATAGTTTTAAAAATTTGTTTAAATAGTATTAAAAGTTTTTTAGTAAAAAAATTAAGTTATTTGAATGTTATGTATTAAAGTAATTTCTAATTTTAAATAAACTAAAAAGTATGAAAGCATCATAATATTTTTCCTTAAACTTTCTTTTTCAGATAATGTAGAACATAATTAGAATTTTAAAAATATTATTAATAAAAAAAATACTTATATAAAATTTTCAGATAATTATAACTTTAAAATTTTTAAGAATATTATCATAATTTTTTAAAAATCAAATAGTAATAATTTTTATCGCAAAAAGTACTTTTTTTTAATTTTTTTAAATCTCTTAACACAGCCCTAAACAAGTCCTAAGTCTGAAAAATAATAAAACCCGAGAAGCAAAACATAATTCACAAAATTATCCAAAGAAACCCGCCTTGATCTCATGAAACATGCCTGTTTGACCTGGGAAGAAGTGGCTTTACCTGGGTCGGATCTCATGGTAGTTCGGACACTGTAGCCACGCTCAAGAAGCCTCATGATCAGCCATGATCCTATGTATCCTGTACCTCCTGTCACGCATACTGGTCTACCTTTCTCTCCTTCCATCTCTTTCACTCTCTCTGGTTGATCTCTGCGTTTATGAAATATAGAAGCGCACAAATAGTTTATAGTTCTAGTAATGATCCAAAGTCTCCTTGTTCCTTTGCTTTGTAATTTATTCTGGTGTGTACGGGGCGAGATTTGACACCTCATAGGATAAAAAATACAGATATGATTATGTAATGAACCCAATTAACGTTGACCGGGTTGATGGGCCTCTAGCTAATTTGTCTTCTTTGTTGTTTGATTGAGTTACTGAGTTTGTTTTACTGGGCTGGATTTGTGATGTTGGCCCAAAGTTTATCAGCTTTAGTTATTTGTTTGAGTACCTTAGTTTCTGAACTGGCCCAGGGCGTTAGTCGTTGCTGTCCAATTAGGGGTCCCTCCCAGTATATGTACTGTAGGTAGTCGTTTGTGGTGGGTATTCTGGAATCTTGAGAAATTGGTTCTCTTTTCTGGGTCCTCGAAACACCTTGTGTATTTACAGCTTATGAGTTTATGAAATAACAGTCTATCTCCATTTCCATTGATCTGCCCATTTGATTTACACTACGTACACTGCTTCATTTCCATACGTTACAAGGAGGATCACAACGAACTGGATTAATTAGGTGATGCTCGGGGAATTGAATGGAATGAAAATTTAATAAATACTAATAAGATAGTTTATAAATAATAGTAAGATAATTTGAGTTAAGTATTTATTAGATTTTAGAAAAAGTTGAATAAAAAATATTATAAAGTTAAAATATTGCTAGAATATAATTTTTATTTTGAGATTTGAAAAAGTTAAATTTTTTTTTTATTTGAAAATTTGAGAAAGTTCTAATGATTAGATTTGAAAGTATTTGTGTTTGAACGATATTTGGGAAGGGAATGAGATGAAAATTGTTTCCAAACATCCCTTTGATGTTTAAATTTTTTAATAATAAAATAAAAAAGATAACTATATTAGAAAAAAAAATCTTGTAATATATTTAAAATTATTATTGTTCCAATAAATTTTTTAAAAATAAGATATTATAAAGTCATTTATATTTATTTCTACCCGTAATAAATGTATAAAAATATTAGAAAATATTTTATGGAGGAAAAATTAATGAAGAAAAAGAAGATGGAGAAAAGGATAGACAAGGGGGAGAAAGGAAAACAACACCTAAGGGGAGATGGAAACGTAGAGCAAGAGAGAAATGTATGAGAGAAAAAACTGAGGCAGGATTTGGTGGAAAAAAGAGAAATGTGTATGCAGGGGCGAGAGTGGAGATGAAGGCAGGAGATTCAAAGAGAGTTAAGCAAGGTGGGGGGTGTATGATTGATGGTGATATACAGGGATTGGCAGAGGCTGTTAAGCAGTCTTGCCAAGAACAATGAAAATATTAACTTAGAACTGTCGAGACTTGGAAACCTTTGGACAGTTCATGCCTTTTGCTTACTGGTAAAGGAGAAGCAACCCGATGTTGTGTTTTTGATGGAGACAAAAATAAAAACAGGAAAAACCAGCTTTCTGAGGAAGAGATTGGGTTTTGAAGGGTGTGCAGTGGTGGATCCCATGAGGTTCAGTGGAGGTTTGATTATGATGTGGAAGAAAGAGGAAGCTGTAGAACTAATAAACTACTCTCAAAAGCACATAAATGTATGGTGCGTGGAAGGGATTGAGGAAACCAAGTGGATGCTAACGAGTTTCTATTGTTATCCAGAGACTAGCAAGAGGAGATAGTCATGGGAATTATTGGCATCCTTTAAACCTAAAGCAGATATGGGATGGTGTGTAATGGGGGACTTTAACGAGATAGTAAGTCGGAGTGAAAAATATGGCGGAAGACAAAGGAGTAAAGAACTGATGGACCAGTTTACAGGACTATGGTTCCCAATGATATATGGAAAATGGAAAGAGGCGACTAGCATTAATTAGGCCAAAGAGGGAAGTATTGACCGGCAGCCATTACAGCCTATAGTTTTTTAGATGAGCGACTGCCATTTACACGAGTATATACTATAAACACTATGGTTTAGATAAGCTAGCAAGCCACGTAATCCTCCTCTTGGAAATGACTACAAAATATATCAACTTGCATCAATTTATAAATCAAGCATACATGCAAAATAAATTGAGGTTCACTCTTGAGTACTCATAACTCACGATTGATTGACCAACTCAATAGATGATAACAACATTCAAATGCAAAGACACAAATCTAGAGGTGGGGTAAGGGGCACATCACGTCCGGCCAGGATACCGTGCTCCTTACATTTATTTGACAAACTACTAACTCATTAACCATTGAACTGAAGATAACCCTTTTCTCGACAACGTTGAATTGCTCCGCCGAACATTTCCCTGACACCATATTAATATCTGAATCCAGAATCTAAAAGCTTATTTGATGAAAACCCTCGTGTTTTAGAACCTCCATATTTCTTCAATGAACTGCAGAAAAGAAAAAGAACCAAAAAAAAAAGCAGATAACTTTGAGGTCGATGGAAAGTAGCATTTGAGTTTCTAAACGATACGAAAAAAGATAATGGCACTCACTCTGGTGTTGGTACTTGAAATTCTGGGTAACTAGCAGCAAGAAATTCAGACATCTGTTGAATTGTCATGCCATCTGATGAACAAATGTACCTTCCTTTCGCATTAGGATATTCAAGGAGAAAAATATGTGCTCTGGCCAAGTCATCTAGGTACACCATTGCTGAAGATGCAGTACTGGCAAGAAAACTATATGCTTCCTTGAAATTGAAATTAGTTTGTTTTGGTGGAATTTGAGAACAATAATTCTGTACAAATATAAGGATTTGAATGTATGTAAGCCTTTAAATTACCCTAAATTCCTTTTTGTTGCAGTACCAGAATGTGCCTCCAAGATCTAAATAACTAAATATTTGAAATATATAAGAGATGAGACAGTGAAACACGTAGGGACGTTCGTTTTATTATAAATTTTAGTCAAATGATTTCTACCAGTCCCATATAGACAAGCAATATCTTGGAAAAAAATGCATCCCACCTAAAAAAAGCGTAAAAAATACTATTATTTATTAGTACGACCTACTTTTTTTACAAATAACTTGTATGAAACTTGTCGATTTGAGACTTTGCACCTAGCATTACTCTAAATTTTATCATCCTTAATTTTTTTTTTCTGGTCTTCTTATGGCCATATACATGGAATTCACCTCCAAAGAATTCATTTGACTCTGCATTACTAAATAATAAAGAATAATGATGTTCTTCATCTTGAATTTATTATTTTCTATTGATGTTTTGTTGCGACAGAAAAAATACATACCAAGGACCATAGCCAATGCAAGGCGAACAGACGTGGGCAACTTAGGGCAAATGAAGGGTTCAGTAACAAGGGTAGGGATTATTGTTACGACATCCAACTCCAATCCATGTTTTACTCCAAATTCAAGAATAATTGCCCTTTCAGTTAATGTCTTGGAAACCGCATACGAAGCAGCGGGTATTGTCTTTAGAGATTTGATGATATTTGCGTTACTCCAAATAAAGGTTTTGGTAAAGCTTGAGAGAACAGAACGAATACGGAGAAGAATAAGATTACAAAAAATTTACTTCTGTGTATTAATATTCCTCACGTTCTTACCATGTACAGAACTTCCTATTTATAGTAATTATATACATGAATAAAGAATCTGATTCTCTAGCTAACTGTACAGAAAATCTCTAACAGAATTACAGTTTATTTATTCTAGAATCATCCTTGTGTTACTGTTGGGCCTTTGTTGAGCTGTGGGGACTCATGGCTGAGGTGGATTTTTGTGATGGCAGCTTCTGTTTTGTTTCTAACATCTCCCTGCAAGATGGAGAGTGAAGAGCTTTGGTGAGAATGTCAGCCAGTTGAGAGTTTGATGGTGTGTATGCAGTGGAGATGAGACCCTTTTGAATTTTGTCCCGAATTAGATGACAATCTAGTTCAATATGTTTGGTCCTCTCATGAAAAATGAGATTGGAGGTAATGTGCAGGGCATATTTGCTATCACAATGAAATATAGCTGGTTGGGATGAGAAACTGTGAGATCAGTAAGCAAGTATTTTAACCAAACAAGTAGTTGACCTTCTTTATATATATATATTTTTAATATAAAGAAATTTTCTTAAATAGATCTTATATTTCATCCTTTATTTTACATTCTGTTATAGTAATATGCTAGATGTAGATGAAACTATTTATCATTATAAATATTTTAAATTAGTTTCTCTCTCCTACTATTTAATTTTTCTCATTTTTTCAAAATTCATTTATTTTTAATTCAAATCTTCTTTCTCATTCCTACACTTTCTTTTTTGCTGGGCGTTAAAGGCAAAATTCAAAGTTGAATTAATATCTTCTTTTAATTATATAATTTTTTCCTTTTATTTTTTGAATTAATTTATATTTTAGTTTAGTTTATAAATTTGAATTAATTTAAAATAGAATATAATTATATAACGTTATATATAAAGGGATATTACAAATATCAAAAGATTTGAGAATATCATTGATAGTTAGAGAAAATATTTGAAATGAATAAAAAAATATTAAAAAGTATAATATTTAAAAAATATGAAGAAAAAATAAATAAATTGATTTATAGTATATTATAAAAATTAATATGTAAAATAAAAAAATAAATTTTAATAATAAATTTTAAAATATAAGATAAAAAATCCATTATAGTTCTCCAACTCTAAACGAAAATTCTTCGGATGTAAAAGTCGTGCGTTAGGTGAGCTTTGACTCTTCAAAAGAAAACAGACATGCTTAAATGGGGTAATGAGAAATGATATTTCTATTTTTAGATTGCGTAAATCTCTTATATTATTTTAAAAATAATAGATAAATTTGATATTCATATAATTTTTTTAATAATAAATTTTGTTTTCTTTTTAAAATATAGCGTAAAATTTATACGTTTTAAGATTTTAAGATTATATTTAGCATTAACATGTAATAAATATCTAACCAAAGAGTATAATCTCTTCTTTTTATTTTTTGAATTAATTTATATTTTAGTTTAGTTTATAAATTTTTATTAATTTAAAATAGAATATAATTATATGACATTGTATATGAAGAGATGTTACAAATATTAAAATATTTGAGGATATCATTGATAGTTAGAGAAAATATTTGAAATGAATAAAAAATATTAAAAAGTATAATATTTAAAGAGAAATTCTATTTGCATTTCATACTTAAGGACTGGATGTATATGCATTTTATTAAATAAGAAAATAATTATTTTAAGAAAGATAATTTTGAAATTTTAAAGATAAAATTGTCTAAATTTGTATTACAATCTCCAATAGAAACTATATCTAGTATTACTCATATTTAAATAATATGAAAAAAATAGATAAATTGATATATTATAACAATAAGAATGTAAAATAAAAAAAATAGATTTTAATGATGTAATTTAAAAAATAAGATAAAAAATTCATTATAGCGTCCAACTCTAAACGAAAATTCTTCGGATGTAAAAGTCGTGCGTTTGATTAGAAAAAAAAAAAAAAAAAAAAAAAAAAAAAAAAAAAAAAAAAAAAGTCGTGCGTTTGGTGAGCTTTGACTCCTTGAAAAGAATACAGACATGCTTAGATGGGATAATGATAAATGATATTTGTATTTTTAGAATGTGTAAACTTTTTATATTATTTTAAAAATAATAGATAAATTTAAGATTTATATAAATTTTTTTTTTAATAATAGGTTTTAGTTTTTTCAAAAATATAGCGTGAAATTTGTACGTTTTAACATGTAATAAATATCTAACTAAAGAGGCAACGGTCACTGGCAAAATCCAGTCGTCTGCAAAAGTTTTTTTTAGTTATTAGAAAATAATATTGTAGTTAATCAAATTATAAAGATTTAATTAATAAAAATCATTAATTAAATCTTAGTTTAAATGTAACAAATTATGCTGAGATCTAAGAAATTATATGTAAAAACAATGGGAAAACACAAGGAAATACAACAACAATGGCACAGAACTTGCTGAAACGGTGTTGGGGGTTACTTCCTCAGAACTCTTTCACCTTTTGGAACGTAGTGCTGTCATGGGTGTTAGTGAAATATATAATAATATAATAAAAATTATAATTAAATTAACATTCAAAAGAAAGCAATTTGAACTGAGTTGTATAAATATTTCTCTTTTTAAAGAAATTCAAGCCCTCTATTCTTTACAATGGATAAAGTTTCAGATGACCCGATGCAACAAATTTCTTTTTGACTTGTCTCTTTTAAAATACAACAATTTAATTAGTCGTCATATAACTTAAACGTACTCTGGTTGAGTCCAAAATCCTACTAAAAAGGCAACTCTCTTTTGTCTAAAAATAATCTCAAAAATATGTCTACGTACGCCCCTTTTTATTTCTCTCGGCTTTTCTCTACATGAAAGAAAACAACACCAGAACGAAAAGAGACCCAACGCCAACCTTTTATGAATAATAATACAATTTGAAAAGTAAACGTAATTTCAAACGGCTCGGCTTGGGCAATTAAAATGAAAAGACAATATGATGAATAGTATTAGTGGATTTTTTTTTTACAACCTAACAGCAACAGGTAATTTCTAATTTCGTTTGTTTTCAAAAAAACTTTTCTATTTATTTAATTTAATTATTACAATTTTTTTAAATTTTTATATAAAATAAAATAAACAATTTAATTTTTTAAATTTTAAAAAAAAAATAATATTAAAAAAAATATTCTAACAATATTTTATTTAACTTTCAACTTTTATCTCAATTCATCTCATCTCATCTATGAAAACAAACGAGATCACCTGATACAGAAACAGTTTCATTTCATCTTATCTAAAAAATTTAATTTCTGTTTTTAAATTTTTATACAATATATAATAAACAATTTAATTTTTTAAATCTCAAAATAATAATAATATTTAAATAATATTTATTTAATTTTTATCTAAAATCATGTGAAATATCTAAGCGGGGCTTTGGGCAGCCAACGTTAATCTTAAAACATTTGGATTTTTTTTTTTTTCGGTTAACCACTTGAATGTCAAAGTAAATGATGTTGCAAGTCTTCCTCAAAAGAAAAAGAGAAAAAAGAAAGAAAAAAAAAAAAGTGAAGGAAACCAAGGTAATGACCTCTTAAAAAAAAGTAGGTAATTATAATCTCTTAAAAGAAAAGTTATTAATAAATATTATTGATTAAAAAATACCAGCAATGGGCATATCATCATTGGCGAAAAGGAGAGTGGGGGTGAGAAAAATATTCACAGGAGTATGGTTCCCGATGATATATGACAAAATGGAAAGAGGCGACTGGCATTAATTAGGCCAAGGAGGTAAGTATATTGGCCGGCAGCCATTGCAACCTGCAGTTTTTTAGATGAGCGACTGCCATTTACATTTACATGAGTATATATTATAAATGACTACGGTTTAGATAAGTTAGCTAACCACGTAATCTTCCTCTTGGAAATGACTACAAAATATATCAACTTACTTTAATTTATAAATCAAGCATACATGCAAAATAAATTGCTGTTCTCTTTTGAGTACTCATGACTCACGATTGATAGACCAACTTAATAGACGATAAAGCCAACATTCAAATGCAAGCCTAAGACACAAATCTAGTGGGGGTAAGGGGCATATCATGTCCGGCCAAGATACCGTGCTCCTTACATTTATTTGACAAACTAGTGGTAGAATCTATAATTCATTAACCATTGAACTGAAGATAACCCTTTTCTCGACAACATTGAATTGCTTCGTCGAACATTTCCTTGACACCATATTTATATCTGAACCCAGAATCTAAAAGCTTCTTTGATGAAAGCCCTGGTATTTTAGAACCTCCATATTTCTTCAATGAACTGCACAAAAGAAAAAGAACCAAAAAACCAAGCAGATAACTTTGAGGTCGATGGAAAGTAGCATTTGATCAGTTTCTAAGCGATACGGAGAAAGATAATGACACTCACTCTGGTGTTGGCATTTGAAATTCTGGGTAATTGGCAGCAAGAAATTCAGGCATCTGTTGAATTGTGATTCCATCTGACGAACAAATGTACCTTCCTTTCGCATTAGGATATTCAAGGAGAAAAATATGAGCTCTGACCAAGTCATCTACATGCACCATTGAAGATGCAGTACTCGCAAGAAAACTATATGCATCCTCCTTACCTGTAGAGATATGAAATTGAAATTAGTTCGTTTTGGTGAAATTTGAGAACAACAATTTTGTACAAATACAAGGAATATTCGAGTGTATGCAAGCCTTTAAATTACCCAAAATCCCTTTTTATTGCAGTGATATGGTATCATAAATTTTAGAGAAGCATTTTAGCCACAGAGACGTCACAAAAATAAAAAAAAAATAAAAAAAGTAAACTCGCAAAATAAAAAATGCATACCAAGGATCATAGCCAATGCTACGCTAACGGAGCTGGGCAACTTGGGGCAAATGAAGGGTCCATTAACAAGGGAAGGGATTATTGTTAAGACATCCAACTTCAACCCATGTTTTTCTCCAAATTCAAGAACTGCCCTTTCAGTTAATGTCTTGGAAACCGCATACGAAGCTCCGTATGGCTTTAGTGCTTTGATGAAATCTACATCACTCCAAATGCTCTCATCTGCTTCATCATCAACGTCCTCGCCATTTATGTACAAAACAGCTGCTGCACTTGAAGTATATACGACTCGTTTCACAGTCTCAGAATTCAGGCATGCATTTAAGATGCCCAATGCTCCATCGATCGATCTTTTGGTCACAATCTCTTCTGGCTCTTTGTCTTCAAAATCAACCGGAGTAGCAACGAGGAAGACGCCGATGCATCCTTCAATGGCTGCACTGAAACTCTCTGGAATGCTGAGATCTGCATTGAAGATTTGGAGCTTTTCCGATGCTCCTGGTAGACCAGTGAGGAAGCCAATGTCTCTCGTGTGCCCTGGTCCACGTATTCAAGCGATGAAATTATAATACCAAATTCGTCTATGATAAACTAAGGGGCCAAGGGCATGTTTGGATTTAGCTAATAGTTTAAAAAAAAAGTAAGTTATTTGAGTGTTACGTATTAAAGTAATTTCTAATTTCAAATAAATTAAAAAGTATGAAAGTATCATAATGTTTTTCCTTATACTTTCTTTTCTGGATAATGCGGAACAAAATTAGAATTTTAAAAATACTATTAATGGACAAAAATACCTATACAAATTTCAGATAATTATAATTTTAAAACTTTTAAGAATATGATCATAATTTTTAAGAAATAAATAATGATCATTTCTATCCAGAAAGTACTTTTTTAATTTGTTTATAAAGAAATGTAAAATGTTTAAAAGTACTTTAAATATATAGTTATCAAACAATAAATAACGTTTTAGTATTAGAATAATAACTAAGATATAAGCTATAAACTCTAAAACTATAAACTCATTGAGAGTTTTTTAAGATTTAATTACATTCCGAATTATCCGAAAAAACATGTTTGATATCTTTCTTCAAACGTACTTTTTAACTTATTTGAGATTAAAAAGTACTTTAATATGTAACATTCAAACAATTTAATTTTTCTATTAAAGAGTTTTTAAGATTATTTAATCCCGTTTTAAAACTCTTAACACAGCCCTAAACAGGTCCCAAGTCTGAAAAATAATAAAACCCGAGGAGCAAAACATCATTCACAAAATTATCCAAAGAAACCCGCCTTGATTTCATGAAACATGCCTGTTTGACCTGGGAAGAAAGTGGCTTTACCTGGGTCGGATCTCATGGTAGTTCGGACACTGTAGCCGCGCTCAAGAAGCCTCATGATCAGCCATGATCCTATGTATCCTGTACCTCCTGTCACGCATACCGATCTACCTTCCTCTCCTTCCATCTCTTTCACTCTCTCTGGTTGATCTCTGCGTTTATGAAATACATAAGCGCACAAATAGTTTATACTTCTAGTAATGATCCAAAGACTCCTTCTTCCTTTGCTTGTAATTTATTCTGGTGTGAACGTCATGAGTTCGGTGAGATTTGACAGCTTATAGGATAAAAAATATAAATATGGAGATGCTCCGGAAATTTGATGTAATTAGAATTTAATGAATATTAATAAAATAATTTATAAATAGTAGTCAAGTAATTTGAATTTAATATTTATTAAATTTAGAAAAAAGAAAAAATTAAATAAGAAATATTATGAAATTAAAATATTGTTAAAATATAATTTTTATTTAAAGATTTAAAAAAATTGAATTATTTTTTATTTAAAAATTTAGAAAAATTGTAATGATTAGTTTAAAAATATTTATATTTAAATTATACTTAGAAATAAAATGAGATGAAAATTATTTTTAACCATCCCTTTGATATTTAAATTTTTTAATAATAAAATGAAAAAGATAAATATATTAGATAAAAAATCTTGTAATATATTTAAAACTATTATTGTTCCAATAAATTTTTCAAAAAAAAGATATTATAAAGCCATTTATATTTATTTCTACTCGTAATAAACTTTGTATAAAAATTTTAGAAAATATTTTAGAATAATACTATTTTCACACCTCATTTTGACACCTCATGTATTTTTAATTTTTTTTTTAATTTTTTTCTTTACTTAATAGTTGAGAAAGTGACTATTGGTGTATTGATTATTTTTTTTATATTTTTTTATGTTTTAAAATGATAAAAAAATATGAATAAAAAAATTAAAAAAAAATCAAAGAGCTAATTTTGGTTTAGTGGTAACTTACAGTGGGCAAATATGAGCACCATAATAGCTCCGCTTAATATTTTAAGGATAATGCTAATGGCTATATCTTGTTTTTAATTTATTTTAAATATTTTTTAACACTTTTAACCATTAAAAAAATATATACAGCTCTACTATTCATCATCCATTCACATTACATACTACACTTATTTTAATTTTTAAAATTTTGTTGGTTTTATTATTTCTAAACTAATTGATTTCTTATACTTGTCATTTATACACTACATATTTAATAAGAAAAAAAAATAAAAAATTTATATATAATATGAAGATGATGAGCAGAATCTCTCATACAACTCTGTTAATTGTGACTTCTTTAATTATTAATAAATACAAAAATTAAAATATCCGAATCACTTTCCATATTTTATTGGCTAGTAATGTATTATGTACCCCTACCCCAGGCCCAGGGTCTCGACTCTAGATGGTGACGAGCCGTGAGCATCTGGGAGCATCTTAGGGTATTCATATTGGTCTATACATATATATATAAAGTCATATTTACATAATATGAGTTTAAATTTATCTACATTGACTTATACATATCTATATATTTAGCTAGATATGAATAGTATTTATCAAAATTTGAAGAGTTACTATTCATTTTACAAAACATCTTTTAATCATCATTTCTCTCTTCCCACTCTCTCTCACAATACTTTCCACTTCTCACTCCTTCAACAACACAACAAATATTTATTTGTATATTCATTTTATTATTATAATATATTATATATATTTTTTTATTTTATTATATTTTTAATATAATATATAAAAATAAATAATATTTTATTATTATTGCATTTGTATTATTAATGTTAAATATATTTAGTGGATGCTAATTATAAAATATATATAAAAAAAATTGATTTTAGAAAAAAAATTAATAATAATAAAATAATTTTGTCTCAAACATACATAAACTAACGTAAAAGTTTTGCTTCGATTACAAAATGAATATGTAAAAGAGGTGATTTTAAACTGACCATTGCAGAGTCGAAACGCTTTCGAGTTACTCCATGTTAACAGTCTTTCTTTGGCCCTCCCCACCTGAAGTTTCAGATTCCTTCGTCCTAACCCACCCTCGGATCCACCTAAAGCATCTCCCAAATCACCTTGAGAGAAAGAAAAAGCACACTCATCACTAAAAAAAAAACAAAAATTTTCACAGAATTACGGACCTTTTTTTCTTTATTTTTCTTGTTTGTTGATCATGCACTTCCCAGATTCCCAGCTCGTTCTTGAAGCATAAAGCTGTGGTCTTGCTTCGACAAATCACAGAAAGTAAAGACACGGAAAGCGGGAAGCACTTGGGTTATTTTAGTTGTTTTTTCGAGTATGCATAGATCTGGAGCTGCAATGGCATGGAACGTGTTTCGGTTCTGTACGGCACTGCGAGGCCTGGGCTCGATCATGATCTTTTTGGTTCTTGGGTCCGTGGGCGAGACCTACTACGTTGTCGTTTTGACTAATTATGGCCCGGCTTTGTACGATGGTGGCCTCGACACTCTCATTGCTCTTGCCATTTTGATCTTGTTCCACTGCTTGGTAAGCTTCAAATTCATTTTTTTAATGGTGTGGGTTTGAAAAGCGGGGGTTTTGAGTTTCTGGGTTTTTAGAAAACAAGTGCATTTTGGATTTGGAAAATTTGGGAATGACGTTGACCAATTCCGCTTCTTGCACATTTACCATTCTTACGGAATTTTTGTTTTTTTCCCTTCATTTGTTTGTGCCCTTTGATTTTTTTTTTTCTCTAGATTTCATGAATGTATGTTTACAGTTCAGAATATTGTAAAAAAATGGCATCAGACTCGGTGCATGGAAGAAACTGATGCCATAAAATGGGAACTTTGTAATGATTATTCAGTTGGTGATGCTACTGTGGAGTTACTTTTCCGTTGTTTTGACCGACCCGGGAAGTATACCTCCAAATTGGAAACCTGTTATCGATGAGGAGAGAGGGGAAGCCGACCCGCTGAATGGATCAGAATTGAGTAACTTACCTGCAGATCCCGTGAATCATAGAATCCGATTCTGTCGGAAGTGCAACCAGTTGAAACCATCTCGATGCCATCATTGCTCTGTTTGTGAGTCCCCAATGCCCATTCTTCAAATTTCTCCATATATGCACATATTTTAAATGTTTTCAGAGATGATAAGTTGCATTGTTTTGTACGTTTCAGGTGGGCGATGTGTGTTGAAGATGGACCATCACTGTGTGTGGGTTGTTAATTGTGTTGGGGCATTAAATTACAAGTATTTCCTTCTTTTCTTGGTATGTTTATTCGTTCTAAATTTGGCTGTTTTTCAGATTTATTAATACGCCATTCTCAATCTTCTTAATACGCATAACTGAGCCGTTTGTTTTTCTTCTTCTCAATATTTTTTTTTTCTGATAAGTCATTTATTTATTACTTGAAGCTGATGCTTTCCCCAGTACCTTAATCCGAGCCTGTGGCATTTATTCTTCTGTTTCTGGCTTTTTATAATCCATGCCTTTAGTCTTTCGTGCTATTTCTGTCCACGACTTTGGTGTTTTCTTGACATTATACCATTGACGGCTCACTCTCACATGTCCAGAAAAGCCTCGCCATGTTCTCTATGGTTTTAGGTTTAAAACTTCTAGGTTTAAAATAGACTTTCACTGCCTTTTTATTTTATTCAAGGGCCTCTTGAACAGGGGCAGAGCCAGGTATGGTTGAGTGGCCGCAGTTCAATTGACCACTTTGGAATGATGCTCGTGTTTGTAGGCCTGTGTTTGTGAGTATGTTTAATTCTGCCCTGGCACACATTAATGGCTATTATGATAGAAAGTAACACTCAATTTGTTTTCCACTTGTTTGATTAATTTGTTCTTTGTGTTTATTTGCTCATTAGATAATAACAAAGTTTGCAGGGCTTCACCACTTATGCTTTCTTTTGACGCCCTAATTGAAAATGATGATTTTGGGATTTTTTATGTTAAATCTCAATGCAGTTCTACACATTTCTCGAGACAAGTCTTGTAACATTGTCATTACTTCCATATTTAAGAGCTTTATTCCGTGGTGGAGAAATACCTGGAACTCCTAGCACCCTTGCAACCACTTTTCTTGCCTTCGGTAAGACCCGAGTAGCCCATGTTTCTAACTTGTTTAGTTAATTGTATCGACATTCTCTTAATTGTCTTTGCTTTATTTACAGTCCTGAATCTTGCTTTTGCATTGAGTGTTATGATGTTTCTACTAATGCACATACGGTTGGTGGCCGCCAACACCACAACAATTGAGGTATTTTATTTTGCTTACATTTAAGAATTTATTTATTTTTTCCTTAAATTGAGGCTATGCTCTAAGCTACTTGCAAGAGATGCGAAAAGAAGTGGATTGAGAATCTGTTAAAGCAGAATTAGAAATTTGATAGTGGTGGTCCTTTGGGCATTTGGCAAAAATCCTATATTAATTTTTTGATGATGTGGAACCTCTCAAGATAGGGTCCTTTGAACCCACTCTGAGAGAGTAAACCCCAGATATATGGCTCCACCTGTCAGAACTGTGTATTAGGTAATATAGCAGAACTTCTAAAGCAGAATCGAACCCAAGGCATCCGAATCTACAGCTCATCCCAAACCTGCCCTTTGACCACTACTAGTATGCATCCTGATGGGATAGCACCTATATTAAATGGAGAGATGTTCCTTGAATCGTACTGATAATGGATCCAGTTCTTAGTGGTTGATACCACAAGTGATGCTGGATTTTCAGATGCTTCTGTCGTCTTTTAAAATGTATGAACTGGCCACCTTTCTTGTTTGTTGACTCACCCTACTTTCCAAAGGTGCCAAGACTATACAAAATTATACATTTGATAATGGATTTTGTGGGCTTGTGGAAAACCCTTGTATTTATTGCTAGCATTTTTGGGATTACTGCTTTTTTTTTTTTTTAACTTCTAAAAAAAATTTATAGCTGCATTATATTATAGTGGGGAGGGACTTTTCCTGAATGCTACAAGAAACGTAGCACTCGTAGATGATGCAATGAATCCTTTAAGAAGTCTGAAATAGGTTGACAAATCCCTCCAAGAAAGATAACATCTACTAAATGCATAGGCCAATATTGACTCATTTCGTTTATAGTCTTATGTAGCCATGCCTTGTTAGAACTCTGCATCTTTCCCAAAAGTAGGGTGCAGCAGATATTTTGTTTCTGATGGATTTATTATCTCGTGAACAGGCATTTGAGAAGAAAACCTCTTCCAAATGGCGCTATGACCTTGGTCAGAAGAAAAATTTTGAACAGGTTAGTACAATTTACGAAATATCGACATATTCTTTTATAACATCCTCGTTTAACTTGTTCAACAAACAAACTAGATGGAAATGTCTTCTCAAAGTTGGTTGTGACTTCTAGTTCCAAGTAATAAAAAGCTAAACTATAGTGTCTATACTTGTTTAGAATTTCTGTATCCTCATGACAGGCTCATTGCGATTGAAAAGGGAAAAGGCGGGGGTCAAAATAATTAGGACGATAAATCTATAAGCACAGGATTTTTTTTTTTTTGATCAGTTGGGATATGGAGCTATGATTACAAGTTATCAGTATAAGGTTCTTTAGAAATTTAATGGTGCGGTTGTTGTAATAATAGTCATACATCACATGTTTATAACTATAAACCTTGTCTGTCAGAGATAGAGAGATAAAAAGACAGAGAGAGAGAGAGAGAGAGAGAGAGAGAGAGAGAACTTACTTAGCAAATAATGTTGAAGTTTGAAAGCATCAAAATCCTTTATGGCACGGTGAACGCAAGTTGATTTGTTCACCATTCATCGATTTAAAAGGAATCCTATGGCTTTTCTCTGAACATTCAGTTTGGTGTCTGTGTATCAGGTCTTTGGGATGGACAAGCAATACTGGTTTATCCCTGCTTATTCAGATGAAGATATACGACGGATGCTAGTACTGCAGGGGCTTGAATACCCATCAAAGCCTAACTTTGATTTGCAAGTAATCCACAATTAATCCCTGTAAGAGAATAGAGATGGAGCTTCCGAAACTGTTTCCTAACATCATGATTGACAGAAAAGCTTACAAGTAACTGGGCTCCTAACACATTCATTCACTAAGCCGGGCATCTTCTTATGGTCATAACAGTAGGGAGTTGAGAGAGAGGGTAGGAGAAGGGCAGCAAGGTTTTCATGCAGTGTGCTACGCTTATTACTTATATAGGCATGTAGCTCTGGCTTTGTTGTATTATTGATCAGAAATATAGAATCAATCTCAGGGCCTTTAGCTGATGATAGAGATTATCAATCAAGTGTATTGTTTTTATACATTCACTCACGATATATCTTAATCTCAATAATAGAAATATGCCTGCATCATTCTGTGATATGGATTTAGCCTAATGGCATGTGAGTGTAATAAATATGCCGTATACATCCCAAGCAGTCAGTCATCAGATAAAAAGATTTGTTTCTTTTTTAATGTGTGAACAACGTTTGCACTTGTAGTCATACAAATTTAAATTTTGCAACTTGCACTTCCTGAAAGCTTTTTACATCAATTATGCTAAAAATTATTAGTGTTTTTTTTTTTTTTTTTTTTTTTTTTTTTTTTTTTTTTTTTTTAAGTTGTAATAGATTCCAGACGCTGATTTTTGTGTATTAAAACTTGAAGATGGGTTGGTCACCGGTGTCTTGTTTAACGCCATCTTCAAAAGAGTCGGGACTACTCTAGCGTCCAAGAGTAGCCAATAGTTGCAAAAGTAATTTTTATTTTTATTTTTCTATTCACATTTTTGTAATGTATTTAAATATTTTTAAAAAATGAGAAAAATATATCAATATACTTAAAATCACTTCCTTCATCATTAAGTAAAAAAATAATAATAATTTCACTGAGCTGTCAATTTGGGGCAGTAGACTAGTTTTATTCTTTTCAAAATATTATCTATATGCAGTTACAAGAGGGAATGCAATTAAAATAAATAAATAAATTAGGGAAGCAAAACTTTAAAATAAAGAGTTTTACTACTCAGCATTTTTATAAATCACACATCATATTTATTATTATTATTATTATTATTTAATTTTTAAAAAAAAGTTTTTGGTTGTATTCTTTATAAACTAATTGATTTTATCTACTTATCATTTATAGATCACATATTTGATAAGTAAAAAAATAAAAAAATAAAAAATTTATGTGTAATGTATAGTATGTAGCGTGTGGAGTGAGGATAATGAATAGAATTTCTCAAATTTTTAATCGTACCACGTCACGATTGAAGCACGTAAAGCAGAACTACTTGCTAGTCCCCTCCCTCAGTTTCTTGGATTTTCGACTTTACATCTCAGAGCTCACATCCTCAGGTTCATGCTTCTCTGCTTAAACTCGTCTCAGCCATGGAACTCGGCCCTCCCAACTCTCATCCTCCTCCCGAAATGCAAAACTGTAAACGATGTAAAGCAAATCCATGCAAGGCTTTTAACAACTGGGTTTATCGAAAACACTCCTCTCACCACCAAAATCATCCTCAATTTCATTTCTTCACCTCAAGCGCCTGTCGTTGAATTCGCTCGCTACGTCTTCTTTACGCGTCACGCTTTTCGAATTCTTCGAGAACACGGTGACCCGTTTCTTTGGAATGCGGTTATTAAGTCGTATTCGCATGGGTTTGAACCAAGACAAGCTTTGGTTTTGTTTTCTTTGATGCTTGAGAATGGGGTTTGTGTGGACAAGTTTACTTTCTCTTTGGTGTTGAAAGCGTGTTCCCGTTTGAGTTTGGTGAAGGAAGGAATGCAGGTACATGGGCTGTTGAAGAAGATGGGAATGGGCTTGAGTTTGTATTTGCAGAATTGTGTAATCGGCTGGTATTTGAGATGCGGCTTTGTTGGATATGCTAAGCAATTATTTGATAGATTGCGAAAGCCAGACTCTGTTTCGTATAATTCGATGATCAACGGGTATGTGAAGTGTGGGATGATTCAATCCGCACGCGATTTGTTTGATTGTATGCCGGTGGAGGAGAAGAATTTGATTACTTGGAATTCAATTACTAGTGGGTATGCGCAGTCTAAAGACGGGCTTAACATTGCATGGGATTTGTTTGAGAAAATGCCTGCAAGAGACTTGGTCTCTTGGAACACAATGATTGATGGGTGTGTAAAACATGGGAAGATGGAAGATGCTCATCGTTTGTTTAATCGGATGCCAAAAAGGGATGTGATTAGCTGGGCAAATATGATCGATGGGTATGCAAAAGTGGGAAATGTTGACGTAGCTAGAAGTCTATTTGATGGGATGCCAGAAAGAGATGTTGTTGCCTGTAATGCCATGATGGCTGGCTATGTCCAAAATGGTTATTGCTTGGAAGCTATAAAAATATTTCATGATATGAAAAGTAGGAGTGCAATGTTACCTGATGATGCCACATTGTTGATTGTTATTTCTGCAATTGCCCAGTTAGGACACATTGAAAGAGGGGTTTCTATACATCGCTATCTAGAGGCAAATGGGTTCTCTTTGAATGGAAATGTTGGCGTTGCCCTCATTGATATGTATTCTAAATGCGGCTGCATAGGGAATGCTATATCAGTCTTTGAGGATGTTGAAGAAAAAAGCATTGATCATTGGAATGCTATGATTGGTGGATTCGCCATTCATGGCTTGGGTGAATTGGCTTTTGATTTGCTCATGGAGATGGAGAAGCTTTGTGTAAAACCTGATGATATCACATTCATCGGAGTTTTAAATGCTTGTGGCCATGCTGGCTTAGTGAAGGAAGGTCTGATGTGTTTTGAGCTTATGAGAAGATTTCACAAGGTGAAACCAAAACTGCAACACTACGGATGCATGGTGGACATTTTTTGCCGTGCTGGACGTATAGAAGAAGCCAGGACATTAATAGAGGAAATGCCCATTGAGCCAAATGATGTGATTTGGAGGACTTTCCTTAGTGCCTGTAAAAATGAAGAAGAATTGGATATTGGGGAGCCCATAGCTAACCATCTAATTAGGTTGGATTCTTGTAATCCAAGTTCTTATGTGCTTCTGTCTAATATGTATGCTGGCCGAGGTATGTGGAAGGATGTGAGTAGAGTTAGGATGATGCTAAAAGAAAGAAACCTGAAAAAAATTCCCGGTTGCAGTTCGATTGAACTCGATGGAACTGTCCATGAGTTTTTTGTGCAAGATAAGTCCCACCCTCGAGTTACAGAGATATATACCATGTTAAATAGTTTGTGAATTCCCTGTTCAGGGTCAACCCATTGTAGAAGTTGAGTTGGATCACCTGTCTGTGGATAACGAGTTATTTGCTGAATGCAACCTTGTAAAATGTCACCCCACCTGTAACACTTAGCACAAACTGCCATGTCCAGAGTATCTGTTAGAGTCAACTGTCTATAGACGCTAGTCTTCGCGTCACATTGATTATAAGTATCTACAATTCTACATGAAAGCTTATATGTCGATTCCCTGTTTGATTGGAGATTTTTTTTTTTTTTTTTTTCAAACTTTTTGTGGGGAAGGGATTTGGTCGTTCTCTGTTGAATATGCCATAGCAAAAAGTTCTATTAGAAAGTGTTACGGGGACCAAATAAGGAAGGTGCATTATGAATAAGGAAGGAGCGTCCAGCAAGTCTAGGAAATACTGTTTTGGCAATGTTGCCCTGTTTTGGAATAAATCAATTAGTATTTAATTTACTAATTATGCTTATTTTTGGTTAGTTGAATAACGTGAGGACTATAACTTTGTAAGGGAGGATGAATGGAGGTTATTAGAAATTATTCACAAAACTTGTTTTGAAGAGGCGTGTTCCTCATCAACCAAGATTATTCTCACTGCATTTTTATTCAACATAGGTAAGGCACAAAGGCTTGATCCGGCTTCATTCCCAGTTGAACCACCAATAACGCGTTCCATCGCCAAAGCTCTTAACAGAAAGTAAACAAAATCTTCAAATATTGCTGATAAAAAAAGAACAACAATAATATTGATAATAGAGGAGTCAAGAGTCTGATGGCATATCATCCGGTTCTCCAAGTGGAAAACCTGGATTCCCTCTATCAAAAAAAAAAAAAAAAAAGAAGAGATAATAGAGGAAATCTGTATTTTACATGGCTAGAGTTTAATACAAATAATTAAAGGCTAAATTCTCCCACAAATATCACTTCATATCCTCCGCCCGCTCTTACACAAACCAAACCCGCAGTCATTCACCAGAAGTCCAGTCATTGAGCAATAACTGAGATGTTAGAAGGAAACATTAGTACCTAAGAGCTTGGGCATCTATAGGCTGTTAGTAACAACCTCATCTTACTCCTTTTTTTGTTTCGAACGACAAAGCAAAAGAGATAATCAAGAACCAATAGGGCCACTTAGTTCTTGCATCACACTTTCCATGGATGGCCTTTGTTTAGCATTCTCATGGGTGCAAAGTAGAGCTATTCTCCCGAGTTTCGCTGCTTCTGATTCCAAGAACTTGCCCTCAAGGTTCATGTCAACAAAATCTTCAAATCTGCACGATTCTACCCCCTGGCGAATCAACTGGGTGATTATACGCTTTCCAGCAATGATTTGAAATATAATCATACCGAATGCAAACACATTGCTCTTTTCAGTGAAGCGGCCCGTGGTTGTGTATTCTGGAGCCAGGTATCCCATGGCCGCACTGGCTTTGAGCGTGGAGAAGACAATGTCATCTGCAAGGAGTTTGTGCAGGCCCGAGTCTGAGAGCAAAGGATTATACCACCCATCAATGAGCACTTTCTCAGCTGATATATTCTGGTGAACTATAGGTGGTCTGTTTCCTTCGTTTCCATGCAAATATCCAATACCTGGCCAAGAAGGGACATCAAGTTTGAGTATGCACAAATTACAATGTAGAACAAGGTGATGAATCCACTCCTCACAAGAAATACAGCAAATAATTCTCGAGGTTATAGTTGTTGTTTTGAGAAGCAAAACCGCCTAGGTTTTTTAATAATTTGTACCCACTAAGATGTTTGATTTGTGACCATGCTATTCCTCTGCCATGTGTGCGTGTCTGGTACAAAGCTGAAACAAGCTGATGAATGTGCCAATTCTAACTTCTAAGGAGACCATTTCTAAAACTTCTAACTTTTTTCCTTGTTAAATGTTATTTTTCGAACAGATTGCAAATATTGTGAAAGTTAAAAAGCACCCCCACCCCCTATTTTCTCAGCCAATCAGAGACGCACACAACAAATAACTTGATCAAGCGAGAAGACAGATGATAGGATGACCTTTGGCAATGCCATTAATGATAGATACTCTGGCGGTCCATTCAAGAACCTTCCCACTGCCACCCTTGACATCAAGATACTCTGACAGGCATCCATTTGGGACGAAATCATAGATAAGAAAACACTCCCCCCTGCCTTTGGAACAGCAGAAGCCTCTCAGCCCAACAAGATTTTCATGTTTCAATGAGGTCAATATCTTTAACCCCTTCAAGAACTCAGCTTCATCGGACTTACAGCTTGTCTTGGCAATGCACTTTATTGCAACAACAGACCCATCTCCAAGTATCCCCTTATACATAGCAGAGAAATTGCTCTTCCCCAACAAATTAACCTTTGAGAAGCATTGTGTTGCACGTTCCACGTCCTCTAAATTGAACATAAAGCTTTCAAGAACTTCCTTAGAGAACCCACTTCGACCTTTAGCCATTGGATCCCATCCATTAGAATACTCAAGACTAATGAGAGGTGACGCACTCTTCCTATAAATTTCCTTCACCTGGTCAGTTCTAAGCCGGCTATCTGAAGTGTCAATGGCACTTCCAATTTTCTGTTTTTGCTCACTGTACCAGGTAAATGTGAATATTCCACTGACAGCCAAAGCAATGATTATAACTCCAATGACCACCAAAACTACACCAACTTGATGGGGTTTTGATGGTTGTGGACACTGATTTTTGCTGCATTCAGACTTTAAGGGCACTGTCTCAGGGAGAGTTTTCGTAGAAGGATTGCCAGGTTCAATTGGTTCTGGTCTGTTTGGGTTTAAACCATCTGTAGCTTTGCAAATACTTAAGTTAGAAAACCCAACACCACATAATCCTGGATTGTTCTTGTACTGGAATCCATCATGCAGTCTCTTCAAAGCTGCGTTTTCATCCACAAGGCCATCAAATTAAAATTAAGAATTTCACCTTGATTTTCGAAAATACATAAATACAGGAAGCACAAGAGCATGTCAGAGAGCAGGATCGTGCTACCTGAAGGGACGATGCCCGAGAGAGAGTTATTTCGTATGTCAAGAACTTCTAGAATGGGAGCATTAACTAATTTTACTGGAATAGGGCCAAAAAGCCTGTTGAAGCTTAAATCCAACCTCGTTAACATCGGCAAATTCCCCAAACTTGCAGGAATTGCACCGGTCAAATGATTATACTGCAAAGCAAGAACACTGAGCCTCCACATATTTCCCACTTGTGTTGGTATGCCCCCTGTCAACCGGTTGCAGCACAGCTGCAAAACTGCAAACAGGGGAAAATTGAACTTGTCGGTTATAGTTAATTATTAAGCTTTGGGTAACCCTGAAATTTGAAGATGCTGTTCAAACTAGAGGAGCTAAGTTATTGGTTTTAAACATAAATAATGAGTTCATCCTGTTCTGCACATGACTAGGAGAAAATTTCTGTTCAGAAACAAGAGTTCAGGCTATGGGCATCACAAGTTCAAACACAAATGAACTATAATAGACGAGGCATTAAGCGTGCGCTGAACAAGATTGAAAACCTTTTTCACTGCGCCCAGTTTCTAGCTTAATACCGAGTCTCGAGAATTGAGATCATAAATGATCCAGGACACGCAAATACCACACCAGTTTAAACCCAAACCAGTGAATAAAACAAGATAATTCAAAGAAAAATTCTTTTAAGAAGCCTTCCCACTTAACAAACCCTGCACACCCTCCATCTCACCTGCGTGAATTGTCCATTTTACCCTTATTTTTTAAAACAGATACTTTCTTGATTCTTCTATCTTCTCCAACAGCTCACGAGTGACGACGCAAGAGAGGAAATATTTCTCAGGCAAGAGGGAACGAATGAGCAAAAAGAAAGAACCATCCTCATCAATACCCCTCTCAGAATTCTTCAAAATTTTTTGGTTTCAGTGTGGTATTTGTGAATCAAAGTGAGAAATTATGAGCTTCACTGGGAACTGATCTAGTTTTTTTGGAGAGGTAGTTCGCAAGACTTGCTAAATGGGTGGAGATAAGTTTCTGAATCTGCTGAATTTCAGGGCAGTTTCAATATCACTGGTTGATAGATGTAGTTCTATCTTTGGATTTTGATATTTGTTTCATTCGGTGAAGTGTTTATGTAGTTCTATCTAGTTTTTTTTTTTTTTTTTTTTTTTTTTTTTTTTTTTTTTATTTGTTTCATTGGGAAACAAGATAAAAGACATCGCAAATATTGAAGCTTTCAATGCACACAGCTAAACCTGATCTAGATTCCAATGTTTAAGAAGACCCAAATATGATATGCTGAGGAAAGAAACTGAGAGTCAAAACGATGGAAAGATGCAATCTTCTCCAGTTTTCGTTACTTTCCATTAGATGTTTTATCCAGTATTGGACATTAAACTAACCTTGAAGATTATACATTTTGCCAATGTCGGCAGGAATCTCCCCGGAGAGATTATTGACATTGAGATACAAATCACTGAGCTGGGTCAACCGGGCAATGTCCTTTGGTATTGTCCCAGTAAGAGCATTGAAGTGCAAGTACAAGCCAGTCAAGCTTTTAAGCTCAGCCAAGGCTGCAGGTACCGTACCAGAGAGGCCCTTCCCTTGCAAAGAGATATTGGCCACGCGGCCTTGCTTGTCGCAGGCCACGCCTTCGAAAGATCCACTGCATGGGTCAGTATTTGGGATCCATGAAGCCAATAACTCGTTTTGAGGGTCCAGAGAGGCCTTGATGGCCATGAGAGTGGGAAGCTCGGTGAGTGAGGGAATGGTCGGAGAGGGAAAGAGGAAGAGGAAGAAGAGAGGGGAGAGGAGGCTGAAGGAAGGAATCATGTTTGAAGAAAAATGGGAAGGAATTAAAAGCTCGAGGTTTTTGTGTAGGCTTGTAGGAAAGGTTGGAAGTTTTTCTGTGGAAGAGTGAAGACGACTTGAAATATTCTGAGAAAGTCCCGATCGAGAGTTCTCTATTCTTAACCCTTTTTTTTCGGTTGGGTTTTAAGGTTTGGAAGTCATGAGCGGTATGCGAGAGAGAACTCCAACCTCAGAATAGAACAGATATAGTTGGTTTGAACTTTGTAGGAAACTGGAAGAAGATCGGAGGGAAAAGTATGACGGTGCCTTTTTTGAACTTTTCTTCCTCGTTTTTTCATGAACTTTTCCTCGTTGATAATTTTTGTTGGTTTTTTCCTTTTGCAGGTGCCTTTAATTTGTTTCTTTTTATTTTTCTTGGGCTTGTAATTTTTTATGAACATTTTTGACTGTTTAGTTTTGTGGTCGCTTTGTTTCATCTTTTTTGATGCATGGGTTTGGTTTTCTCGAATATTTGTAACCTCATTTGGTTGTAGCTATAATTTTTCTTCGTAAAAAATAAGGATTATCAATAAAATTGAAATATCGTCATTTTCTTTAAAAAAAAAAAAAAAAGAGTGTGAGTTTGTAACCGTGGGGACGTAGTGTATGTGGGATTTCATCAAATTTGTCTAAAATATATATTTTTTTAATAATAATATTTTTAATTTATTTTTTTCATATTTTATAATTACATTAACTATATGTTAATTAATACTTTAATTTGATACTTAAATTATTATTTCTCAACTTAAATATATTGTAGCTCAAAATTAAAAAATAATAATTTAAGTAAATAAAATAATGGTTATAAAGTATGAACAGTTAATCTTCAAATTTAAAGATGAACTTAAATATATTGTAGTTCAAAACTGAAGATTTTAGTATATGCTGAATCTAATATAGTGATTTTAAATACAAATTCATTAAATTTTAAAGATGATACTCATTTGATGAGTCCAATACCAATTCTCTGAAGTGAAATGAACGTGCGGTAAAGTGAAACTGTAACTAATGTTTGGGACCAAAACATATATTTTCCCGACATTCACAGATCAGAATTTTGAGAAGAGTAATGCTACTCATCAACCTCATTCTCATCATCCCATGAATTTAATAAATCATTCAACGCCACATCATGAAATAATCAGAAGATGATAAAAAAATAGATGATGAATAGATTTTTTTTCTGTTGGGAATGTACGTGATAGGTAATATTGATTTTTGAAATGGTAACGATAGACAAATAATTTTGTCACAACTTTTTATATATTACACTTTAAAAATGAGTGTATTTTTATAAAGATAAATACTTTAATTACAAAGTAATGATATAAAAGTAAATCCACAAAATAACGCGACTTGATCTGATCTGTCAGATTGTAAAATTATTTTTATAATAAAGTAAATATAATGAATCACATAAAACCAGGTAAGTTTATGAGTTTAATTTTGTATAACATTTTTATGTCTATAACACTTTCTTTTTATAAAATAATGATACTAACACTATTTAATAACGAATACATGCATATTTAAAAATTATATACAACACAAGTAATAAATATTATATTCTCTGTAAACCCGCTAGTCCCTCAAAACTTTTTAAAGCAACGTTACTTGGAGTTGTTGTCTTTTATTTTCCAACTTTAGGTGTATTGGTTCATGTAGAATAGTTTAAATAGTTATATATATATATATATATATATAAATATATATATGTTGATAATTAAATAAAAAGCGTATTGATTAGCGACAAATCAACTAGTGTGATTATAAATCACAAAACCCATAATAAAATATATATATATATATATATTTCCATTCTTGAAATCAAAGTAGCCTAGCATGAGCATAATAAAATCATTTAATTTAAGGTAGCTTAAATTACAAATAAGCATGATAATGACTGGCTAAATAACTTGAATGATAACCAGAGAGAAAATTTGGGTAAAATCAAAAGAGCAGAGAGAGTTGTTAGGCGATTGTTGTTAATTTTCAAAGCCAGAATGATGCAATCCTCATAAAAGTTGTTCATGATGGTGCTTTCCATTACCAACTTTAATGAGGTCGAGTGACCCGTAATACCAGAACAGCCACACTAGCTGGAAATGTTTTTTTTTTTTGTTTCCAGTGGACTGCATTATGTTTGCCCCTCTGGCTCTGCCATTCATTTCAGAGCAGAGGAGAGGGAAACACAATTCCAGCATCTTAATTTTGTTTATCAGAACTTCAAAACTTTCATTAGTAAGAAAGTAGTCAGCCTCAAGCCACATCATGGAAGCATTCTCATCTACCTTCTTTCCTCTCTAATTATCACTGCAATTACTTATCTTTTAGGTCCTATTTAGATTTAGAAAGTGTTTCATCTCATCTCATATTATCATTTAAAATCATTTCATTTCTGAATTCAAATCAGTCCGGGGAATCATTTGTCTTTCTTTTCAATAAAAGTTATATTTTTATATCCATGAATTATCACATTTTTTTAAATTTGCATCCTAAACTATCAAAATCAACAATTTACACCCTGACCATTAAGCTTCTGCTACGTGTCTTATATTTTTAATCCATATTAATGGTCAAATATTCAGTGAGGTCTACGTGTCTTATTGTAAGAGAACCTATATATGTTCATATTTATAAATTTGTAAACAAAAAAAAAAAAAAAACACTGTAGGATAGAAAACTATGGTGGCGTATGTTGTATACAAAATCATAGTCTAGTCTACATGTCGAAAATATTCTCACAGTATCCTAATAACTACAACAAAACTGACGGGTCAACCTCCATTTTCCATCATTTCAGACACTTAGGCATAAATACATGGGGGGTTATCATTTAACCTTTTGTCCGAAGGAACTCGATCGGTTATCTTCTCACATCCTTGCTGGATGGATTGCTCATTTGCCATTGAAAATGAATCTCTTACAGCTTTCTTTTTGTTCCTCTTAAGTTGTTGTCTTGAAGATGTTTTCTTTATTCTCTTCCACAAACAAACCACAGGAGTGAGACAAATTGCTAACTGACTTTTGTTTGCAACTACCTAGGCTGGAGCTACTAATTCTTAGACAAGATCCCATCTTTTTCACTTTCCTCAACCCCCCCTACTTTTATGAGTTGGCCTCCCCCTTTCATTTTCTCCCTTCTCATAATTGTTTTGTTAGACAAGACCCATCTTCCACCATATCTGTGTTTACTATTTGTGCATGAATCAACAGAGAAAACCTCATGACCCTTTGGTGTAGGGTAGTGAAGGAGCTGTGACTCATTTCAAATCTGTCAATACATAATCTCTTGAATATTCATTCACATTATCTCTTTAGCAGGAAATCTGGAAGATGGATGATGGAATGAACTCGCCAATCATTCATCCCATCATCTAAGATGTGCGGATTTTGAACTAGAAAAATGCTACTTTGTCCACTCTATTTGCTCTCTCATTCTAACATCTAATGTATTTTAATTTTTTTTTTCTTTACTTAATAGTTAAGAAAGCGATTATTAGTGTATTGATATATTTTTATATTTTTTTAAAATATTTTAAAATGATAAAAAAAATATGAATAAAATAATTGAAGAAAAATAAAAAAACAAAATTTTAAATTAGCGGTAAGATGGAGCGGTGCACTCTGAGCAATAGAGTAGCACCACTCTTTGAACTATTATGGTTTTATAAAGAAATCCTCTTTGACAATCACCTTGCTCAATTTTTGTTAGTTGTTTATGTGATTCCTAGGAGAGTTGTATTTGCATTATTGGGGTTTAAAGATACCAACCCAAAGATTTTGAGAGTAGTTAAAAATATTAGGAAAAGATAAATGATATTTACAGTCGTGAAGTGTGTAAGTGTCGGGTAATTATTTTGAAAAAAAAGTGAGTAAATACAAAACCTACATGAAAAAAAATTAATTTTTTATAATAGACCCTATTCTTTTTCAAAATGATTGTATAATACTTACGCACTTTACGATTATAAACAGAATTACTCAAAAAAGTTGCCAATTTGAGATTTTAAATGCCTAAGGTCGGGTGTTTGGGCCAAGGAGTGGATTGGTGTTGACCAAGACTGGACCCATACATCGAAAACTCACTAGGCCAAGAAGCAGCCCAACAAATCAGGCCTGGACAAGAATCCCAACATAACCCGGGAACTCCATTGCAATTGTCTAAGACGATAAAAACCCTAGCCTCTTCTTCCCTGGGATTTCTCTGAGCACAACACAGGGAGAGAGGAGCACAACACAGGGAGAGAGGCACAGCTAGAGAGCCAGAGATACTCATTCGTCGTCACCATGGGTCGCATGCACAGTCGAGGGTTCGTTCTTTGATGTAAAACGTCTTTGTAAACTGTTGATTTGATTTATTTTTTTGTTTGAATTCACTCTTATTTTTTTCCCAGTAAGGGTATTTCGGCTTCTGCTCTCCCTTACAAGAGGACACCACCAAGCTGGCTGAAGATCTCTTATCAGGATGTGAGAACCCCACCCCTTCGATTTATTTGTGACTGAATTACGGTGTGCTTGGTGGCTGAGAATATGAGCGAGTAGAAATAGTTGCACCAGGCTTTATTTATTTGAGCTCTCTGAATATATTTTTACGGGAACTGAATTTCTATCGATATGAAAATAGTGTAAGTTTGTTTTTTCGACAAGAAAATGCATTGAAGAATTCGCAACTTTTGATGGAAGTATTTTTCTTGTTAGGAATTGAAACTCTAGGGTCTGTACTTGTTCTCCAAAATATTTTGAATAGGAATTTAGCTTATTTCATTACATTATATTTCAAATTAGCTTCATCAAAGTGAACCTATCGTTGCATTGAGATTAAATAAGTACATACCATCTTCGTAATATGTGATGTATGACTAGATGTTGAGCTTTAGCTGTGCATTTGTTCTGAAATTTTGTCAGCATTTGTTCATCATGGTTATATCATGCCTTTTATGAGGAACAGGTAGCAACTCTTATTTTAAAAAGAATGACTCGCAGAGTAATTTCATATGTTAGTAGCGATTCGAATAAAATTCTTTTCCTGTTCTATGAAACAATTTTTTAATGCGACACAAGGAGAGAATTGTCAGAAAGGCTCTTAATGGAGTTCAAAAGGCAAGGGGATGCATTTTGAAATGCTTGATAATGTCTTAACATTTGATGATAGAATGTCCCAGGCTTGTTAGTAATTTGTGAGTGAAGGTGACGTCTCCCATGTTTAGTGAAACAAATCTCAAATTCTTGCTTGTATGTTATAGCTCTCAGTTTCGGTCTGATCTTTCAGGTCGAGGAGAACATCTGCAAATTTGCCAAGAAGGGTCTGACCCCATCTCAAATTGGTGTTATTCTTCGGGATTCTCATGGGATTGCTCAGGTGAAGACTGTTACTGGAAGCAAGATTTTGCGTATATTGAAGGCCCATGGTTTGTATTTTTGTCATTTCCATCCTGCTGTGTGCTCTATTTCGAGATCTGAAGGGAATCTTAGTGTATTTATATTACATTTTTTTTCATATCTTAGGACTTGCTCCTGAAATTCCGGAGGATCTGTACCACCTCATAAAGAAAGCAGTCTCGATCCGCAAGCATTTGGAGAGGAATAGGAAGGACAAAGATTCCAAGTTTAGGTTGATTTTGGTTGAGAGCAGGATCCATCGCCTAGCTCGCTACTACAAGAAGACAAAGAAGCTGCCACCTGTATGGAAATAGTAAGTTTCCATACTTGCTATTCTACAAGTTTTTAGATAATCACTGGTCCTATTGTTCCCCTGGTTGTAGGTGGATATGAACGTTTATCTTTGATTTCAACTTATTTTACCATTGTATTAGAGAATCTTCAGGTTCTCAAATAGAAATGCATAGAGGCTTTAGAATTGCAAAGAATTGACTGGGTAGCAGTATTATCAATGGCCAGCTATATATTCACATTAACATTGTATCAGAGAAGCAGCAAGTTCTCAAATATAAATGCATAAAGGTTGTAGAGATGTAAAGGACAGATCACCCCTAGGGATTGGCTTAGGTGTTAAGGGCCTTGGTCTTGTTGTTATGCTCTGTCCAAATCTAAGGTTCTAATCCTTGGGTGCAAACAGTTTATTGGGGCCAAGTCCCATTGTTGAAAAACTGATGATGTACTTGATCCGTGTGGATGGGGACGCGGTACAGGGTCCGGGGTTTAACCAGGATTGATCACGTGGACTTCTTATGAATGGCATTATGGCCAGCAATATGTTTTTCTCGGTTTTGTGTTCTGTTGTACTTGTCCTATTACCAAGAAAAACTTCTATTTTTGATTGGTAAGCAATTCACGCATGCCATTTGGCTCAAAGGCTACTGGCTATAGATGTGTAATTGATTATTTGTGCATTAATGCTTTCTGCATTCACAGATCGCTTTTTGGAATGTATTTTAAGCGTTCAAATTACTGCATGTGGAAGTTGCTGAATTAATGGTGTCAAGAATGAATTGTGTACATGTTAAAGATTACATGGTCTTTCAATTCTCTTGGAATGATCCTAGTCACAATGTATATGTTTTCCAATTGGATGTTGTGTTTCTGTTTTGTGCTTCGCTTTGCAACAATACTTATTCATTGGTTCTTTTGGCAGTGAATCTACCACAGCCAGCACTCTTGTGGCTTAGGAAAAATGTTGGTTGGAAAAGGTTTGGATGCTCCCATGGATGTGTTCTTGGACGAGGGACTTTCAGTTTGCAATGTTTTTTTTTGGTTTTCCAGATTTCAATTCAAAGAACTTTGTCAGGATAAATGTTATGGTGGAACAATTTGGCAGTCGAGTGCATTTGATTAATGTCCTGTTCTCCCTTCTTCTTTCTTGTAAGAGGTGTAGTATTATGGATGCACCCATCTCCACTTAATTGTTATTTTTTTTTTTTCAAAGTTCGAGATGAAATTTTCTGAGTTTTTTTTTTTAAAAATTTTAAAACAGTTGTGAGCGACAAGATTAAGCTTAAAATAAAAATAATACAACTAATCTTGAAAAAGTAAAAAGAAAACATAAAAGAACAAGCTAAACGAAAAAGGTCAATAAAAATAAAAACCAAGCTCTCAGCCATCCATCCACATAGTCATGGGCCGGGCCTCTCTCCGACTCGACTACTTATGGAATACACGAGACCCGTGTCTTATCAAGTTTCCGAAACGCATATTGTGCTTATCAAACAAAATTTCTGCTTGTTTCGGAAAGTCTTATAAAAGTTTGGTCCTCATCTTCTCTACAATCTAAGATGCTATTCTTTTGAGACCCAACCTTGTGTTAGTAATTCCTAGGTGTATATTATATGCACGTACCGAAAAACTCCGTTGACTCAAAGAGCACTAATTCTTTTTCGTACTTCATATGAAATTATGACTCCTAGCTATAAGCTGTACTTCAAGCTAATATATCTATTTTGACTCAGTCAGCTTTTTATTAAAAAATAAATAAAAATTATAAGGATGTTAATTAATGGAACTTTGAAATAGTACTTATTATATGCATGGCATGAGTTAATATAAAGGATGAAAATGATATTGCATTTGCAGTAATTATATTTCTTAATTACTTAATTCATACAGTTTAGAAAAATTCTATTCCTAAGCCTTTTTTATGATTTTTTTAATTTTATTCTCTTATCAAACGTGTGATATATGGATTATAAGTAAAATAATTCAATTATTTTAAGAATAATAAAACCAAAAAAAACTTTAAAAAAATTTTAAAAAAATAAAAAAAATTATGGTGTGTGGTGTATGGGCTTATGAATAGCAATGCTCTACAGTTTAATTTGCAACGTGGAATCGTATATATATATGCCATGTCAAGCATGGTAGTACTACGTGTCATGTAGCATTATTGTTGAAGTGGAATAGAACCAAAAATAAGCAAATTAATCAACCTTAAGAGTTCCTGCTTGTTCGTTGAAGTATTTATTGAATTTCTTATGAATTAAGGATCTTTTTCATTTTTTTCAAAGGATTAATTATAAGTAGTATATCGACATTTCAAAATTAAATGTAGTAAAATACAATTTCTAAAAAAAAAAAAAAAGATAAAGCAAACGAGAGGAGATTATGATTAATAGATGTAAAAGATAACGACCAACGATATTAATTCGAGCTGGCCGTTAAACATTATAAATACGTACCGTGTGTGGCCACAGAAACCTCATATTATATATACGCCATCATTATTCCTCAGTCTCACATGCAAACCAATTACTTTCGTCTCGCAAAAATCCAAACCTCCAGATTAAGCTCTTCGATCGTTCGTGTGTCTCACTAATCGATCGCCATTTTCAAGGTTGAGGTCTCACAGGATTATCTCTCTCATGCATGCATTTATGTTTGCTTTCTCCTTTGATATTATCTATGGCTTTGATCATTGTTAGCGTTTTTGCTCTTCAAGAAATGTTCGTCACCATTCATAGAATATATATCGAGGTTCTTGCATGCATGATTTCTTTATTTTCTGTGTTATAGAATATTTGCTTTAAAGAAAATATATCAAGATTCTTTAGTCAGTGACATTCTTGGAACTGAGAATTAATCAAAAATTATCGAAGTCCTTCGCGACCTTGGTTATGGCTTCTCTGATTATATTTATAGTCCGATCTTTGTTCTGAAACATATATATATCAAGATTCTTGGATTTCCTTAGACTTTAGATTGTAGAATGTGTATTTTCTTTATATTTTAAAGAATATATATCAAGATTCTTGGATTTCTTTAGTCCTTGTTCTTAAGAATATCAAGATGGTTCATGCTTTGCTGCATGATCTAGGCCGGTTTGCTCAAGATTCAGTCAACTCTTTGAAAATGAGAATTCATGATCAAGATTTTTGGATTTCTTTGGACTTTACGTTGTAGATTTTTTTTTTCTCTTTATATATTTTTAAAGAATATATATCAAGATGCTTGGATTTCTTTAGTCCTTGTTCTTAAGATTGAATATCAAGATCGTTGTTATGCTGCATGATCTAGGGTTAAGTTGCTCAAGAATCATGAAGTTGTTGAAACTGAGAGTTAAAGATCAAGATTCTTGGATGTATTTAGATCAATTTATATAATAAAATCTTTGTTTCTTTATGTTTTCAAGAATATATATAATCATTCTTGGGTTTCGATAGTCCTTGTTCTAATTTCGAATATCATCATCATAGTTATACTGCATGGTCAAAGTGTTTGCTCAAGAGAATCAGTGAACATGCATTTTGAAACTGAGAATTCAACAAATTAATGATCAACGATTCAATATGATCACAGAGATTTTCCCCATATAAATTTGATAAAAGTCCTTTGACCTTGGCTATGGCTTCTTGAATATATATATATATATATATCTATCTTTGCTCGCGCTCGAGCTAGCTATGCGCGCCGTACATACTGATGGGATTTTGAATTTTGAATAATCTTAGAAGAGAGTTATATTTGACTTGGACTTCTCCCAGTGGATTATTGATGTGTTTGATCAATGTCGTTAAATTGCTATATCTCTATGTTTTTTACAGCATGGATATGAACTGTGCACTTCCGTGTCCACCACTCGATGAAGAGGCTCTGATCTTCGCCCCGACCGGGATCGATATCCTCAAGTTTTTTGACGATATTGATGATGATGGAAATCTAATGGAGAAACCCAAGCCACGTAGGACCGGCAAGCAAATGCTGACGGTCATAGAAGTTTTGAAGCCCAACTGGGAGTTATTCGCGCTTCCAAGACATCCTTCGGGTCTACTTCTCGAGAAGGACAAACCCGAGCGTCACGGGAACGACATGCAAAAGCAGCTCAAAAAAGATGTTTTCAGTGCTAAGGTCAACGATAAGTCAAAGAACACCTCCAGTACTAATTCGAATCATCCAGAGTTGAAACTGGAGTCGTCAAAGGGAGTGCTCCATCAAGCCTATGATCATGAAAATATTGAAAATGCGAAGAAAGAGAAGGCCATTCAGAGCACCGACTTCCAAACTGAACCTAAGCATGAGCAGTGTCCAAATAATCAGAAACCTCAGCTGCTCAAAGAAGTAGCTTTGAAGGAAAATGCTCCAAAAGGGAAGAATAATATTATTTCAGAAGTAGTAGTACCGGCCAAGTCCTCCGATAAATCAAAGAGCACGTTGGATGAAGTGGATATGGAGTTGAAGCTCGACTCAACGACAAGAAATCTCCGTCAATCCTACAAAGAGATTGAAAATAAGAAAAGGAAAATTCAAGTGATTGACTTCCGAACTGCACCAAAGCCAGAGGCTAGAAGACTGGCCAAGAAACCACGTTCATGTGGAGCATCACGGGGCATGCAGAAAGGTACGTGATATTTAAGTCTTTCGAGATAAACTTCTATTAATTGATGCGTACGTGAAATTCTGATTGATTTTTTAACCCGTAGAATCAGTCAGAACAAGGCTCTACTGTGGAAATTAAGAGGAAAGAAAAGAGGGTACTAGCCTGCTCGATCGATCCGATGGAAAATACAAATTGGGATGCTGTCATGGTGATTTAGGTGAAGATGACAGCGACCGGCGGGGCTCCTCAGAGTGGATTATTATCAATGTTATTATTTATATCCCAATTTGTATATCAGTACTCAAGTTTTGGGCAAAGACTTGAGTCAATTTTTTATCATAGTGGATTTGATCGGAATTTGCCCCGTGGTTTTTCCCTCTACACTGGAGGGTTTTCCACGTAAATTTTGGTGTGTTCTTGTGTGTTGTTTTCTTTCTCTTCTTGTGCATGCGGATCAATTGAAGTTGCACGAAACTTCAATTTCTCTAACAATCGGCTGGGCAACGCAAGCCCACAACTTGGCCCACCCACTTGTCAAGTCCGCTCAACCCGTATGGATAACCAACCACCGTAATTTTCCATCATGATCGCCTTAAAAAAAATAGAAAATTTGTTTAAAAATACAATATGGGTGGATGGGAATGGGATACGAGTTGGATAAAATTCCACCTCTTCTTACTACACAGCCTCTCATTACAATCAAGAAAGCTTTAATTTTGGAGGTTTTGAGGTCCGAGACAGCTCCAGGCTCATGAGGAACCATACCAGCTTATCCATGAATTAAAAGAACTTACCTCTTCAACTTCATGAGAAGACGGTAGCCCAAGTTCACTAACACCTTATCCATTTTCCCGTAGCAAGGAAGATTTTGTAAAAGCAATTTTGTAACAAACGCAACCATGGGACATTAAAATCTTATTTTGTAATAGCATTTTCCTGCGGAATTCCATAACTTGTATCCATTTATTTTAATTGGAGGCAAAAAAAGCAGCTTCCACCAGCAAAGCCAGAAATTTAAGGCCGTAGCAAATAAGGCTGGGGAAGGAATTAGGCAGGTGATAAGATGATATAACCGAGGACAAAGTGGCAAATATGAGGAGCAAAAGCAAAAATCACTCTATAGCGAGAGATAATAGCCAAATCAACTTAACTCTTTCAATTCCCACACTACAAGTACAGGTCTACGTACCAAGTAGATCATGTGGTTTTGCTAGAGAGTGATGCATGTCAGCCTTCTGTTTTGGTAGTACATGTCATTTTGGAGGAAGTGATGCAAGTTAGATATATGCAGTCCAGCATGTCCTTTGAAGAAAGGAATGAAAAAGAGAGAGGCATGCGTTTAATTGTTATCAACCAAGAAAATATGAAACCTCAAGGTTTACATTGCTAAGGCATACCCAAGAATTAAATCAATCTTTAATCCACATCCGAACTAACAAAATACATGCCTTTCCTATATTCTCAAACCTGAATTTACCTTCAAATCAACCAAGTGAGTTTTCTTTTGAAGTCCTAGAGACTATTCCCCCTAAGAACTACCAATCAGAGTTCACTAGAAAGTCTAGTTCAAATCAACTCCTCTCGGCATGTAACAGGCCGTATCTATCAATTCCTGCTAACCATGGAACCCAACTAATTTTGCATGCTAGGCAGAGTTCGATAGAAAATCAAGTTACAAAAAGGGCAATTCCTCTCGTTGGGTAACTGGTTGTATATATACCAAATTAAGCTACGGGACTTGCCTATTCTGGAGACTGCTCAAATCCTCCAAGATATTGGTTCTGGCGAGACTTAACAATTAAATCCGACAGTGTATAGTTTCCCAAAAGTTTCATGGTTATGAAAATGTAAAACGTGAAAAACAGTCTCTTACACTATAAGTGCGTTGAGGTATTCCAAAATCAAACATATGGCCATAAATAAATAAGGATAATAATCAAGAGAGAAAACTGCACCTTAAACTGCATCAAGACTGTTGTAAAAGACAACAATCGGACAAGAAGCAACATGTCTTGAACAAACATGTCTGAATTGATTCTCAAAAATGACCAACATAAAAAATTGACCTTGAAATGCATTGCTCAGTGAAAATTTTTTGGGTTTTCTGATCGTGAAGTTAATGCCTATCTAATAGAGAAAACAGGTATTATATTGAAACTGTACCATACTCATAATTCCTTTGGAGAAAGAGACTTGTTACATACACAAAGAGATTATACAAAAATAATGGGGGTAAAAATACCAAATACGCCATGGATTTTTTTTTTTTTTTTAAAAAAAAAAAAAAAAAACTGCAAGAGGCATTGGAACTCAAACCAAATTATCTTTATTTTTTGTTCTACAGTACCTAAACTTAGGAGAGAAGTAAAGACTACAGCTTTAGCCATAAGGAAGATAATTTTCCCCTTGATTCTCAAGATAGCGTAAAAAGAACTTCGTCTCTAACATATGAGTTCTTCGTAATTAAGTAATCATTTTTAGGGTACAAACACAGGAATCACTATGCTACAAGATATAAATTTAATCATGCCACATTGACCAATAAGCAAAGTGACTTACGGCCAGTAAATCACATGGACATAAAAACAAGGCAATGTGGTGTGGGCAGATGCATTAAGTGTATATGCCAAAAATAGGGTAATGTTTTGATGGTCACTCTGTTTTGCCCTACTTTTAAATGAAAGGAAATCCAATGCATCAATTTACAAAACATAAGGCAAACTATTGTGTAAATTTTTATTAAATTTCATAAAAATGATAAATGTCCACCAATCAGCAGATGCTCTATCAGTCCCGAATTCTACAGTGCCGAAGCTACAGAAATTACATAAGAGAGAAAGAAAAAGATGGTTCGGGTTCTCTTTGATACAGCTAAGGAGTGCTCCGAACAATGACCACCAACCACAAAACTTCTTCAATGCAGGGCACAAGGTTCCTCATTATATGGCATCATTAAGATAAGCGAAAAGAAGATAATCGTGCACCGAACATAGAAATGTTGAAAACAATCATAAGAATCATAATGAACAGAATTCAAAGGATCCTACCAACGAAATCAAAAGAATTTTTCAGCCGGCAGCCTTTTTCCCACCAGAATAGTAATTGAGATACCACCTCACAAACTTCTTCAAGCCCGTCTGCAGATCCGTTGAGGGCTTATAACCAAGTTCCCTTTCAGCCAAGCTGATATTGGCGTGAGTAAACTGGACATCCCCATTTCGAGGCAACTTCATGATACGTCTCTTGGCCTTCACCTTCAAGAGCCTCTCCAAAATGCTCACAAGATCTGAAACAGGCACGGGTGAAGTATTCCCCAAATTGAAAACCCGCAGTTGAGCTGGGCCCCTCTTCTTCCCGCCACTCCCAGTGCTCTTCTCTGCGGTATCCAATGCCGCCAAGCACCCCTTCACAATGTCATCAATGTAGGTAAAGTCCCTAGCGACCGTACCATGATTAGCCGCTTCAAAGATCGAAATCGACTTCCCCTTTAATATATCCTTCGTGAAAAAGAAATAGGCCATATCGGGTCTCCCCCACGGACCATAAACGGTGAAAAATCTCAACCCAGTAAGTGAAAGGCCGTATATATGATTGTAAGTATGCGCAATTTCTTCACCGGCCTTCTTAGTAGCCGCATACAGGCTAGCAGGCTGGTCGGTCCGGTCTCTTTCCGAAAAGGGTACCTTACTATTAAGTCCATAAACTGAACTGGAAGATGCCCACACGATTGCGGGTTGTGGATTTGCAGATTTACAAACCTCTAAAAGACTAACAAGACCAGCAATGTTACTATGCACGTAAGAGCCAGGATTTTCCATGGCATACCTCACTCCAGCTTGAGCAGCCAAATGCATCACATGGGTAAATGCAACAACTTCGAAAAGCTTACTCAATAGCGTTGAATCGTTGATGTCTCCTTCAACAATGAACACGCCGGTGCGCTCCAAAAGCGCTTGGCGAGCTCGTTTCAATGACGGATCGTAGTAGTCGTTGAAATTGTCGAGGCCGAGCACGCCGTCTCCGCGGCGCTTGAGAGCGGTGGATACATGGGTTCCGACGAACCCAGCAGCTCCCGTTACGAGCACCGACATGCCGTTACGTGAGCGAAGTCGGGCGGAGGAGCGGACACGTTTTTCCCAGGTGGCTCCACCCCAGTTGAAGGTCCTGAGAGAACGGCGAGAAGGATCGGAGGGTAGAGGTGAAGAAGATGGGGATCTGAAGAAGAAGAGCAAGATCAAGCCCAGGAACACAAAGGACCAGAAGGTCAGCTTGGCGAGCGATGAGTGCCAGCGGAGTCTGTGAATGTAGGGGGATTTGTCCATCTTGAATTTTCCTGGAGTTGAGGGAATGTTGTCGAGGTGGGACATTGGCTTCAGCTGGGACATTTTCTAGGGAAAATGTTGGGTTTGGAGTTATAACCCAGATTTCGATCAGGTGGTCTTTATGCCAGGTGGGGCGTTTTTGGGATTTGAATTGGGGGTTAGGGAATGGATTAGGGTTGGAGGAAGAATTCTTGTGGCGATAGTGTTGAAGATAGAGAAAGTGAGGGTGAACAGACGGTTGCTTTGGTTGGTGTTTGTGCTCCTTTTAGCTCTTTTCTGAATACTGTTTGGGGGGGAATCTTTCTGGCTTCTTTGGAGCCTGGAGGCATGGGTTGCTGTTGTTGGTTGTGGTGCTGGACTTCCTGCTGAGAAAGATCAAAACTTGAGCCAAATTAATGGAAGATTAGAGGGAGCTCAATGATTTGTTGACTTTTTTATGATCTTAGTTTTAACTGGAAGAAAACAACCTCGATCAAAAGCTTCTGTTTTTTATTTTTTCCTTCTTTTTTTTTTTTTTTCCTATTTTCTATCTCATTGCTTTTTATTTGGTTGGGTGGGGAGGCCATGTAATTGGGGCCTCCCAAATTTATATACCCCTCTATTCAAGCAACTTTTGTAGGGGAGTTCTTCATTTTGGGAGGAATTATTTTAATGTTCGGAATCTATGAAACGTGAAATGTGGTGGTGACAGTCACAAGGAGTTTGTATGGTATGGATGAGATTTTGAGGCTAATTATGAAGGGATTTCCGGGTTTTCCAACCATTATTTTTTTTTTATTTTTTTTGTGTTATTTTCATATATCATTTCTCCAACCAATGGAAGATCCTGGAGATTTGGGACTTCCATTTTCTTGAAGTTATAAATTGACATTTATGGCGGTGTTGCGCTAATTGTTTCTAACTGCATTTATGAGATTAGATCGCTAATATATACATAGAAACTTTGTCTCCTTTTCATCTCTCTTCATCATGTATTTTTTTTTTTTTTTTTTACTTACTGATTAAAGATTAAGAAAGTGGTTATTAATATTTTTTTTATTTTTTAAAAATATTTAAAGATAAAATGTGAAAAAAAAAATGAAAAAAATAAAATATACAAATTTTGTCTAGGCGTCATGCCTAACAGTAACTGCTGGAGCAAGTTAGCATTACTCATATATTAGTACAATAAATATTATTACAGACGTGGTAAAATACAATAACTTTTTATCGTGGTAAAATAAGCAAGTATTGTGTATTATTTAAAAAAAAAACTAATAAATAAGATATACATAAAAAGTTAATTTTTTAATGGTAAATTATATATATATATTTAAATAAATACACAACGTTAACATAATATATTATTGTATACAACATTATTCATAATATTATAATACATAAAGCTGCTAGGCATATGCCTTGGTATGTTTTAAATTTTAATTTTTTAATATGATACGATAGTGTTACTTAAAATTACCATATTAAGTTAATGAACTATAAATTTAGATGATTAACTAATTTTATCCTAATTAATGCATTAACAATTTGTTTGTCCCTCTTTTCTTTTTTTTTTATAAGAAATAAACATCATTTCATTCATAAGGAAGTTACATCTGTGATTCAAGTTACAAGTCAAACTAACTCTTGTTGTAAGTTTTTTTGTACACAAATATTATACGACGGACATTGTCAGAACTTCATAAAACTCTCAAAAGAGAGTATTAGTCTCTATATAAAATAAAGATAAAAAAAAAATCCTGCATCCAAACTCCATCATCCAAAAAAGGAGAAGTAAACAAAACACCTATCCTCCTAATCGGAGGAGGGAGGAACCCACATTGCTATGGACATAAGTCCAATAGTCTAGTTCACTTTATTTTTCTTAAAAAAAAAACTCAACAAACAAAATACCAACAAAAAACACCTGACATTAAGTCGAAAATACAGAAACAAACACAACAAACAACCACCAAACAAACAAACCCTCCTATCTCTTCAATTTGTTTCATTCAAACCCCATTTTCATTTCATGAATTACATTATTTTTGTCCATCTTATCCTAATTAATGCATTAACAATTCGTTTGTCTCTCTTATCTCTTCTATTTGTTTCATTCAAACCTCCTCTTTATTTCATTTCATTCAAACTTCCGCAGCATATTCGCTCTTCTGATGTCGATCAATTTGGATTATTATTTTCTCTAATTGGTGATTTTGTTAAAGAGATTAAGGATCTCTCAAAAAAATATCTCAAGATAATAGATTACAGTACATCCGCTTATACTGTTTCTAGTGGTGGCTAACCTTCTAAACGTCTCTTAAGACGGTATCTTTTTTGTAGGCTTGGATAATGACTAAAAAATTAGTCTCAAAACTTTTATTTTTATTTTTTCATTTTTATCACCACTTTTTCACTGTAGTTGTTGTGTTGAGTATTTGTTGGGGAACCCACCCCTAACATGTATCATCTTTTATTTTAATGAAGTTTGTTTGCTTAAGGAAAAAAAATGATTAAAATTTAAATATTATCTTTTTATTTTCTTGCCTTTAAGCACGCCGTCAAAGTTTATTAATCCATTTTTGCGCGTCACGCTGAATAAGCCATGCTTGATACCAATGGACACGGCAAATGATCATGAAAACATACTCTTTTTGAGAAATGCTTTGGTCCCGAATTCGGGACCCAAAAATTCCCCGAATGGGATTTTTATTTTTATTTATTTAACAAATGATTAAAAAAATATTTTTTAATAATGTTGTAAATTTTTTATTTTTTTTAAAAATATTTATGATAATTAAAAAATATATAAAAAAAAAAATTTATACTATTCGGTAAACTTTTTGAATTCCGAATCCGGACCCGTAACAGTACTCTTAGTCACGTAAAACAACCTAATTATTGATTTCATCATCTTCACAAACCTTTAATTATATGTTTTGTTTTCTGCCGATAGTCATCATATTCGGATACATTTTGGTGTATATATTGATCCAAAATAGAATTATTTTATAAATATAATATTATTTTATCTGGCAATCAATATTTGTTAAATGAATAGTAATTTTTTTTAATGTTACGTAAAGTCATAGAGTGTATAAACATTACATAATTATTTTGAAAAAAATAGGATCTACTATTAAATTTATTTATTTTATGTAGGTCTCGTATTTACTTATTTTTTTAAAAAGATTGTGTAACACTTACACACTTTATAACTACAAATATTATTTCTCTTTTTTATTGAATAAATTATATTTACAGTTATAAAATATGTACTTTTGAAAAAATTAAATAAATATAAGATTCACATGAAAAATTAATTTTTTAATAATAAACTTTAGTTTCTTTTCAAAATAAGTGTGCGATACTTACATAAACCATAAGTCATGACTGTATATAATATTTTTTTTTATATAATAATATTCTAAACCAATATTAATTTACCGTGAAGGAACCAAAAAATACTCTTTTTTCTAAAAAAGAAAAAAAAACAAAGGAAGAAAAACATCAGCACAACATGGTTGGTTCTAGTTTTTTCTCCCATTTTGAAAATTTTTATTTTTGGGTTTTAGCTTTTCTTTCCCATTTATTAAATGGTCTGGTTGGTTGGCTGTTACGAGATGGGAGTAAATGCTATGGGAAACAGGTCACAGTATCGTGTGAGAGAGAGACACATAGAGGATTCTCTCAGTGTTCACATTTATAAACTTTGGCTGAAAGCAAAAGGAAGCCTAGAAAGCAGCATGTGGGGTGGGTGGGTGCATGCATGTATGTAGTCTGTACTCTGTAGAGATTATCCTAAGAATCACAGTTTTCTTCTTATGCAAGCTTCTCGACTCAAAATGAGGAAAGAGTGACATTGAAGAAAGAGCCCAGAATTATGCCCCACATTCCCTACTATTTTCCTTTCTTATATCTTGTTTAGATTCGAATATGAATTGAGATGAATTATAAATAATAGTGAGATAAATTATAAATAGTAATAAAATTTATAAATTAAAATTGATGAATAATAATAAGATGAATTAAGATGAATTATGAATCTAAACCGGATATCATGAAATAGATATCTCCATTCTCCAGTCCCATAGCCGAATATTTCATGGCTGGAAGGAAGATTATTTCTTTAAAATAATTAGCTTAATTTGCATGTAAGCTACTAAAAATATTCAAAATTTAAAAAAGAAAAAAACATATGCATGACATGACATAAGCATTGAAAGAGTTGAATTAATTGTTTTTAGATAATAAACAAAAGAAAAATAGGTTTATCCGCAAATAGCACCGTCCCCATGTACGGGCGATCTGAGGAAAAACAAAAAACTAAAAAATTGGAAGAAAATAGGCCGTATAATAGTACTCCTCTTTTGTTAAAGAATATGGCATCACGTTCGATGACTCACGAGTTCATAAAATACGGCACTATCACGTATAAAATATTAATAGATCCACAATGGGATTGAGGAGGGCAATCTCGTTTGGTCATGCACTTCATATTTTGTTGATGGTTAAATAAATTATTTTTATGTTATAAATTTTTAATATTATTTTTATTTTAAAATTTAAAAAAATTAAATTATTTATTATATTTTATGCTAGAATTTGAAAAAGTAGTAATGATGAGATATAATGAGATGATTTGATTTTGTGTAACAAATCAAAAGCCTAAGGTACTGTTCATAGCCTTTTGATGTGAAAACAGTTCATCCACCTCATTGAATGAGAGGATAAGGCTACGTTTGGGTTGTAACATCCCGTATTTTAGTGTATTTTTACTAAATGATTATTTTTATTTATTTAAAAATTTATTCTCTTATTTTAAAATTAGTTGGATTTTTAATGAGTTTATTTCTATGATTTTAATTTGGTGAAAATTATTTTTATGTGCTTTCTTAATATTTATTTATTGTTGTGCATTTAAATTGTTTTTCATATTTAATTAATTACTGTGGAATTTAATTATTTCAATTTGAATTTACCATTACGTTTAAATTATTTTATTTAACTCGTGGTTTTAAAATCATCTCCGTTTGATCATTTTTGTGACCCATTTATGAGGATTGGACCTCATTTATTTTCCCTCCATTTTTCTTCCTCTCCTTTTCTTTTCTTTTCTTTCTTTTCTTTTTTTCTTCTTCCTTATTTCTCCCCTCCCCTGTGCGCGCGGACCCAGCTCCCTCTCTCTCCCTCCCTCTCTCTCCGTCCGTTCTTCCTCTCCCCCAGCCCACCGCCGTCGCGCCGCCGTGCGCGACATCGCCCGGCCGACCAGCTCCCCCTCCCTCCGGCGACCTCACCCCCCAAATCTCAACCCCTACTTCGCCGCCGGTAACCCGCACGCACCCCTCGAAGCCGCGGGCCACTTTCACGCCAGTGCCGCCGTGAGCCAGCGGTGGCCTTCACCGCCCACCCCATTGTGTTCCCCTGCAGCCGGTGACCTCACCCCACCAACCTCACCTCCATCCGCGCCGCCGTTAACCACAGTAGCCCTTCAAAGCCGCGGCCACCATTCGTTCCAGCGCCGCCGTCACACCACCATTGGCCACCATCTTCCTACCACATCATCATCGACCTTTTAGCAACCCATTAGACCCAACCCCAGCTCCGATCCGCCACCGGTGAAGCTCCACCATCTACATTTTCGATTTGGGCATTTTGGTCTTCTACCTCCCATTTCGCCGCCACCCACGACCAACCTCCACCATCAATAGCTTCACCGACCTCCCTAGGCCCTACCCTATCAATCTTGGGTCTTCGTTTGCCTCCGTTTGAAAGTTGGTATTTGTGACCCACGGCCACAGTGTATTTTACACTGTGGTGTTGCTCAAACGTCGCATTTTTCAACTTCGTGATCCTTCAGAAATTGTTATATTGCACTGTAAGTATTTCTCCAAAGAACTTTCGTAATTTAAATGTATTTTTGCACTAACCCATTTCACTGTATTTTTTTAGCATGCCGGACTGAGTCCGAGGAGTTCGGGGGTCGGATAGATTTGTGATTGGAGTTGTTTGGTTGGATTTGATTGGATTGGTAATTGTTGGTTTGGATATTGTGTTGGTACATGTGCATTTCATTATTTCATGCATGATCATGTTTGTAAAAGAAAACTGGATTTTTGTGTATTGCATTTATGTTCATGTGTTTATGAAAACTGGGTTTTCATGTGAGAATGGATTTTTGGTGCGTGTGTATCACGACCCCAAGCCGAGATGGGGCATTAACTCGGTGGAGCTCCTCTGGTTACTCGGGAGCGAAATATACTGAGTAATGTCCCCTGGATTGTCGCCGGGCGACAATGAGATCGGACGAGATGGTCTCGTGCCGACTCCGTGGTCCTTCTGCTGGCGGGGACTAGAGGATGTCTGGCCACGTACGCGTTGGGCGCGGAACTGGGCATCGCTCGTTGCGTAGCGTGGGTGCTTGGCCATTGCGTAGCGTGAGCGCGGAACTGAGCACCGCTACGAAGCCAGGACGTGCGGATGGTCCATAGGGGAGGCCATGGTGCATATGGAAATAATGCATGGTGCATTTGGAATTATTTCACTATTTTCTGGAAAAATAGTGCGAGTTGGATTTCTGGATAAATCATTTTCTGGGAAAATGTTTTACGGATATTTTGGGCCAAAATGAGATTTTGGCGTGTGTTGAAAAATTATTATTTTCGGGGAAAATGATGTTTTGTGGAAAAATGCATATTTCATCATGTGCATGCATGTTAGTTGCATTTAATGCATTTTATATTACGTTGTTATTTGAGGTCATACTTACCTGCGATATCATTTTGTGGTAACACAGATTTTGATGCAGATGAGGAGGAGGAGGGCGAGCCTGAGGAGACGGCTCCGCTTGATGAGTGATCTGGGATCACTCATTTGTTTATTTGAAAACTATTGTATTATATTTTTATGGATGACTGTATAACTGCTATTTAAATTTTTACTGATGTTTAATTGTAAATAAATTCTGGTACTTAGTTGATTATCTGCTGCGTTATTTTATTTGTACACTGTTGCATGTACACACACTGGCACTTCGTTGGGATGTGTGACCGTGTTGTCACCATCCTGGCGTCTCGATCCCTGTGTATTTATATAAGGGGGATTGGGGGCGCTACATGGGTAGTGAGAATACCTGAGAAGTGTTGAGAATGTTTGTGAATAATAGTGAAAAAGTAGTGAAAAAGTAATAATAGAATAATGAATAATAGGTAAAAAGTAATGAATAGTAAAAAAGTAGGTAAAAAATAATAATAAAATAAAAAATAATAGTGAGATACTCTCACTTGCCAAACATAGCCTAAAACAAAGGTTTATGGTGGAACCCGGTTCATGATTTCAACTGAAAGTAGTACTGGTCCAGTTTTTATCTTTTTTGGGAGTACTGGTCTAGTTTTTTGCATTGATGTTAATTTTTTTTAAAAAAATATAATATATTTTTGCACTTCGTTATTGAATCTTCTACATATTGTGTTGATGCACAAGATATAGTTTTTAAAATAATTTAATTTTAAATTTTTATTATAAATTAAATTCTACCGTATATATATTAATGAAGAGTATCAAGATGTGTATTTTGTCATGATTACCACTCACTGTTGGGTCTCCTGTTCGTATTTGCGACAAGTAAGCAAGAAAATTGCTACAGACAAGGAGAATCGTGTGAAGCTTTGGCCGGTGAGAAAAATATAAAAAAAGTTGCACATTTTAAGAAGCTGGTGTTTATACTTTATAACTCCAAATCCTCTTTCTATTTTTATTTTATTTAATTTATTTTTTTAAATGTGTTTCCTCCATCGTAAGTCAGGATAAATAAATAAAACCGAGTATAATGATCATCCTCTTTAAATGAAGAAGAAGTGGGAGAGTTATTTAAAAGAACCAAGTATGGGAATGTTCTCCTCCCGGTGCATTACGGGTGGCAGGAACATCTCCATGCACAGGCGGCAAGTGAGATTAAGATTCTCTGGGGCTTCTTCTTCAACTGTAGCTCGATCGACCCAGCTGAAACAGCGATTAAGCCAACCCACCATGCATGTTAGTTAATGTAAGAAATCAGCAAAAAGTGCAACAACAGGAGCAAGAGTCATGGCATTTTGTTCATATTCAATATCAGGGAATTAGCAAAGCAAGGTGTTTTCTTCTGGGAAAATCTCGTAGATATAATAATATTGGTTAAACGTGTCCAAAACATAGCAACAGATCAAATTTAGAGACTACAAGGAACTAGAAAAAAGATAGCAATTGCAAGAATTGAAGAATATAGACTCTTTTCCAAGAAAAGCAATCAGTTTTCTACCCTGGAGCTTTCAAAGGTGGTTGTATAGCCAGGTTACAGAACCCTATCGCAAGACAACATGACACGGCTAAAAGCTGGGGTCCCACGGTTACTTGTATGGCTCATATCATTTTTCCACACAAAAAACTGCATTTAATGGTTGAAATCACATCTAGTTCAGCAAAATCACATCTCTTGTATGATCAGTTTAAACTGATTAAAGCTGGGTTCCCCCGCATCTAGCTGTAAATATTGATGCAAGAGTACTTCAGAAGTCATTTGAGAATGACAACATTACTACCTCGATGGACCAACGATAGATCGCAGCAAAATGATTATCCCCTCAACATTAATGGCATCAAAAGGTTAATACATAAATGAAACGTAACAAATAATTTTCAATAATTTAATATTACATCATATAATTATAGAATTATGAGAGGATAATAGTAAAAAAGATGTTAAGTACGTAGCAATACTCTTTCCCACTTAACTGTATAATTAAATAAGTATTTTCACATATTTAAGAAATGAAGAACTTTTCAATATAAATAAAAGAGCCATTTACATTATTGTTCTTGCTTACTCACTAAAGACCTCATGACAAACTCATCTCATCTTATCTTATTTAAAAAATGAAGAACTTTTAAATTTTAATTTGTTTGTTTTTACAACTCTTCTTAACTCATCTAATTATTACAACATTTTCAAATTATCACATAAAATAAAATAATAATTCAACTTTTTTAAATTTCAAAACAAAAAAAAATATTAAAAAAAATATTTTCTAATAATATTTTCTTTAACTTTTAACTTTAATTTTATCTCATCTCATATATGAAAACAAACGAGATTTAAAAGTTATCGCCGAAGTTCATTGGTACCTATATTTGAATATGCCCAAATTCTACCTATAATCAGTAATGTTTTTCGTCAACAAACTTAACCGCCAATTCGGGCCAAGATGTTGGAGGGAAAGATACCCACCCCCATTAGAGTTGAGTGTTACTTTCCATACATTTTTTAAGAAACTTTTGGTGGTAGAGGTCAATGTGGATAGGTAGGCTGAGGACAGGAGCTTCAACAACCACAAACTTTAGAAATTGGACACATTTCCGTTCATGAAGGGGATGGACTGCCCTACTCCTCTAATGGCTTTAAACGATTGTCCAATCCCACTTATCTGCAGGATGTTTTCGGGTGGGGTTGGGGGACAAGGGGGAAATCTAAAGCCAACAGCCAACTAGGCTACCGGATTTGGCCAAATTCTTCATAATTGAAAGACAACAACATAACATTACAAAACTCAAGACAGGTCCAAGAGTTGTTACAAATTTGCGTAAATTCATAAACCCTAATCTCTCTTTGAATCAATATGCTCCACTGAGGAACCATAATAGAAGAAAATTTAATCTGGCCTTTTATTGTCATAAAAGAGAAAGAGACCGTGGCATAAAACATGTCTTGGAAATGTACCAACCCAAAACAACTTGTCAAAGGGTAAGTTTTCATGACAAGTAGCCAAGCCTAGCTAAGTTCTTTAGCTGCAGCAATAACAGCTTCTGCAGTAAGACCAAACTCTTTGTATATTCTCCCTGCCGGGGCACTGGCCCCAAACCTGTCAATTCCTATTGCCTTACCTTTGCTTCCAATAATCTTCTCCCACCCGAATGTTGACCCAGCCTCGATGCTAACCCTAGCTGAGACAGCTGCTGGCAAAACACTTTCCTTGTAGGCATCGGATTGCTCATCAAAGAGCTCCCAAGAAACGAGGGAAACAACTCTAACAGCCTTCCCTTCCTTTCTCAGTTCCTCAGCCGCTTTGGCAGCAATTTCCAGTTCAGAACCAGTTCCGATCAAAATAACATCTGGCTTGTTACCTGAAGAATTGTCTGAAATAGTATAGCCACCCTTTTCAACTCCTTCCACAGAAGTTCCAGGAAGTTGGGGAAGCTTTTGCCGAGAGAGAGCAAGAATAGAGGGTCTCTTCTTGTTAAGGACTGCAACCTTGTATGCTCCTGCAGTCTCATTTCCATCTGCTGGACGGAGCATCAGAATATTGGGCATTGCCCGGAAACTTGCTAGGTGCTCTATTGGCTGATGGGTTGGGCCATCTTCTCCGAGTCCAATTGAATCATGAGTCATAACATAGATAACTCTAGCTTCACATAATGCAGAAATCCTGATAGCTGCTCTCATGTAGTCGGTGAAAACAAAGAAAGTAGCACAATATGGAATCAGCCCAGGGCTGTGTAAGGCAATGCCATTGCAAATGGCTCCCATTCCATGCTCTCTAACACCAAACCTAACATTGCGTTCTTCTGGCGTATTCTTTTGGAAGTCCCCAAACATCTTCAGCAATGTCATGTTGGAAGAAGCAAGGTCTGCACTGCCACCAAGAAGACCCGGGAGAACCTTTGCAAGGGCATTAAGACATTGCTGAGACAGATTTCTGGTGGCATCAGCGGGGCTGTCTGGAGTATATGTCTGGAGAATAGAAATGAAAAAATAATATATAAGATAACCTGCATAATCGATCTGTACTTCCAATATGGGCTAGTCTATGTGAATACCGAGTTACAAGATTACATATGCCAACACCAATATAAATGCTATGGTCTTTTTTTTTTTTTTTTTTTTTTTGTGAAAAGCAGAAGCTAATTATGTAATCAAATGTTGTGTAAAATACTCGCCAAAGGAACATCCATGCCCATTTTAGGATCATGTGACAGAAACAAGCAGGCAGGCCCCGAAAGAAGAGATCAAGAGTAACCAAAATGATCATTACTTACAGGAAGTGCTTTGTCCCAGCCAGCTGGTAGTTCACCATAGATGATAGATTTGAGCTCTGCCGCTTCCTCCTTGTACTTCTTCTCATATTCAGCAAACTTGGCATTCCATTGAGATTCGAGAGCAGCACCGTCAGGAACATGGCGACTCCAATGCCTGAGAAAGTCCAAAAAAATTTATTGATACCAAATTCCCCCCGTAGTATGACAAACAATGATATCTATATCCATGCGTCCTCACTTTTTAACCTCTTCAGGCACATGGAAAGGTTCATATGGCCATCCAAGGTTCTTCCTAGTAGCATCCACTTCCTTGGCACCTAGTGCACTTCCATGTACACTGTAAGAGTTTGCCTTGTTTGGAGACCCATAGCCAATTGTTGTAGTCACCTGAGAGCACGCAAATGAAAAACGAAGTCAAGCACATCAAACTCAAGACTCTTGGCCTTTCTTTTACAGAACTCAAATAAAGAATGACTTCAATGTATCCACTAGATAGTTGAAGCCTATATTCAGGATTTAGAGATTGCAAGTGAAGAAGGGTGTAAGAGCCAACAGAACCCTGCCTCAACTTCCACAAATACCCTTCCCATCAGATGGTATGAAGCAGAGCAACCTTAAGGCATAGTTGGTTGAACTTATCAAATAACTATGAACATGAAAACTAATATATCAGTGCATTGGTATATAAAGAAATGATCTCCTCTCTGTATCAATCCCAACTGCACTGCACCATAAGAATCAACATATCAGGAATTTCTAACCTTGATTAAAGTGGGCTTGTCTTTCACAGTCTTTGCTTCCTCAATGGCAGCGCGAATATCATCATAGCCAGTGTTTCCATTCTTCACCCAGATAATGTGCCACCCAAGGCCCTCAAAACGTTTGTCAACACTCTCAGTGAACGCAATTTCTGTGTCACCATCAATAGAAATGTGGTTGTCATCGTAGAAAGCAATCAACTTCCCAAGTCCCCAGTGCCCTGCTAGGGAACAAGCTTCATTTGAAATCCCCTCCATTTGGCAACCATCTCCCAGAATAACGTATCTAGAGAAAACAAACGCAGATACTTTTAAATCGAACAAGATAAGGCATTGTAACTTAAACTATATATGAAATGGAAAACAAAGAGTATTTACGTGTAATGGTCAACGATCTCATTGTCAGGCTTGTTGAAACGAGCAGCCAAGTGCTTCTCAGCAAGAGCCAAACCGACAGCATTGGCAATTCCCTGCCCAAGAGGACCTGCATAAAGTAAAAGAAAACAACAGAGATTAATTAAAAAGCGAGGAAGATGCTGTCATAATGACTAATAGAAAAATTGATCAATTAGCTAAAATTTGGAGAGAAGGATCTAACCAGTTGTGACTTCACAACCAGGTGTCTCAAAGTTCTCGGGGTGTCCAGGGGTTCTGCTTCCCCATTGACGGAAACTCTTCAGGTCTTCTTCCTGATAGTGGATCCCCAATATTTTCAATTCATACAGAATCAAATATTTATTCTTAAAAATATAATTAACAAAGGCTGTGTGTGTGAGTATGTGTACAAATGATAATATTCATAAAACCTTGTAACGTTTTGTCACGAAATCGACTTGCAATTATATTCATAAGACCTTAGTACCCGAATACACAGTGTATCAGAATCTTACTATTATCAAACCCAATCCAGAGAGACAGAGAGCGAGAGAAAAACACGCTTACAAAGGTAGCCCCAAAATCCTTCAAAAAAATATATCATACGTAATTTCCCGATGAAAACTCCCGATAGATCCTTTAAAAATTGAAAAATTCTTATAATCCACTATTCACCACCCCACACTCTATAAATAAAAACACCATACACCTACCACACCAAAAAATTATAGTTGCGGAGCGTGGGAGTGAATAGCAGCTGCTGCATAATATTCCTCTCAAAAATTAGAAACAAAGATTAGGTAATAATCACCTTGACACTATCGTAGCCAGCGAGGTGAAGCAGAGCGTACTGGAGCATGCAGCCGTGGCCGGCTGAGAGAACGAAGCGGTCACGGTTGAACCAATAGGGGTTCTTGGGGTTGTATCTCATGACTTCGTCATACAAGATATGGCCCATCGGGGCGCAGCCCATGGGAAGACCCGGGTGACCCGAGTTTGCCTTCTCAACAGCATCGATGGCCAGGAACCGGATCGTGTTGACAGACTTCTCCACCAAAGAGATATCGGTGGTCTTGTCGACAGTGGGGGTCTGGGCGACGGAGGCTCGTACCTGGAGGCTAGAGTCGGAGACTCGTCGTCGGCGGTGGTGGACTCCGGTCGATGACTTTGAGTGTGAGGATTTGAGGCCGGAGAAAGTAGGGATAGCGTGAATGGGGAGAGAGACCACGCGATCAGATGAGGATGGATTGGAGGCATGGTGGTGGGAAATGGCTCGGGCTAGGAGTGCCTGAGGCAGGGTCAGTGATGAAGTGGAAGCCATAACTCACAACCACAGAGAGAGAGAGAGAGAGAGAGAGAGAGAGACGGAGAGAGGGAGAGAGAGTAACAATTATAAATGGCTGATGGAGAGTCCGAGGTGTTCGATTTATCCGTGAGAGTTCGTGTATCTTCTCGTCTATACGTCAAAAAATCATGACGGGTAGAGAGAACTGACCGTTGGATTCAGAGTGGGAGACATCAGAGCCGTCGACTGTGGGTAGGAAATGCTCCGCCTTTCGTTTTTTTTTTTTTTTTTAATTTTTTTTTCGCTCCCTCTCTTTTTTCACCAATTTCTTTAATATGTCGCAGGAAATAAATTGTATAAATTCAAACCAATTCCTCAACAGAACCTTTTTAATCTAAAAAGTTGAAAAAAAAGAAGAATAGTATATGAGACTTAAATAGTTATATATATTTTTATTATTTATCTATTAAATAATTTGAACGTTTAAACGTATAATTTGTTTTTGATAAACTTTGAGAGACGTTGAATATAGATATATACATACATACAGGACAAAGAAGAATGATTTTATTTTTATAAACAAGCTGGTGATGACACATCCTCTATTATATGCAAATGTATCAGAATAACGTGTCCTCTAACTTACAAACAGAAACATTTACATAAGAATGTTAGAATATTAACTGCTTTGGAAGCACCGACTAATTATATATAGTCAGCATCTGATTCTACAACGGCTATCAGATCCTAGTGGTGGGTGGGTGGGTGGGTGCGTGAGATGTTGGTTGGAGCATAGGTTCTTTCGGAAGCCGCATACAAATATTGTACACAACCCATTCCACATTACTAAAAAAGGCTGGTTGATTTATGTATGGTCAGACAACGACAGATTAAGTTGTTGATTTGTACTTAATTTTACTGAATTTCTGATTTTTTATTTTATTTTATTTTATTAAATTTACCCCCAAAAATGGTGTTTAATCTAAATAAATATTGATATTCTTGATCAAATTGATTGATTTAGCATTTTTCAAGTGACTGCTATTAAAGATAATAAGAACCATATGAAAGAATAGTATTTCTCTTAGACTAAATGGCAGCATTGCGACAGATCAATGAACAGTGTGTATACTATATAGTTTACCTTTTTCTTTTTCTTTTTTTTAATTCTAATTTGAAATTAGATGCATGCATCCAGCAATGGCATGGATCGTCCAAATTTAAGGCGATCCGTTGCTGAAAAGTTGGTGGTGGGTCAAGAAGTTTGGTGGAGGGTTGGTTATATATATGGTTTGCTCTGTCACTCTGTGTTGAAGATTTGTTCCAAAAAATTGCAGAAGTTTGGTTAGGAAGGAAGAGAGGTCCTTTGCATTGTGGTTCAAACTTTGACCCAATAGTCACCCAGAAGTTTTAATGCTTCTTTACGCCACCTAAATTTAATTTGCAGAAGGAAAGCCACCAAACGAAGTAGCATCTGCAAAACTAAGACGAGTAACGAGACAGTCTTCAAAACACGTTCATTCTCATACAGGTTTCCGTTTCCCTCTCTAGCTGGCTAGAGCAGGAGCAGGTGGTCCGGTATACGGATAATAAATCTCGATAGTAACACTAAACAGCTAGCCTTCATGAGTATTGACCCTAGAAACTTTAAACTGTCATTGCTCATAACTCTTGAACATGGAGCTCGGGGATAAATTGCTTTCAAGATTTTCCTCCCAACAAATGAGTCTAGGGAGCCAGCTTTAATTGGGAAAATTGGAGATTTGAATGGTTACTAAGTTGATGTCATGCTTGAGAGCAAAACGATCCAATGTACATTTCACTTCTGCAACTTGAGGAATTCATGTTATAACATCTTTGTGGGAAATTTTTGCATACTACACTTTCATTCTACTCTTATCTCACTATGATGAGGTGGCATTGCGCATCAACGTACGAGTTTTTTTTTTAAATAGTAGATGATATAAGGATGATGGAAGGTGTTACATTTACAAAGTGTTATGAAAGTGTAGTGAGATAAGAGTAGAAGGAGCATCTAGCATTACTCACTTTCATATATGCTAACCATTCAGAAAATTACTTAGACATCCCACTTTACACCTGAGCAACTTGTTCTAAAGTGCTTCAATGATTTTTCAATAATTGCGTAGAAATCACCTACAGGAGCATATTTCAGCTCATTAAACCATGACCTTATTCCAGACTTCCAAATAAATCAATGAAATATAAACCGAATTATTATTATTATTATTTTTTGATAAGTAAGAAATAATATTATTGATATGAATGAAATAGGCCATGTACACAGGAAGTATACAGAAGAAATACTTCTGTATAAACCGAATTATTAACTGATATAAGTCTTTCAGTTCATTTCTAGTAGGATTTGCACCACAAACAACTCTAGATTTCCCTTCAAACAACTCTAGATTGACATTTAAGACAATGAACAAGTGAGCATGGAAATCAAAACAAAGGAAAGAGATACTATTTCAACAAAGGACGATCGAAGAAGTATTTTGTCTTTTACGGCCAAGCAAATCGAACAAACTGACAGCTGCCAAACGTGAGGCATATGGAAATATCAGCTTGATGTCAAGACTCAGATACTGTCTCGGTAAGAGAAGCATCAGCTGCAGAATTTTGATCTTCTAGTAGCTTCATTTGGCGTTCTGCATGTTCTCTTTCACAGGCAGTAATTCCCATGATGATATCAAGCATGGTACCAGTTGTGCCAAAGAACACAAGGGGTGCTAGAGATTTCCTTTTTATACCCACTGGAATTGCAAGTAAAGCCCCTGCTACTGAAAAAACCCATGTTCCCAGTGCGCTGCGAGCAATTGACATTCAGTAAAGCTCATTACATTCCAATTCAAAACAACACTTAAAAATAAATAAATAAATAAATAAGGGAATTGGATCTACTATGTGAGAGGGCAAAACAACAAAAATAAGACTGATATAAAGCAGGTTGGGCATGTGTCCGAGAATTAAACAGATTTACAACATCTCAAGAGCTTTAAAATAAAAATTTCGACAGAATTTCTAATTTTCTTCATTCCAATGTCATGCAAGGATGGAACAAGCAAAGCAATTGGAAAAAGACTTCAGTGGCGGTTTCTAGATGACTAATCTTGAGGGTTACTTATGGTTTTCAGGTTCGATTCATATAACTTAGATGTTCAAGATATACACATTTCATCTTATATTAATGACACACAGATCTATAATAAATTAATAATAAGCATACAAAAAAAAAAAAAAAGTCTATTATTATATTTATGTTCATATGCTCATCTGGGATGGATGACACAAAAATAAAAGTTGAACTCACTCGATGAGAAGAAACTGCAATAGAATCTTCGTTTATATACAGATTTAGGAAAGATCATGATGTAAATCCTTATAAACAGAACTGTGTAAAAACCCAACAAACAGCCAAAAACAAAATATTCCTTGATAAGTAACTACAACAAAAATTTCATCATATTTTCATCATTTTCAGGCTCTGAGAAAAACCCAAATAGTCTTTTTTTTTTTTTTTTTTTTTTATATGTAAAAACCCAAATAGTCTTATGAAACAGATAAGAAGAAAAAATGCGAAGGAAAAAATAAATAAAGGGAAGAAAAAGGGGAAAATATACTAACTTGGCCACTGAGCAGTCTTCAAGATGCTTGACATTCTCTTGGCCTACCATAGCTCACTCTTCGATCTGTTTCACTCTTTCATGAGATTAAAAAAATGATGAAGATGTATGGCATATGTAAACTTCTATGTGTGCATGTTTCAATTGCGATTTTCTATATATTTGAAGTCAGTGTTAAAAGCAAACAGAAGTTTGCGGTGAGGATTTTCTGTGTTCACACTCAAAACTCAAACAATCCAAAAAAGAACATACCAAGAAGTCGAGCGAGAGAAAGAGATTAGCGTCGTCGGTGGCTGAGGGGGAGGAGGCAACGCACGGCAATGGGAGACGGAGAACTGAGGAAGTTAAGGCTTATGTGCCACGATCGGTGTTTAGGATTTTGGATCGACAGAATAGTTTCCCAAAGAGCTCAATACACTAATTAGCACAGGAAAAAGGAAAAAGGAAAAATCAAAGTACTGAGAAGGGTTTTCGGAGGATTGGGCTGAAAATTGCATCGTTTGTTTTTGTGGTTGCGATGAGTTGAGATTAAAGTTAAAAAGTTGAATAAAATATTATTATATTATATTCTTTTAATATTATTTTTATTTTGAGATTTGAAAATTTTGAATTGTTTATTTTATTTTGTATGAAAATTTGAAAAAGTTGTAATAATTAGATAAGATGAATTGAGATAAACTGTAAAAACAAATGAGCCAATGCTTAGGTGAGAAAATGAGTTAATTCCACGTCAGTTAATTTTTCAAATTTAAGTTAGTGATCAAAACAGGGACCAAAATGATTGACCGGGAGATAGCCTCTGTGAATGATAAACATGTGTTAGAATATTAGTATTGGTCTATGTATATGCATATGTAAAATTACCTCTTTTGCATATCTACTTTGCCATTCAAGTAAAATTCCCACATTGACTTATGTATATTTGAGACAAAACAATAATAAATTATTATTATTTTATTATTATTATTATTATTATTTTGCTTAAATACAATTTCATAGCATCCAGTACATATATTAATACAATTTCATGCATCCAAATTTAGCAATTCCATATATAATAAAATACATCAAATTTATATATACCAAAAATGAATCCCATGTGCTCATAAACAGCACATATTAACATGTCACCTTAATACAAATTCCATGTATCAACTAGGTGATCTGCTAAATCAAGGTACTGTTCATCTTAATACAAATTCCATGTATCAAAATCAACTTGATATAAGTTCCATGTCAAGTTCCATGTCCAGAGCCGTCGCAAGTTTTCTCCAAGTTTAAGGTAAAAAGAAAAATTAGTTTTCTCCAAGTTTAACCAAAAGGTCAAAAAAAAAAAAAAAAAAAACTTCAATCACCAAGAACTTGAAAAGAATTTATTGAAAGGTGAAATGATCACAGATTTATGAAGATGACAGTGGCATGGGCAAACATTATAGCCCTTATTTCTGTTTTCAGTCAAACACAAAGTTGAAGACCCAGAACAAGATAAACGTCTCCTGTAGACAACAACAGATTTGTTTTCAATCTCATAGTTTTGGGGCAATAATCGAAACCATATGCATCATCGAAACCAGATGCACATGAGATTCACGCGAGCAAGAACAGAAAATTAGAAACAGAATCTAGCGAGCAAGAACAGAAAATCACGAGAAATGCATAGCCATAATCATCGAAACCAGAATAAAAAACCAAGAAACCCTTATCTAAAACCAGCATCATCGAAACCCTAATCTAAAACCAAGAAACCGAGAAGGAATGCAGCATCGAAACTGTGAAGAAACATAGGAAAGCTTTCATACCTGAAAATGCAACCGTGACGAGTCCAAAGCCGTCGCAAGCTCCGTTGACAGCCTTCGTGAGAGAGAGGTGCACGGGTTTGATCTTCCGTCTGGATTGTTCGAGACGAGAGAGGGATGGAGAAGAGGAAACCGTGTTTGGGTGGGGGGAGGGGGGGGGGGGGGAAATGCAACCGTGACGAGTCCAAAGCCGTCGCAAGCTCCGTTGACAACCGTCGTGAGAGAGAGGTGCACGGGTTTGATCTTCCGTCGGGATTGTTCGAGCCGAGAGAGGGATGGAGAAGAGGTAACCGTGTTTGGGGGGGAAGGGGAAGGGAGTGCAAATCGGGATGAAAATAATCCCGTTGGGGGGTTGTCGAGATAGAGAGAAAGGGAGGATAGGGAAAAGAGAGAGTCTACGCCCGCTCAAGTTGACACCTCCATTTGACTGCTGATCAAGTTTTTTTTTTTTTTTTTTTTACTTCATTTAAATTTAAAGATTAATTAAGATGAATTGTAAATAATAATAAAATTTATGAATTAAAATTAATAAATAATAATGAGATAAGTTGAAATAGATTGTGAATCCAAACGAGGTACACTTAAGGAAATGATTTTAAATGTATTAATATATTTTTTTTATTTTCTAAATATGTTAAAAAAATGTGAAAAAAAAAAAGAAAAAAAAAAATTTACGCTGGACGGCATGCCCAGCAGTCAAGATGGGGGGTGGCATAGTAGCCACACTCTAGAGAAAAAAAAATATTTTGGAGAGTGAATAGTTTATCTTCAAATTTACATAGATCCTGTTTATAACTATGTAAATATTTGGAGATGCATATGCATGCATAAGTTGATGGTATTTCTTTTTAATTAATTAATCATATCATTAACAACATATTTAGGAGTGGTTTAAATTCAGATATAAATTGAGATAGTTTGTAAATAGTAGAATAAAAGTTAAATTGCTTATTATATGTTATGTAAAAATTTAAAAAAAATTATAATGATGAGATAAAATGAGTTGAAATTAATTTTTAATTCAAACTAGGCCTTAATAATAACATATATTGTATATTATAACTATTATTTATTATCTATAATTGCATATTTTCTATTTATAATATCGTGTAACATATATACAATAACTTAATATTATAACTATATACTTATATCCTTGAATACAATGTGGCCGACTTCGCTGTGGAGGTGACATGACATTCCCATATACAATGTAGATCAGTCTAATTTATTCAACAAAATGGCTCACATTTATATATATATATATATATATATATATATATATATACACACACATATATACTAGTAAGGGCAAACACGTGCATTGCACGTGTGCCCAATTAAAAAAATATAACAAATCTTGTCAATTCACAATAAACAACAAAATGATAATTTAAATTCGTACAATTTCTTAATTTTAAATATTAATGGATAGAGTTTCATCTATATTTTAAAATTTTATTTTTGATCATAAAAAAATCACATATGTTATGTGCAAAATATTGATAACCATAACATAAAAATTTTACTATAAATGGACAAATTTATGTCTATATTTCCAGAATTTTTTTCTTGTTTACAATACATATTATACACATGATTTGCATAATGTTTATAACTATAATACAATGACTTATAAGAACTAAGTCACAACTTTGAAATATATGTGGCTAACTTTTATAATCATCGAGTATCTCAATTTAGGTATCAAAGCAGTTGAATGGGTTTTACTCCTGATCTTCGTTATCCTTATTCACACCAGAGTTTAATAGGTTTTGCTCTTGGAATAGACGAAATGAAATAAGATATGAATAACGATTTAGTTATAGTGGTAGATGTAGAATTAGGATTTTATTTTAATCAAAACGGCGACATTCTTCAAATGAGATGAGAAGTGTTATACGACTTTGTGTTGAAAACGACACCATTTTGTAATTTGGGTGATTAGGCTTTATGGCTGATTTCAGGCATGGGTAAATTAGATTGACTTTTCTTTTTTCTCTTTGGGCTTCAAACACAATTTTGTAAAACACAATAAAAAAATATAGTTATGAAATGTAATAGATGGTAATATCCGACAAATTTACATGTATGATAATAAATTAAATTTTACTTGGCTACTTGTCAATTCACAATGAAAAAAAATGAAATTTTAAATATATATAAATTCCTGAATTTAACTATATATAGACAGTTTCATATATATTTTAACATTTTATCTCTGATCATAAAAAAGATCATACATGTTATCTGAAAAATAGTCATAACTATAACATAACAATTTTTACAAATACATTTATAACTACACATAAGTACTTTGTACCTATATATTACAATGATTTAAACTTTTGGAAAGAAGTTTTAAAACAATCAATCTATTCTTTTAGGCACATTAGGGTGCAAATTTGTCTTGTTGTTTTCCTATAAAAAAACAAAATAATAAAATAATTGAGGATAGCATATCAAATAGATGTAAGAAGAAATGCAAGAAGTTGATAATTTATAATTTACCTGAAGTCCCGAACAAAATTCTGACATCTTCTCAAAACTGAATCCCTCTTCATATAGATAATTAACTTGTAGAATAATTTTTTTTAGTATTTATTGGTAAAAAGGGAAACAAATGAAGGAAATATTTTTTAATAAAAGATAGTTATGAATAAACCTGATCGCTCAATATTAGGGTAGATGCAATTATGTTGTCAGAACATAAATCTTGTTGATGAAGCATTGAAGTTTCAGAAGAATTAACATTCGAAAACGAATCAATCTCTTTTATACAAATGACTTTATTGTCGTTTGAACAAGAAGAGAGTATGCTGAGACTGTATTTGCGTTTGAATTTTATTATTTCAAATTTTTTTCGACTCGGCATATCTCTTTATTTATTTTTGACGGACCTCCTATTTTTTCTCATCTGATTGGGCAGCATACCAACTTTTTTTTATTGGATTTTTTGCACGTTTTTCAAGGTTTATTCATAGAAGTAGTTAGATAAAAATGAAAATAAATGATGTTAATAATGTTTAAATATATTTTTGCATTTAACAATATCGTCTTACCAATCGACATAAAGTTGTAAAAGGTTCTAAATCCTGCGCCAATCTCAGAATGTAATCTAAAAAACATTTGACAACATATCAAAGATATGAGTATATATGTATACATAAAGCAGAGAAATAAAAATTTATATTTTTTAAAACATTCATCTATATTTAAAATATAAAAAAATGCTATCCAATCACAAGATATGTCTAATATTCAAATCAAATAAACTAATATAATAATAAACTATTTACACTTAAAAATCTAAAGAAGCATACGACAAATATTGAGTAATTTTAATTAATAATCACAATTTCATATATTTGTAAAATGTCTAACACAAATCATTAAATGAAAATGATTAATAAGATAAAGATACAATATATATTTAAAAAAACAAAATAAAATGTTGTACATCATTATTTTGCTTTTTTTTAATTAAAAAAAAAGTTGAACAGAATTTTTATAAAAATGTCATAGTGTATGGAGGAAAAAAAAAAAAAACCACAAGAATGCAACCCACTTTCCCTTCCTAAACTAAAATGCATACGATGTTGTTTTCTAAGAACAAACCCTAGGTTTTTCCCTCCTCCCCTATAAATTCATCTCCACGGACCCATAGTCCCTTTTCAGACCGTTCTTTGTTCTACCTCTCCAAGCTTTTCTCTTCCCTTCTCTTTTTTCCCTCTTATCTCTCGTTTTGCCTGCACGGGGCTACACTATCACTGCTCTTCTCTCTTGTTGTCACTACATTTCTCTCTTCTTTCGATATATTTCTTCTTTTTTCTCCTTCGATTGAGCACCATACTAATATTATTTTATGGTGTTATTTTCATATTCTTCAAAATTTAATTTTAAAGAATGTTAGATAGAAATTAATGAGAAAAGTTTTAATAAAAATTGAATTCTTTTTAAATAAAATCAGCCTACCAGTTGACATTTTTACAACGAGATAAGAATGTCGCAGCAATTTCAGAAACTAACAAGAAATGAATAACAATCTGTCAAATGTGCAGACATACAAGTACAAAAGAAAGATTTTGAAAAATAAATAATATTACAATTATCTATATTTAAAACATAAATAAATATCATCCAATCAATAAAATATGCTTAATATAAAAATCAAATTAATTATTATAATATTGAACTATTTACAATTAAAAATCTTAACACATATGCAACAAATAATGAGCAATTCTAATTAATAATCACAATTCCATATATTTGCAAAATGCCTCATACAAATAAATGCATTAAATATTATAAAATATAGACAATAACATCTATTTGTATGAACAATAATAAAACGTACCTCGAGATAGGGGCAAATAAAAGATCAGTGGAAATAGAGCCGATTAGCGAATAAGAAGACAAGCACAAAGTCACAAAACCAAAATCTCTGTTGTAAAGAAATATATTATATAAGATGATGTAATCATTTTAATAATATAATGTTATTTGTTAAATAAAGCTATACTAACATATTAGAATATAATCTGTTAATATTTTTTTTATTCGAATTCTATGAACAACTATCATACAATATAAACAAAAATAACTATATAATACGAATACAATTTGTGAGATTGCAAATAAAAGTTGTTTAATATCCTAATTTTTTTTGTTTATTTATATATTTTTTTCTATACTTTTCAACTTGGCCCATGTTCATATGTGAGAAGAATATTGAGGAGTAAAAACGACACCGTTTGAAGGGACAAGAAACCCTAAATCCACCCGACACTATAAATAGCACGCTACAACCGCAGCGCCTCATTTCCCTTGCTTCCAGAGCTTTCTTCGCTCTATTCCTCTCCCTCTTCGTCTCTCTCTCTTCAACTCTTCTCATTTCTTCCTTCCCATATGTACCGTCTCTCTTCTTCCACGTTGTTCTCAACAACAAAGCACAAATTTCTCTGTGTATTCTATTTCTTCGCACATTTCTTTCAAACTTCGCGAATATGAGATTTTTCAAATTTGTAGAAAAAATCTCTACTTGCGTCTGACATGTAATGGTTTGGTATTTCTTGTTTCTTTAATCTATTTCTGTTACCATTTATTTAGATTTTTACTTTTTTCGGTTGATGTACATTTCTCTTTCTATTGTTCTTATTTTCGTAAAGATCCGAACAAACCTTCATACACTTGAAGAGACCATGTTCAGATTTGCTGGTTTTTTTTTTTTTGGCTTCTGGATTGATATTTATTTCTTGTTTCTGAAATCGTCTGAAAATATCTCTTTGATGAATTTGTTTATTTATTTTTTAGATCTATTGTTCGAATTTATTTTTATTTATCTTTAAAAACTTTAGAGATCTGGACTTTCTAGTCTAGATCTGCGAAGTTTTAGTTCAGATTTGTTAGACACACTTAGATTATTTTTCACTTATTTTTCATATTTCTTATTGCTATTGTTTTTATTTCATCTGTGTTTTGTTTTTACCCATCTAAAGAATTGTAGACAGTTCAGTATAAATTTTTGAATTTTTTATTCAAATGTGATGTACTATATATATTTTTTAATGTTTTCTTTATTTTTTAGGTCTAATTTTTTTTTTGTTTCTATTACATCAGTGAAATTTTAGTTCAGATTATTTTTTTGCTCATCTTTATAAACTCTATTATATCTAGACATTTTATTATGGGTTTGAAGAATTTTGATTGGCATTTGTATATAAAGTTTGATTCTTTTCTATTTTATTTGTTCTGCAGAGTCATAATTTTTATAATCTCTTTTGAACTTGGACATGTCTTGACATAGTTTTGTCTCAGATCCCTTGGTTTATTTCTTACTACATGTGTATGTACTATTTCATGGAAGCGTAGGAAAATTCATACATTTTCGGTAAATGTACTTTTTTCTTTGTAATTGGTTTTATTTTGCCTGAAGAGGATGTGTTCTAATCTGCGATGTTCATTTTTCTATAAATCTAAACAAATATTCACATGTTTGACTTTGTTTTGGTTGGATTCTCTTCTTTTGTGAATCTGTACATTAATAAATGGATTTTGGTTTCTGTTGGTTCTTTTTCATTAGAACAGATACTCAGATGCTTATTTTTTGTTTCTGTTTGATCTTTGTTTTATTTGTTTTTCCTCTATTGTGAATCTGTACATAAATGAATATATGTTCGTTTCTATTTTTTATTTTTCCCTACACATCTCTGCACATCTTTACATATCAGATTTCTTCTTAGGTAAGAGCATCTTTCTTAGTCATATTTTTTTCTTTTTATTTGTTTGCACAACTTCAAATACTATGCGCATCTATTTATTTAGATTTATTTCTATTATGTTACCAATTTATTTTGTATAATATTGTTTGTTTGTCAGATGAACATATTTATTTCTATTTAGTTCTCTACACAGCTGCAAATACTATGTACATCTATTTATTTTTTTATTTTTATTTTTTGACACTAATTTTTTCCTGACATATATGTGTATGTATTATTTGATGCATGCATAGAAATTATTGGAGGCAAGAAATTTGAAAATATCAAATCCATAAATGTTTAACATTTCTATTAATAGAAGCATATTTAACTGAGTATAAAAGTAAACACAAGCATACATAATTTATCCCAAGAAACTCACAAATGAAAGAGCGGAGTTGATAGAATTTAGAACTCAGAAGGCAGAAGTTAGATTTGTGATTTTATCAGATTGCAAACAGTAGGAAATATAAAAATCGCAATTGCTTTTATACCTAAGTACAGACGGTGGATGCGGTGTAAAAAAAGTAAGTACATTATCTAATAGTAGTTGTCTAAGCGGTGGGAAATTTTAAAATTAAAAAATTGAAAAGTTTAATCGGTAAACAACAACAAAAAAGAAGGGGAAAAAATTTTAGAAACGGTAAAGAAATGTAAAGAAACCGAAAATCTGATAAATATGAAGGAAAAAGAAGCGGTCTGATAAATATGAAGGAAAATAAAGCGGTCAAAGAGGTGTGGAATATGAAAGAGTGATCTTGAATCTAATAAAGTTGCAGACAAAAGAAAGGTAGAAAACGGTAGAACAAAAATTGGAGAAAAAATATCGGTTGAGATTTAGAATCTGATAAAGATGGAAAATAAATATTTCGAGAAAGTCGTGGAAAACAAAATAAAATGAATGACGGAAACTCGAGGAAAAATAGAGATAAAATCGTAAATTCAATTAGAATGGAATCAGAGACATAATCGAGAAACAACTACCAAATGAGAAGATAAAATGAACGTACATATCGATGGGAATTTAGTAACAACAGTAGGGATAAAAATGGAAACGAAATATATAGACGGCAGAAGGATAAAATTGTGAAAATGACAAAAGAAGATAACAAAAGTCGGAAAACAAATACAAAACTAAGGTCAAAAATGGAAAAAAAAAAGATTGACGAAAATTGTTGACATTGGCGCTTATTATATATAAGATACACACACATACATATATATATATATACACATTTATTGAATTATCAGTTTCAAAAATTTCACAGGCTCTTGAGCAAATCTTTAGATCTTGTAGTAGACCCAACATTTCCATATTATTAAAAACAAGGAAGAAATAAAGAGATCCAAGAATTTTGATATTCTTTCAACACATAGGCTTAAAATTAAAGACAAAATATTCTTTGAGAGAAATTAAGTCTAAATTAGAAAACCAATCATCTTTAAAACTGAGAATAAAGAAATCATCCAAGAATCTGGACAGCTCTATCAATCGACGAGCCATTAGAAGAAAGACAAGCATTTGTGATGAATTATTTGCAATGAAAACAACTTTATTTTGATAAGAAATAGTCATAATTTTCACAGAAAATAACTGACTACAATTAAACAGTTTTCTTATAATAAGCATTTGATCATGAACAGCAATAACCCTCGCATGCAACAATGATCAAAACTATATATAGATAAAGATTAGAGTGTATATATATATATATATATTATATATATATATATATATATAATAGGAGGAAGCTAATTAAGCAAACAAAATCAGAAAGACGTCGAGCTGGAGCCCTCGGGCCTCAACCTTGAATATGGCGATCGATCGGCAGTACTGAGAGAAACGGATGAAAGAGAATGGCCATTCTGTGGGACGACAGTTGATGTGTGCCAGTGCGACAAGGGTTACAGCTAAATAGTTATGAAGTTTCTGGGGTATATGTAATATTGTTTAACGAGCTCGACCGTTGGTCGCCGCGGCTTCCCATGCATTGTCGTTATTTTTCTTACGCTAAAAAATTTAATATGAACATTCTTTTATCTACATTAAAAGATATCTCGAAAACTTTTAATTTCTGAACTAGATCGTGATCATTGATTTGGACGTTTGGGACTTGGGAGTGGATGACTCATGACGCAGTAGGCCAATGCGACAGAAGTGCTGGTCAGGTCAGTTTCCACTTTTCACCGTGGACTTTGCAACCATCGTCAATGGTTTTAATTGTAATTTCTTCCTTTTAGAATCGAAGGCTTCTAACCCCGGCCAACTCCTGCAGAAATTAGTCTCGACTCACCCTCGGTTGCTCTTTCACTCTCAAGCTCCGAGGTACAAACGTTGTCCCTCTTTTGATCACCCAGTTTGTAAATAATAATAAAATTCTGTCTCCATCTGGATGCTTATAAGGATAAAAGCTCAGAGGAACTGTGTTGCCTTGGCTTTTGATAAAGACTGCTGATCCAACCCCACTTCAAATTACCTTCAATTATATATCTGACTTCTACCATTTCTTCTGGCATTTTTTATTTTTTTTGTTTTTTATTCTTTCTGCGTTCATTTTCTAATCGAAGAGATTGGAACACCGAAACAGTACTGGAGTTTGAGATTTGCAGTCAGTGAAGCTGGATAATGATTTTGTTGCTTGGATAATGATTAGTTTATAATGGGAGGAAATGTTGAAATAGAACATTTTTTCGAGATTTGAGCAATATTTGGTTTAAATTGAAAACTTTTTTGTGAAATTTTGAAAAAAAAAAAAAAATCTGTGTAATCAAACATGAGCAGAGATATTTTTGATTGACTTTATTTAGTTTGTAATTCATGTCTATTTCCTTATCAAGAAAGAACTTGCTATAAGTTGACATGTCATGCCATCTCCAGAGTATATTTAGGTTCTGATCTAATGGTTATCGGTTTAACGTTAACTTCTTTGCTTTCGCAATAAGTTTTTGTTTGAATAATCTCTTCACAGACATGTCAACCATAGGGCAGAGAGGAATTCAATGCTTGCGCAAACTAAATGCTGCAAATGTCCCGGCCACTTTGCTAGAAAAGGGCCAAGATCGTGTTATTGATGCTTCCCTTGCCCTTACTCGTGAGAGTGCAAAGTTTAAGGTACATGTTAATTTCCCTGATCAGTGAAGCTCTTGTCTTTTTGTTACAAACATTATTAAGGTTGCGTTTGAATGTTAAACTGAGTTGAGTTGAGATGATAAAATATTATTAGAATATTATTTTTTTAATATTATTATTATTTTGTGATTTGAAAAAATTGAATTGTTTATTATATTTTATATTGAATTTTAAAAAAATTGTAATGATAAGTTGAGATAAGTTTGATAACCAAAAGTTGGATTGTTTACTAACTGTTTTGTCTTGGGTGTCTCTCTCTATATACATCCCTTATATATATATATATATATATATATTTTTTTTTTTTAATTTTGAATGATATATCCCTTATATCTTAAAAGTAGCTATTATTTTTGTCTTTTGTGTGGACATCACTAATTTTAAAAAAGAATTTCTCCCAGCTAGTCAAACATGTCTAGCACGTTGCTCCACTGCTAGTGTATGTGTGTGTATATATATATATATATATATATATATATGCGCATATATATACTAGTGATGTATATGAAAATTCTCTACTTATGAGCCTTGTACAAAGTTAGAATCTCAGAAAGTTTAATGTCGGTATTGCTTAGGGAGAGCTCGTTCGTGCTGTAGGAGGCGTTGCTGCATCGTCAGCTCTTCTTGGAGTTCCTCTAGGACATAACTCGTCATTTCTTCAGGGCCTGCATTTGCACCTCCTCGCATAAGAGAAGCCATCTGGTGTGGTAGCACAAACTCAACTACCGACGAAGGTACGACTTGCATGGAACATGTATCCCTAATTGATGCTGATGAACGTTAATGGTGCTGTTTTTATTGTTTTGAGTTGTTGATTCATGTTCTCCAGAAATCTCTCTCTATATCACAGGATGGGGTTAAGATCTGATGTTTTGTGAATATTTCCTGCTTGGCTTATAACTTCACTTGAGAGTACATGTAATAAACTATGACATTGATACTGGAAAATGCAGGGAAAGAATTAAGTGACCCACGAATCCTAACTGATGTTGGAGATGTCCCAATTCAAGAAATTCGAGATTGTGGTGTCGATGATGACAGATTGATGAATGTCATTAGTGAGTCTGTTAAGCTAGTTATGGATGAGGTGAGTTATCCTTTTGATCTAGCCATAAGGTTCCATTTCAATCAGTTATGACGTTATTGATAAGAGATTCTGTGTTAACATCTAAGAAATTTCCTCCGGTAAACTGATATGTAAAGTGCAGAGTGTGAAACACCTAATATTTTCGGGACGAAAAGTTTATGAAAACCGTAGAAGGCGAGGGAGGTAAACTGATATTTTTCCACTTGATATGGTGCTTGTTTTACAAATTCTTGTTTTGGCCAAATAGATCTGTTTCCACGAATGCTTCATTGGTTAAGTCTGTGTTGATAAAATGTTTGAAGCGTTTGGCCTTGATCTTACTGACAAAGCATTATCTATTGGCAGCTACCTTTTAGTTTGTATAGGTGAACCCCAATCTTTATGACATCGATACTACTCTTTCAGGATCCACTGCGCCCATTAGTTCTAGGTGGTGATCACTCAACATCTTTTCCTGTTGTCAGAGCTGTCTCTGAGAAACTCGGGGTCCTGTAGATATTCTTCATCTTGATGGCCACCCGGATCTCTATCATGCCTTTGAAGGAAATAAGTATTCACATGCTTCTTCTTTTGCCCGAATCATGGAGGGTGATTTTACGCGGAGGCTTTTGCAGGTAAACTTAACTTTTATCATTCGTTATCATAATTTATATTGACCCAAATACCTATTTGAGTGGTTTGATTTGACATCCTGATTTTCAAGGCCATAACTTTCTTGCACATGACTTTGTCAAAACTGGTCCTCTAGTTAATGTGTCAAATGACATGCCTAGTGTAGCTCAGATATTGACGTAGTCATCTGCAAGTATTGGCATCTGCAGCTGAAAATTGAGATTAATCAAATCAAATGCAAGAACTGATCAATAAGACGGATGTAGCTAGGCCCTTTGTCTCAATGAGAACATAAAAATCAAATCATGTTCCAGACTCCCTGTTCTGCAGAACCTTATCAAATGGAAAACCAAGCAATGGCATCCCAAATTTCTCAAATGGTCTCGACTCCAAGTAAAATCATCAAAGGACACGCCTCATTTTCTTGGGTGCGATTAGTTGTTGGCTGTGTTACTAGTCCTGGAATCTGATAATCATCAAAGGAGATATAGCCTTTGAATATCAGTGACAAGGGATTAAAAACGTAGTGAGTAATAAGGAACAATGATTGTTAAGATTGCCTCATACCGGATGGCTGCTGTGCTGATTAAGAAAAATAAAAAACTGCAGCATTAAGACCTTATCATTAACACTTAGTGTCCTTGACTGTTGATTTATACAAGATTCTCTGGAAGATCTCATTGGCAAACGTCTGCATCCGGTCAAATTCCCCCATGTCTGAATGCAATCTGCTATTTTGGCGTGAACAAGCCAAAAGATTTGGAGTGGAGCAATTTGAAATGCGAGCCTTTTCAAGAGATCGCCACCTTTTGCAAAATCTGGTCTCTCTCTGCCTCCGCTTATCTTTTTTTTCTTTTCTCCTGATTTGATTAAATATACATTCTATGTTAATTTTTGAAAAATATAAAATCCTATAAATTGACAATGTAGATATGAACTATGAAAAGTCGGGATTTTTGCCTTGCAGCAGTCATCTATGCACGTTAATGCAGATAGGTGTCTTGTGAAAATGTCATTAAAATCCTATTGCAGATAAGTTGTCTTGTGAAAGCCTAAACCGCTACATAAATCCTGTTAGAGCCCTGAATTTTATATTACATGTATCTTTCATAGAAAATAGACATTCCTATCTCATCACAACATTTCATATAATTAAAGTTATTTATATGGAAAATACTTTAGCGAATTATATAAAAGTAAATTTATAAACTGATGTGACTTGATATAGTACGTCAGTTTATAAAATTATTTTTATTATAAAGTAGATCTAACAAATTCTATGAAGCCACATCAATTTGTGAATTTATTTGTAGAATATGACGTGTCGAGACAACCTAATAATTACCTTCCATTTTAAGTGTCTACTTTGTCGTTGGACAGAAACTAGGGGAAGGTGTCGAAGGAGTGTACATCTCCATAGATGTGGACTGTCTTGATCCTGCATTTGCTCCAGGTGTGTCTCATATTGAGCCAGGGGGTCTTTCGTTCCGTGATGTTCTCGACATCCTCCAGAGTCTCCACGGCAACGTTGTTGCTGCAGATGTGGTCGAATTCAACCCTCAGCGCGACACTGTTGATGGTATGACTGCCATGGTTGCTGCCAAGCTGGTCAGAGAACTCACTGCCAAGATCTAAAAATTATAATAAAAACCCTGTTTTCCTTTCAACAGTAATTTAACATTCTCCCATGGCCCTGCAATTTAAATGCTTTCCAGCATACCAAACATTATTTAATCCTTTGATTTCAGAAAAAAAACAGGGTTTATTTGTCCGGATTTGCGTTAAAACCAGTAATGATATTGTTGCACGTTCTACTTCATCTCCAGCCGAAAGGAAAAGCAGACAAACCTTGAGAAAATGACAGTAAAATTAACGATTCACATATTGATAATTAGAAGGCAATAGGAATGCTGTTTCCAGCTTGAGGGTATAATCTTTTTTTTCTCTCTCCTTTTTCTACTTTTCATTAATGGTGCAGACTAAGTAATGATGTGCAATCATGACATATGATGGTGTTTTCGGTACGAAAAATGATAAACACACAACACTTTATACGGTACTTTATATAAAAATATTTTAAAAAAATAAATATTTTTGTAAAATACTTATAAAACTAACATCATTTTATAAAAATATCTTTATTTTATAATGTATTATATAAAATATTGTATGTTTATCACTACTCATACATAACTCTTTCTTTATCCAAAATATATAAAAGGCGATTTTGTTGAGGATTTAAGGAACATACATATATTTATTATGTTTATAGGAATAAAATCTAAATCATCTCCAAATAAGTATATTAATTTCGAAAATAATATACTTATTTGTGTGTGTATAATTTCGGTATATTATTTTCGAAATTAATTTACAGAACTTCTAATTAATGTGTGTGTATATAATACACACAAGTGATTCAAGTCTCGAAAATTAGATTTTTAGTTTATAAATATATGAGAAACATGTATTCTTCCAAAATAATTTAATAGATTGATTTAAAGAAAATTCTTCCGATCCAGCTTAAAAAGAGAAAATTCTTTTCCCATACCAATATGTTTTAAAAAAATTATACCTTATGAAATAAAATATTTCCATGGATTTTCTTATTTTATTATTTGTTTTGAGTTTGTCACTTTTCCAGGCAGTATATTCGAAAATGAAAAATATATATATATATATATATATATATTTTTTTTCTCTGAGTTATGAAAATCTTATATAATTTTTTTGAAAGAAAATAAGTCCTGTAAATTGTAATCATAAACTGATAAACATAAAAAGTGTACTGTAAAGAAATGGAATGAAGTATAATAATAAGAAAGAAAGAGAAAAAGGAAAAGGAATAATCGCATACTTTCCCTTTAGTTTTAGGGTTTACATAAATTACATTTGTCAGAGAGAGGCTAAACATTGAAGGAGCTTTCACCCCTGCAGCCCTGCTGTTGTCTTTACTTTGGCGAGATATCCGACTAGGTAAAATATCAACTTCAAATCCCCCGTCTGTTATCCAGTAGAAATGATCTAAAAATCGACTATTTTTGCATTGAAAATTTTCGTTAGGCTCGATTGAAAAATGTAGTCTTTGTCGATTCGAATCTTATTTTTTTTCAAAAAAAAAAAAAAGGGATTTCTCGTTTCTTCTTCTAGCACATTCTTGGAAGACAAACGGATGAATTATCGCTTTGTTCCTATTCATATCAGCTGCTGTGGAAAGAATGGAATTTGAGAATGATTTTACACAATAAATTCGTGTATATGCTGCAAATCATTGAATTATATGTTTTCTTTATTTATTTGTTCGCTAAATTTCAGGTTAAAGGGTAGTATGCTTGCTAAGAAATTCTATGCCTCGTTTGCGGTCTTTATAGGTAGGCAGCTCAGCCCTTTTATCTTTCCTTCTGCAGTATAATTTAGCTAGTTTACTGGATTTTGTATCGTACTTACAAAAGTGAATGATAATGGAGAGTTTAAAGTGATATGTAATGGAGAGTTTTTGGCGTAGTGGGTACCTACATAAGATACGATTTTACTTGTGATTTCGGTAAAAGATTTTATCTATTACCTGTGGTTGATGTTCATTTGTCTAAAAGGTTTTGCATTTATATTTTAAAGTTTTACGAACTTCATTGTTTCCTTTGATGGCATTCAAAGCCAGTCTAAGGTTACTCCTGAGCTCCAGAAAAGGATCAGGATTAGTAAGAAGCAGCCTTCTTTAGCCATATTTAAAACAAAGCGTTGCTTTATGTAAATAGTTTTGAAATGATTTTCATGTGGCTGCACTCAAACAAACTATTGGTCTGCAATGTAGCCACCTAATCCACATGACATGGCTGCTACATAAGTATGCATCAGCCGTGCCCTCATATTTGGAAGAACTGCTTTGCTTTTGTTTTATAACTTTCTTGGCTTTCAACAGGTGCCAATAACACTTCTGTGGGAATTTGCAGGTTGTACGTTGGTGTTCTCTCCAAAGGAAACCTAAAAAATTAGCCCATCATTGGAAGTCGCTATGCTACCCACTGGGGCAAAAGATTCCCAACTCCGTGAGAGCAACAGCCAGAAGGTCCACCCACAACCTATGGAAGAGGCCATGAATCAGAATCCCGAAGCTGTGGAGGCCCTGATATCCAAGATTTTTACCAACATTTCCTCCTTGAAATCAGCTTACATACAACTGCAAGCTGCTCATACTCCCTATGACCCTGATAAGATTCAAGCTGCTGATAGACTTGTAATTTCTGAGCTGAAGAACCTATCTGAACTCAAGCACTTTTACAGGGAAAAAAACCCCAAGCCAGTATGTGTTGCCCCACAGGACTCCCGCTTAGCTGCAGAGATCCAGGAACAACAGAGCCTGCTGAAAACCTATGAGGTTATGGTAAAGAAATTTCAGTCTGAAATTCAGAATAAAGATTCTGAGGTTCTTCAGTTGCAGCATCAGATTGATGAGGCGAACCAGAGGCGGGCGAAACTGGAGAAGAATCTTAAGCTCAGGGGCTTGTCAACAAAAGAATCAGAAGGTTCCTCAGATGAAAATGGATTTTTGCCTGTAGATTTATCCCCTGACCTGTTTACATCTGCTGTAGAAGCTACTTTCAAAGCCATTCACGATTTTTCTAAGCCATTGATCAACATGATGAAAGCAGCTGGGTGGGATCTTGATGCTGCTGCAAACTCAATTGACCCTAATGTCATTTATGCAAAAAGAGCTCATAAAAAATATGCATTTGAATCCCATATATGCCAAAGAATGTTCAGTGGGTTTCAGCAAGCAAGCTTCTCTGTCAAATCGGACGATCTCACGGTCACTAAAGACAGCTTCTTCCACCAATTTCTTTCTCTAAAGGAGATGGATCCATTGGACATGCTAGGCCAAAATCCAGATTCCATTTTTGGGAAATTTTGCAGGAGCAAGTACCTAGTGGTAGTTCACCCAAAGATGGAGGTTTCGTTCTTTGGAAATTTAGATCAGAGAAATTATTTAATGGGGGTGGGCATCCAAGGACTCCGTTTTACCAGGCTTTCCTAAAACTTTCGAAGTCAGTCTGGCTTTTGCATAGGCTGGCTTATTCATTTGATCCCAATGTTAAGGTCTTTCAGGTTAAGAGAGGGACCGAGTTCTCGGACGTTTATATGGAAAGTGTTGTGAAGAATTTGGTCATGGATGACGGTGATCAAAAGCCAAAGGTTGGGCTAATGGTTATGCCTGGTTTCTGGATTGGGGGCAGTGTGATTCAGAGTCAAGTTTATCTCTCGGGCATGAGGGTTGCTGAATGACTTGGCATGTATATGCAAATCTCTGTCCAGATGTGTAAGCGATGTGTTTGATATTGTCTGTGTGTTGCTTTTCCTATATTATATTGTGTTTGTGTGTGTATCTTCTGCAATTGTAATAACTGATTAGTAGATGGGAATGAGCTGTTAATTTCCTGCGTGCATGATAGTTTTGGCAGATTCACAACTCGTTTCGCAGATTCACGCCTAAATGGAAAATTGGAAGAAGAGTGTGTTGATGAACATCGTGTCATACTTGTTGCAGTTGCATTGACCATAGCCAGTGTATGATTTAGAAGGTGATTTTACATTAGTTGGTATGTATTGCAAACTGCTTCTGTACGAGTCAATGGTTTCACCTAGGTGAACTGTGGTGACTATTTAGGTGCAAAAACATATTTGCCTGTAACAACGAACTACTTGTATAAATAGATTGAGATTTGATCTTATTAATTTACATTTTGTTTGGTCCGACGTAAGAACAAGTTCATGACATAATATAATAGTAATTATTAGTTTTTCTTTCAATGTTAAGCTATATCTGCCGCCCCATCCTAGCTAATCCAACCAGATTAACAGGCACGATCTCAGAGGTTATTGCAATATCTTTTTTTTTAATGGATATTAATGTGGTTGATTTTGAATAGTTTAATTGCACAAACGGAAAAGTGGACCTTAGGTATTTTGTGTTAGAAGATCACTCTTTAGTCTTTGCCCCCACGTTATTAAGGAGTTTGCCACCAATTGCCATGTATAACTTCAAACGGGATATCGTTGAAATTTTATTATAGTTCTCTAGAACCTCCTAACTTAAACCCAATAACTTCCTTTATTTTATTTTTTCCTTTCGTTAGAGAAATACGAATACCATACATTATCGTTTCATTATGAATTATCGTTTCAATTTTTATTTTTTATTTATTTATTTTATTATCGATGATAAGAAATTTTTGTATTATTTATTTATTTGCAAATTATTTGATGACAGACTAAAAGATGATAAATAATGGGAAATGACTGAGGAGATCGATCTATGACTAAAAAACTACAAAAATGTTTCCTTTATTGCACCTTGAATTTCGGAATTTGTTCGCCTGATGTTCGTGGTTATCTTATTAAGCTAGAAAGTCGGACACCGAAACGTAAAACACAGACATTGACCTGCATTTCCCACGTGCTTTGTCCATGAAACACTGCATATATATACTAGATAAGGGTGGATATTGACCCACTTGGGGTTAGTCCAGCTAATTTTTATTAAGGCAGATCTGTTACTTCTATCTTAGGATCCCAAGATTCTAAGCAATGCGTACTTGATCATGCTAATCTGTTTTAATTTGACCGACCAGATGCAAATGGAATAGCGCTAATTTTTTTGGGACCATTATTTATTTGTGAGTAATGCACGTAAATTGCACGTTAATTAATTAAATATATGTACACCATGTTACAACAATCTCTATATAATTAGCTTCCAAATCCATGTCACTTCCTCCAATTAAAGTCTTTTGAATTTGATATAGTTCTTATCACATTTGCCATCAACTGGCAACTACAATGGCCAGACTAGGCCTTTCTTTGCTGCTCAAGCTTTTATGCAGTCTCCTTTTCATATCAACCATGGCAAAACCAGCCTTTGCAAGACGTTCCCGATCAAGGGCCTACATCGAGGCCTCGTGCCGCACCACCCGGTACCCTGCTCTCTGTACAAAGTACCTCTCTAGCTATGCCAACTCTACTAGCATACAAAGTCCAGAGCAACTGGCACGCCTTGCCTTGTCTGTGAGCATTTACCGTGCTTTTTACACAAGGAAATACATGTTAAAAGTGGCTAAGGAACTTGAGGCAAGCAAGATCAGGGGTACCAAGTTGTGAAAGATTGCCTGGCTGAAATCAATGATAGTATACAGCAACTTAGCCAGTCTATTAAAGAACTTCGTCACCTGGGACTTGAACCTGTCGGAGATGACTTCTTTTGGCACATTAATAATGTGGAGACATGGGTCAGTGCTGCCTTGACCGATGTAAGCACTTGTTTGGACGAGTTTCCTGCGCGCAAGATGGGTAAGTTGAAGGCCACGATTAAGGGAAAGGTTCTGAATGTGGCGCAAGCCACTACCAATGCACTAACTTTATTTCACCGATATGCTGCCAAGTACAGAGCAGCTCGTGCCACCAAGAAACCCTAAGGACTTTTGAGATTGTATGCAAGTTGTAGGAACTTTTTGTTTCGACCAATCTTGTTTTATGCTGGACTTGTATTGTTCTTGTGATGTAGTTTTATGAATATACTCGATCAAAGGCATGTGAATATGAAGTTTTGTTTGTCGTCCAAGTCTTTTAATTTGCTGGTTCTAATTATTTATGTACTAATGTGATGTCAAACTTTAGAGGTCCCTCGCTTGAGACGAAAAGATAGGTGAGAGAATGAGGTCAAAATTATTGAACGGATTTAAAGGCTCGTGGATATAACTCCAGATGGTTGAGTTCCTTATAAGCCTGCCCAAACATTTGATCAACCCTAAGTTATTGACAACAAGAGTAATATTAAATATAGTCTTAAGGTGTGCAAGTGCCGTATACTATTTTTAAAAATAAGTAGAGTCTATAATTAAAAAAATAATTTTTTTTCATGTAGAACCCGAATTTATCAATTTTCTTTTAAAAGAAGTCATGTGCAGAGCTTGCACACTTTAAAACTATAAATATCATTATTTATTAGCCTATGCCTTTAGATAATTTTAACAACTTGGACAGTAATTATCAACTCTTGAATGAAGGCTTTTTTTTGGGATAATTATCTGTTAGACATATTACTTCAAATTATGAATCAAGTTATGAAGTTGTTTTTATTTTAAGATAGATTTGATAGAAATTAAAAACAGTTTTTTTTTTTTTTTTTTTCTTGAATTCATACTGTATGAAAACTTATAGCATGGATATAGATGTCCCATTGCCTTTTCTTTTATTTCTTCTTTTGTTGATAACCACATAATAATAACAATATTATTATTTAAGAAAACAACTTATTTAATAAGTAATAGCTTGGGCATACAATTGATGAAAAATACTATTGTTATCTTTTTAATTACCATCTTCTTAACATATTTTGATGTGGCGTCTACCTTAATTGATAAGATATATTGATTATTTTTGGATACTATATATATTCCTGCCAAATATAACGAGTTATTGTATTTTCAAGTTAATGTGTAGAGTATACTATTCACACCACTAAAATGATCAAATTTGATTTATTAGTTTCAAATCTTAAAATTTATTTTTCAAATCCAATTATGTCATGTAAGCACTTTATTGGATAAGTGATCCAAACCGGCTTATAAATATAATTTTTTGAATATAATTAGGTCTAATTTTGGACTATGATTACAAATCATGTATTCTAGAATATAAGAGCACTAGTAATGGATTCAACATAGCCAAATTTTGATTAAAATTTAGCTAGGTTGCACAAAAAGTTACTATAATAGATTCAACAAATGAACAGTAATTTTAGTCCAAGATTTATTTATTGGCCAAATCTGGCCAGCCCCTTGGGTTAATTAAATATTATTTTCACTATAAACAATTATCTTCCCGCTGCCTGCTATTCCTCCAGTGCAAAAATATTGTAGAAAAAATATATCCATTGTGAATATATAATCGTTGGAAAAATATGACTGTTAAAAAAATAAATCAGTTGAAAGAATATGACCGTTGTAACAAAAGATTGTTAAAAAATTATATCCGTTAGGAATAATATGAACGTTAAAAAATTAATTTGTACTTTTTAAATAATGAATAAATATTTAAATTACAATTAGAATTAAAATAAATGAAAAGGTCAAAATTAATATTTTAATAGAATAATGATAGATTTGAAGAGTTTATTATTTAGTATTGTTGAAAAATTGCTAACTAAATTTATAAAAATAAATTCTTTTCAAAATTTTGGCCAAACTTTGTGGTTGAGATTTCTTAAAAAAAAAACAAACTTTGTGGGTGGGATGTGTCACAAGAAAACAATTCGGGAGGTGTAATCGCAAATAGCTTACATCCCAGGGCCCAAACTGCAAAATTTAGTAAAAAGAGCGAAAAGAGAATGGCATTCCGGAGAATATCGGGAAAGGTGCTCTGTTTTCTACTCCACGACCCAACGCCTATATAAAAACTTTCAGAATAAAAATCTCACTTAAAAAAACAGTTCAGCACAGTGTCCTCTCTCTAGATTTTTTCTCATTCCTCTCCGATCAGATATGAACTGTCTTCAGAATCTTCCAAGGTCTGCTTAAACATTTCCTTCATCCTCTGATTCTCTGCCTTTCAACATATCTCTATCCGTTATTTTCTTAAAAATTTCTGTTTGTTTTCCTCTTTTCCAATTTCAGATCCTCTGCCTTGCCCTTGCAAAGCTTCAAAGGCCATTGGAGAAAGACTCCCTGCTCTGTCAATACACTGGTACACTCAAATTCTACCACCTACGCGTGTTTCCAATATATATATATATATATATATATATGCATAAATCCATATTTACTAGTATAATTGTATTCATGCATGTGTCTATGTACTCATGGCAAATTCCATTCTTTAATGCAGGGAGTGATGAGTAGTGCTGGTCTACAACGAAGTATGACGGTCAAGGTAACTTCGGAATATATTTCCTGGTTTGGTTTTGTAACAGTTCTTAGTTTCTTTTATTGGTTGTACTTTTAGATTTTTTTTTTCTTGGTTTGATATATGTATGATGTTGTTAAGTGTGGTATTAGATCGTGTATTTTTTTTTTTTTTTTTTTCTGAAATATCTTGGGGATCTTTGATTTGGTCGAATATTGCTTTGTCTGCTTCTGGAAACACGTTCTTATATGATAAGGATAGAGTAGTACACTGTCTTTGGGTCTTAGTGTCCTTTAGGGTTAGCCATTTTCAGGTTGATTCGGGTGGAGCCAAATTTTGACGTTTCTACAACAGTGCGTGGCCTTCATAACATGGTAGGTTTCATGGTGCAATACATGGGCAAACCATTAAAACCCATGTTTACTTTGGAGTCTCCCCCCATGAAGGATGGGACGAGCGATCCATTGTGCATTTTTTTTTCCCCATATGACTTGGGACATAGTTCTCTGTTATATGGTGCATAAAAGGGGTTGCGGCTTATGTAGGTTTCTTAGCTAGTAGTTAGAATGGGACGATGTGTTCTTTAGATGGAAATTAGTTTCCACTTTGTATTGTAGAAATCTGTCTTTTGAGATAACCTATCGGCCTATCAGATCAATAATCATGCATCACAAATTGCTAGGATATTTGTGGCCTGTGCAAGGAAATTAATGAAAACCTCATGTGAAACAGTCATGAACTGATGGTGCTGTGTCTCAATTGTACCAGATAGTTGCTTTGAGCATGACTTATGGTTTTTGAGGCCATAATTTGCTTTCCAGTGAGAAGTGAGGATTTTAATATTTCAGTCACCATGCTGCTTGATTGCGTTCAAGCTTTTGATGGAGAAGAACATTGACATCTTTTTTCGTAGGCAATATCGGGTCCCACGTCCAGTGCTGAGACAAGTGGTGCCAATGTAAAGGAGGAAAAGTCAGACACATATAGTAACAATATGACAGAAGCTATGGGTGCTGGTAAGTTCAGTTTGGCTGTTTTTCTAGCTTCACGAGACAATTTGGTTAACGTATATTGTCTTTACATATTAGAGGTTGCTTATTGATTTGCATAATAGAAGTTTTGGGCTATGAGTGCTGAAAAGTTATATTATCCTCATGTTGTGTTAACTGTTAAGATATTCTGGCAACCTCTATGGATTGGCTCAAGTGGTGCGAGCCTTGGTCTTGGTAGTATGCTTTCTACAAGTCTAAGCAAACAATTTCTAGGGGCCTTCAGATTGGTGGTTCCCCTTGAATTACCTGAGTTGCACTTGCGGGAAAGTCCTTTCCAAGGGCTTGTGCACCACTTGGATTGGTTGAGATTTTGTTTCAAACACCCAATGCTAATAAAAAAAGATGTTCTGGCAGTCTAGGTGCCTGTGATTTTCTTGGCTAATCTGTATATTTGCCTAACCTTGGCATTCCTGCTTCCTCTCTCTCTCTCTCTCTCTCTCTCTCTCTGAGTCTCCCTAGTTGTATCTCATTATTCCCTTCTAACAAAGTCTGCTACAGTCTTGACCTACAGGCATGAAGTAGGAATGAACTACAACTTCATTCGTCCAGACTTGATTGTGGGATCATGCCTACAGGTAATCCTTTTTTTAAAAAAAAAGTTTAATAATGTGAATAATTCTACATTTTTAAATAAACCATATGATTTTTGCTTCTTGCCACTGCTAATTTCCAGACTCCCAAAGATGTAGACAAACTTCGTGGTATTGGAGTGAAAACTATTTTTTGCTTGCAGCAAGATCCAGACTTGGAGTATCCAAACAAATTTTCTTGTTAAGTTCCATTGGAGGTTATAATTGTTTGCTTGTATACCTTTTACATCAAATATTAATTGCTAAATTGGTTACGATGGAGTGTGCGAGATAGCTACTGGAATGTTTGATTGAGCAAGATACATACTTCAAATTCCTTCACCAGTGCATCCAGATATTTTGGGGTTGACATTACTGCCATACAAGAGTATGCTAAAACATATGATGACATTGAACACCTGCGTGCTGAGATAAGGTTGGTTGTGTCGAGTAATGGATATACCCATCAAAGTTTATGGTACTTGTGCTGATATTTTAATTTCCTATACTGAAAGATGGTTACTTTGTCAACACTTTTATCCAGCCATTTCTTTGTTGTATGGCAGTTTCAGCATTATAGAAGAGCTACAGCTGGCCCATCATCTAAACTTTCTCATACAAACGTGTTTTTTCTAGCTCAAAATTTTTGCTATGGTTGATCTGCCTGAAATATTTATTGTGCAATGTGTCTGCTCGGTGCTAAAATCTCTTTATGTGAAAAATTGGTTTGGTTCTTATTTATACCGTGTATGTGCACGTAGCAATTATTGCTTCTTTCAGTGCTTTGTGTACATGTCGTAGATGTGCATGTGAGCTCATGCCATTCTTTACATTGTACTGCCCTAATGTTTGATGTAGCAGGGACTTTGATTCATTTGATTTACGGAAACGGCTTCCGGCTGTTGTTAGCAAATTATACAAGGCGATAAACCGAAATGGAGGTGTGACATATATACATTGCACTGCTGGACTTGGAAGAGCTCCTGCAGTTGCGGTATGCATGTCAGTTTCATTCCTTAAATGTGATTTCATTCTGACCGGCCATTCTTATTTTAGCTCTAATCTCGGGCATCTTCTGGAACTATTGTGGATGTTAAGGGTTGTTTGTAATGTTTAATTTTAAATACTCATCATCACATTCATGAAGGGCTACCCATATTATCTCTACATCTGTACCAATCCATGATTGATTTTTCATTCATATTGTTCTGAAAATTTTGTCTTGAATTTCAGTTGGCATACATGTTCTGGGTTCAGGGCTATAGACTTGGTGAAGCTCACAAATTGCTGCAGGTAAACACTTATTTGTTTAATGTATTTTAAAACTGTTTTGTATCTTCTTATTAGTGAATATTCTGCACACTTGTATGTACTATGTCAAGAATATAGCAGACATCCAGTTAATAAGTTTTAATTGCGGACTTCCATAGGCATGACAGGAAGTGGGTGCATATTAGATTTCTTAACCAAGCTCATTAAATTTTGAGTTGGTGACATTTTTATTGAGTTATTGCTGTTGTTAACTTCAATAATTATCCGTAAATTATTGAAGATTATGATAAAAGAGGCCAATGAATGCCTTGATAGCCTCAAATCTTCACCATGTTTCTGAAATATCTCATTGTTTCTGGCCTTCAGAGCAAGCGGTCATGCTTCCCAAAACTGGATGCTGTAAAAAATGCGGCTGCTGATATTGTGAGTCATATCTCCCTTCTCATATATTACTGAGTGCGGTAGTGGCCTTAAATCTTATTCCGGTATCTGAACTTTTTGAATTATTATCATCCTTATCGAACATGGTCATTGGCAAAATTTCAAGTTGGATTCTCACTTGATACAGTTTTTTTTTCAGTGCTGACCAAATAAACACAAATCATAAAGTAGATTATGCACTATTCACTATGAATTTTATTTAATAAAATTTGCTCAAACCTTTCCTTGTTTTCCAAATATTCACTGGCAACATGTGTATCATATTGTGTATTTGTTTTAAAATGAGATTAGCTTTGAAATATCCTGATGATAGTCCTGTCTTTGGAGTGATAACTGGTTTTCTGTAGTTTATTATGATGTTTACCAATATTTACATTGATGAGGAGCATTAGGTTGTTCTATGCTTCTTTAATGCTAGTCATTGATTGAGTACACTGTGGTGACGTAGGTATGCAGCGGAGGTTTTAAATTTATGAATGAAAATAATGTCTGTTTTTTCAGCAGCGCTGTTCCTCTTCTTCTTCTTTTTTTTTTATTTTTTTTATTTTTTATTTTCCTGAGTGCCATAATTTAAAATATTATGTTGGTAATGTGATTTCTTGTGTGATGTTTAATGTCATTTTTTTTATTTCTGAATGTGTGATGTTTAATTACATGCTCATTCATCATAAAAGCTTACAGGCCTCAGGAAGAAGGCTGTCACTCTAACATGGAAAGATCTTAATTGCTCAACGGTTGAAATATCTGGACTTGATATTGGATGGGGTCAGGTAATGGTCATCTACATACTATCAGTTTTGTGACTTACGACAATTTTTCGGGGATTCTTGATTAAAGCATTAAAAAAAGGGTTGCGTGGCTTGTGTAAAATATGGAAATTCTTGAGCTTGTTTTGATCTATGAGTGTCTTGTATGTGGATGTCACTCTTTTAGGAACTTTTGCCTTGGAAAGTATTTCGTCTTCATGTATGGGCAACTAGTAAAGCTACTCTGTTGTAGCAACATACAAATTTGTTTATTTTGTTTTGTCTAGCCAATGTAAAGGACAAATGGAGAAAGGTCTTCTAGTAAGTCCTCAGGATGTGGATTGGCATAGCTGCTTTGTTTTCTACCATTAGAATCATGATATATTTCATGTTAAAGCTTGTAGGGCTATGATTTCATGCTTCCTTTTTTAACAAATCCTTTTGTCTTGTGAACCTTTTGCAGAGATCGCCTTTACAATTTGATGAGGAACAGGGTTTGTGGATTCTCAGGAGGGAATTGCCAGTAAGTGTATTTCATGATAGGCCTTGTATTTGTTCTTATAAAGGCGAAAACTTGCAAGTCCTCTGCATGTTGGCGCATTATTGAGTCAAATTTCTTGTGTTAGCAAGTGGTGTGCAACCAACCATCTACATGTTTTTAACTCAAGAAGCAAGAGCTATGGAAATGATTCTATTATGATATCGAAAGTTGTGCTCAAGAAATGCACCTAGAATCATCCTCGGTTGTACCAGTTGAACCTCATCTCAAGATGTTGTATTTTGCAGGCACATATGTTAGGCTGTCTTTTTTGGAGTTGATCGTGTAAAATTTGGATCTTCTTCTTTATACACACACTTATCACGAACACAAAATTGCTCGGGATCCTTTCTGGATAATCTAACTTGGATTTGCTCAATTTTTTTTCTTCCCGATGCACGTACTCCCCCCACCCTCACCACAAAAAAACAAAAAAAAAAAAAAAAAAAAGAAAAGAAAAAAAGTGCTAACATTTGACATTTGCTTCAACAGGAAGGACGCTACGAGTACAAGTACGTTGTTGATGGTGAATGGACATGCAGTAAGAATGAGCTTTTAACCTCCGTCAACAAAGATGGACATATTAACAATTACATGGAAGTAAGTTCCAAATTTCTAGCCATGATACCCAGAAAAAAAGGGAGAGAAGGTTATCTAACTTGCCCGAAGAAATGAGCTTTTGCATCCTGTGGATTGTTTGTATGTTATCGTTAAAGGGATTATTTGAAGTGGTCTGCAAATGAAAACAAAGTGATCTTTGGACGGAGACTCCATTCTCAAAATCATCCATGATTCATTTTATTCATGTAAAGCTAGTATAGTATTTACTCCATTGGTGATCTCATTTTTTTCTCCTTTGCAGGTGTTTGATGATAATCCAGAGAGTCTTAGTGGGGAGCTGAGGAAGAGGTTGACCGGTGATGATCCTGATCTCACAAAGTATGAACGACTGAAAATAAGACAGTTGCTTGAAGCTTTTTCTGATGATTTGCAGTAAATGGTGAAGGTATTTCAAGCTGTATAATGTCACCAATAATAGCATGAAGTCCTCCTGCCCCCACCATAAAATTAGAAGTGGGAAGAAAATAAAAGTATTTCCATGGAACAAAATAAAGCGAGAAGCCTTTGTAGAAAGTATTTCCGTGGAACAAACTTTGCTGTTCTGGGTTGGAAGCTCTTTCTGACGTTGGAGATGTAACTGTAACTCAAAATTATCGTGAACCAGTCCTTTTCTACAGAATTCTTTTGTTCAAATTAATCGAATTTGTATATATTTTGTATATATTTCTTTAGATTTTTTTTAAAAAAATTTTATTCTAATCACCCTTATTATTTTTTAATTTTAATCTCAGATCGAGTCTTATATTTATTTATAAAATATTATATTTAAGTACAATAAATGTAATAGATATTTGTTTTAAATTTTGTTCAGCGTTCGTGTTTGAGAAACAATTAATTTCTTTTAACGAAGAAGTTTTCGGTATGAATAAATAAAGAATTATTGTGCAGAATATTATTTAGTAAGTAAAATTTAATTTAAAAGATAAATTTTAAATTTTACAAATTAAAATAAAAAGTAGTGTTAGATACCATTTTAAAAGGTGCAAATTATGCATATTTTTTTTTTATTTTTTTAAAAAAATAAAGTCTATCGTTAAAAAAATAATTTTTATGTAAATTTTAAATATATTTATGTTTTAAAGGAAATGTGTAAATTTAAACACTTTAAAATTGTAAATATTATTTATTTAAAATAATTTTTCTACTTTTATCTTTATATCATATATCTGTGAAGAGAAAAATAAAAAATAAAAATAAGTTGACGGTGCAGGTGAATAGAATTGTTCTTTCTAAAATGAATGAACGTATATTAATAAAGAAAGTGGATGATGCGCTATGACAGCTTGTATTTTATATGCGCGTTGTGGAAGGTTGATTTTCCAAGAAAATAAACACAGACAAAGTGGCAAGAGAACAGCGAAAAGAAAATGAAATCATTATAATAATTAAAAATATAATTATAATAATTAAAAATAAAGATAAATAATTTAGAAAGCAAATCACATCAATTTATTTCATTTTATCTTTATAATATTTTTAAATTAACGTATAAAATATAATAAATAATTTAATTTTTTTAAATTTTAAAATAATAATAATATTAAAAATAATATTTAAATAATATTTTATTTTACTAAACTATCTCGACAATCGAGGTCTGAGTTCATTCATTCACGTTGGTCGTTGGCGAACTCCGACGCCAACTCTCACAAGTCCCGTTTCAACACTCTCTTCCGATTCCCGTCTCTAAGCTCCTTCGACCTTTTCCCTCACTTTCTCGAGAGTATTCTCGCATGAGACTCAACTTATCTCCATCCGACTCCCTCCACAATGGCGGAAGTGTCGGTGGTTCCGGCGCTGATCTGGCCTTCCAGTCCATCCGCGATCGCTTCCCTCTCAAGCGGAACTCCAGCCACCACCACAACCGTTCCAAGTCTGACTCTGATCGTTCGCCGCCTCACCGCGCCCGATCTCACCACGGCCGTTTCAACCGCAAAGGCTTCCTCTGGCTTAAGGGAAGGTCGGCGTTCTATTCCGTTGTAATTATCGCGGTGTTCCTGTTCGCGATGGCCTCGATGGTGCTGCAGAGCTCGATAACGTCGGTGTTCAGGCAGGGCAGCGAGAGAGGGAGGTCTCTGAGGGAGGGATTGAGGTTCGGGAGCACGTTGAAGTTCGTGTCGGCTGTGGTTTCGCGGAGAGATGGACTCGATTCGTTGCGATCGGAACCGAGGATTGGGGTTAGGGCACCGAGGCTCGCTCTAGTGAGTTCGGTTTTGGAATTTTATATTTGGCGTGGAGTTTGTTTTCATTATTTGATTCGAACTTTATTTGCTTCTCGATAGAAAATTTCATTCACGAGCCAATTGCAGATACTAGTGTTTTTTCAACCATCCTATCGATGAAAATGAATAACGGCTAGTTGTGGCTTCAGTCCTTTTTTATAAGTATTTGCGACTTCAGTTCTCCTAGAATGGAATTTTTCTTTCTTCCCATATATTTGGTTAGTGCGTTGGAATCTCGAAGCCGCATTGGCTATGCCTAGGTCTCGTCAATAAAATTCTTTTACTAATCAAAAAGAAAAATTCAAACCCGCATTGATGCTTTATTTGGTTTCTGGGAAAACTGAAAACAAAGATAAGACATTGAAATTTTGACTTAATGTCTCATGATAATGGTTTTTACAATATGAACTGGGCTGCGTAAATCTCCTAAGTTTATGACCACCCTAGCAAAATGGTTGGTGTTAGTTTGTAATACATGGAGTCCTTATATAGTAAGGAAGTTGCAAAGGCCACTAGGGTTTTATATTTTTAATATTCAAAATAAGTTACAATTATAGCAGAAAAATGCTTATTTTCCGGGCAAAAAATGAAAAGGAGGGTCACCATGGATTGTTGTTGAAATAAGCAATTTTAAGGCAAAAAGTAAATCCAAAAGGTAAACTTATTTTTAAAGCAAAAAGTAAATCCAAAAGGTTAACTTATTTCCCTCCTAGACTGGAAATCAATATCGATGGCAGGTCAATTGAAATAAAAATTAACCTATTTGATTGAATTGACCTTCATAACTGTCAATAAACATCTTGATATCATAGGAGCATTCCTTCAAGTTTATAAATTTTGGAACCAGCATGTGCCTATGATATTTGTGGTTGTAATGCTGTCTCAGATAAAATTCCTCTTTGTTTGAGACCCTTATGGTTCCTATTGTCATACCTGTATGTTTAACCACGCAGTGGCTTGTCTTTGGGATGCAGTTTTCTGGTGAACTAATTAACTTAAATATCTTGAGGTTTAGAAGTAGATGATATTGATAATTTTGGTTAGTTCAGTGCTTAACACTTCATTGATCCAGAATGTGGAGGCTAACTGCATCAGTATCTTTCAAAACCAAACTCTGCATGGGGCTTTTTTCCTGCATTAAGATGATTTCACTTTATAAATCAAATATTCTTTTTTTGGATGTGGTAGCTGAGGAGCTCAAAAGATTTTTCATCAATACTCTTTTATCTCAGACTGTCTCCATAGACTTCAATGGGCTAAATCGACATGATTTTCTTGTATCTTTTATCATCTAGATAGGCATGTCTATTATATACTTCCTGTGTACTTGTTATGCACTTACTAATGAAGAATTATTTTTTATAAAAATCTTTTTTTGGATGAATGTCAGATCTTAGGAAACATGAAGAAAAATCCACAGTCCTTGATGTTGATTACAGTGATGAAGAATTTACAGAAACTAGGTTATGTGCTTAAGGTGAGTGGTTTTTACATTTTTGTATTATTTATACGATCACTGTTGTATGTACAATCAATTCTTTCTAGATTTATGAGAGAAACATGTTTAAACACTTATTTAATGTGTTGTTGCAGTTCGGTGTGAAAGGGGCGTGTTGGTAAAAGTTTATGCACTGATCCTTCACTAAGATATATCATTTTATAAATATAATTGGGGGCATCGAGCTTTTTAATGTTCTGAACAATTTTTTCCAGCCTACTAGATTTCAAGGAATTTTGCTTCTTTTCTCCTTCTTCTTGCTACTTGGGTATAGCCTTTATATGCATCCTGTGTACTCAGGTTGTGCCCCTTTGGGCTTCTAATAAAGTTTGCATTACATATAAATAGTGTTTTGAGCCTCCAGTTCTGAAAAGCTTATGCATTCTCACAATGACAGATTTTTGCAACAGAGGATGGACAAGCACGTTCAATGTGGGAACAAATTGGTGGACAGCTTTCAATTTTAAGTCCTGAGCGATATAGTCATATAGATTGGTTAATGTATGTTTGCTTTTTATTCTTTTTTTTTTTTTTTGGGGGGGGGGGGGGGGGGGAGGGGGCTTTATGGCTCTATATTAAGTTCAATTTATTCTTGGTCAGAGACGTCTTTTGACATCATTGACTACTAGTTTGCTTGTGCATGGAATGTTGAAGATCTGTTCTTTTTATACAGTTTTGAAGGCATCATTGTTGATTCTCTTGAAGTGAAAGAGGCAATTTCAAGGTTTGTTGAGATTCTTTATTAGTCCACTAGAGCTTATTCCAAGACTTCTTCTCTTGTATTATGCCTACATTGTATTATGCTTGATGTGCTTTGGCATTGCACCATTTACTTTTGTAGACATCTCCAAAATACGGGTACTTCCTGTGATTGATGACATGAACTTTTGGGACTTTTGATCTCAGTTGCACTTCAAATGACATTAAATGCAAGTGCATTTTTATGGGAAGAAACATGAAACTTCTAGTTTCACTTTTGACTATGGTGTAATTTGACAGAAGTGTTGTTTTCAGTTACATCTCTCTCTCTCTAGTTTTTATAAACAGAAGAAATATATCCATTCTGTTACTTTAGTCAAGATGCTATGATGAGTTTCATATGCATGCAGCCTTATGCAGGAGCCTTTTTGTTCAGTACCACTCGTATGGATAATTCAAGAGGATACACTTGCAAATCGTCTTCCTGCGTATGAGGAAATGGATTGGAAGCATCTTGTTTCTCATTGGAAAACTGCTTTTAGTAGAGCTAGTGTCGTTGTGTTTCCAGATTTCACTTTGCCGGTAAGTCTGCGATCTTATGTACACACATATCTTCCTACCACATTTCATTTCTAAAGGGATTTTTGTTGGATATTCTTTTCCTGTTTCTTTAATTTCTTCCTTCCTGTTGTATCAGATGTTATACAGTGTGCTTGACACTGGAAACTTCTTCGTGATTCCTGGATCACCAGTAGATGTGTGGGCTGCTGAAAGCTACAGCAAGACCCAGTCCAAATACCAATTAAGGCAGAACAATGGATTTACTAAAGATGATCTGCTGGTCCTAGTTATTGGAAGTTCTTTCTTCTACAATGACCTATCATGGGACTATGCTGTAGCGATGCATGTCATAGGACCACTGCTAATAAAGTATGCAAGGAAAAATGATTCTGGAGGCTCCTTTAAATTTGTGTTTCTGTGTGGTAATTCCACTGATGGGTATGATGATTCTTTACAGGTATCAGTTGCTCATTGGTGCATTATTATAGATTGTGCTCTTACTGTTATTATATCACTCTTTTACCTTATTCAGCTGCTCTTTAAATCTGTAAGTGCCACTCGTTCCAAATAAGTGAATGACACTCTTACCTTATTCAGCATAATGGCTGGCATCTGTCCAATAAGCTAAACGATTGCAGCTCAATGTTGTAAAGTTCGCCTCAACTTTTTAATTGGATGAGATGCATTTCAACTAGTCTATGATTTGATCACAATGTATATATGCAATTTTCTGCTTAAATTTAGTTTCTAATTCAGTCTATTTAGCTTTAGTGGTTTGTGAAACTGAACAGCTTAATATCTCTTTTGTTTTCAAAGCCTAGTAAGGAAATTCTGGAAGCACTTGGTCGTAGAAACTTACCATTTGTAGTACCTTAATAAATATATACACGCATTCACAAAATATAATTATTTTCTTTTTTGTTGAATGAGTAATATACAAGAAAAGAGAATAATCTATTGAAGCCTTGGAAAGATGAAGATAATTTATCACATTACAGTGCCAATCGAAATTACCTTGTGTATGGTCAATCTTTTATGTTTGCAACTCATCCCATGACATCATTTTGTAGCTTGAGTATTCTCTGTGGATTGTGAATTGATTCTCTAACTTTTCATGTAGGGGTGGCTTCACGTCTAGGACTTCTTCATGGTTCTGTAAGGCACTATGGCTTGAATAGTGATGCGAACGGTGTGTTATTAATGGCTGACATTGTTCTCTATGCTTCCAACCAAGATTTACAGGTTTTCCTTCTTTGCTTATCCGAGCCATGACCTTTGGAATCCCTGTTATCGCACCCGATTTGCCCATCTTCAGAAAATATGTGAGTTCATTCAAGTTGTTTCCCACTTGCTTCAATGATTGCTTGAGTTTACAGGGGCTGCTACATTTCTCTTTCTTACATTTGTGAGGTGGTCCTTGAAATAACAGGTTGTTGATGGTGTGCATGGGATATTTTTTCCAAAACATAACCCTGATGCTTTGATGACGTCTTTCTCACTCCTGATTTCAAGTGGAAAACTCTCCGAGTTTGCTCAAGCAGTTGCTGCCTCTGGAAGACTGCTTGCTAAGAACATGCTGGCATCAGAATGCGTAACTGGTTTTGCAAGGATACTGGAAAATGTACTCAATTTCTCATCAGATGCGATGCTGCCGGCTCCTATTTCTCAGCTTCAGCAGGGAGCATGGGAATGGAATCTGTTCAGGAAGGAAATAGAATTGAGTACTGGTGAGAAGCAAATCAGTGATGGGAAGGCTACTTTCTTTGGGAAGATTAGCGTTGTTCATGCCCTTGAAGAAGAGTTCACCAATTTTGTTTATTCAACAAATGCCTCTGAGAATGGAACTGGGATTCTGCCACAAGATATCCCCACTAAACTAGATTGGGATGTTTTAAGGGAAATAGAGAGCTCTGAAGAAAATGAGAGGGTAGAAATGGAGGAGGTATGGCATTTATAATTTTAGTGCCTTCTTTGCCCCCCGCCCCCCCGCTTTCCCCCTTCTAAAATAATAAAGATAGCTGAATCATTGATTTTCTTGATCTGTAGCTTGAAGAAAGAGTGGAGAGAAACATTGGGATTGGGATGAAATTTATCGTAATGCTCGAAGATCTGAAAAACTTAAATTTGAAGCAAATGAAAGGGATGAGGGAGAGCTTGAGAGGACTGGTCAGCCGGTGTGTATTTACGAGATTTACAGTGGAGCTGGGTCCTGGCCGTTCTTGCACCATGGTTCTTTGTATCGTGGTTTAAGTCTTGTGAGTTCATTTTATCTGTATGGTAATATTTTTCCATTCAATGTTCCTTTTTTCAGTGAATGTTTGATGAAACTAACTTGTTTGTTATTTTCTCTCAAATATAAGTTGAAGTTGAAAATGATCAATTTGTTATAATGAACTTGATTCATACTCATTTATATTAAAACAATCAAACATTGAATCTGGCAGTCTTCAAGAGGACGGAGGTTGAGATCAGATGATGTTGATGCAGTTGGGCGGCTTCCCATTTTGAATGACTCTTACTATCGGGATATTCTCTGTGAGATTGGGGGGATGTTCTCTATTGCAAAAAGGGTGGATAACATTCACGGAAGACCTTGGATTGGGTTCCAATCATGGCGTGCTGCTGGTAGGAAGGTATTTCTTGTGGTGGCAAAATTTTCCTTTGAATATTTAATTATTTCTAGTTATGCTTATGAATTTTTTTTTTTGATAAGTAGATATGCGTATGAAATTAAAGGTTTTCAAAATTTTCTATCTGAAGTGACCCTTTCAACAGAAGAATTTTATTCTCCTATTACCAGAAAAACATTTAATGAAAAAAAAAAAGTTTTCATAGGGAAAAATTACTCTGCTATTTTCAAAAAATGCTGCTGAACCTTGGTATATTCTACTTCAAATTTTACCATTTGCGTTATTTTAATGATTTTTTTGGCAGGCTTCACTGTCCTTAAAAGCTGAAAAGGTTTTGGAAGAAACAATACAAGATAACACTAGAGGAGATGTTATATACTTTTGGGTGCGCTTGAACATGGATGGAGCTACCGGAAGTAATGGCGTGCTCACTTTTTGGTCAATGTGTGACATCTTAAATGGAGGACACTGCAGGCATGTGTTTAGTAGTAGTTGTATATGATTGTTACTTACAGAGAGGTCAAGGAATTGTCTGACCTGCTGATGTCCATTTGTGTTCATCTGTGGTATGGGACGGTTTTGGTTATGCAAGTCTTGTTGTCTGTTGGTTTTATATAAGTGAAGTAATGGCTGCTAATGGTGTACTTGGAACCAGTTTGATGATAGAATGGTTTTGAGTTGCCATTGGAATTATGTATGCAATAAAGCTGCAGACTGATGACCTTTAAACCCTGTAGTTGCTTTAAGCATGCATGGAAAGGGCAAGTGCCACCTTCTCTGTAATAGTGATTAGATTGGGGATAGAAAAGGGTAGTGGTTTGCCATTTTCGCAAACCCATTGTAATTGGACTAGCCATGTTCACTATTGTGTACCGTGTACCCCAATTATGGGTCTCATTTCTTTTTTCTTTGAGAGATGCTAAAATCACAGGCAGTTTTTACGTGATTTTCATGGGCGCACATGCAGGAACTGTGCCCGTGGAAAGTAAACTAGCTGTTCACGGGCACTGTTCATGTGTGTGTGCCTATGAAAATCACGTGGAACCGCCCGTGATTTCAGCATTAGTGTTTTTCTTTTCTTTTTTGTTTGGTTATAGAAGAAGGATGTTGTTTGGGTGTTAACCTTTTTTTAATTCATATGCTTATAGGTCTGCTTTTGAAGATGCATTCCGCCAGACGTATGCATTGCCAATGCATGTAGAAGCTCTACCACCCATGCCAGAAGATGGTGGCCACTGGTCTGCTCTTCATAGCTGGGTGATGCCAACCCCTTCCTTTCTGGAATTCATCATGTTTTCCCGGTAATTTGCAGAGAATCAGGATCTGGAATATCTGACCTTGCAGTTTTCAATTTCATCTTAGCAAAACACATTATATTGAAGGCAGATTTTAAATGAAAGCAATTGAGGTTTTCTTACTAAATTGCAGGATGTTTGCTGATTCTCTTGATTCCTTGCACACCAATCCCACAGAAAACAATATATGCTTACTGGGATCCTCAGCGCTCGAGGCAAGTAGTAAGGGCATGGATTTATTTGATTTTCAGGTCTTGGCGTGAGCCTAATATAACTCACTTAGGTTTGTTTAATGATCAACAGAAAAAAGCACTGTTACTGCCGCATATTGGAACTCCTGGTCAATGTGTGGGCATATCATAGTGGGAGGAAGATGGTATATATAGATCCACACACTGGTTCACTGGAAGAGCAGCACCCAATCGAACAACGCAAGGGATTCATGTGGGCGAAATATTTTAATTTTACTTTGTTGAAGAGTATGGATGAGGATTTAGCAGAGGCTGCGGATGATGATGACCATCCACACAACATGTGGTTGTGGCCATTAACGGGGGAAGTACATTGGCAAGGAATTTATGAGAGGGAGAGGGAAGAGAGATATAGGCTGAAGATGGACAAGAAGAGAAAAACAAAAGAGAAACTGTTCGAAAGGATGAAGCATGGTTACAAGCAGAAGTCACTTGGAGGATAGGAAGCATGTAATCTGAAACACTCAAGTATAATTCTGGAACTCCTAACACTGTAACACGGTTACTGAAACCATTTTTCAAAGACCACGAACTGGAAGAGGCATTTGCAGATTGAGGTGAAGCTTAATTCTTTCGAGCAGCATCAGGGTAGTCATGAAGAATGGTTGTTCCTACTTTTAGTTTTACTGAATATACATACACTAGGGAAGTGGGGCAGAGATAAAGCAGCTTACCACCCGTAGCCAGCCAGCTCGCTAGCTTTCGAGTCCTTTTTACTCTCTAGCCAGCGCAGAGAACAGTAGGTTTTGAGGGGTACCCGACCCACCTCCATTGAAATTCTTTTTCTTTTCTTTTTGCTCATTCAAAATATTCCAATTTAGTGAGTAAAGATATGCATTCTTTCATTAATGTATATTTCATTCTACGAAAGCAATGGCAATTTTGATTACGATAATGGTTGCCTTCATGCTTGGAGCGAGATCTGTACTGATTATTGATTTTACTGCCTCTCATTTGCAGTTATGGCCCGATATTATTATATCTAGTTAAAAAGATGTGTTTGTGTGCTTTCAGCAAGATTTTCCAGCATTCAATGATCATCAATTCACGAACTCAACAAACATGAGTTGGCCAATTTTGCTTTTCTACCACCCCAAACTCATGGTAAGTTGCGTTGTGGTTCTCTCTTCTTTGGTGGGACCTGATTGCGGGCAGAGTTCCTAGGCAATGTTCCTTAATAAATGCGAAAGAATGTCTGGGCCCTTTAGAATTGTTAATCCCGCTTATCTGTTCGGACATGTTGTCTTTCTTTGATTTGCCCCGTTTGAGCTAATACAAATCATCAAACACGATATAACCGATTATTATTAGAGAAATGATATTTGTAGTCGTAGATTGTATAAGAGTTGTGCAATTCTTTTGAAAAAAATGAATAAATACTGGATCCACATAAGAAAAAAAATAATTGTTTAATAATGAATCTCCCTCTTTTTCAAAACGATTATGTATATAGCATTACTCTACTACTACTACTACTACAATATTTATTCACCATTTTATCCTTAATTATAATTGTACACCTTATATACTATAAGATAAGAAATGATGTTTGCAGTAGTCATAAAGTGCACAAATGACGTGCTTTTTGAAAAAAGTGAACAAATATGATATTCACATAAAAAAATTAATTTTTAATATTGAGCCCTATTCTTTTTCAAGAGGAATGTATAGCGCTTAACAAAATTTGTGACTATCTAATTACTCGTCGATAGAAGAGATAATTAGCTGTAGAGAGGGGCATCACTTTCGAAGGAACCAAACACACACTGTGCATCACTCTGAAACGAGGGAAGAACCCCTTTCCAAACTAGAGCCCATAACTTTTACTCGGCCCAATGGCTTGCATTTGCAATGGTCTGGGCTCTAGGAAATGGGTACTGTACCCGGCCCAATTGTTGCACCATAAAACTCATGCTCGTGCTTGTTTTAATAATAAGTGAAAATTACGGATTGAAGATATTTGGGAAAAAAAAAACGGCTTTTAAGAAAGAGTCATCCTACACAGAAGCTTCATATTCCTGCACACCACTTAAAAATATGAAGATAAAAATATAAAATTATATATTTTTAAATAATGTACAGAATGTAAAATTTATGTCTAAAATTTTTCTTTAAGAAAGTAACTCTGGTCAGAACTTAGGTGGTGGGGGAAATGATATGAAGCTGTGGGACATAAATTTTATTGAATGTTCGTGAGGAGGGAGGGACAATTATGTCCACTAACTATACGGTGCATGTTGAAAGCTAGCATATCTTTTACACGAAGTAAATGGTGAATAAATATATAAGAATGAATTCAATGCACGTAAAATATTACGTGATCAATCTGTCCTTACAAGCTTTTAATTTTAAAGTAATTGTGATCGAACCACTTTTTTTTTTTTTTTTTTTTTTTAAGTTTTTGAAAGTACGTACGTACGTATAGGTAGACATGATGAGTGCATGAGCAATTACGAGTTCACGGTCTGGACGTGAGTTGGTTGTTATTACGCGCTGTCTTTTAGCCCACTGTAATTATTGCATTTATAATAAATACAGTAGATACGCATTCAGTATGAGACAGTAATTTCCGGACGTTTCCATTTTAATTTGTGTTTGGTGAGACATTAACCATTATTATTAATGTTTGCCAGTTTATGGTTTTTTTTTTTTTTTAGTAGCCCAGCAATGATCCTTTTATATATATATATATATATATATATATATATTTAAAAAAAAACCCATTATATTAAAAATCATTTTTTTAATTATTAAATTAGAAAAATAAAATAAAATACATAAACGGTCAAGGTGAGGAGACAAACTTAGGCAGCATACTAGCATTTTTTTTTCTTTTTTATCAAGAGCTTTGCTACTTACTGATCATCATCCCACATACTACACTTTTTTTTTATTCTTTTTAAACTAATTATTTTTTCTACTCATAATCCATATATCACATATTTGGTATGAGAAAAAAAATTTTAAAAAAAGTGTGATATATTATAGAGATGATGAATAAAATTTTTCTTTGATCATTAATAGCCTGTCTTGATCTTATTATTCTTAGTCAGAATAATGCTATTTGAATTTTTGAAGGTTTTTGCACCACACACTATCTACATAACATAATTTGATTCGTAAGATTTAGATTTTAAAATTTATTTTTAAAATTAAATTATATATATCATATATATTTAATATGTGATATAAAGACCTTTAAATAGAATAATTCTTTCTAACTGACTCTAATCTCTTAATAAAAAAGATAAAAGCTAATTTCTGAATAAAAAGAAAAAAGGAAAAGTTGAAGAAGAAGTATAGTAGATAGCTAGCATGTTAATAATTAATTAGAAGATAAGGGTCGGTAAGATTCAGGGAAAGTACTTGAGGAGGCATGCAGGTCTATAATTAATGTTACTGATTTCTTACAGTCTATTTTGTTGGTCATAAATCTTTGTGAATAAATAGCTTTTATGTATTGATATTGATGATTCCTGGTAATTTCATTTAATATTGCTGATCTAGGGCAACAGAATTGCACAGTACTTACTGTTGATATTGGAGTACATGCATTGCCTGGAGAGATCAGAAACTGATAGCTAGCTAGGGACACACGTACACCACACACACACGCATGTATGTTAATGTGTATACCTAGACGGCTAGACACATTTCTGAAGATTGTGGAGGGCTCTAGCTAGCTAGCTGTGCTACGTTCATGAGCTGCAGTTAATAACTTAAATAATTACCAGCTTTTCAACGATTAATTTGCATGCGGCTTAATTAGGTTTTCCCTCGTTACAGAAATTTAAGTGTACGTTTTGATATATATCTTGGTATTAGCAATTACTCACGTACATATATAGCTTCTTCTTTTTTTTTATTCTTTTTCCATTTATTCCTATTGACCCTCTTAGCAGACTGATTGGCATGCTTAATCACATGTTAGCTAATAAAATAAATCTTGTAATAAAGTCGAATCGGGTTGCATTTGGATGTTGAGATGATCTCAGATAATTTGAATTGATCTATAAATAATAGTATTTTATAAGTTCCATTAAAATATATTTGAATGTAATTAAATAGGTTGATCAGATATGTGTTTAAATGTAGAGTCGTGCTACACCCATCGAGGGTGTAACCCAAGAATGGGTCCCGATAAAGCCATTTGACATTTTTTTATTTTTTTCATTCATTTTTTTTATATCCTTAAAAATTTTTAAAAATACAAAATCATTAAAAAATACTTCTTTAATCAATAAGTAAAAAATAAATAAATAAAAGTGTCGGGAGAATTCATCGGGACATTATCTCAGTGACTTTAACTTTTTCCTTAAAATATATGAAATAGATTGAGATAAGTTTAACTTTTTGTAAAAAGTTAAAAAGTAATAGAATTTATAATTAATTATTTTGAGATGGATTGAGTTGACTTTGTGTTCAAACATAGCTAAATAGTGAATCATTTTTGGTTTTTTTGGGCGCCATCATCATGTGCGCACATATATATATATATATATATATATATATATATATATAGTTATTGGTTCTTAATAAAATAGAAATTAACTGTAATTCCAGGCTTGTTATGAACTCGATCTTCTTCCTTCTTTCGATATTATCTTTCTGATGATCTCGATCTCCTTTGTTTTGGGAAACAAAAAAGCAATGAAAGAAGGAATTAGAATATTAGGTAATTATAAATAGTTGTTAGTAATTGAGATGAGGAATAAAGCGGTGGTTATCAGTAATTAAAGAGGTAAGGTTAATTTGGAATATATGTCGTTTGCAGCTCTAGCCTACACATAGAGCTATATAGCTGCTTAATTGCTTTCAAGTTCGCATTACCGTTATCTCGGAGTGCATAGAAGTGTGTCAACCCAATCATGCATGTCATCATGATACTGACCAAGCTGGCCGTAGAATCATCCATCATCCATACATCTATATAATTGGCAGTACTGTTGGCCACATCACATGTCTAGCTAGCTAATTTAAATTTATGAATTTTAGAAAAAAAGTAATTAAATGCATTAATCTATTAATTTTAGAATAATATTCAAAGAAGAAACAATTTATATATACAGTCCATTTTATACTGTGGCCGTTGCATAGAATTCCATGCTAGCTATATATGGTGCAGATGGACGGGATTTATTCAAGGCTTTAACTATGCATGCATGGATGGTATCCTATGCAACCTAGAGATCGATGTTGTGCCGTTTTGTAGAGACAGATCGACGGCCTTGATCACCTCAATGCTCATGATGATCAGCTAATTAAATGGGAGGGTACTGTAATTAAAGATCAGATATCTCATAAAGACTCAGATTATATATGCTATTTAAAGAATCAAAGGACGAAACATATCATTTGGACGTTGGAATAGTGAGTTGAATTGAAATGAGATATTGAAATCAATTGAAAGTTATATAAAATATTATTAGAATATAATTTTTATTTTTTTTTAAATTTAAAAAAATTAAATTATTTATTATATTTTGTTTGAAAGTTTGGAAAAATAAATTTAATGAGATGAGATAAGATGAGTTGACTTTTAAAGACTTAAAATTAGGATAATGCATGCGACCTAAGAATATGATCAGTGCCATAACTTCATGTTCTCGATTTGGGTAATTTATCATCATCTATATTTATATATAAATAAATATATATATATATGCATAAAGGGACATAATAATTAATTAGGAGCTCGTGGTAATTGACCCCTTGGGCAAATTAACTAGGTAGGGACACTCCTGATTGAAGACATTAATCTTAATCAGGGGTAGTACTCTTGATTAGGAGTAGCAATATGTGATACGACCTATTAAATCAAAACGAATACGATATGATAAAAGCGGATTATGGTTTAGCTTTAATGGATTCGAGTCAAAACAGGTTGACTCATTAAGACACGATTACTTAACGGGTTGATAATGGGCTAACCCGTTATGCCCTGTTAAGAAAGTTAAAATTACAATTATACCCTTATACCTAAAAATAAAATTGTTGAGATTTTAATTTCAATATTTTTCTTGTTTGAATTGTAATTTTAGACTTGTAGTTAGTTTTATATTTTTTTATAGATATTGTGATTTTAACATTTATATAAAATTATGCTAAGTTTAAACGGGTCAAAACGGGTTAATACGACACGACCTGTTATATTAATGGGTCGTGTTAGGGTTTGAGATTTTGACACAATAAGCTTAATAGGTAAGGTTAGGATTGACCTATATAGTATAATATATATGTCTTAACACAACACGAATACGACCCATTAACACAATTTAACACCTCTACTCTTGATCATTCTTAATTTTGAAATCTATATAACTGCATGAATTATCTTCTCACCATGCATTATATAGCTGGTACGTAGAAGACAATCGGAGGGACACTCTTAATTTATGTAGTATTTAATTATTTTAATGTATAGTTGACTCAAAATTTAATAAAATTAAATCATTCAAAAATATATAATAATAAAATAAATTTAGCATTTATAACGTACGTAGCAAGAAATATAGTTATGTGTGTGTAGAATCGCATTGCAGAATGCAAATAATCCGGCCTTAGTACTGACGCAGCCCAGTTTTATCTTTAAACACCATACCCAGCTCATTTTCCTAATAAGATACAGACATCTCTCTCTCTCTCTCTCTCTCTGTGTATATATATTGCCTTAGAACGCACGCCTTCCATTTCCATAGCCCACACATCTCACCTGATCCATTTCCATAGCCCTTCACAAAATACACGACGACGACGACGACGACGACGATCATGTCCACCGACGTCGAACTCTTGAACGACTTGTCGAAAATCCGACTACTCACGGTCGAGATCACTAGAACAACGGCACAAGCCTCCGAGGATATTAGTGGCGACGTAATCTTTGAGCCACAAAAGGACGACGACAACGAGTGCCGGACGCCGACATCCAAGGAATATAGAGTTCCCGAGATCCTAGTTTGTCCCCCGGCTCCTCGGAAACCGAGAAGTGCACCCTCATGCAAAAGAAAACCGTCCGTCGACCTTCAGTTCTTCGAAATCGTGAACCGTGAAGAGGTCGATGCATTTTTCAGGTCGAGCTTCGAGAACGTGTCTGGTATTACGTCCGTCAAGATCAGGAGCTGCTGCCCATGTAAATGAATCAATGATCGCCGGCTGCTTAATTAGAAAACCACTATAGATACAAATGGATCGAATCTCACAAAAGGATCTCACATACCAGTAGTAGTGTACCACGTCTCCCCTTCTTTTTCTGTTTTTTTTTTCTTCTACTTTTTTCCCTCAGCTTGACTGAGAGAAGAGACGTTGACCAAGATGAGGATGTCGGCGAGTGGTGACGACATCGAGGGGGGCAGCAGCGACTATGATGACAGAGGTAAGGGTGAAGGGCAACGCCGGCGAGTGGTGAGGAAGGTGAGGGATGTGGCAGCGACATCGGCGATGAGCAAGCAAGCTTCGACGACGACTTTGGTGAGAAGCAAAAGGGGAAGGAAGAGAGAGGCACGGGGAGAAGGGGAGAGGTAAGAAAAAGAGAAAAAAAAAAAACTCGTGGCATACTGAAGTTGAAACTTAAGTATTTGTGGCATACAAGTTATATCAGTGTGTGAGATCTATTTGTAATATCACTTTGTGTCTCTAGCAGTCTTACTTAATTAAAGTTGAAACTTTTACACGGCTATATATTATTTATTTATTTTTATAATTTATTTATTTATTTTTTATTGTTGTTTTCGTATTTTTATTTGTAGTTTTCAAGTTCTGGATGTGGGTGCCACGTTCATATAGTCCACATAATCAATAAAATAGAAAAGGAAGTTGGGGGAAGGGAGAAGGAAAGAGAGAGCATACATTTTTTCTATTATATATATAACACCTATTTTTATTTATAGATGGATAAGGTTAGATAAAAAATAATGAAAATTAAATAAATCAATTATACTAATTAGTTTACATAATAAATTAAATATGGTAAAAAATAAGTTGTGAATTTACAATGTGTCTGAAACTCCGGACGAGTTGGAATTATAAATCTGTGAATTTACAAAAAGTATGAATATGCTATAAACTACATTCATTGAGTCATGCGACCTTCTTTTTCATTTTGGGTGTTAACGTTTTTTAGCTGGATTTGCGTTACATGGCTTCTTGTTGTTAATTATTAATTAGTATATGATCATGATCAGGTGAAAGTACGATTTTGCTGATAAACGTTGATCATCATTAATTGGTAGATGAGGTTTGGTTGCTAGTTTTGTTTTATTATTTTCTCAAGAAGATTATATATATATATATATATATATATATATATATATATATCATGATCAAGTACCTTCGTTATGAGTTATTTTACTAGTACGTACGTACCTGGTTAAGATGGATGATCTAATGTTTGAAATGCTTGTGTTGAGTGATTTACATCATGGCCTCATAAATTTTTTTATTATTTTCTTTTAAGTATTTTTTTAATATTCTTAATCATTAAAGAAAAAATTTAAAAAATATACAAGTACTTCATTAATAGTCATTTCCTTAGTCATTAAGTAAAAAAAATTAAAATTAAAAATAAAAAAAAATAAAAAAAGTAATATTAAATAAGTGATAGGAAGTAGTGAGTGTATCATTATCCTTAAATATTAGATATATAGTTGGATTGCATGTAAAATAGCGCAGATGAACTAACAACTTACGGTCTGTCGTCGAAAAATTAACTTGATTTACAGAGAGATCATGCAGATCAGGGGGTTGTATTGATCAGAACCACAAAATGATGAAGTGATCTATATATAGTACTTGTGACTATATCATGCACTACTAATATTCATTATAAGGATAAAACAAAGTTTTAAGGAAAAAAAGAACAAAAAAATCTTCCTTTTGATAAATCTCGACCCAAATTCATAGCAAAATTACTTTTACTGACACGATATTCATATTCACCTGACCCCAAGAGCTAAATATATTATAAGGGTGAAATACCAGAAACATATAGATGAATATTTTATTTTATCTCAAGAGACAACGGTGGGTAGTGCTAGAAACATGATAATTGATCAGTACTAGTATTTCGGCTGGCCGGCCAGTTTGAGGGCAGATTAATTTATGAGTAAATGGTATGTATGGTCATACATGCATGTATCTCGATATCTCATGAACTTAAATGGTATGTATGTGTGTGTGTGTATGCATGTATATGTACGTATATATATGATGATATGGATCAAGATATTGGGGGCTTGAATATTAATATTGCAGGACGCTTCCTATAAATTTTGATCGATCGGGCCCGCACATCAGGCCACCTAGCTTATTAATTACTCCAATACTAGTACTAGTAGTACTACAAACTTAATTCACCATGTGGACGCTGGAAAATTAATTATACCGTTGGAAGAGATAAAATATATACAGCTGAAAGTAAGTCGATTAAGGCTTCGTTTGGAATATGAATTTATCTTTCAACTCATCTGAATTAAGTTCAAATTTAAGCATAGTCCAATATCTAAATGCACAACTCGATCACAAATCATTAAAAATCACTCAATTTAAGACCTCTCTACACATGAAACTCATAACATTTTTTCAATTCAACACCTCTTTATATATGGGACCCACAAGGCCACAATATTTTTCAATTTCTCATAAATACATTTAAATCCATCTTAACATTCAAACACATCCAAACACATCTTTTTTCATCTTAGGTGGACCTCACAAAACTCACTCCACCATCTCAACTCACTATTATTCATAAAGAATTCAACTTATCTCAACTCAGCTCAACATCCAAACGAGGCCCAATCCCAAAGAAGAGGTTCCACCACTAAAAGACAAAAGATGGGACAAGGGAAATGAATATGTCAGGATAAGAGGAAAATGAAAGATAACGGAAAAGAAATGAAGATGTCAGACACACAAGAGAAGGCAACAAATCTTCACTATTGCCTCCTAAGAGCATTGGCAATAGCCTAGTCATTGCCAAGTCCAAAATTTGGCTAAAAGTTAAGATGTTGGCTAAAGCCAAAGCCATTGAAAATATTAATCCACATTGAACTATCCTTCCAAAAGTCAAAATAATAATATGATATTATGTATTTTAATAATAATATTTTTTATAAAATTGTTTTTATATATTTTGTAAATACACTCCATATATTAATTAATAATTTAATTTTTATTTAAAATTATTGTTTTTCAACTATATTTTATATTAACCTAATTATCCAACATAATATAACCTTGTTTACAAAAAATATTTCTTGAAAAATCTGGATATAAGATAGCCTTGTTTAATAATTAAAGTTTTAAAAAGAATTTAATAAATCCTTGTTGATTATTTGTGAATAAAATATAGGTTTGATGGGAGAATGGTAACTCTCCAACTTTGAAAATTATTTTAGAGTTATTGTAGCTCAAAGTCTCAAAGTCTAAGCTAAAAGTTTTTAGCTAGTCTAATGTAGGTCATTTATACAAAACTTAGAGCTATATTTTGAATTTCGCTAGCATTTGGCTAATACAATGTCAGTGCTCTAAGGGCATGCAAAAATAGGAGCACGCGAAAAGATGAGCATATAAAAGGAAACAACTAAACTACTCATGGGGATTTTGGACTTTTTTAACTTCGACTTCTTTTTCAGCTTCTTTAACCTTAGGAGAGGAGCTCCAACAACAAGATTTCCATCAGAAAATAGAGCTCTAATCTCCATTATATAAAGAGTATGAGAGACCATGAGTGTAACCCCCGTATTTTAGTGTATTTTTACTGAAGGAATTATTTTTATGTAATTAAAATAATTTCTCTTATTTTAAATTGGTTGGATTTTTAGTGAGTTTATTTCTACGATTTTTATTTGGTGAAAATTATTTTTATGTGCTTTCTTAATATTTATTTATTGTTATGCATTTAAATTTCTTTTAATATTTAAATTAATTACCGTGGGATTTAATTATTTCAATTTGACTTTACCATTACGTTTAAATTATTTTATTTAACTTGAGGTTTTGAAATCGTTTCCGTTGGATCATTTTTGTGACCCAAGTTATGAGGATTGGACCTCATTTTTTTTTCCCTCTATTTTTCTTTTCCTTTTCTTTTTCTTTTCTTCTTTTCTTTTCTTTCTTTTCTTTTTCTTCTTCCTTATTTTTTTTCTTCCCGTGCGCACGTTTCTCTCTCCTTTTCTCTCTCCCCGCGTCCGTTTCTCCCCCACCAGCTGCGCCGCCGTCCGTCGGCGGTGGTCGACACCGCCCAGCCCATTAGACTCCCCAGCCGCCGGCGACCTCACCCCACCAATATCACCGCCGTTCGTGCCGCCGTTAGCCTCCACGAAGCCCACGAAACCCACGAAGCCGCGGCACACTTTCCGCCATTGCGCCGCCGTCGCACCGCTATTGGCCACCATCTTCCTACCACTTCATCCCCGGCCTCTTGGCAACCCATTGGACCCAACCCCAGCACCGATCCGTCACCGGTGAAGCCCCACCAAGTCCATCTCCGATTTGCACATTTTTGGCCTAAAACCACCCCTTGCGCCGCCACCCACGGCAAACCACCACCACCACTAGCTTCACCGACCTCCCTAGGCCCTACCCTATCAATCTTGGGTCTTCGTTTGTCCTCGTTGAAAAGTTGGTATTTGTGACCCACGGCCACAGTGTATTTTACACTGTGGTGTTGCTCAAACGTCGCCTTTTTCAACTTCGTGATCCTCGGAAAATTATTATATTGCACTGTAAGTATTTCTCCAAAGAACTTTCGTAATTTAAATGTATTTTTGCACTAACCCATTTCACTGTGTTTTTGGCATGCCGGACTGAGTCCGAGGAGTTCAGGGGTCGGATGGATTTGTGATTGGAGTTGTTTGGTTGACTTGGTTGAATTGGATATTGGTTGTTGATGGGTTGGTTGGGTTTGTTGGTATTGTTCATTGATGGATGTTAGATATTGTGTTGGTACATTGCATTTCATTATTTCATGCATGATCATGTTTGTAAAAGAAAACTGGGTTTTCGTGTATTGCATTCATGTTTATGTGATTTGAAAGGCTATGATTTTATGTGATAATATTTTTGGTGCGTGTGTATCACGACCCCAAGCCGAGATGGGGTATTAACTCGGTGGAGCTCCTCTGGTTATTCGGGAGCGGAATATACTGAGTAACGTCCCCTGGATTGTCGCCGGGCGACAATGGGATCGGACGAGATGGTCTCATGCCGACTCCGTGGTCCTTCTGCTGGCGGGGACTAGAGGATGTCTGGCCACGTACGCGCTGGGCGCGGAACTGGGCATCGCTCGTTGCGTAGTGTGGGTGCTTGGCCATGTACGCGCTGGGCGCGGAACTGAGCACCGCTGCGAAGCCAGGACGTGCGGATGGTCCATAGGGGAGACCATGGTGCATATGGAAATAATGCATGGTGCATTTGGAATTAATGCACTATTTTCTGGAAAAATAGTGCGAGTTGATTTTTTTGGGTAAATCATTTTCTGGGAAAATGTTTTACGGATAATTTGGACCAAAATGAGATTTTGGTGTGTGTTGGAAATTTATCATTTTCGGGAAAAATGATGTTTGTGGAAAAATGCATGTTTTCATGTGCATGCATGTTAGTTGCATTTAATGCATTTTATATTACGTTGTTGTTTGGGTTATACTTACCTGCGAGACCATTTTGTGGTAACGCAGATTTTGATGCTGATGAGGAGGAGGAGGGCGAGCCTGAGGAGACGGCTCCGCCTGAGGAGTGATCTGGGATCACTCGTTTGTATATCTAAAACTATTGTAAATTATTTTATGGATGACTGTATAACTGCTATTTAAATCTTTACTGATGTTTGATTGTAAATAAATTCTGGTACTTAGTTGACTATCCGCTGCATTATTTTATTTGAACACTGTTGCATGTACACACACTGGCACTTCGTTGGGATGTGTGACCGTGTTGTCACCATCCTGGCGTCTCGATCCCTGTGTATTTATATAAGGGGGATTGGGGGCGCCACAGGTGGTATCAGAGCAGTTCGGCTCTGGGTAAAACCACATGTCCTTTAGGATAGTACCAGAAAATTATTTTTATTATTATTTTAATAATAATAAATTTTTTTTTTTTAAAAAGTGATGTAAGTTAAGTTATTTATTTTATATTATGAGTTTGTTGCTATGTCATTTTATGTTAATTATTGTTATTTAAATTATTTTATTTATCGCTTTAATTATTGTTTATTTTTGGTTGAGTATAAATTATCTGGATTTAAGCGGGGTTGGAGAATGTTCTATGACAGGATTATGGTGAGACCAAGAAGGCAAGCTGAGGTGCCTGAAGATGAGTTACCTAGAGGTGATGGAAATTATGCTATGGCAAGAGCATTAAATAGAATGACAAAATTTCTTCAACAGAATTTCCGACCGCCGCAGGGAGATTCAAGTAGAGGAGCCCAAGTGGGGTGTCCCTATGAGCGCTTCCTAACGCATAGGACCCCTGCCTTCACTGGGGAGGAGGACCCAATGCGAGCTAGGAGGTGGATTCAAGATTTGGAAAGAACATTTGAAGTTTGTGGATGCACGGAGGCTCAGATGGTATTATATGGAAGTTATATGCTGCAAGGTGAAGCGGCAAATTGGTGGGAGACCAAGCGGACATTATTGGAAATGGAGTTGGGTTCCTTGGCTGCTGTGTCTTGGCAGCGTTTCAAGAAAGAGTTTGATGACCGGTTCTTTCCTGCTTCAGTGAGAAGGCAAAAGGCTCGGGAGTTCAATAATTTGGTCCAAGGTGGCATGACTGTGGAGCAATATGCAAGAAAGTTTATGGAGCTTGGACGGTTCGCTCCTCACCTCATTACTACGGAGGAGTTGCGGGTCGAGCGCTTCCTGGAGGGTTTGCGCCATGAGGTACGTAAACAAGTGGCCTGCCTTTGGATTAAGGACTTTCAAGAGTTAGTGGATTTAGCTAGCATTGCAGAGCGGGAAAACAGTTTTGGAGCAGGTTCCCCTCCGGGTCAGAAAAGGCGGAGTTACCTTGGCGAAGGGAGTAGTTCTGGGTCGCCTCATAAGTTCGTGCAAAGGACTAGTGCCCGTCCGCAGACGACCACCGGTATTCGTGCTGGAGGTCGAGCTCCAGTTTGTAATAGGTGCAATAGAGCCCATGAGGGTGAGTGTGGCCAGAGAGGAATTCAGTGTTTTAGATGTGGTCAGTCGGGTCACTTTGCTCGGGAGTGTCCTGGTCAAGTTCAAGGAGGGCAAGAAGCGCGAGGAGCGCGAGGAGGTCGACGAGGTGGAAGGGGCAACCAGAGACAGTTGGTACAAGCTCGGGTTTATGCAGTGACCCCTGGTGATGTGGATTACGGAGCTCCAGAGACCCACGATGCTGGGGTTATTACTGGTATGCATTTAATCATTTTAATTTGATTTAATATTTGTTATGGTTGGATTATTTGGGATTGTCTGGTGGATGTGTTTGCTTCAGGTAGAGTTCGCCTATATGATTTCTATGCATGTACTTTGTTTGATTCTGGGGCGTCTCGATCTTTTGTGTCTGCCACTTTTGCACGGATGTGTAATCTGGTCACGGAGCCTTTATCGCAAACTCTAGTAGTGGTACTTCCAAATGGTGAGATGGTGTGGTGCTCTAAAGTTGCTTTGGGCTGTCCTTTGGATTTTGGAGGGAGGACACTGGATGCAGATTTGATTGTATTCAAGTTGCTGGGATTTGATATAATTTTGGGAATGGACTGGCTATATCGATATTCAGCAAATATTGATTGTAGAAGTCGGGTAATTGGTTTTCAACTCTCGGATGATGATTATGTGGAATTCGCGGGAAGTAAGTTGAAGGCAAAACCCACAATTATATCAGCAATTCAAGCTAGGAGAGATATAGCTCGTGGAGCAGATGCTTTTTTGGTCCAAGTTGAGTCTACGCCATCTGAGAAGAAGTCGTTAGTAGATGATTTGCCCGGATTACCTCCCGTTCGCGATATGGAATTTGTTATTGATTTGGAACCTGGTGCGGCTCCTGTGCATAAAGCACCTTATCGCATGGCACCGGCTGAATTAAAAGAGTTGAAGACTCAATTGCAAGAACTGGTCGACAAGGGATTTATTCAGCCTAGTACTTCACCGTGGGGAGCGCCCGTGTTGTTTGTCAAGAAGAGAGATGGTACTCTCCGAATGTGTATAGATTATCGGGAGCTTAACAAAGTGACTATTAAGAACAAGTATCCTCTACCAAGAATTGATGATTTGTTTGACCAACTTCAGGGAGCGGCTATCTTTTCGAAGATTGATTTGAGGTCAGGGTACTATCAGTTGAGAATAAGAGATAAGGACGTGCCCAAGACTGCTTTCAGGACGAGGTATGGGCATTATGAATTTAAGGTGATGTCTTTTGGGTTCGCTAATGCCCCTGCTGCTTTTATGGATTTAATGAATATGGTGTTTCGGCCTTTCTTGGATTCTTTTGTGGTGGTGTTTCTCGACGACATTTTGATTTATTCTCGAGATTTGGAAGAGCATGCTTGTCACCTTCGCCTGGCACTTGGGAAATTAAGAGAACATCAATTGTACGCTAAGTTGAGCAAGTGTGAATTCTGGTTAGAAGAAGTTAAGTTTCTTGGACATGTGATTTCTCAAGAAGGGGTGGCTGTAGATCCTAGTAAAGTAGAAGCTGTTTTGTCGTGGCCTCGCCTTTCGACAGTTCGTGAGATACGAAGTTTCTCGGGACTTGCCGGTTACTATCGAAGATTTGTGGAAGGTTTTTCTCGACTATCAGGACCTCTCACTGCCTTGACTAGGAAGAATACTGAGTTTGTATGGTCTGACAAATGTGAGAGAAGTTTTCAAGAGTTGAAGAGAAGATTGACAACGACACCTATTTTGGCACTTCCGGAGCCACACAAGCCATTTGTGATTTTCAGTGATGCATCCAAATTCGGGTTGGGATGCGTTCTTATGCAAGAGGGACGTGTTGTTGCTTATGCATCTCGTCAGCTGAAGATTCATGAAAGGAATTATCCCACGCATGATTTGGAGTTGGCGGCAATAGTTTTTGCGCTTAAGATCTGGCGGCATTATCTGTATGGCGAAGCCTTTGAAGTTTATACTGATCACAAGAGCTTGAAGCATCTGTTTACTCAGAAGAATCTAAACATGAGGCAGAGACGGTGGTTAGAGCTAATTAGCGACTATCAGGGTGAAATCAAGTATCATCCAGGAAAGGCAAATTTAGTCGTTGATGCCTTGAGTAGGAAGTCACAACAAGTGGATGAAGCGGAATCTTCAGATGTGGACTCTCTCCTTTGTGGAATGAGGAGACTTCTTATCGAGAGTTCACAGCAAGAAGAATTATTATCTTCAGTCTTGGATGTCCGAGTAGTGGATTTTGATGAATTAAAAACTCTTTAAAGAAAGGACCCTAATCTGTTGGCTATCAGGAAAAGAGTCAGAAAGTCTAGAGGACCCTTGCATTACAGCTTGGATAAGGATGGCATTCTTAGGTTTCGGGATCGTAGAGTGATTCCCCGAGACTCTGAATTTAAAGAGCGAATTTTAGCAGAAGCTCATGCAGCTCCTTATTCGGTTCATCCAGGAAGCACAAAGATGTATAGGGATTTAAAGAAGAATTTCTGGTGGGAAGGAATGAAGTCGGACATCGCCCTGTTTATTGAGAAATGTGACATATGCCGACAGGTGAAGGCTGAACATCAGAGACCTGTTGGTAGACTCCAACCTCTCCCTATTCCGGAATGGAAGTGGGATGATATTTCTATGGATTTTGTGGTAGGGTTGCCGAGGACTCCTAGTGGGAAGAACTCCATTTGGGTGATTGTGGATCGGTTGACCAAGAGTGCCCATTTCTTGCCTGTTAATAATACTGACTCGTTGGGTAAGTTGACTCGGTGCGTTTGCATGGAATACCCAAGAGTATTGTGTCAGATCGGGACCCGCGATTCACGTCCCATTTCTGGAAGAGGTTGCAGGCGGCATTAGGCACTAAATTGAAGTTTAGTTCGGCGTATCACCCCCAAACGGACGGCCAATCAGAGCGTACTATTCAGACTCTGGAGGATATGTTGCGGTCTTGTGTCATGGAATTCTAGGGAAGTTGGGAGAATCACTTACCACTTATTGAGTTCTCTTATAATAACAGTTTTCATTCCTCCATTCAGATGGCCACGTATGAAGCCTTATATGGACGGAAGTGCAGATCGCCTTTATGTTGGGATGAAGTTGGCGAGAACAAATTGCTTGGGCCTGAGTTAATTCAAGAAATGAAGGATCAAGTTCAGTTTATCAGGAAGAAGATGGCTGAAGTGCAAAGTCGCCAGAAAAGTTATGCAGATACAAGAAGAAGAGACTTATCCTTTGAAGAAGGAGATTGGGTTTATCTTAAAGTCTCTCCTATGAAAGGCGTTAAGCGCTTTGGTAAGAAAGGAAAGCTTAGTCCAAGATATATTGGCCCTTTTCAGATCATAGAGAAGGTTGGGCTTGTTGCTTATAGAGTTGCCTTGCCAGATTATTTTGGAGATGTTCATGATGTGTTTCATGTGTCCTCATTGAAGAAGAGTTTTGGACAGCAAGAGCCACGTTTTGTGGATCCCGAACGCATTCAACTGCGGCCCAACCTTACTTATGAAGTTGCCCCGACCCAGATCGTAGATTGGAAAGAGCAAGAGTTAAGGTCCAAGGTAATACCTATGGTGAAAGTGGCATGGGGTGATCCGTTGGCTCAAGATTTCTCTTGGGAGAGAGAGGCCGACATGAGGGAGCAATATCCATACTTGTTTGATTGATTTTGACGGTATGTTCTAAGTATTCTCTTGGTTGAATCTTGATCTTGTCTTGGTGCAATATTTGACCTTGCCAATTTCGTGGACGAAATTTTTTTAAGGGGGGGAGGATGTAACACCCCGTATTTTAGTGTATTTTTACTGAAGGAATTATTTTTATTGAAGGAATTATTTTTATGTAATTAAAATAATTTCTCTTATTTTAAATTGGTTGGATTTTTAGTGAGTTTATTTCTACGATTTTTATTTGGTGAAAATTATTTTTATGTGCTTTCTTAATATTTATTTATTGTTATGCATTTAAATTTCTTTTAATATTTAAATTAATTACCGTGGGATTTAATTATTTCAATTTGACTTTACCATTACGTTTAAATTATTTTATTTAACTTGAGGTTTTGAAATCGTTTCCGTTGGATCATTTTTGTGACCCAAGTTATGAGGATTGGACCTCATTTCTTTTCCCTCTATTTTTCTTTTCCTTTTCTTTTTCTTTTCTTCTTTTCTTTTCTTTCTTTTCTTTTTCTTCTTCCTTATTTTTTTTCTTCCCGTGCGCACGTTTCTCTCTCCTTTTCTCTTTCCCCCGTCCGTTTCTCCCCTACCAGCTGCGCCGCCGTCCGTCGGCGGTGGTCGACACCGCCCAGCCCATTAGACTCCCCAGCCGCCGGCGACCTCACCCCACCAATATCACCGCCGTTCGTGCCGCCGTTAGCCTCCACGAAGCCCACGAAACCCACGAAGCCGCGGCACACTTTCCGCCATTGCGCCGCCGTCGCACCGCTATTGGCCACCATCTTCCTACCACTTCATCCCCGGCCTCTTGGCAACCCATTGGACTCAACCCCAGCTCCGATCCGTCACCGGTGAAGCACAAGTCCATCTCCGATTTGCACATTTTTGGCCTAAAACCACCCCTTGCGCCGCCACCCACGGCAAACCACCACCACCACTAGCTTCACCGACCTCCCTAGGCCCTACTCTATCAATCTTGGGTCTTCGTTTGTCCTCGTTGAAAAGTTGGTATTTGTGACCCACGGCCACAGTGTATTTTACACTGTGGTGTTGCTCAAACGTCGCCTTTTTCAACTTCGTGATCCTCGGAAAATTATTATATTGCACTGTAAGTATTTCTCCAAAGAACTTTCGTAATTTAAATGTATTTTTGCACTAACCCATTTCACTGTGTTTTTGGCATGCCGGACTGAGTCCGAGGAGTTCGGGGGTCGGATGGATTTGTGATTGGAGTTGTTTGGTTGACTTGGTTGAATTGGATATTGGTTGTTGATGGGTTGGTTGGGTTTGTTGGTATTGTTCATTGATGGATGTTAGATATTGTGTTGGTACATGTGCATTTCATTATTTCATGCATGATCATGTTTGTAAAAGAAAACTGAGTTTTCGTGTATTGCATTCATGTTCATGTGATTTGAAAGGCTATGATTTTATGTGATAATATTTTTGGTGCGTGTGTATCACGACCCCAAGCCGAGATGGGGTATTAACTCGGTGGAGCTCCTCTGGTTATTCGGGAGCGGAATATACTGAGTAACGTCCCCTGGATTGTCGCCGGGCGACAATGGGATCGGACGAGATGGTCTCGTGCCGACTCCGTGGTCCTTCTGCTGGCGGGGACTAGAGGATGTCTGGCCACGTACGCGCTGGGCGCGGAACTGGGCATCGCTCGTTGCGTAGTGTGGGTGCTTGGCCATGTACGCGCTGGGCGCGGAACTGAGCACCGCTGCGAAGTCAGGACGTGCGGATGGTCCATAGGGGAGACCATGGTGCATATGGAAATAATGCATGGTGCATTTGGAATTAATGCACTATTTTCTGGAAAAATAGTGCGAGTTGATTTTTTTGGATAAATCATTTTCTGGAAAAATGTTTTACGGATAATTTGGACCAAAATGGGATTTTGGTGTGTGTTGAAAATTTATCATTTTCGGGAAAAATGATGTTTTGTGGAAAAATGCATGTTTTCATGTGCATGCATGTTAGTTGCATTTAATGCATTTTATATTACGTTGTTGTTTGGGTTATACTTACCTGCGAGACCATTTTGTGGTAACGCAGATTTTGATGCTGATGAGGAGGAGGAGGGCGAGCCTGAGGAGACGGCTCCGCCTGAGGAGTGATCTGGGATCACTCGTTTGTATATCTAAAACTATTGTAAATTATTTTATGGATGACTGTATAACTGCTATTTAAATCTTTACTGATGTTTGATTGTAAATAAATTCTGGTACTTAGTTGACTATCCGCTACGTTATTTTATTTGAACACTGTTGCATGTACACACACTGGCACTTCGTTGGGATGTGTGACCGTGTTGTCACCATTCTGGCGTCTCGATCCCTGTGTATTTATATAAGGGGGATTGGGGGCTCCACAATGAGAGACTATAAATAAACATATTATAGTGGACTCTCCTCTCCCCAAAAACCCCTAGGACGTAGGCTTTGTGCCGGATCACATAAATTTGTATGTTTCTCTCTCTTTTAAATTTTCAGTATTTATTTTTCATTCACTGGACGTATGCACAGCCGCACAAGACCATGCCGGGGGCTCCAAACTACATCGATTGAGGCCCAGATCGTCATGGCAAGCCGGAAATGATTATTTCTCTCCTTCCAGACTGTTGTGTAATTTTTGGCATTAACAACCATAATGTAAGATGCAGCATAATGCGTACTTTTTAGATAGTCTATAAATTGATCTTGTCTTAGGTACGTATAATATGTGTATGTGTGTCTAATTGATCATCTAATAGTAATATATACTAAATTAATTGCCTTCATAGTTCTTACGTTTCTAGTCATGGAAAAAGCTGTGGGTTTAGAGACACACACACACCAAAAAAAGAAGAGGAAGAAGATTAGTGATCCATGACCCTGCCTGCCAGGAAAAAAAAAATGGATTTGTTTTTTAAAGAAAAAAGGATCCCAATTAGAACTAGCTTTTTTCTCTTGAAGCGTTTTATCTGTGCCAGTTTGTTCTTTCGAGGTGTTAATAACCTTTCTTTCGATCGTGTCATGGACTCGTGCATGCTCATGCAAGGTAAAAAGCAAGAAAAGTGATAAATACATAACATTTTATACAATATTTTATATAATAATGTTTTAAAATGAAAGATATTTTTATAAAATATCTTATAAAACTAACATCATTTTATAAAAATATCCTTATTTTATAATATGTATTATAAAAAGTATTGTGTAAAGTGTTATATATTTATCACTACTCAAAAAGCAAAAGAAAGAGTCTTCTGGGATTTCTAACAACATACATGTCGTTTCGAAGGTTTTAAGGCTATGTTTAGATGTTGAACTGAGTTGAGTTGAGATGATAAAATATTATTAGAATATTATTTTTAATATTATTATTATTTTAGAATTTGAAAAAGTTAAATTTTTTATTATATTTTATATTAAAATTTAAAAAAATTATAATAATAAGTTAAGATGAATTGAGATGACTTTAATAATCAAACGAAATTTTATTCTAAAAATTTAAATAAATTGAAAGAAGTAGATTTATTTATTTATATTTTATTTTAATATTTAATATTTCCTTGATTCAAACAACTCCTCTCCAATGCATGGTAATGATTTCACAAATGGAAGTTGTACATTGGAATTCTTATTTTGGATCAAGACTAATTAAAGGACACCGTACCCTACCATCTCTGTCGTCCTTTCCGTATTTAAGAACGAGATCTTTATTAATTAATTAGGCCGCCGGCCAGGCCATGCATATGCAAATATAATTTTGTAAAAGATGCTGTAAATTAATTATATACCTGCGCTAAGTTTCCTTGATTTTTTTCTCCTCCCTTTGTTCTTCCTTTATTTTTTATTTTTAAATTAAAGTCGTACGTACTTTGCTATTAATTTGCGCAACTAAACGAAAACAGAACTTTCATGATCGATGTCAGTATCTCTCGAGAATTTTTGGGGTTGATGTTTAATATTTATCAGGTTCAGATCATGTCGCGCTGTATGAATTTCTAATACTACTCACCCTCCATTAATGCGCTGTTTGATTTCCTTGCATTTTACAGTATCATGTCGTCACCAGATTGGTGTTGAAGTTCAAGGCAGAAAACGGAAACTTTCCGAGGGAGAGAGACTCATGTCATTTTCTAGTCTGAAACACCAAAAACATGGAAAGTCTGGAAGAGAATGGCCTCAGCACTCATGATAGTGACTCGGTGAGTTGCCAAACGTAAGTGGATGGCAAAACCCTAACCATGCACCTAGCTAGTGTGCGTGTGCGCGCGCGCGCGCGCGCGCAAGGAAGGAGCATGTACGTGGACAATGAATTCAACAAGGATGAACTGAGCTAGCTAGGAATTTCAATTTGCTGATAGATCAGATTGAGAATCGTGTTTCCTGGACGGCATAGTGTCGCGTGCATGGAGAGAATTTCAGGCCTGGATAATTTTGCAAGCAAGAACGTAGTAGAGAGTCATGACAGGAGGCCAGAAAAGAATTATCGACATTTTATTTACGCAAGAATGATGAATCAACAGTGCCATTATGTTATTCCAATTATACAATGCATGATGTTCCGCATATAATCAGAAAAAAAAACATTGGCAAGAACTAAACACTGCCACTCTACACAAAGGATCAGCCTCGGGAGCAAGGGAAGTGGAATTTGCTCCCTCCGATGTTACCGCTCGTTCTAAACATAATTTTATTCTTTTGTAACCTCTTCGACACCTACATTTTTACATGATGGAATAAGCTCGGATCACCTCAATGATTGGCGCTCTACACAACGGGCATTTTCCTCCACTACGAACTAACTCATTTGCGCATTTTGAACAAGTGCACATGTGCCCGCATCTGCAAAAAGGTTCAGACTCTGAACTTCAGAGTTTCTAAGGGGAACACAAACAATAATAATATAAAATGCATACCACTAAAACAGAGAAAAATAACAAACTATAAAAAAACGATGAATGGTAAAAGCATGCATATGGCCACAAATATATGGAAGTATACCTGTACAAGAGTGAATCTATGTGGCTATCACAACAAACACAGCATGTCCCTTTCCTCACATGGCCCATCTAGACCCATCTTCCGATGTCTCAGCACCCATGCCTGCAACATGATTGCATCTTTCAGGTCAATTTTGCGATATCAAAGATAAAAGTACAAACAATAGACTAATTATAATTATGATAAAAAGGAAACAAATGATGGAGGTCACTTTAATGGAAAGAGCTGCAATTCCATCCTGTTCCTCCCATAATAATAATAATAATAATAAAAAAAAAAAAAAAAACCTTTTTCACCATCTGAACAATTCAGAGCTGCAGAGACTTCCTGTCTCACCGAGCGCTGCAACTCTAGTTGCATATCCATGCAGGCCTCCAACATCCTCTGCATGTGGCTCATTCCTTGCTGAAGTCTTGCCATATCTGCTCTCAGATCATTAATCATCTCCCATTCCTGATCCAAATCAATATTCACATTACGTGCAAGGATTAAAAGTAGATACAGTATATAATGGAGCAGATACAGTATATTATATTCACGGCCCCCTTCCCATTAATGTTCAGTAGTTTTCCATACCAACAAAACAAAATCATCAGTTACAGATCCTCTTATCACTGCAGATAAGAGTTAAATTCCATTCTGCTATAAAAGTAGCACCAATACTCACGAGGTAAAAAAAGGAAAGAGTAGCTCTGATGAAGTGTCAGAAGTAACATATTGGAACTTTTAATTAATTCATATTGAAGCAATTCAACTTGAAGCTTATTAGGACACCCCATGAAGTATCAAGTTGCACCAATAATATACCATATATAGTCCACATCAGATCATTTCAGAAAATGGCAGTCACCATCATTTCCAATCCTCCAATAAACTCATATCCAATTACAGTTAGTACCTTCAAAAGCTATGAAAAAAGTTTTGTTTAGTCTGGAAGTGCCAGACATGGAACTTCAAGGGGGAAAATTGAGTTTATAAGCATAATATTTAGTTCCAGAATTTGTTCAAGAAAGATGGCTTACAAGTTCTGCCCGATGCGTGCCATGCCGAGACCAACCAGTGTGACGTAAGTCTTGGTGCCAAAGAGGCTGTGGAGGGGGCACCGGCACTGATGGAGATGGTAGAACAAGTGAAGGTCTGTTGATGGCAGCACGCTGATCCTCGTTCTGCTCAACCCTCTGTTGCTCCTGATCCTGCCCGGGTGAAGCAGAAATTGGTGTAGGCAAGTTTCTGTGCAAATCCCAGTCAAGGGAGAACTCCCCTGCCTTTCCACATATGACTGTATTAATTGGTCTAGACTTTCACGGAAACCGCTACGAAGAAGATTAGAAACACTTCTCCTGCAACATGTTGGGAGAGAACAAAAAATCATCATATGAATTTCAAAAGCAAAGGTCCAACATTCATGAGGGTCTCAACACATCCAGAACCTTCTAAAAATGATCATATACCTACCTGCTCAGAAGTTCCCTGAGTTCCATACTGTACACATTATCGTCGTCAGGTGGATGAAATCTATGAAGTCTTCTAACTGGAATAGCACGACGATTTCTTGGAGGAGCAGAAGGCCCCTCTGACCAATTTCCAACAGCCTCCCGGGACACATCCTCATGCCAAGCTCCCTGGGCTCCTTGTGGACGGCCCACTTCTCCATTTATGTTCCTTGGAATTTCTTGGGGCCAATCATTGACTGGATTTTCTTGCCAATTTGCATCCATATCTTCAACATTGCCATCTCTCCACCCATTAAACTGATGAAAGGTTGTCTGTTGCCAGTTTCCTCTCTCAACTTCACTGATTTGTTCTTGCCAATCCCCACCGGCAGTTTCTTGCCAATCTACATTCTCAACAGCCCTATTGGTTTCCAAGTTTCCTGTTTGATCGGGCAACTGATTGACATCACTCTCTGGACTCCTAAAGTGAGATTGTTCATGATCTTCAAGTTCGATGTGTAGTGACACGCTTGTTTGAGTCCGATCACTTCCAGGATCGTTGATGTTATTGTTAGATGTGGTATCAGAATGGCCATCTACTTGGCCACGAACAATTGTTTCTAATCCGGAGCGGAACCCTTCCCTAAATAGGAAAGTGAACTTGTTATTATCATAACAGTTATATTTTTGTTTTAACGACAATTACTACAATTCTCGTACTTCTTAAAACTAAAGCAAACATGTTATTTCAAAACGCTCTTACCGAAAACACTCCAACAATTAAGATCAATTAAAGAAGGTAAAGGGGAAAGAACAGCAGCATACACGAAATAGACAAGCTTTATATTTTAATGAGTGCAAACACTCAAACTCCGTTCATCTAAAGGGAGGAAAATAGAGAACATACACAAAAGAAACTGCTTATAAATGTTGATACAAGAACATGTGTCACCCATGCACAGTGTGTGTGTGTGTGTGTTAGAGAGAGAGAGAGAGAGAGAGAGTCCTCATGTGAGTATCCAAGTAATGCACTACGCTAAAGGTTTTCAAAAGAAAATGCATTCTGCAACCGTCCTCCTCATCTCAATATTAACGGCTAACAAGATTCCATTTTAAGAGCAATGCTACATACAGTCACATTTCTGTACTCCTTGCGCACTTCACTGATGTGGCAGAACTCAACATTTATTTTATATTAAAAAAAAGTGATCCAGCCAATTACATCAGCGGAATGCACAAGGAGTATGCAAAAGTGACTGCACATAGAGTTTTTGTTATTTTATTATA